>NC_141002.1:14090203-14690203 GCF_052327205.1 Somniosus microcephalus | reverse complement strand
CTTGCAGGTAAGAACGAGATCAGATTTGCTTCACATCACTCCACTGTCACTGAAATATATTTCTGAATCTTGAGGATGTTGACTCTTGCTGGGATTCAGCTCCATAAATAGCATCAGCCCTCCCCCAAGAGCTCAATCTTCATGTTAAAGCCTGGACAATGAGTGGCTGCGAGCTAATCCACCACATAGGGCCACACAACCCTGTCCTTGTCCCATGCCCATATAAAAAAATCTGCACTCTCCTGCAGGGGTCACTGGGGCAGTGGCCAGGAGCCCTAGACTAAGGGGCACTGCGACAACCACTGGCCCCCACCTGCCATCGACAAACTCAGCACAGACCAGTGCTCGGCCCCGAGATCTTGCGGTCTGTGTGGATCAGTGCTGCAGCAACCAATGCCTTTACCCGCCAGGCGAGTGAGTTTACGTCAGAAAATACATCCAGCTGAAAATAGAAGAAAAATCCCTTATTTCAATCTGTGCCATTAGATTACTATTGTGGATACTACAAAGGAGTTGGACTTGCTGCCAGATCTGAACGTGTCCTCACAGACCCACTTATCCCTGTGGAAATTTACAGACAGTCATTCCCTGCAATGCAACAGAATTTTACTTCTGGAAGAACACCAAAGAAGTACAGTTATATAATTTGTCTGAAATGAATGTTTCATTAATGGGTTTGAATGCCAAATTTCTAAGAATTGTTCGAGATTTTTTTTTTTACACACAAAGATTGAATAGCAGCCCCAGAGCCAGATCAGGGTTGAAGAGCCAGTGACCTGGAAATGCTTCATTAAAAGCTGCTGATTGACAGTCAGTCGGCCAAGACTAGTGACCTGGGAACGGTCCTGCTGACTTGGAAGTAATCAGCCCCAATGTTTACCGTAAGTTCTCGCCAGCGGTCATGCACATGCCGGCTGTGGGGATTTACTTGGAATTGCCTCCACTTGCCCTCCATTTTATTAAAAATCCTTTTCACATCAATTCCACCCCCCCTCCCTCCCATTCGGGTCGCCAACTCCGCAGGATTGTCCTGGAGTCTCCAGGAATTGAAGATTAATCTCACCCCAGTGAGCAACCCGTGACAAAAATCATCAGGGCATTAAAAAAAATCTTTTCTAAAATTTTCTTTGAACAATTTTTTTTAATGTTCTAAAAATATCAGAGATGGGAAGAAAAAGTCTGTTTGATTGATGGCCAAGAATCATCCAATCAGGTAATGAAAAGAAAGACTTGCATTTATATAGCGCCTTTCATGACTACTGGACACCCCAAAGCGCTTTACAGCCAATGAAGTGCAGTCACTGTTGTAATGTAGGAAACGCGGCAGCCAATTTGCACACAGCAAGCTCCCTCAAGCAGCAATGTGATAATGACCAGATCATCTGTTTTTGTTATGTTGGTTAAGGGATAAATATTGACCAGGACATTGGGGAAAACTCCCCTGCTCTTCTTCGAAATAGTGCCATGGGATCTTTTACATCCACTTGAGAGAGCAGACGGGGCTTCAGTTTAACGTCCCATCTGAAGAACAGCACCTCTGACAGTGAAGCACTCCCTCAGCACTGCACTGGAGTGTCAGCCTAGATTTTTGTGCTCAAGTCTTTGGAGTGGGACTTGAACCCACAATTTTCTGATGCAGAGGCGAGGATGCTACACACTGAGCCACAGCTGACACTGAGTTGGTTTGCTTTCCAATTGGCCGTGGGAAGGTGGGGCTCCACGAGGATGCACGTGTCAAGCGACCAATGGCAGGAGCGTGGGGGCGGGGAGTTTGGAGACAGAGGTCATGTGATAAAACCTCCAGGAACATGGCTATCCAGAGATGGCAACCCTACTCCCACCAATCTCCTGAAGGCATTGTACCCTGGCTGGGGTTTGATCCCTCAGCTCTGGCAGCCCTCAGCCACGTGACCCTTTTGCAGATAATGAGTTTTGACATGGTATTTGACTGACTGGTGGGCAGTGGGGGGAGGAGAGCAGGAGAGGAGGGAGGGAATCGGGTCATCAGTACAGCTGAGCTCGATCTTACTCTTGCCCCATGCTCATACTCCACCAGCAGGAGGTGACGGGTAATGGGTAAGGGCCTGACTGATTTGCCCCTTCCGAGCTCAAGGGTGTTGAAGCCTATTGTAGCACGTCAGCTGATGTCCTGCCTGAGCACAGACTGGGGATGACATCAGGACCACCCCAATGGAAAGCATCCTCCAATGGACCAGTAGAACTACAGTTGTGTAGTGGTTATGTTCCTGAACTAATAATCCACAGCACGTGCACTCAAATCCTACCGTGGCAGTTTAAGAATTTGAATTCAGTTTTAATAAGGGCTAATGAGAGTGACGAACTTAAAGTAATTAATATCAGTAGAGAACAAGTACTTGAGAAACTAATGGGATAAAAGCCAACAAATTCCCTGGGCCTGATGGCCTACATCCTTGGGTTCTAAAAGAGGTGGCTGCAGAGATAGCGGATCCATTGGTTTTGATCTTCCAAAATTCCCTAGATTCTAGAACGGTCCCAGCGGATTGGAAGGTAGCAACTGTAACCCCGCTATTTAAGAAAGGAGGGAGAGAGAAAACAGGGAACTACAGACCAGTTAGCCTGATATCAGTCATCAGGAAAATGCTGAATCCATTATCAAGAAAGTCCAAAGATGTGCGGGTTAGGTTGATTTGGCTATGATAAATTGACCCTTAGTGTTAGGGGATTAAATACATGGGGTTACAGGAATAGGGTGGGATATGTGTCGGTGCAGGCTCGATGGGCCGAAATGGCCTCTATCTGCACTGTGGGGATTCTGTGATTCTGTGAAAGTGGTAACAGGGCACTTAGAAAATCATAATATGATTAGGCAGATTCACATCGTTTTATGAAAGGGAAATCACGTTTAAATTTATTAGAGTTTTTTGAGGATGTAACTAACAGGGTAGATAAAGGGGAACCAGTCAATATAGTATATTTGGATTTCCAAAAGGCATTCGATAAGGTGCCACATAATGCAAGATAAGGGCTCATGGGGTTGGGGGTAATATATTAACATGGATAGAGGATTGGTTAATGGACAGAAAACAGAGTAGGGATAAATGCAAAAGCAAAATACTGCAGATGCTGGAAATCTGAAATAAAAACTGAAAATGCTGGAAATACTCAGCAGGTCAGGCAGCATCTGTGGAGAGGGAAACAGAGTTAACATTTCAGGTCGATGACCTTTCGTCAGAACCATCAGGTGGCAGATGGAGTATAATGTTGGGAAATGTGAGGTTATTCAATTTGGTAGGAAGGATATAAAACCAGAATATTTTTTAAATGGTGAGAAGCGATTATATGTTGGTGTTCAGAGAGATGTAGGTGTCCTTGTACAGGAAGCACAGAAAGCAGGGGACTGTAGGAGTCGCTGGAAATAAACAGACTGCGAGACTTTCATAGCAGCAAAGAAAAACGCGTGTTAGCTTTATTAACTCTCCGCAAGGACTGAGGGACTCGGCCTCGTCGCAGGGCTATGACGTCATCACACAATCGACGACTCTTAAAGGGACCCTGCCCCGATAACCCAACCAAGTTCCGTACATAACGTGGAGCGATAACAACACTGGCTATACATGGTGAATTGTGTTACTGTCCCTATGTGGTCTCCGCCACATACGTCCCCCCAGAATTCACTAGAACTGGCAATGTCAGTCGTTTAGGGGCCCGGATCACACAGCTGAAACGGCTCCTTAAGTCTGGGGCGGGACCGGGGGGTTCGCAGGAGGGTCCCCGGGTGCTCGGTGGTGGACTGAGGGTGCAGAAGCCGGAGGTCGGCCCCGCCGCGGGGGCTGAGCCAACCCAACGGGTCGGTCCAGACCCAGGTGGGCCGGCTTAAGACGGTCCACGGAAATGTAGTCCGGCTTACCGCCGACATCCACCACGAAGGCCTTATCCCTGGAATGGTCCGTCATAGGGTGGGTGAAGAGGTCCATGGTGGGCGTCGTGGCAGACGAAAATGTACTCCACCGCACAAAGGTCGGGCGGAACATGGGACTGAGGGAGACCGTGCTGCGACGTGGGCACCGGCGCGAGAACCTTGGCGTTGTCCAGGAGGGCGGACCGCTGACGGGCTGCGGACCAAGTGTCCGTGGCGTTGGGGTCGAAATCCCCGGGAACCCACAGCGGCTGCCCGTAGACGAGCTCAGCGGACTAGGACTGGAGGTCCTCCTTGGGGGTGGTCCTGAGTCCCAGCATGACCCACGGGAGTCTGTCGATCCAACTGTCGTCCCAGAGGCTGGCCCGGAGCGCGGCCTTCATGGAGCGATGAAACCGTTCGCACAGCCCGTTAGCCTGAGGGTGATATGCGGTGGTGCGGTGGAGTCTCAACCCGAGGCCTTGGGCGACAGCGTTCCAGAGCTCCGACGTGAACTGGGGCCCCCGGTCGGAGGAGACGTCAGATGGGGCGCCGAACCGGGCGACCCAAGTGTTGATGAACGTCCGAGCCACATCGGCAGACGTTGTTGACGACAGCGGGATGGCTTCTGACGATCGGGTGGTTCTGTCGACCATCGTGAGGAGGTGGGTGAACCCGCGGGAGGGCGGCAGGGGCCCCACCAGGTCCACGTTAACATGGTCGAACCACCTCTCGGGCACCGCAAAAGGCGCCAACGGGGCCTTAGTATGGCGATGCACTTTCGAGCGCTGGCATACCACGCAGGTATTGGCCCAGTCGCGAACGTCCTTCTTGAGCCCGTGCCAGGCAAACTTAGCCACCACCAGCTTCTGTGACGGCTTCCTGCCCGGGTGGGAAAGGCTATGGACGGTGTCGAAAACCTGCCGTCTCCACCTGTCGGGCACGACGGGCGTGGCTGCCCAGCGGAGACGCCGCACAGGAGTGTGGTGCCGGCATCGTCAAATGCGACGTCCGCTAACTGAAGGCCCGTGACAGCCGTCCTGTAGGCCTGGACGTCCGGGTTGGAGGCCTGGTCGGTCGCCATGCGGGTGTAGTCGATGCCGAGGTGTACGGCGCTGGCGATGGCCCGGGAGAGACAGTCGGCGATGGGGTTGTCTTTCCCAGCCACATGCTGGATGTCCGTCGTGAACTCGGAGACGAAGGAAAGCTGGCGCTGCTGACGGGCCGACCACGGCTCGGATATTTCGGGCCAAGGCGAAGGTCAACGGCTTGTGGTCCACAAATGCCATGAAGGGGCGGGCCTCCAGCAGGAAACGAAAGTGTCAGATGGCGAGGTAGAGGCCGAGAAGCTCACGATCGAAGGTGCTGTACTTCTGCTCGTTGGGGCGGAGCTGCCGGCTGAAGAAGGCGAGCGGCTGCCAGGTGCCGTTGACCCACTGTTCGTGGACGGCGCCGACAGCATAGTCCGAAGTGTCAGTGGTGAGAGCGATCGGCGCATCGGGCAACGGATGCGCTAGCATGGTCGCGTTAGCCAGGGCCCTTTTCGTGTCGGTGAAAGAATTGGCCATCTCCTCGGACCAGTCGACGGCGAGCTTGGAGGGCTTGCCTTTGAGGGCCTCGTAAAGGAGCTGCATAAGCTGGGCTGCCCAGGGAACGAAGCGATGATAAAAGCTCACCATGCCCAAAAACTCCTGCAGGGCCTTCACGGTGAGGGGTCGCGGAAAATCCTTCACGGCCTCCACTTTCGACAGCAGTGGCACCGCCCCGTCCTTCGTGATGCGGTGCCCGAGAAAGTCGATCGAGGACAGCCCGAACTGGCACTTGGCCGGATTGATGATAAGGCCGTGCTGGCTGAGGCGTTCGAAGAGAGTCCAGAGGTGGGGCACATGCTCCGTCCTGGAGGCGCTGGTGATGAGAATGTCGTCCAGGTAGATGAACAGGAATGGCAGGTCCCGTAACACGGTGTCCATTAGGCGTTGAAAAGCCTGAGCGACGTTTTTGAGACCGAATGGCATGCGGAGGAATTCGAACAGCCCGAACGGGGTGATCACTGCGGTTTTCGGGACGTCCTGCGGCCGAACGGGGACCTGGTGGTAACCCCGAACGAGGTCCACTTTAGAGAAAACAACTTTCCCGGCCAGGCGGGCGGAAAAGTCCTGGATGTGTGGAATTGGGTAGCGGTCGGGGGTCGTTGCGTCGTTGAGGCGCCGGTAATCGCTGCACGGGCGCCAACCGCCGCCTGGTTTAGGTGCGATCTGGAGGGGCGAGGCCCACGGACTGTTCGACCGGCGAATGATGCCGAGGTGCTCCATCGTGTCGAACTCGGCTTTAGCGATGGCGAGTTTCCCCGGGTCGAGGCGCCGAGCGCGGGCGTAGACAGGCGGACCGGTGGTCGGGATGTGGTGTTCTACCCTGTGCTTGGTGGCGGCGGATGAGAAAGTGGGCTTTGTGAGGTCCGGGAACCCGGCGAGGAGGCGGGAAAACTTGTCGGAGGCCGAGAGTGCGCTGGACAACTTCGTCGTGCCGGAACCACTGAGCGAACACGGGAGCGAACTGAAAGTCTCAGCGTTGACGAGACGTCGGTTCTTGACGTCCACCAAAAGGCAGAGGAAGTCAGCGCCGAGAAGGGGGGTGGACACTTTCGCTGTAACAAAGTCCCAAGCGAAACGCTACCCGCCCAAACACAGCGCCACGCTCCGTTTCCCGAAAGTACGGATGGAACTGCCGTTGGCGGCTTTGAGGGCGGGGCCGTGGATCCCCCCCCCGTATGTCTACGGTTGACGCGGGCAGGACGCTCACCTGGGCACCCGTGTCGCAGAGGAATCGACGTTCAGAGTCAGTGTCCGTAATGAATAACAGACTACCTGAACGGCCGACAGCCCTGGTAGCTAATGAGTGGGCCTTCGCGTTTCCCGACGCGGTAAAGCTGCACGGGGGCTGGCACTTCTTAGCGTTGGGGCCGAACTGCGCGTGGTAGAAGCACATGCTTGGGTGCTGCTGCCGTTGGGCTGTGGCGGTGGGGGCAGGGCCCCGCATGGCCACGCAGTACTGTTGCCCGGCGGAGAAAAATTTGTCGGCCTCCTTGGCCAGGGCGCGGAAATCACTGATATGAGACTTGGCTAAAGCCGACCGTACCTGCCCTGGCAGCTGTTGTAGGAACAGTTCTATGAAGAGGAAGCACAGCTTGTGCTTGCCCAGGAGGGTTAACACGTGGTCCATCAGTTCTGAGGGCTTGGAGTCGCCAAGCCCGGGTAGAGAGAGAAGCTGGCGTGCGCGCTCGGGTTCAGTTAGTCCAAAAGTCTCTCGGAGGTGCGTTCTCAGTGTCGCAAATTTGTGGTGCTCCGGGGGATCCTCGAGCAGGCTCACGACTCTGGCCGCGGTGGAGCTGCCGAGAGCAGAGACAACGTAATAATACTTCGTGTCGTCCGCGGTGATGTCCCGGAGTGCAAACTGAGCCTCGGCCTAGGCGAACCAAGCGGCAGCCTGTCGTTCCCAAAACTCCGGTAATTTGAGAGAAACGGCGTTCGTCGCCATCTCGGATAAAGTCTTTGGAAACGTCCAAAAGAGAAACGGGGTCGCCAATGTAGGAGTCGCTGGAAATCAACAGACTGCGAGACTTTCGTAGCAGCAAAGAAAAACGCATGTTAGCTTTATTAACTCTCCGCATGGACTGAGGGACTCAGCCTCGTCACAGGGCTATGACGCCATCACACAATCGCCGACTCTTAAAGGGACCCTGCCCCGATAACCCAACCAAGTTCCGTACATAACGTGGAGCGATAACAACATTGGCTATACATAGTGAATTGTGTTACTGTCCCTATGTGGTCTCCGCCACAGTACCGCAAGGATTAGTGCTATTTACAATCTATATTAATGACTTAGATGAAGGGACTGAGTGTAACGTATCCAAGTTTGCTAATGATACAAAGCTAGGTGGGAAAGTAAGCTGTAAGCAGGACTCAAAGAGGCTGCAGAGAAATATAGACAGGTTGACTGAGTGGGCAAGAACATGGCAAATGGAATACAATGCGGGGAAGTGTGAAGTTATCCACTTTGGAAGGAAAAACAAAAAAGCAGAATATTTTTTGATTGGTGAGAGACTGGGTGTCCTTGTACATGAATCACAGAAAGTTAACATGCAGGTATAGCAAGCAATTAGGAAGGCAAATGGCATGTTGGCCTTTATTGCAAGGGGGTTGGAGTATAAGAGTAAGGAAGTCTTACTACAATTGTACACGGCCTTGGTGAGACCACACCTGGAGTACTGTGCACAGTTTTGGTCTCCTTATCTAAGGAAGGATATACTTGCCTTGGAGGCGGTGCAACAAAGGTTCACTAGATTGATTCCTGGGATGAGAGGGCTGTCCTGTGATGAGAGATTGTGTAGAATGGGCCGATACTCTCTGGAGTTTAGAAGAATGAGAGGTGATCTCATTGAAACATATAAGATACTGAGGGGGATTGACAGGGTAGACGTTGAGAGCTTGTTTCCCCTGGCTAGAGTGTCTAGAACTAGGGAGCATCATCTCAGGATAAGGGGTCGGCCATTTAGGACTGAGATGAGGAGGAATTTCTTCATTAAAAGGTTGTGAATTTTTGGAATTCTCTTCTCCAAAGGCTGTGAATGCTGAGTCGCTGAGTATATTCAAGGCTGAGATAGATAGATTTTTGGACTCTAGGGGAATCAAGGGATATGGAGATCGGGCAGGAAAGTGGAGTTGAGATCGAAGATCAGCCATGATCTTATTGAATGGCAGAGCAAGCTCGAAGGGCCATATGGCCTACTCCTACTCCTAATTCTTATGTTCTTAAGAATCTGAAAATAAAAAGATGGTATCAGTAAAAGTGACCATAAAGCTGTCGGATTGTTGGAAAAACCCAACTAATGTCCTTTAGGGAAGGAAACCTGCCATCCTTACCTGGTCTGGTCGTTATGTGACTCCAGACCCACACAAAGGTGGTTGACTCTTAACTGCCCTCTGAAATGGCCAAGAAAGCCACTCAGTTGTATCAAACTGCGACCCATGGTTCAAGAAGAAGGCCCACCACCACCTTCTCAGGGTAACTAGGGATGGGTACTAAATGGCAGCATTGCCAGCGATGTCCACATCCCAAGAATAAATTTTAAAAGGTGATTTTTTTTCTCCATTTCCTGCACAAGCCATCCTGTGGCCTTTGCAAATAGGATCGTTAATTTAACACCAGTTCATGAAGTAGGTGCAGTTTTGTGTTCACTTGGAACTGCAAGTTGACGGCCCAAACTCATTTCAAACAGAACTCTGAAAAACACCTGATGGAAGAGAATTTTATCTCAGGGTTGCGTTTGGTGTCAGAGTTGAAAGGTCAGTATCTGGCCTGCTGGAACACTCAATCCAACAACATCTTGCATTTCTATAGCGCCTTTCACAACCTCAGGATGTCCCAAAGTGCTTCACGTTCAACAAAATACTTTTGAAGTGGAATCACTGTTGTAATGTAGGAAACGCTGCAGCCAAATTTGCGCACAGCAAGGCCCCACAAACAGCAATGAGATAATGACCAGATAATCTGTTTTAGTGATGTTGGTTGAGGGATAAATATTGGCCAGGACACCAGGGAGGACTCCCCCGCTCTTCTCTGAAATAGTGCCATGGGATCTTTTACGTCCACTTGAGAGAGCAGACGGGGCCTTTAACATAAAATACGTCCCATAGCTCTTCATCGATAGGAGTCACGAAACCGGATACTAAGCCAGACTAGATGAAGGACCAAAACTATGGCTGAAGAAATGGATTTTGAGGAGATATTTAAAGGAGTATAAAGAGGAGGAGCAGTTTAGGGAGGAAATTCCAGGGCTTAAGACCCATGCGACTGAAGGCCGTTCAATCAATGGTATGATGAAGGTGGGGGGATGTACAAATAGCAGGAGATGGACGGATCGAGCGTTCGGGGATGGGAATATAGTGCTGGAGGAGACTTCACAGATAAGGAGGGGTGAGGCCGCGGATGGATTTAAAGACGGGGGACAAGGGTTTTAAATTTAAATGTGGTCCCCCAACCAATCACCTTTTCAGTTCTGATATCCATAGTGCTGCTTCCTGATTATAAACCACAGAATCTATAACAGCTAGTGGCATGCAAACCTACCGCTCAGAACGCTAACTGTGGACATTAGCTAATAAGTTAGAAATCTTTACAAATGACTTTACGGCTTTGTCAGAAAAGAATTTGAAAACCAAGAACTAAATGCTCCAAAAGTCCATCAATCCCTGCTTTTAAGCTGCGGTACATTGCTCTCCTTCAGAACACTAGGCTCTGGAAGCTGCTGATTCCGTATCAATTCCCTTGTAGCCCGTCACACCACGGGGTGTGAGATGATGGGAGGTCACCATGGGGTGTGGAATGATGGGAGGTCACCATGGGGTGTGAGATGATGGGAGGTCACCATGGGGTGTGAGATGATGGGAGGTCACCATGGGGTGTGAGATGATGGGAGGTCACCATGGGGTGTGGAATGATGGGAGGTCACCACGGGGTGTGAGATGATGGGAGGTCACCATGGGGTGTGAGGTGATGGGAGGTCACCACGGGGTGTGGAATGATGGGAGGTCACCACGGGGTGTGAGATGATGGGAGGTCACCACGGGGTGTGAGGAGATGGGAGGTCACCATGGGGTGTGAGATGATGGAAGGTCACCACGGGGTGTGAGGAGCTGGGAGGTCACCATGGGGTGTGAGATGATGGGAGGTCACCACGGGGTGTGAGGTGATGGGAGGTCACCACGGGGTGTGGAATGATGGGAGGTCACCACGGGGTGTGAGATGATGGGAGGTCACCACGGGGTGTGAGGAGATGGGAGGTCACCATGGGGTGTGAGATGATGGAAGGTCACCACGGGGTGTGAGGAGCTGGGAGGTCACCATGGGGTGTGAGATGATGGGAGGTCACCACGGGGTGTGAGATGATGGGAGGTCACCATGGGGTGTGAGGTGATGGGAGGTCACCACGGGGTGTGAGGAGATGGGAGGTCACCATGGGGTGTGAGATGATGGGAGGTCACCACGGGGTGTGAGGAGCTGGGAGGTCACCATGGGGTGTGAGGTGATGGGAGGTCACCATGGGGTGTGGGATGATGGGAGGTCACCACGGGGTGTGAGGAGATGGGAGGTCACCATGGGGTGTGAGGAGATGGGAGGTCACCACGGGGTGTGAGGAGATGGGAGGTCACCATGGGGTGTGAGGAGATGGGAGGTCACCATGGGGTGGGAGATGATGGGAGGTCACCATGGGGTGTGAGATGATGGGAGGTCACCACGGGGTGTGGAATGATGGGAGGCCACCATGGGGTGTGGGATGATGGGAGGTCACCATGGGGTGTGAGGAGCTGGGAGGTCACCACGGGGTGTGGGATGATGAGAGGTCACCATGGGGTGTGAGGAGCTGGGAGGTCACCACGGGGTGTGGGATGATGAGAGGTCACCATGGGGTGTGAGGAGCTGGGAGGTCACCACGGGGTGTGAGATGATGAGAGGTCACCATGGGGTGTGGGATGATGGGAGGTCACCATGGGGTGTGAGGAGCTGGGAGGTCACCATGGGGTGTGGAATGATGGGAGGTCACCATGGGGTGTGAGGTGATGGGAGGTCACCATGGGGCGTGAGGAGATGGGAGGTCACCATGGGGTGTGGGATGATGGGAGGTCACCATGGGGTGTGAGGTGATGGGAGGTCACCACGGGGTGTGAGGAGATGGGAGGTCACCATGGGGTGTGGGATGATGGGAGGTCACCATGGGGTGTGGGATGATGGGAGGTCACCATGGGGTGTGAGGTGATGGGAGGTCACCATGGGGTGTGGGATGATGGGAGGTCACCATGGGGTGTGAGGAGATGGGAGGTCACCATGGGGTGTGGGATGATGGGAGGTCACCATGGGGTGTGAGGTGATGGGAGGTCACCATGGGGTGTGAGGTGATGGGAGGTCACCATGGGGTGTGAGGAGATGGGAGGTCACCATGGGGTGTGGGATGATGGGAGGTCACCATGGGGTGCGGGATGATGGGAGGTCACCACGGGGTGTGAGGAGATGGGAGGTCACCACGGGGTGTGAGGAGATGGGAGGTCACCATGGGGTGTGAGGAGATGGGAGGTCACCATGGGGTGTGGGATGATGGGAGGTCACCATGGGGTGTGGGATGACGGGAGGTCACCACGGGGTGTGAGGAGATGGGAGGTCACCACGGGGTGTGAGGAGATGGGAGGTCACCAAGGGGTGTGAGGAAACAGGTTGGGTACCACATGACAGGTTGGGTAGTGAGCGGACTGGAGGTAGCAGGGCTTCATGCACAGAGAGAAAGATGAAAGTTGACACTGACGAATGTCCAAGTTTCCTTTTAAATCAATCCATCCAACTTAGAAAATAACTCACACCTTGGCGAATTGACATGTGAATTTTGATACCCTGCTTTTAATTTTGAGCAACAATTGGTTAATTTTCAATATTTTGCTCTGAATTGTCTGCCTCCCAATCAATAGTCGGTGCACTGAAATACCTGAACTGTACTTTGATAGACAGAGAAGCTGGTGTTAGTAATTATATAACGTATAGATCTGCCTTTAGTTCCTCGAGGAGAAAGTTGTTTTATACAATTTCCCATGTCAGGATATAGATTTTATTCTTTGTTTATTCCTTACTTACAGTGTCTTACATCTGTTGATCTTCATTACAAACCACTCACTTACCTCTTTACTTTCCCCGGAATGTGACATTTATTTTAAAAAGTGCTATGTACAGATTTTCAACAAACAGCCTGCGGTTTAAACTCACTTTATAAATGTGTTTTGTTCCCTTTTTTTGGACCCATCAAGGTGTGGGATGTTGGTGCTTGTAAAGTCTGTGGGTTGTGCAGTTAATAAATACACAGACTTCAGAAGTAACAAACAAAACAGGTCTTTACTATTCGAAGGTCCGGGCGAATCTGCCCAATAACTCCTGGCACAACACTTATATACTGGTGTGGTCACTATCAGTATTACAGTATACAGAAGCCAAACAAATAGTGCCACACCTAAAGTAGTTCCCTTAAAGGTGAACGGTTACATTCAATAGTTCCCTTAAAGATAGACGGGTACATACACTACAATCCTCCCTTTTTAGCTTATTACTTACAGAGTCCCCGTTAAACATACATATCTTCAACTTCCTATAAAACAAATTACAGATATAATCTCGGTGGAGTCAATGTCATATAAAACAATTTACAAATATAATCTCGGTGGAAACAGTTCACAGGTTCAGTCTCTGCGGAAACAGTTCATAGATTCAGTCTCTGATCTTGACTCGTTCCGAACAACATTTCTTTGGTGTAGCCGGATTACCTGGCTAGCGTGACTCCTCCATAGCCTTTTTCTTGACGTAACAGCTTGAACCTTCGTCCTGTTGAACCAGCAGTGCGGACTTTTACAACCAACTGGCTGTCTTGACATTTTCCAGTTTTTCAACTAATTTAGCTCCTTTCGTAATGTCCCGCCTGGAATGGTAGAAGTGCTAATATTTTAGACAGTTATTATCTTCTGCTTCTTCTTTTTCTTTTCTGCCTTTTTGAAACTCTCAGAGCTCCTTTCTCGGCTGCCAGCTGTAGCGCCACCAACTCTCTATGTTCCTTAGACCTTAAGTGCTTCCTCCGGATTTCAGCACTTTGAGAGTTTTCATCACAAGCTGGGCAGACCACATCCTCGTAATATTCAGTGTCACTCAACAGGTCATGGTAATATTCGGGTTTGTCCTGAGTTATGCCAGCGAGAGAGACTTCTTCTTCCTCCTCACCCGTCTGGACGTTAGCTGACGGTGGTTCCTTCCCTAAACGTCTTTCTTGAAAAGCCTTCTTCATGCATTCATATTCATCCCGCTCTTCCTGGGTTATCTGCCATTCCTTCACGACGGACCTCATTTGTGAGTTCAATACCTCCCTTTCCATCGGTAATTGCGTTATCAGGCTATTTAACCCTTCTACTGAAGTAACGGTTTCCACATTCTTCTGTTCACCTTGACGTGATTCAACGTACTTTTGGCATCCTTGTAAAATTTGTGTTGCCACCTCAGCTAGCTCCGTGACTTTTGAGAGCTCCGAACTCGTTCCCCCTGAAGATTGAAGCTCGTGTTCAGATTGTTCCCCTTGCAGAGTCTTGTCCTTCAGCATATGAAGGAGTTGGCTGACCGTTAACTCTTCCCTGGGAACACGGTGGATCAGAGTCTTCTCCATTTCCTCCACCTCTTTCTCCAATACTTCCACCTTACGTTCCTCTTGAACTTTGGCTTTCAGCGCTCGGAAAAGTTGCGCCCTGATGCTCTCTAGTTCATGTTCAGGGACCATTCTTACAGTGTCCTGTTCTTCCACTGAAAGGATTCCCAGTTGAATCTGTTCTTCAAGTTGTTGAACCTCGGTCATTGCCGCCTCATATTTGTCTTGGGTGTCCTTCAATGTTTTTATAAGTTCTTGGACATCCTGTCTTTCATGCTCTGCCATGATTTTCACCTCTAATTTCTCATCTATGGATGGATCTCCTACCGATGAGTCTGTCTTGGCCTTGAGCTCATCAAGAATTTCCTGCAGCCTTTGGACTTCTTGCTCATGTTCAACCTTTAGTTGTTCATAAGCTTCTACTGAAACTAGCTTTTCGGAGGCTGCCGAGTTAACCCCCTCCAGAATTGTAGCCTGGGCCTGTTCATACTGTTCTTTCAACTTCTCACACTCTGCTTGTAAGGAGTCGTAGCGAAGAACTGGAATAAAATCCTGGCTCCCTGAAGATTCCTCTTCCTTTGGTTCATTCTGTAAATATTCTAGTTCCTGAACAGCATCAGGGGAATGTGATTGGTATTTGACCACGATGGCTCTATGGTCGCTCTCTGCTTGAGCTAGCTGTCTCTGTAGTCTTTCCAGGTTCTCCCATTCGGTGTCCCAGAACCTTTCCATATTTTTCATCTCTTGTACGAGACGGTCACTCAACTGTTCTAATTGTTGTCGTACTTTGACATAAGTTTGCGTCCGAGCTCGGTGTTCTTCCGTCATGGATGAATCCTTTGCTTGAACAGGCTCAGAATTCTCTGTCAACCTGGAGTTCTGCTCTGCAGCTTTATTCTTCTTGGTACCATAAGTCCTTCTGCATGTCTTCGTTTTCTTTCCCATCGTCGGCAAGTCCCTTTTAGCCTTGTCTTCCATATTCGACTTGGTCTTATCATCATCCATTTCAGAATCTGAGCTAATAGCTTGCACCGAGTCCTCCCTCATTATGGCTTTTAGGTAATGCCATTCCGTGTCTATTTTCTTAATCCACTCCCGTCCTAGAAGTGGTGGTCCTCCCTCAGGTAATACGTACAAGTTCATTCTTGGGTGTTCTTTACCCCTATCTCTCACCTTGACTCTTATTTTCCCCACGGGGTATACGTTATGCCCCGTGTATGTCTGTAATACGAACTTGGTATTTCTTAAAGGTATGTGAGAGAATAGCCGGTGGTAGTCCCTTCGGTTGATGACTGATAGAGCTGATCCAGTGTCCAGCTCCATTCTTACTTGGACTCCAGCTATTTTTAGTATGACCCAGATGGCCTGTAGATCCGTTTCTTTACCCACATTGTGGATTCTCAGCCTACCCAGCTCCTGGTTGTTTGGGTCTGAGTCTGAATTCTGTTCGTCTGAACTCTTCTCAGCCACCTTGTGTACCTTGTTGTACTTTTCTTGTGGTGGCTTCCTTTGATTATTGGTCTTTTTCCCGGACCGGCATACCTTCGCGATGTGACCCAGTTTGCCACATTTCCTACACTCTTGGTTCTTAAACCAGCATTGATTCTGGTCATGCGTGGTCTTCCCACAACGGTAGCATTTTGTTGTGCTTGAAGTAATTTGGTCCACCCCAAGTGCCGCCGCCTTTAGTTGCATTTCCGCCGTTCCTTTCGCTGCGGCTTCGTGCGATGCAGCTATAAGGACAGCCCTGTCCAGTGTGAGGTCGTTCTCTTCCAGTAGTCGCTTCTGCGTCCCTTCTTTGGACAATCCGCATACGAACTTGTCCCGCAGCGCTTCTGTCAGATTCCCTCCGAACTGGCAGTATTTCGCTAGCCTACGCAGTTCGACCAAGTATTCCGCATTGCTTTCGTCTTTCTTCTGCGTTCTTGCGTAGAATTTGAATCGTTCAGCCAGCATCAGCGGTGTGGGGTTCAAATGGTCCTTCAGCACAGCCACAATCTCTTCGAAGGTCTGATCCGCTGGTTTATTTGGTGCTATTAGATGCTTCAAGAGCCCGTATGTTTTTGCCCCCATCGAGTTTAGCAATGTTATCGCCTTGTCGTCTTCCTCTATTTTGTTGGCTTCGCAATAGATCTCTATGCGTTCCACGTACGTGGCCCAGTCTTCTATTTCCGAATTAAAGTCGTTAATATTCCCTCGCTTAGGCATATTTCTTCCCTTGGGAGCAGCACCAGTATTTCTTTAAGTATTCTTATTTATTTGTTTGTTTCTAAGATGGCGGTTTTCCCGCAAAATCGGCGGTTTCCCGCTCTTTCCTTCTCTCCCCGCCCACTTCAATGGCGGTATGTCAATCAAGATGGCGGTTTTCCAGCGAAAATGGCGGTTTCCCGCTCTTCCTTTCTCGCCCCGCCCACTTCAATGGCGGTTTCCCGCTTCTGGCGTCTTCTCCGCCTAATGGCGGCTTCCCGCGTTTCTTCCCGGTGGAAGGGGTACGCTTCCCCCACAGCGGACAGGTTCAGCCGCTGGCTGGCTTCCGCACAGCTCCCCTTACTCGGCTATGTCTTTTCCTCCTGCCCGCACGGCCCAACCGGCGCTGGGTACACCCCGTTAACGGAGGACAGTTCAGCCGCTGGACTGGCTCTCGCGCAGTCCCTCTCTCTGTACCCGGCTCTGTCGCTCTCTCACTCGCACGTTCGGTGCTACCGGCCCTGGGTACCCCGTTGGTGGAGAACAGTTCAGCCGCTGGACTGGCTCTCGCGCAGTCTCTCACCCCGTTTTCGGCTGTGTCTCTCACCCACTCCCGCACGTTCGGTTTTGCCGGCTCTGAGTACCCCGTTGGTGGAGAACAGCTCAGCCGCTGGACTGGCTCCTCGCAGTCTCTCTCTCCGCACCCGGCTCTTACCCGCACGGTTCCCGTTCGCCTCCCCAGCCCTCTCGCAGACCGGTGTTTCCCTCCCCGGCTGCGGCTGGGTTTCTCTTCCCGCGCCTACTCGCAGGCTCAGCGCTTCGTGGCTGCGGTCGCTGCCCGGATTTTTCCCGCCGATTGCGGTCCGGCTGTCACCCGACGCCGTTGGACCTGACTTTTGGCCGGCACAGCTCCCCCTCGACCGAGGTCGAGTGCTCTGCCCTTATCCTCCGGATACTTCTACACCTTCCCCTACTCACAGTCTCTTCGGCCGCCTTGTTCCCTGCTGATCGGCTCACTCCGCACCGTGGTAGAAGGGTAGTCAGTGCCTGTTGCTAATGGAAGCTTTTGTTGCTAAAATCTTCCACCTTTCTCCTGCTGCAGCCTCGTGTTTTCTTCCAGCAGCACGACGAGGGCGGTTGCCTCTCTTCGACGCTCTTCTTGCTTTGGTAATCTTGCCGCAGGGTACGATCGGACTCGTCGCCACTGTAAAGTCTGTGGGTTGTGCAGTTAATAAATACACAGACTTCAGAAGTAACAAACAAAACAGGTCTTTACTATTCGAAGGTCCGGGTGAATCTGCCCAATAACTCCTGGCACAACACTTATATACTGGTGTGGTCACTATCGGTATTACAGTATACAGAAGCCAAACAAATAGTGCCACACCTAAAGTAGTTCCCTTAAAGGTGAACGGTTACATTCAATAGTTCCCTTAAAGATAGATGGGTACATACACTACAGTGCTGAGGAATGGAAAGTTTTGTGCATCGAGCGCTCCCGGGACAGGCACAGATTGCACAGTTAGATGCAGAATAAAGCTCCCTCTACTCTGCCCCAAACAGGCTGCCTCAGTCCCAACCTCAAAGCATTGCCCTCTGCTGCAGAATGTGACATTCTTCTACATTGCACACCACGCTGTGGCCTCTCTGAGGGAGGCTGCCGACTTCCTTCCCTGCTTTAATCAAACACGGGAGTGTGTTAGTTAATGATCAAGATGGGGCTAATGCAGGACCCCTTCTAACGGCTGCAAGTTCAAGACAGTTGCACCTCTAGGACCTTGCTCCAAAATGTAATCATCAATGTTGCCGACACTTTCATGATTTGCAACTAAACCAAAAGTAGAATTAAAAACGGTGCACCTGGGGGATTTTATACCCTTCTCTCCTGACCTTCGCTGGGGCACCAGGTGCCCTCTGCTACCTCACCCATGTGGCCATTCTTCATGTATGAGCCTGAAGAGTGAATGTCAATCGGCTATTCAACTGTAGGGGGCAACACAGTCAATCCTATCCTCAGCCAAGGTGTACAGTTAAGCACTTGCCCAACTTTGGCCCCAATCCCCAGCTGTTAGTGAGAAGGACTATGCAGAGCCGGCTGGGCTGGGGGTGCCTTTGTCGTGTCCGAACCCGATGCCTAGGTCGAGCCGGGTGATCCATCCGGTTTTATATTTCTTATCCTTTCTTTTAAAGGTTTGATACAACTGAGTGGCTTGCTAGGCCAGTTGATAGCGTGGACTCTGGTTCTTTTCCCTTCCATATCCCAGGAGTGTTGAATCTAATTTTACCTGCCCCCCTCCCCTCCCCCCAATTTCTACCTGGCTGTGATGAAGGAACGCAACCTAGGCCATCTCAGGCTTGGCGTTTACGTACTCAGTTTAGGAAGAAACAAACTACCAAACTACACTGGTAAGATAATAACAGAAGCAATAGGAGCAGGAGTAGGCCATTTGGCCCCTCGAGCCTGCTCCGCCATTCAATAAGATCATGGCTGATCATCAACCTCAACTCCACTTTCTTGTCCTATCCCCATATCCCTTGATTCCCCTTGAGTCCAAAAATCTATCGATCTCAGCCTTGAATATACTCAACGACTGAGCAACCACAGCCCTCTGGGGTAGAGAATTCCAAAGATTCACAACCCTCCGAGTGAAGAAATTTCCCCTCATCTCAGCCTTAAATGGTCGACCCCTTATCCTGAGACTATGCCCCCTAGTTCTAGACTCTCCAGCCAGGGGAAACAGCCTTTCAGCATCTACCCTGTCAATCCCCCTCAGAATCTTATGTTTCAATGAGATCACCTCTCATTCTTCTAAACTCCAGAGAGTATCGGCCCATTCTGCTCAATCTCTCCTCATAGGACAGCCCTCTCATCCCAGGGACCAATCGAGTGAACCTTTGTTGCACCGCCTCCAAGGCTGATGATCAGAATAGATGGCTGAAGAGATGAATTACTAAGATTGCTTGCTTTGGCCTTTTCTAAAACCCAAAGGCCACTTTCCCAAAGCACTTCATATCCGAAAAATTACCTTATTTTCAGGTGTCATCAATGTTGTTCTGTAACAGAAGCCAGATCCCAGAAGCAACAAGTGGATGTCCATTTAATCTGTGTTTTGGGTGGGTGTTGGAGCCATTGTGTTTTATATTAATGGCCTGGCGTGTGTTTATTTGGTGCTCCATTATGCTGTAGGCTTTATTCAGGGTGTGATGAATCGCTTCTCTTATTTGCTGAAGACACCGATTCTGAATGGCAAATAGTTCCACGGGTGCTGACATTCCTTCCTCAATCATGAACACCATTAAAAAAATGATTCATTGGACATTCATTTGTTGTTTTTGGAATCTGGCTAGGAGGTTTCCTTGCCTATGTTTGACCCGAAGCCATGAGCCGTCATGGGGTTCGGAGTCAATGTTGAGGACTCCCAGGGCCACTCCCTCCTGACTGTATAGCACTGTACTGCCACCTCTGGTGGGTCTGTCCTGCCGGTGGGACAGGACATACCCAGGGATGGTGATGGAGGAGTTTGGGCCATTGGCTGAAAGATATGATTCTGTGAGTATGACTATGTCAGGCTGTCACTTGACTAGTCTGTGGGACAGCTCTCCCAATTCTGGCCCCAGTCCCCAGCTGTTAGTGAGAAGGACTATGCAGAGCCGGCTGGGCTGGGGTGCCTTTGTCATGTCCGAACCCGATGCCTAGGTTGAAGCCGGGTGATCCGTCCGGTTTTATACTTCTTATCCTTTCTTTTAAAGGTTTGATACAACTGAGTGACTTGCTAGGCCATTTCAGAGGGCAGTTACTGTGGGACTGGAGTCACATATAGGCCAGACTGGGTAAGGACAGCAGGCTTCCTCCCCTAAAGAACGTTAGTGAACCAGTTAGATAAAATTACTTAGAATGTACCCCACAGACAAAGGCCATTTGGCCCAACCGCCATGTTTATGCTTCAAATGAGTTGGGTTTTTACGACAATCTGGCACTTTCATGGTCACTTTTTACTGATAGCAGCTTTTAATTCCAGATTTAATTAGTTATTTAACAAGTTTCAGATTCACAAACTGTCACGGTGGGATTTGAACCCATGTGCCTAATTATTAATCCAGCACCATAACCATGACGGTACTGTACCCTATTAATGATATAGTCCTGGTATAGCATGATGGGGCACTGAGACAGAGCACGATGGCTAGATTAAGTGGCCGGAATACGGAATACCATGGCTGTGCTGTATAGGGGTTAAAACACCAGATTATATTGGCCCCGATATTCCGATCGCAGGCCTCTCGCGGGCGGAGGGCTGTGATCTGGAAAAATCTGCGGCAAGACCGGAGGGCTCCCGGGAGGCGCAGAGTTCCATTCCTGGGCCTCTCCAAACTGCCGGTGCGCAGGGCCCACGTATCCCAGAGGCGCAGGCGGTTCGCAGCGTCCCGGGGATCACATGGGCATTGGGGAGCCAATCAGAGAAGGGAATTGCCCTTCATACATTTGACAGGAAGACCTGTCAATTATATGAATGGAGATCAATGAAAAAACATAGTAAAACTTCAAATAAATTTTTAAAAAAATCACATTTTTAAAATGACTTGAAATTACATAAATTAACTATTTTAAACAAAAATTTAAATTTTTGAAAAAATAATTAAAGTTTTTAACGGGGCTAAAAATAAACGTAGCTTTTTAAAAGTTTTTTAAAATGATAAATCAGTGGAAAAAACATTTTTAAAAAACTTTTTTCAACTCTTATCCTGGTAACCAGGCGTAAGATTTGTAAGGGTTTTCTGCGGGCGGAGGGTCTCCAAAAAGCGGAACTCTCCCCCCGCAGAGGCCCTTCTCCCGAGCAGGCGGAGGATCTGTCAAGAGCTTTCTTGACAGATCGGAAATGGCGGTTTCCAGCGCATGCGCAGTGCATGCCTGAAACCGGCATTTCCGATGTCCCTACGGGTGGGTACACAGCGCGTACCCACCCTAGGGATCGGAGTATCTGGCCCATTAGCTCTTGCCAGGACCAGGGATGTGCCCTCACAAGCAGATGAATTCAGGTGACCCTTGAACTGTAGTTGATGCACCACCCGGGGAAGTGCAGCAAAGGGAATGGAGAAAATAAATGGACCAGGAAGATTCTTTGTAATGGAGAATATATGAGAATAACGAATAGTTTTGTTTCGGGTCTTGCACAAGTTTCAGTTTGCCTCAGTTGGTAGCTCTCATGCCTCTGAGTGAGATGGTTGTGGGTTTGTGCCCCAATCCAGAATTTAAGCACATAATCCAGGCTGATATATCAGCGCATTACTGAGGGAGCACAGTTGTGTGAGAAACACCGTCTTCTGGACAAGGGGTTGAAACAAGCCCTTGTTTATCTGTTCAGGTGGATGTAAAAGATCCCATGGGTCTACTTGAACAGAGTTTTCCTGATGCCTGGGGGCCAACATTCCTCCCTCAGCCAACATCATAAAAAACGGATCATCTGGTCATTCATTCATTGATGTGCTACTTGGGGGATCTTGCTGTGCGCAGATTGGCTGCTGCATATGCCTACATAATAAAAGTGATTAATTGATTGTGAAGGACATCTGAAGATACGATAAAGTGCCATGTAAGTGCAGTAACTACAGAGGAACAGCACACAACTAGCAATAAATGGGCAATCTCAGAGTGGCTGTAAAAGTTTCTGATTCACAATGTAAAAAAGTCACATGGTATAGCTTTGATTTCAGTGGAAATGAAATGAGATGGTTTCTTTTATGGGCGGCCGATTCACAATGCCAGTTTTACACTCGGGCAACAAGTTGACAGTCTACCCCAGGGTCCCCATTGAAGTGCCTAGATACCACCTCCAACAATGAAACACTCCCTCATTACCATCCCAGAGTATCAGGCTGGATTCAGACCTGCATCTCCCAGAAGGGGCCTTGAACCCTCCAACCTTCTGATTCAGACACAAGCGTGTTACCCACGTCAAAGTGAGTGTGCTAATCGTGGCTCAGTGGTAGCACTCGTGCCTTTGAGTCAGAAGGTTGCACGGTCAAGCCACATTTCAGAGACTTAAGCGCAAGATCTAGACAGAAACTCCAGTGCAGTACTGAGGGAGTGCTGCACTGTTGGAGGGGCAGTCTTTCGGATGAGACGTTAAACTGAAGCCCCGTCTGCTCTCTCGGGTGGATGTAAAAGATCCCATGGCACTATTTGAAGAAGAGCAGGGAGGTTCTCCCTGGTGTCGTGATCAACATTTATTCCTTAACCAACATCACAAAAACACAGATTCATTGTCACATTGCTGTTTGTGGGACCTTGCTGTGTGCTAATTGGCTGTCACCAGTGACTATACTTGAGAAGTACTTAATTGGGTGTAAAGCGCTTTGGGACATCCTGAGGTCGTGAAAAGCCCTGTATAAATGCAAGTTCTTTCTTTCTTTGCCTTCTTTACTAAGTCAAGTTGACTCTTTCAGTTCAACTGGCAATTAAGACTGTCCAGCCAGCGTAGTATTTTCAGCTAAAAGGCACTAGAAATGAATAGATAGAAACATCTATAATGTATGGTTGCCCAGTGATACAGTAATAGGCTTTGCATGTACTGCCATGCCAAATTATAGATAGGCAAAGAAACTGACAGGCTCACCGTCAAGTCTCGTTCTTCCATCATTCAGTCTGCCCTCAACACACAGAGACACAACACATGGATTGTCATAACTGATTAACTCTTGCAGATTTTAGACATTGCACACTGCGTGCTCGTTTGGACCATTCATTAAGTATTTAACCCAAAGAGTTCAAACTTGTAGAGCGAAAGTAAATGTAATTTCCTGCTCATTCTGGAGAACTGCTCTACTCTTGCTGCACTCCTAAAGAAGGCACAGCCTTTTCTGAAAACTCTGGAAGCCTAATTTCAAGTCCCTTTCACTTGAGAGAATAAGGAGGAGACAGTATTTGAAGAATAAGGAGGAGACAGTATTTGAAGAATAAGGAGGAGACAGTATTTAAAGAATAAGGAGGAGACAGTATTTGAGGAATAAGGAGGAGACAGTATTTGAAGAATAAGGAGGAGACAGTATTTGAAGAATAAGGAGGAGATAGTACTTGAAGATTAAGGAGGAGACAGTATTTGAAGAATAAGGAGGAGACAGTCTTTAAAGAATAAGGAGGATACAGTATTTGAAGAATAAGGAGGAGACAGTATTTGAAGAATAAGGAGGAGACAGTATTTGAAGAATAAGGAGGAGACAGAATTTAAAGAATAAGGCGGAGACAGTATTTGAAGAACAAGGAGGAGACAGTATTTGAAGAAGAAGGAGGAGACAGTATTTGAAGAATAAGGAGGAGACAGTATTTGAAGAATAAGGAGGAGACAGTATTTGAAGAATAAGGAGGAGACAGTATTTAAAGAATAAGGAGGAGACAGTATTTGAAGAACAAGGAGGAGACAGTATTTGAAGGATAAGGAGGAGACAGTATTTGAAGAATAAGGTGGAGATAGTATTTGAAGAATGAGGAGGAGACAGTAGTTGAAGAATGAGGAGGAGACAGTATTTGAAGAATAAGGAGGAGACAGTATTTGAAGAATGAGGAGGAGACAGTATTTAAAGAATAAGGAGGAGACAGTACTTGAAGAATAAGGAGGAGACAGTATTTGAAGAATAAGCAGGAGACAGTATTTGAAAAATATGAAGGAGACAGAATTTGAAGAATGAGGAGGAGACAGTATTTAAAGAATAAGGAGGAGACAGTACTTGAAGAATGAGGAGGAGACAGTATTTAAAGAATAAGGAGGAGACAGTACTTGAAGAATGAGGAGGAGACAGTATTTAAAGAATAAGGAGGAGGCAGTATTTGAAGAATAAGGAGGAGACAGTATTTAAAGAATAAGGAGGAGACAGTACTTGAAGAATAAGGAGGAGACAGTATTTGAAGAATAAGGAGGAGATATTACTTGAAGAATAAGGAGGAGACAGTACTTGAAGAATAAGGAGGAGACAGTATTTGAAGAATAAGGAGGAGACAGTATTTGAAGAATGAGGAGGAGACAGTATTTAAAGAATAAGGAGGAGACAGTACTTGAAGAATAAGGAGGAGACAGTACTTGAAGAATAAGGAGGAGACAGTACTTGAAGAATAAGGAGGAGACAGTACTTAAAGAATAAGGAGGAGACAGTATTTGAAGAATAAGGAGGAGACAGTACTTGAAGAATAAGGAGGAGACAGTATTTAAAGAATAAGGAGGAGACAGCATTTGAGGAATAAGGAGGAGACAGTATTTGAAGAATGAGGAGGAGACAGTATTTAAAGAATAAGGAGGAGACAGTACTTGAAGAATGAGGAGGAGACAGTATTTAAAGAATAAGGAGGAGACAGTATTTGAAGAATAAGGAGGCGACAGTATTTGAAGAATAAGGAGGCGACAGTATTTGAATAATAAGGAGGAGACAGTATTTGAAGAATGAGGAGGAGACAGTACTTGAAGAATAAGGAGGAGACAGTATTTGAAGAATAAGGAGGAGATATTACTTGAAGAATAAGGAGGAGACAGTACTTGAAGAATAAGGAGGAGACAGTATTTGAAGAATAAGGAGGAGATATTACTTGAAGAATAAGGAGGAGACAGAACTTGAAGAATAAGGAGGAGACAGTACTTGAAGAATAAGGAGGAGACAGTATTTGAAGAATAAGGAGGAGACAGTATTTGAAGAATAAGGAGGAGACAGTACTTGAAGAATAAGGAGGGGACAGTACTTGAAGAATAAGGAGAAGACAGTATTTGAAGAATAAGGAGGAGACAGTATTTGAATAATAAGGAGGAGACAGTATTTGAAGGATAAGGAGGAGACAGTACTTGAAGAATAAGGAGGAGACAGTATTTGAAGAATAAGGAGGAGACAGTATTTGAAGAATAAGGAGGAGACAGTACTTGAAGAATAAGGAGGAGACAGTATTTGAAGAATAAGGAGGAGACAGTACTTGAAGAGTAAGGAGGAGACAGCACTTGAAGAATAAGGAGGAGACAATATTTGAAGAATAAGGAGGAGACAGTATTTAAAGAATAAGGAGGAGACAGTACTTGAAGAACAAAGAGGAGGCAGTATTTGAAGAATAAGGAGGAGACAGTATTTAAAGAATAAGGAGGAGACAGTCTTTGAAGAATAAGGAGGAGACAGTACTTGAAGAATAAGGAGGAGACAATATTTGAAGAATAAGGAGGAGACAGTATTTAAAGAATAAGGAGGAGACAGTACTTGAAGAATAAGGAGGAGACAGTACTTGAAGAATAAGGAGGAGACAATATTTGAAGAATAAGGAGGAGACAGTATTTAAAGAATAAGGAGGAGACAGTACTTGAAGAATAAGGAGGAGACAGTATTTGAAGAATAAGGAGGAGACAGTATTTAAAGAATAAGGAGGAGACAGTATTTGAAGAATAAGGAGGAGACAGTACTTGAAGAATAAGGAGGAGACAGCACTTGAAGAATAAGGAGGAGACAGTATTTGAAGAATAAGGAGGAGACAGTATTTGAAGAATAAGGAGGAGACAGTATTTGAAGAATAAGATGGAGACAGTATTTGAAGAATAAGGAGGAGACAGTATTTGTAGAATAAGGAGGAGACAGTATTTGAAGAATAAGGAGGAGACAGTATTTAAAGAATAAGGAGGAGACAGTATTTGAAGAATAAGGAGGAGACAGTATTTGAAGAATAAGGAGGAGACAGTATTTGAAGAATAAGATGGAGACAGTATTTGAAGAATAAGGAGGAGACAGTATTTGAAGAATAAGGAGGAGACAGTATTGAAGAATAAGGAGGAGACAGTATTTAAAGAATAAGGAGGGGACAGTATTTGTAGAATGAGGAGGAGACAGTATTTGAAGATTAAGGAGGAGACAATATTTGAAGAATAAGGAGGAGACAGTATTTGAAGAATAAGGAGGAGACATTATTTGAAGAATGAGGAGGAGACAGTACTTGAAGAATAAGGAGGAGACAGTATTTGAAGAATAAGGAGGAGACAGTATTTGAAGAATGAGGAGGAGACAGTATTTGAAGAATAAGGAGGAGACAGTACTTGAAGAATAAGGAGGAGACAGTACTTGAAGAATAAGGAGGAGGCAGTATTTGAAGAATAAGGAGGAGACAGTATTTGAAGAATAAGGAGGAGACAGTACTTGAAGAATAAGGAGGAGACAGTACTTGAAGAATAAGGAGGAGACAGTACTTGAAGAATAAGGAGGAGAAAGTACTTAAAGAATAAGGAGGAGACAGTATTTGAAGAATAAGGAGGAGACAGTACTTGAAGAATAAGGAGGAGACAGTATTTAAAGAATAAGGAGGAGACAGTATTTGAGGAATAAGGAGGAGACAGTATTTGAAGAATAAGGAGGCGACATTATTTGAAGAATAAGGAGGGGACAGTATTTGAATAATAAGGAGGAGACAGTATTTGAAGAATGAGGAGGAGACAGTACTTGAAGAATAAGGAGGAGACAGTATTTGAAGAATAAGGAGGAGATATTACTTGAAGAATAAGGAGGAGACAGTATTTGAAGAATAAGGAGGAGATATTACTTGAAGAATAAGGAGGAGACAGTACTTGAAGAATAAGGAGGAGACAGTACTTGAAGAATAAGGAGGAGACAGTATTTGAAGAATAATGAGGAGACAGTATTTGAAGAATAAGGAGGAGACAGTACTTGAAGAATAAGGAGGGGACAGTACTTGAAGAATAAGGAGAAGACAGTATTTGAAGAATAAGGAGGAGACAGTACTTAAAGAATAAGGAGGAGACAGTATTTAAAGAATAAGGAGGGGACAGTATTTGTAGAATGAGGAGGAGACAGTATTTGAAGATTAAGGAGGAGACAATATTTGAAGAATAAGGAGGAGACAGTATTTGAAGAATAAGGAGGAGACATTATTTGAAGAATGAGGAGGAGACAGTACTTGAAGAATAAGGAGGAGACAGTATTTGAAGAATGAGGAGGAGACAGTATTTGAAGAATAAGGAGGAGACAGTACTTGAAGAATAAGGAGGAGACAGTACTTGAAGAATAAGGAGGAGACAGTATTTGAAGAATAAGGAGGAGACAGTATTTGAAGAATAAGGAGGAGACAGTACTTGAAGAATAAGGAGGAGACAGTACTTGAAGAATAAGGAGGAGACAGTACTTAAAGAATAAGGAGGAGACATTATTTGAAGAATAAGGAGGAGACAGTACTTGAAGAATAAGGAGGAGACAGTATTTAAAGAATAAGGAGGAGACAGTATTTGAGGAATAAGGAGGAGAATGTATTTGAAGAATAAGGAGGCGACAGTATTTGAAGAAGAAGGAGGCGACAGTATTTGAATAATAAGGAGGAGACAGTATTTGAAGAATGAGGAGGAGACAGTACTTGAAGAATAAGGAGGAGACAGTATTTGAAGAATAAGGTGGAGACAGTATTTGAAGAATAAGGAGGAGACAGTATTTGAAGAATAAGGAGGAGACAGTATTTGAAGAATAAGGAGGAGACAGTATTTAAAGTATAAGGAGGCGACAGTATTTGAAGAATAAGGAGGAGACAGTATTTGAAGACAAAGGAGGAGACAGTATTTAAAGAATAAGGAGGAGACAGTATTTGAAGACTGAGGAGGAGACAGTATTTAAAGAATAAGGAGGAGACAGTAGTTGAAGAATGAGGAGGAGACAGTATTTGAAGAATAAGGAGGAGACAGTATTTGAAGAATGAGGAGGAGACAGTATTTAAAGAATAAGGAGGAGACAGTACTTGAAGAATAAGGAGGAGACAGTATTTGAAGAATAAGCAGGAGAGAGTATTTGAAAAATATGAAGGAGACAGAATTTGAAGAATGAGGAGGAGACAGTATTTAAAGAATAAGGAGGAGACAGTACTTGAAGAATGAGGAGGAGACAGTATTTAAAGAATAAGGAGGAGACAGTACTTGAAGAATGAGGAGGAGACAGTATTTAAAGAATAAGGAGGAGGCAGTATTTGAAGAATAAAGAGGAGACAGTACTTAAAGAATCAGGAGGAGACAGTACTTGAAGAATAAGGAGGAGACAGTATTTGAAGAATAAGGAGGAGATATTACTTGAAGAATAAGGAGGAGACAGTACTTGAAGAATAAGGAGGAGACAGTATTTGAAGAATAAGGAGGAGACAGTATTTGAAGAATGAGGAGGAGACAGTATTTAAAGAATAAGGAGGAGACAGTACTTGAAGAATAAGGAGGAGACAGTACTTGAAGAATAAGGAGGAGACAGTACTTGAAGAATAAGGAGGAGACAGTACTTAAAGAATAAGGAGGCGACAGTATTTGAAGAATAAGGAGGAGACAGTACTTGAAGAATAAGGAGGAGACAGTATTTAAAGAATAAGGAGGAGACAGCATTTGAGGAATAAGGAGGAGACAGTATTTGAAGAATGAGGAGGAGACAGTATTTAAAGAATAAGGAGGAGACAGTACTTGAAGAATGAGGAGGAGACAGTATTTAAAGAATAAGGAGGAGACAGTATTTGAAGAATAAGGAGGCGACAGTATTTGAAGAATAAGGAGGCGACAGTATTTGAATAATAAGGAGGAGACAGTATTTGAAGAATGAGGAGGAGACAGTACTTGAAGAATAAGGAGGAGACAGTATTTGAAGAATAAGGAGGAGATATTACTTGAAGAATAAGGAGGAGACAGTACTTGAAGAATAAGGCGGAGACAGTATTTGAAGAATAAGGAGGAGATATTACTTGAAGAATAAGGAGGAGACAGAACTTGAAGAATAAGGAGGAGACAGTACTTGAAGAATAAGGAGGAGACAGTATTTGAAGAATAAGGAGGAGACAGTATTTGAAGAATAAGGAGGAGACAGTACTTGAAGAATAAGGAGGGGACAGTACTTGAAGAATAAGGAGAAGACAGTATTTGAAGAATAAGGAGGAGACAGTATTTGAATAATAAGGAGGAGACAGTATTTGAAGGATAAGGAGGAGACAGTACTAGAAGAATAAGGAGGAGACAGTATTTGAAGAATAAGGAGGAGACAGTATTTGAAGAATAAGGAGGAGACAGTACTTGAAGAATAAGGAGGAGACAGTACTTGAAGAATAAGGAGGAGACAGTATTTGAAGAATAAGGAGGAGACAGTACTTGAAGACTCAGGAGGAGACAGCACTTGAAGAATAAGGAGGAGACAATATTTGAAGAATAAGGAGGAGACAGTATTTAAAGAATAAGGAGGAGACAGTACTTGAAGAACAAAGAGGAGGCAGTATTTGAAGAATAAGGAGGAGACAGTATTTAAAGAATAAGGAGGAGACAGTCTTTGAAGAATAAGGAGGAGACAGTACTTGAAGAATAAGGAGGAGACAATATTTGAAGAATAAGGAGGAGACAGTATTTAAAGAATAAGGAGGAGACAGTACTTGAAGAATAAGGAGGAGACAGTACTTGAAGAACAAGGAGGAGACAATATTTGAAGAATAAGGAGGAGACAGTATTTAAAGAATAAGGAGGAGACAGTACTTGAAGAATAAGGAGGAGACAGTATTTGAAGAATAAGGAGGAGACAGTATTTAAAGAATAAGGAGGAGACAGTATTTGAAGAATAAGGAGGAGACAGTACTTGAAGAATAAGGAGGAGACAGCACTTGAAGAATAAGGAGGAGACAGTATTTGAAGAATAAGGAGGAGACAGTACTTGAAGAATAAGGAGGAGACAGTATTTGAAGAATAAGATGGAGACAGTATTTGAAGAATAAGGAGGAGACAGTATTTGAAGAATAAGGAGGAGACAGTATTTGAAGAAAAAGGAGGAGACAGTATTTAAAGAATAAGGAGGAGACAGTATTTGAAGAATAAGGAGGAGACAGTATTTGAAGAATAAGGAGGAGACAGTATTTGAAGAATAAGATGGAGACAGTATTTGAAGAATAAGGAGGAGACAGTATTTGAAGAATAAGGAGGAGACAGTATTGAAGAATAAGGAGGAGACAGTATTTAAAGAATAATGACGGGACAGTATTTGTAGAATGAGGAGGAGACAGTATTTGAAGATTAAGGAGGAGACAATATTTGAAGAATAAGGAGGAGACAGTATTTGAAGAATAAGGAGGAGACATTATTTGAAGAATGAGGAGGAGACAGTACTTGAAGAATAAGGAGGAGACAGTATTTGAAGAATAAGGAGGAGACAGTATTTGAAGAATGAGGAGGAGACAGTATTTGAAGAATAAGGAGGAGACAGTACTTGAAGAATAAGGAGGAGACAGTACTTGAAGAATAAGGAGGAGGCAGTATTTGAAGAATAAGGAGGAGACAGTATTTGAAGAATAAGGAGGAGACAGTACTTGAAGAATAAGGAGGAGACATTACTTGAAGAATAAGGAGGAGACAGTACTTGAAGAATAAGGAGGAGAAAGTACTTAAAGAATAAGGAGGAGACAGTATTTGAAGAATAAGGAGGAGACAGTACTTGAGGAATAAGGAGGAGACAGTATTTAAAGAATAAGGAGGAGACAGTACTTGAAGAATGAGGAGGAGACAGTATTTAAAGAATAAGGAGGAGACAGTACTTGAAGAATGAGGAGGAGACAGTATTTAAAGAATAAGGAGGAGACAGTACTTGAAGAATAAGGAGGAGACAGTATTTGAAGAATAAGGAGGAGATATTACTTGAAGAATAAGGAGGAGACAGTACTTGAAGAATAAGGAGGAGACAGTATTTGAAGAATAAGGAGGAGACAGTATTTGAAGAATGAGGAGGAGACAGTATTTAAAGAATAAGGAGGAGACAGTACTTGAAGAATAAGGAGGAGACAGTACTTGAAGAATAAGGAGGAGACAGTACTTGAAGAATAAGGAGGAGACAGTACTTAAAGAATAAGGAGGAGACAGTATTTGAAGAATAAGGAGGAGACAGTACTTGAAGAATAAGGAGGAGACAGTATTTAAAGAATAAGGAGGAGACAGCATTTGAGGAATAAGGAGGAGACAGTATTTGAAGAATGAGGAGGAGACAGTATTTAAAGAATAAGGAGGAGACAGTACTTGAAGAATGAGGAGGAGACAGTATTTAAAGAATAAGGAGGAGACAGTATTTGAAGAATAAGGAGGCGACAGTATTTGAAGAATAAGGAGGCGACAGTGTTTGAATAATAAGGAGGAGACAGTATTTGAAGAATGAGGAGGAGACAGTACTTGAAGAATAAGGAGGAGACAGTATTTGAAGAATAAGGAGGAGATATTACTTGAAGAATAAGGAGGAGACAGTACTTGAAGAATAAGGAGGAGACAGTATTTGAAGAATAAGGAGGAGATATTACTTGAAGAATAAGGAGGAGACAGAACTTGAAGAATAAGGAGGAGACAGTACTTGAAGAATAAGGAGGAGACAGTATTTGAAGAATAAGGAGGAGACAGTATTTGAAGAATAAGGAGGAGACAGTACTTGAAGAATAAGGAGGGGACAGTACTTGAAGAATAAGGAGAAGACAGTATTTGAAGAATAAGGAGGAGACAGTATTTGAATAATAAGGAGGAGACAGTATTTGAAGGATAAGGAGGAGACAGTACTTGAAGAATAAGGAGGAGACAGTTTTTGAAGAATAAGGAGGAGACAGTATTTGAAGAATAAGGAGGAGACAGTACTTGAAGAATAAGGAGGAGACAGTACTTGAAGAATAAGGAGGAGACAGTATTTGAAGAATAAGGAGGAGACAGTACTTGAAGACTAAGGAGGAGACAGAACTTGAAGAATAAGGAGGAGACAATATTTGAAGAATAAGGAGGAGACAGTATTTAAAGAATAAGGAGGAGACAGTACTTGAAGAACAAAGAGGAGGCAGTATTTGAAGAATAAGGAGGAGACAGTATTTAAAGAATAAGGAGGAGACAGTCTTTGAAGAATAAGGAGGAGACAGTACTTGAAGAATAAGGAGGAGACAGTATTTGAAGAATAAGGAGGAGACAGTATTTAAAGAATAAGGAGGAGACAGTACTTGAAGAATAAGGAGGAGACAGTATTTGAAGAATAAGGAGGAGACAGTATTTAAAGAATAAGGAGGAGACAGTATTTGAAGAATAAGGAGGAGACAGTACTTGAAGAATAAGGAGGAGACAGCACTTGAAGAATAAGGAGGAGACAGTATTTGAAGAATAAGGAGGAGACAGTATTTGAAGAATAAGGAGGAGACAGTATTTGAAGAATAAGATGGAGACAGTATTTGAAGAATAAGGAGGAGACAGTATTTGAAGAATAAGGAGGAGACAGTATTTGAAGAATAAGGAGGAGACAGTATTTAAAGAATAAGGAGGAGGCAGTATTTGAAGAATAAGGAGGAGACAGTATTTGAAGAATAAGGAGGAGACAGTATTTGAAGAATAAGATGGAGACAGTATTTGAAGAATAAGGAGGAGACAGTATCTGAAGAATAAGGAGGAGACAGTATTGAAGAATAAGGAGGAGACAGTATTTAAAGAATAAGGAGGGGACAGTATTTGTAGAATGAGGAGGAGACAGTATTTGAAGATTAAGGAAGAGACAATATTTGAAGAATAAGGAGGAGACAGTATTTGAAGAATAAGGAGGAGACATTATTTGAAGAATGAGGAGGAGACAGTACTTGAAGAATAAGGAGGAGACAGTATTTGAAAAATAAGGAGGAGACAGTATTTGAAGAATGAGGAGGAGACAGTATTTGAAGAATAAGGAGGAGACAGTACTTGAAGAATGAGGAGGAGACAGTACTTGAAGAATAAGGAGGAGGCAGTATTTGAAGAATAAGGAGGAGACAGTATTTGAAGAATAAGGAGGAGACAGTACTTGAAGAATAAGGAGGAGACAGTACTTGAAGAATAAGGAGGAGACAGTACTTGAAGAATAAGGAGGAGAAAGTACTTAAAGAATAAGGAGGAGACAGTATTTGAAGAATAAGGAGGAGACAGTACTTGAAGAATAAGGAGGAGACAGTATTTAAAGAATAAGGAGGAGACAATATTTGAGGAATAAGGAGGAGACAGTATTTGAAGAATAAAGAGGCGACATTATTTGAAGAATAAGGAGGGGACAGTATTTGAATAATAAGGAGGAGACAGTATTTGAAGAATGAGGAGGAGACAGTACTTGAAGAATAAGGAGGAGACAGTATTTGAAGAATAAGGATGGACAGTGCTTGAAGAATAAGGAGAAGACAGTATTTGAAGAATAAGGAGGAGACAGTATTTGAAGAATAAGGAGGAGACAGTATTTGAAGAATAAGGAGGAGACAGTATTTGAAGAATAAGATGGAGACAGTATTTGAAGAATAAGGAGGAGACAGTATTTGAAGAATAAGGAGGAGACAGTATTTGAAGAATAAGGAGGAGACAGTATTTGAAGAATAAGGAGGAGACAGTATTTGAAGAATAAGGAGGAGACAGTATTTGAAGAATAAGATGGAGACAGTATTTGAAGAATAAGGAGGAGACAGTATTTGAAGAATAAGGAGGAGACAGTATTTGAAGAATAAGGAGGAGACAGTATTTAAAGAATAAGGAGGAGACAGTATTTGAAGAATAAGGAGGAGACAGTATTTGAAGAGTAAGGAGGAGACAGTATTTGAAGAATAAGATGGAGACAGTATTTGAAGAATAAGGAGGAGACAGTATTTGAAGAATAAGGAGGAGAAAGTATTGAAGAATAAGGAGGAGACAGTATTTAAAGAATAAGGAGGGGACAGTATTTGTAGAATGAGGAGGAGACAGTATTTGAAGATTAAGGAGGAGACAATATTTGAAGAATAAGGAGGAGACAGTATTTGAAGAATAAGGAGGAGACATTATTTGAAGAATGAGGAGGAGACAGTACTTGAAGAATAAGGAGGAGACAGTATTTGAAGAATAAGGAGGAGACAGTATTTGAAGAAAGAGGAGGAGACAGTATTTGAAGAATAAGGAGGAGACAGTACTTGAAGAATAAGGAGGAGACAGTACTTGAAGAATAAGGAGGAGGCAGTATTTGAAGAATAAGGAGGAGACAGTATTTGAAGAATAAGGAGGAGACAGTACTTGAAGAATAAGGAGGAGACAGTACTTGAAGAATAAGGAGGAGACAGTACTTGAAGAATAAGGAGGAGAAAGTACTTAAAGAATAAGGAGGAGACAGTATTTGAAGAATAAGGAGGAGACAGTACTTGAAGAATAAGGAGGAGACAGTATTTAAAGAATAAGGAGGAGACAGTACTTGAAGAATGAGGAGGAGACAGTATTTAAAGAATAAGGAGGAGACAGTACTTGAAGAATGAGGAGGAGACAGTATTTAAAGAATAAGGAGGAGGCAGTATTTGAAGAATAAGGAGGAGACAGTATTTAAAGAATAAGGAGGAGACAGTACTTGAAGAATAAGGAGGAGACAGTATTTGAAGAATAAGGAGGAGATATTACTTGAAGAATAAGGAGGAGACAGTACTTGAAGAATAAGGAGGAGACAGTATTTGAAGAATAAGGAGGAGACAGTATTTGAAGAATGAGGAGGAGACAGTATTTAAAGAATAAGGAGGAGACAGTACTTGAAGAATAAGGAGGAGACAGTACTTGAAGAATAAGGAGGAGACAGTACTTGAAGAATAAGGAGGAGACAGTACTTAAAGAATAAGGAGGAGACAGTATTTGAAGAATAAGGAGGAGACAGTACTTGAAGAATAAGGAGGAGACAGTATTTAAAGAATAAGGAGGAGACAGCATTTGAGGAATAAGGAGGAGACAGTATTTGAAGAATGAGGAGGAGACAGTATTTAAAGAATAAGGAGGAGACAGTACTTGAAGAATGAGGAGGAGACAGTATTTAAAGAATAAGGAGGAGACAGTATTTGAAGAATAAGGAGGCGACAGTATTTGAAGAATAAGGAGGCGACAGTAGTTGAATAATAAGGAGGAGACAGTATTTGAAGAATGAGGAGGAGACAGTACTTGTAGAATAAGGAGGAGACAGTATTTGAAGAATAAGGAGGAGATATTACTTGAAGAATAAGGAGGAGACAGTACTTGAAGAATAAGGAGGAGACAGTATTTGAAGAATAAGGAGGAGATATTACTTGAAGAATAAGGAGGAGACAGAACTTGAAGAATAAGGAGGAGACAGTACTTGAAGAATAAGGAGGAGACAGTATTTGAAGAATAAGGAGGAGACAGTATTTGAAGAATAAGGAGGAGACAGTACTTGAAGAATAAGGAGGGGACAGTACTTGAAGAATAAGGAGAAGACAGTATTTGAAGAATAAGGAGGAGACAGTATTTGAATAATAAGGAGGAGACAGTATTTGAAGGATAAGGAGGAGACAGTACTTGAAGAATAAGGAGGAGACAGTATTTGAAGAATAAGGAGGAGACAGTATTTGAAGAATAAGGAGGAGACAGTACTTGAAGAATAAGGAGGAGACAGTACTTGAAGAATAAGGAGGAGAAAGTACTTAAAGAATAAGGAGGAGACAGTATTTGAAGAATAAGGAGGAGACAGTACTTGAAGAATAAGGAGGAGACAGTATTTAAAGAATAAGGAGGAGACAGTATTTGAGGAATAAGGAGGAGACAGTATTTGAAGAATAAGGAGGCGACATTATTTGAAGAATAAGGAGGGGACAGTATTTGAATAATAAGGAGGAGACAGTATTTGAAGAATGAGGAGGAGACAGTACTTGAAGAATAAGGAGGAGACAGTATTTGAAGAATAAGGATGGACAGTACTTGAAGAATAAGGAGAAGACAGTATTTGAAGAATAAGGAGGAGACAGTATTTGAAGAATAAGGAGGAGACAGTATTTGAAGAATAAGGAGGAGACAGTATTTGAAGAATAAGATGGAGACAGTATTTGAAGAATAAGGAGGAGACAGTATTTGAAGAATAAGGAGGAGACAGTATTTGAAGAATAAGGAGGAGACAGTATTTGAAGAATAAGGAGGAGACAGTATTTGAAGAATAAGGAGGGGACAGTATTTGAATAATAAGGAGGAGACAGTATTTGAAGAATGAGGAGGAGACAGTACTTGAAGAATAAGGAGGAGACAGTATTTGAAGAATAAGGATGGACATTGCTTGAAGAATAAGGAGAAGACAGTATTTGAAGAATAAGGAGGAGACAGTATTTGAAGAATAAGGAGGAGACAGTATTTGAAGAATAAGGAGGAGACAGTATTTGAAGAATAAGATGGAGACAGTATTTGAAGAATAAGGAGGAGACAGTATTTGAAGAATAAGGAGGAGACAGTATTTGAAGAATAAGGAGGAGACAGTATTTGAAGAATAAGGAGGAGACAGTATTTGAAGAATAAGGAGGAGACAGTATTTGAAGAATAAGATTGAGACAGTATTTGAAGAATAAGGAGGAGACAGTATTTGAAGAATAAGGAGGAGACAGTATTTGAAGAATAAGGAGGAGACAGTATTTAAAGAATAAGGAGGAGACAGTATTTGAAGAATAAGGAGGAGACAGTATTTGAAGAGTAAGGAGGAGACAGTATTTGAAGAATAAGATGGAGACAGTATTTGAAGAATAAGGAGGAGACAGTATTTGAAGAATAAGGAGGAGAAAGTATTGAAGAATAAGGAGGAGACAGTATTTAAAGAATAAGGAGGGGACAGTATTTGTAGAATGAGGAGGAGACAGTATTTGAAGATTAAGGAGGAGACAATATTTGAAGAATAAGGAGGAGACAGTATTTGAAGAATAAGGAGGAGACATTATTTGAAGAATGAGGAGGAGACAGTACTTGAAGAATAAGGAGGAGACAGTATTTGAAGAATAAGGAGGAGACAGTATTTGAAGAATGAGGAGGAGACAGTATTTGAAGAATAAGGAGGAGACAGTACTTGAAGAATAAGGAGGAGACAGTACTTGAAGAATAAGGAGGAGGCAGTATTTGAAGAATAAGGAGGAGACAGTATTTGAAGAATAAGGAGGAGACAGTACTTGAAGAATAAGGAGGAGACAGTACTTGAAGAATAAGGAGGAGACAGTACTTGAAGAATAAGGAGGAGAAAGTACTTAAAGAATAAGGAGGAGACAGTATTTGAAGAATAAGGAGGAGACAGTACTTGAAGAATAAGGAGGAGACAGTATTTAAAGAATAAGGAGGAGACAGTACTTGAAGAATGAGGAGGAGACAGTATTTAAAGAATAAGGAGGAGACAGTACTTGAAGAATGAGGAGGAGACAGTATTTAAAGAATAAGGAGGAGGCAGTATTTGAAGAATAAGGAGGAGACAGTATTTAAAGAATAAGGAGGAGACAGTACTTGAAGAATAAGGAGGAGACAGTATTTGAAGAATAAGGAGGAGATATTACTTGAAGAATAAGGAGGAGACAGTACTTGAAGAATAAGGAGGAGACAGTATTTGAAGAATAAGGAGGAGACAGTATTTGAAGAATGAGGAGGAGACAGTATTTAAAGAATAAGGAGGAGACAGTACTTGAAGAATAAGGAGGAGACAGTACTTGAAGAATAAGGAGGAGACAGTACTTGAAGAATAAGGAGGAGACAGTACTTAAAGAATAAGGAGGAGACAGTATTTGAAGAATAAGGAGGAGACAGTACTTGAAGAATAAGGAGGAGACAGTATTTAAAGAATAAGGAGGAGACAGCATTTGAGGAATAAGGAGGAGACAGTATTTGAAGAATGAGGAGGAGACAGTATTTAAAGAATAAGGAGGAGACAGTACTTGAAGAATGAGGAGGAGACAGTATTTAAAGAATAAGGAGGAGACAGTATTTGAAGAATAAGGAGGCGACAGTATTTGAAGAATAAGGAGGCGACAGTAGTTGAATAATAAGGAGGAGACAGTATTTGAAGAATGAGGAGGAGACAGTACTTGTAGAATAAGGAGGAGACAGTATTTGAAGAATAAGGAGGAGATATTACTTGAAGAATAAGGAGGAGACAGTACTTGAAGAATAAGGAGGAGACAGTATTTGAAGAATAAGGAGGAGATATTACTTGAAGAATAAGGAGGAGACAGAACTTGAAGAATAAGGAGGAGACAGTACTTGAAGAATAAGGAGGAGACAGTATTTGAAGAATAAGGAGGAGACAGTATTTGAAGAATAAGGAGGAGACAGTACTTGAAGAATAAGGAGGGGACAGTACTTGAAGAATAAGGAGAAGACAGTATTTGAAGAATAAGGAGGAGACAGTATTTGAATAATAAGGAGGAGACAGTATTTGAAGGATAAGGAGGAGACAGTACTTGAAGAATAAGGAGGAGACAGTATTTGAAGAATAAGGAGGAGACAGTATTTGAAGAATAAGGAGGAGACAGTACTTGAAGAATAAGGAGGAGACAGTACTTGAAGAATAAGGAGGAGAAAGTACTTAAAGAATAAGGAGGAGACAGTATTTGAAGAATAAGGAGGAGACAGTACTTGAAGAATAAGGAGGAGACAGTATTTAAAGAATAAGGAGGAGACAGTATTTGAGGAATAAGGAGGAGACAGTATTTGAAGAATAAGGAGGCGACATTATTTGAAGAATAAGGAGGGGACAGTATTTGAATAATAAGGAGGAGACAGTATTTGAAGAATGAGGAGGAGACAGTACTTGAAGAATAAGGAGGAGACAGTATTTGAAGAATAAGGATGGACAGTACTTGAAGAATAAGGAGAAGACAGTATTTGAAGAATAAGGAGGAGACAGTATTTGAAGAATAAGGAGGAGACAGTATTTGAAGAATAAGGAGGAGACAGTATTTGAAGAATAAGATGGAGACAGTATTTGAAGAATAAGGAGGAGACAGTATTTGAAGAATAAGGAGGAGACAGTATTTGAAGAATAAGGAGGAGACAGTATTTGAAGAATAAGGAGGAGACAGTATTTGAAGAATAAGGAGGAGACAGTATTTGAAGAATAAGATGGAGACAATATTTGAAGAATAAGGAGGAGACAGTATTTGAAGAATAAGGAGGAGACAGTATTTGAAGAATAAGGAGGAGACAGTATTTAAAGAATAAGGAGGAGACAGTATTTGAAGAATAAGGAGGAGACAGTATTTGAAGAGTAAGGAGGAGACAGTATTTGAAGAATAAGATGGAGACAGTATTTGAAGAATAAGGAGGAGACAGTATTTGAAGAATAAGGAGGAGACAGTATTGAAGAATAAGGAGGAGACAGTATTTAAAGAATAAGGAGGGGACAGTATTTGTAGAATGAGGAGGAGACAGTATTTGAAGATTAAGGAGGAGACAATATTTGCAGAATAAGGAGGAGACAGTATTTGAAGAATAAGGAGGAGACATTATTTGAAGAATGAGGAGGAGACAGTACTTGAAGAATAAGGAGGAGACAGTATTTGAAGAATAAGGAGGAGACAGTATTTGAAGAATGAGGAGGAGACAGTATTTGAAGAATAAGGAGGAGACAGTACTTGAAGAATAAGGAGGAGACAGTACTTGAAGAATAAGGAGGAGGCAGTATTTGAAGAATAAGGAGGAGACAGTATTTGAAGAATAAGGAGGAGACAGTACTTGAAGAATAAGGAGGAGACAGTACTTGAAGAATAAGGAGGAGACAGTACTTGAAGAATAAGGAGGAGAAAGTACTTAAAGAATAAGGAGGAGACAGTATTTGAAGAATAAGGAGGAGACAGTACTTGAAGAATAAGGAGGAGACAGTATTTAAAGAATAAGGAGGAGACAGTACTTGAAGAATGAGGAGGAGACAGTATTTAAAGAATAAGGAGGAGACAGTACTTGAAGAATGAGGAGGAGACAGTATTTAAAGAATAAGGAGGAGGCAGTATTTGAAGAATAAGGAGGAGACAGTATTTAAAGAATAAGGAGGAGACAGTACTTGAAGAATAAGGAGGAGACAGTATTTGAAGAATAAGGAGGAGATATTACTTGAAGAATAAGGAGGAGACAGTACTTGAAGAATAAGGAGGAGACAGTATTTGAAGAATAAGGAGGAGACAGTATTTGAAGAATGAGGAGGAGACAGAATTTAAAGAATAAGGAGGAGACAGTACTTGAAGAATAAGGAGGAGACAGTACTTGAAGAATAAGGAGGAGACAGTACTTGAAGAATAAGGAGGAGACAGTACTTAAAGAATAAGGAGGAGACAGTATTTGAAGAATAAGGAGGAGACAGTACTTGAAGAATAAGGAGGAGACAGTATTTAAAGAATAAGGAGGAGACAGCATTTGAGGAATAAGGAGGAGACAGTATTTGAAGAATGAGGAGGAGACAGTATTTAAAGAATAAGGAGGAGACAGTACTTGAAGAATGAGGAGGAGACAGTATTTAAAGAATAAGGAGGAGACAGTATTTGAAGAATAAGGAGGCGACAGTATTTGAAGAATAAGGAGGCGACAGTATTTGAATAATAAGGAGGAGACAGTATTTGAAGAATGAGGAGGAGACAGTACTTGAAGAATAAGGAGGAGACAGTATTTGAAGAATAAGGAGGAGATATTACTTGAAGAATAAGGAGGAGACAGTACTTGAAGAATAAGGAGGAGACAGTATTTGAAGAATAAGGAGGAGATATTACTTGAAGAATAAGGAGGAGACAGAACTTGAAGAATAAGGAGGAGACAGTACTTGAAGAATAAGGAGGAGACAGTATTTGAAGAATAAGGAGGAGACAGTATTTGAAGAATAAGGAGGAGACAGTACTTGAAGAATAAGGAGGGGACAGTACTTGAAGAATAAGGAGAAGACAGTATTTGAAGAATAAGGAGGAGACAGTATTTGAATAATAAGGAGGAGACAGTATTTGAAGGATAAGGAGGAGACAGTACTTGAAGAATAAGGAGGAGACAGTATTTGAAGAATAAGGAGGAGACAGTATTTGAAGAATAAGGAGGAGACAGTACTTGAAGAATAAGGAGGAGACAGTACTTGAAGAATAAGGAGGAGACAGTATTTGAAGAATAAGGAGGAGACAGTACTTGAAGAACAAAGAGGAGGCAGTATTTGAAGAATAAGGAGGAGACAGTATTTAAAGAATAAGGAGGAGACAGTCTTTGAAGAATAAGGAGGAGACAGTACTTGAAGAATAAGGAGGAGACAATATTTGAAGAATAAGGAGGTGACAGTATTTAAAGAATAAGGAGGAGACAGTACTTGTAGAATAAGGAGGAGACAGTACTTGAAGAATAAGGAGGAGACAATATTTGAAGAATAAGGAGGAGACAGTATTTAAAGAATAAGGAGGAGACAGTACTTGAAGAATAAGGAGGAGACAGTATTTGAAGAATAAGGAGGAGACAGTATTTAAAGAATAAGGAGGAGACAGTATTTGAAGAATAAGGAGGAGACAGTACTTGAAGAATAAGGAGGAGACAGCACTTGAAGAATAAGGAGGAGACAGTATTTGAAGAATAAGGAGGAGACAGTATTTGAAGAATAAGGAGGAGACAGTATTTGAAGAATAAGATGGAGACAGTATTTGAAGAATAAGGAGGAGACAGTATTTGAAGAATAAGGAGGAGACAGTATTTGAAGAATAAGGAGGAGACAGTATTTAAAGAATAAGGAGGAGGCAGTATTTGAAGAATAAGGAGGAGACAGTATTTGAAGAATAAGATGGAGACAGTATTTGAAGAATAAGGAGGAGACAGTATTTGAAGAATAAGGAGGAGACAGTATTGAAGAATAAGGAGGAGACAGTATTTAAAGAATAAGGAGGGGACAGTATTTGTAGAATGAGGAGGAGACAGTATTTGAAGATTAAGGAAGAGACAATATTTGAAGAATAAGGAGGAGACAGTATTTGAAGAATAAGGAGGAGACATTATTTGAAGAATGAGGAGGAGACAGTACTTGAAGAATAAGGAGGAGACAGTATTTGAAAAATAAGGAGGAGACAGTATTTGAAGAATGAGGAGGAGACAGTATTTGAAGAATAAGGAGGAGACAGTACTTGAAGAATAAGGAGGAGACAGTACTTGAAGAATAAGGAGGAGGCAGTATTTGAAGAATAAGGAGGAGACAGTATTTGAAGAATAAGGAGGAGACAGTACTTGAAGAATAAGGAGGAGACAGTACTTGAAGAATAAGGAGGAGACAGTATTTAAAGAATAAGGAGGAGACAGTATTTGAGGAATAAGGAGGAGACAGTATTTGAAGAATAAGGAGGCGACATTATTTGAAGAATAAGGAGGGGACAGTATTTGAATAATAAGGAGGAGACAGTATTTGAAGAATAAGGAGGAGACAGTACTTGAAGAATAAGGAGGAGACAGTATTTAAAGAATAAGGAGGAGACAGCATTTGAGGAATAAGGAGGAGACAGTATTTGAAGAATGAGGAGGAGACAGTATTTAAAGAATAAGGAGGAGACAGTACTTGAAGAAAGAGGAGGAGACAGTATTTAAAGAATAAGGAGGAGACAGTATTTGAAGAATAAGGAGGCGACAGTATTTGAAGAATAAGGAGGCGACAGTAGTTGAATAATAAGGAGGAGACAGTATTTGAAGAATGAGGAGGAGACAGTACTTGTAGAATAAGGAGGAGACAGTATTTGAAGAATAAGGAGGAGATATTACTTGAAGAATAAGGAGGAGACAGTACTTGAAGAATAAGGAGGAAACAGTATTTGAAGAATAAGGAGGAGATATTACTTGAAGAATAAGGAGGAGACAGAACTTGAAGAATAAGGAGGAGACAGTACTTGAAGAATAAGGAGCAGACAGTATTTGAAGAATAAGGATGAGACAGTATTTGAAGAATAAGGAGGAGACAGTACTTGAAGAATAAGGAGGGGACAGAACTTGAAGAATAAGGAGAAGACAGTATTTGAAGAATAAGGAGGAGACAGTATTTGAATAATAAGGAGGAGACAGTATTTGAAGGATAAGGAGGAGACAGTACTTGAAGAATAAGGAGGAGACAGTATTTGAAGAATAAGGAGGAGACAGTATTTGAAGAATAAGGAGGAGACAGTACTTGAAGAATAAGGAGGAGACAGTACTTGAAGAATAAGGAGGAGAAAGTACTTAAAGAATAAGGAGGAGACAGTATTTGAAGAATAAGGAGGAGACAGTACTTGAAGAATAAGGAGGAGACAGTATTTAAAGAATAAGGAGGAGACAGTATTTGAGGAATAAGGAGGAGACAGTATTTGAAGAATAAGGAGGCGACATTATTTGAAGAATAAGGAGGGGACAGTATTTGAATAATAAGGAGGAGACAGTATTTGAAGAATGAGGAGGAGACAGTACTTGAAGAATAAGGAGGAGACAGTATTTGAAGAATAAGGATGGACAGTACTTGAAGAATAAGGAGAAGACAGTATTTGAAGAATAAGGAGGAGACAGTATTTGAAGAATAAGGAGGAGACAGTATTTGAAGAATAAGGAGGAGACAGTATTTGAAGAATAAGATGGAGACAGTATTTGAAGAATAAGGAGGAGACAGTATTTGAAGAATAAGGAGGAGACAGTATTTGAAGAATAAGGAGGAGACAGTATTTGAAGAATAAGGAGGAGACAGTATTTGAAGAATAAGGAGGAGACAGTATTTGAAGAATAAGATGGAGACAGTATTTGAAGAATAAGGAGGAGACAGTATTTGAAGAATAAGGAGGAGACAGTATTTGAAGAATAAGGAGGAGACAGTATTTAAAGAATAAGGAGGAGACAGTATTTGAAGAATAAGGAGGAGACAGTATTTGAAGAGTAAGGAGGAGACAGTATTTGAAGAATAAGATGGAGACAGTATTTGAAGAATAAGGAGGAGACAGTATTTGAAGAATAAGGAGGAGACAGTATTGAAGAATAAGGAGGAGACAGTATTTAAAGAATAAGGAGGGGACAGTATTTGTAGAATGAGGAGGAGACAGTATTTGAAGATTAAGGAGGAGACAATATTTGCAGAATAAGGAGGAGACAGTATTTGAAGAATAAGGAGGAGACATTATTTGAAGAATGAGGAGGAGACAGTACTTGAAGAATAAGGAGGAGACAGTATTTGAAGAATAAGGAGGAGACAGTATTTGAAGAATGAGGAGGAGACAGTATTTGAAGAATAAGGAGGAGACAGTACTTGAAGAATAAGGAGGAGACAGTACTTGAAGAATAAGGAGGAGGCAGTATTTGAAGAATAAGGAGGAGACAGTATTTGAAGAATAAGGAGGAGACAGTACTTGAAGAATAAGGAGGAGACAGTACTTGAAGAATAAGGAGGAGACAGTACTTGAAGAATAAGGAGGAGAAAGTACTTAAAGAATAAGGAGGAGACAGTATTTGAAGAATAAGGAGGAGACAGTACTTGAAGAATAAGGAGGAGACAGTATTTAAAGAATAAGGAGGAGACAGTAGTTGAAGAATGAGGAGGAGACAGTATTTAAAGAATAAGGAGGAGACAGTACTTGAAGAATGAGGAGGAGACAGTATTTAAAGAATAAGGAGGAGGCAGTATTTGAAGAATAAGGAGGAGACAGTATTTAAAGAATAAGGAGGAGACAGTACTTGAAGAATAAGGAGGAGACAGTATTTGAAGAATAAGGAGGAGATATTACTTGAAGAATAAGGAGGAGACAGTACTTGAAGAATAAGGAGGAGACAGTATTTGAAGAATAAGGAGGAGACAGTATTTGAAGAATGAGGAGGAGACAGTATTTAAAGAATAAGGAGGAGACAGTACTTGAAGAATAAGGAGGAGACAGTACTTGAAGAATAAGGAGGAGACAGTACTTGAAGAATAAGGAGGAGACAGTACTTAAAGAATAAGGAGGAGACAGTATTTGAAGAATAAGGAGGAGACAGTACTTGAAGAATAAGGAGGAGACAGTATTTAAAGAATAAGGAGGAGACAGCATTTGAGGAATAAGGAGGAGACAGTATTTGAAGAATGAGGAGGAGACAGTATTTAAAGAATAAGGAGGAGACAGTACTTGAAGAATGAGGAGGAGACAGTATTTAAAGAATAAGGAGGAGACAGTATTTGAAGAATAAGGAGGCGACAGTATTTGAAGAATAAGGAGGCGACAGTATTTGAATAATAAGGAGGAGACAGTATTTGAAGAATGAGGAGGAGACAGTACTTGAAGAATAAGGAGGAGACAGTATTTGAAGAATAAGGAGGAGATATTACTTGAAGAATAAGGAGGAGACAGTACTTGAAGAATAAGGAGGAGACAGTATTTGAAGAATAAGGAGGAGATATTACTTGAAGAATAAGGAGGAGACAGAACTTGAAGAATAAGGAGGAGACAGTACTTGAAGAATAAGGTGGAGACAGTATTTGAAGAATAAGGAGGAGACAGTATTTGAAGAATAAGGAGGAGACAGTACTTGAAGAATAAGGAGGGGACAGTACTTGAAGAATAAGGAGAAGACAGTATTTGAAGAATAAGGAGGAGACAGTATTTGAATAATAAGGAGGAGACAGTATTTGAAGGATAAGGAGGAGACAGTACTTGAAGAATAAGGAGGAGACAGTATTTGAAGAATAAGGAGGAGACAGTATTTGAAGAATAAGGAGGAGACAGTACTTGAAGAGTAAGGAGGAGACAGTACTTGAAGAATAAGGAGGAGACAGTATTTGAAGAATAAGGAGGAGACAGTACTTGAAGACTAAGGAGGAGACAGCACTTGAAGAATAAGGAGGAGACAATATTTGAAGAATAAGGAGGAGACAGTATTTGAAGAATAAGGAGGAGACAGTACTTGAAGAACAAAGAGGAGGCAGTATTTGAAGAATAAGGAGGAGACAGTATTTAAAGAATAAGGAGGAGACAGTCTTTGAAGAATAAGGAGGAGACAGTACTTGAAGAATAAGGAGGAGACAATATTTGAAGAATAAGGAGGTGACAGTATTTAAAGAATAAGGAGGAGACAGTACTTGAAGAATAAGGAGGAGACAGTACTTGAAGAATAAGGAGGAGACAATATTTGAAGAATAAGGAGGAGACAGTATTTAAAGAATAAGGAGGAGACAGTACTTGAAGAATAAGGAGGAGACAGTATTTGAAGAATAAGGAGGAGACAGTATTTAAAGAATAAGGAGGAGACAGTATTTGAAGAATAAGGAGGAGACAGTACTTGAAGAATAAGGAGGAGACAGCACTTGAAGAATAAGGAGGAGACAGTATTTGAAGAATAAGGAGGAGACAGTATTTGAAGAATAAGGAGGAGACAGTATTTGAAGAATAAGATGGAGACAGTATTTGAAGAATAAGGAGGAGACAGTATTTGAAGAATAAGGAGGAGACAGTATTTGAAGAATAAGGAGGAGACAGTATTTAAAGAATAAGGAGGAGGCAGTATTTGAAGAATAAGGAGGAGACAGTATTTGAAGAATAAGGAGGAGACAGTATTTGAAGAATAAGATGGAGACAGTATTTGAAGAATAAGGAGGAGACAGTATTTGAAGAATAAGGAGGAGACAGTATTGAAGAATAAGGAGGGGACAGTATTTGTAGAATGAGGAGGAGACAGTATTTGAAGATTAAGGAAGAGACAATATTTGAAGAATAAGGAGGAGACAGTATTTGAAGAATAAGGAGGAGACATTATTTGAAGAATGAGGAGGAGACAGTACTTGAAGAATAAGGAGGAGACAGTATTTGAAAAATAAGGAGGAGACAGTATTTGAAGAATGAGGAGGAGACAGTATTTGAAGAATAAGGAGGAGACAGTACTTGAAGAATAAGGAGGAGACAGTATTTGAAAAATAAGGAGGAGACAGTATTTGAAAAATAAGGAGGAGACAGTATTTGAAGAATGAGGAGGAGACAGTATTTGAAGAATAAGGAGGAGACAGTACTTGAAGAATAAGGAGGAGACAGTACTTGAAGAATAAGGAGGAGGCAGTATTTGAAGAATAAGGAGGAGACAGTATTTGAAGAATAAGGAGGAGACAGTACTTGAAGAATAAGGAGGAGACAGTACTTGAAGAATAAGGAGGAGACAGTACTTGAAGAATAAGGAGGAGAAAGTACTTAAAGAATAAGGAGGAGACAGTATTTGAAGAATAAGGAGGAGACAGTACTTGAAGAATAAGGAGGAGACAGTATTTAAAGAATAAGGAGGAGACAGTATTTGAGGAATAAGGAGGAGACAGTATTTGAAGAATAAGGAGGCGACATTATTTGAAGAATAAGGAGGGGACAGTATTTGAATAATAAGGAGGAGACAGTATTTGAAGAATAAGGAGGAGACAGTACTTGAAGAATAAGGAGGAGACAGTATTTAAAGAATAAGGAGGAGACAGCATTTGAGGAATAAGGAGGAGACAGTATTTGAAGAATGAGGAGGAGACAGTATTTAAAGAATAAGGAGGAGACAGTACTTGAAGAATGAGGAGGAGACAGTATTTAAAGAATAAGGAGGAGACAGTATTTGAAGAATAAGGAGGCGACAGTATTTGAAGAATAAGGAGGCGACAGTAGTTGAATAATAAGGAGGAGACAGTATTTGAAGAATGAGGAGGAGACAGTACTTGTAGAATAAGGAGGAGACAGTATTTGAAGAATAAGGAGGAGATATTACTTGAAGAATAAGGAGGAGACAGTACTTGAAGAATAAGGAGGAGACAGTATTTGAAGAATAAGGAGGAGATATTACTTGAAGAATAAGGAGGAGACAGAACTTGAAGAATAAGGAGGAGACAGTACTTGAAGAATAAGGAGGAGACAGTATTTGAAGAATAAGGAGGAGACAGTATTTGAAGAATAAGGAGGAGACAGTACTTGAAGAATAAGGAGGGGACAGAACTTGAAGAATAAGGAGAAGACAGTATTTGAAGAATAAGGAGGAGACAGTATTTGAATAATAAGGAGGAGACAGTATTTGAAGGATAAGGAGGAGACAGTACTTGAAGAATAAGGAGGAGACAGTATTTGCAGAATAAGGAGGAGACAGTATTTGAAGAATAAGGAGGAGACAGTACTTGAAGAATAAGGAGGAGACAGTACTTGAAGAATAAGGAGGAGAAAGTACTTAAAGAATAAGGAGGAGACAGTATTTGAAGAATAAGGAGGAGACAGTACTTGAAGAATAAGGAGGAGACAGTATTTAAAGAATAAGGAGGAGACAGTATTTGATGAATAAGGAGGAGACAGTATTTGAAGAATAAGGAGGCGACATTATTTGAAGAATAAGGAGGGGACAGTATTTGAATAATAAGGAGGAGACAGTATTTGAAGAATGAGGAGGAGACAGTACTTGAAGAATAAGGAGGAGACAGTATTTGAAGAATAAGGATGGACAGTACTTGAAGAATAAGGAGAAGACAGTATTTGAAGAATAAGGAGGAGACAGTATTTGAAGAATAAGGAGGAGACAGTATTTGAAGAATAAGGAGGAGACAGTATTTGAAGAATAAGATGGAGACAGTATTTGAAGAATAAGGAGGAGACAGTATTTGAAGAATAAGGAGGAGATATTACTTGAAGAATAAGGAGGAGACAGAACTTGAAGAATAAGGAGGAGACAGTACTTGAAGAATAAGGAGGAGACAGTATTTGAAGAATAAGGAGGAGACAGTATTTGAAGAATAAGGAGGAGACAGTACTTGAAGAATAAGGAGGGGACAGAACTTGAAGAATAAGGAGAAGACAGTATTTGAAGAATAAGGAGGAGACAGTATTTGAATAATAAGGAGGAGACAGTATTTGAAGGATAAGGAGGAGACAGTACTTGAAGAATAAGGAGGAGACAGTATTTGCAGAATAAGGAGGAGACAGTATTTGAAGAATAAGGAGGAGACAGTACTTGAAGAATAAGGAGGAGACAGTACTTGAAGAATAAGGAGGAGAAAGTACTTAAAGAATAAGGAGGAGACAGTATTTGAAGAATAAGGAGGAGACAGTACTTGAAGAATAAGGAGGAGACAGTATTTAAAGAATAAGGAGGAGACAGTATTTGAGGAATAAGGAGGAGACAGTATTTGAAGAATAAGGAGGCGACATTATTTGAAGAATAAGGAGGGGACAGTATTTGAATAATAAGGAGGAGACAGTATTTGAAGAATGAGGAGGAGACAGTACTTGAAGAATAAGGAGGAGACAGTATTTGAAGAATAAGGATGGACAGTACTTGAAGAATAAGGAGAAGACAGTATTTGAAGAATAAGGAGGAGACAGTATTTGAAGAATAAGGAGGAGACAGTATTTGAAGAATAAGGAGGAGACAGTATTTGAAGAATAAGATGGAGACAGTATTTGAAGAATAAGGAGGAGACAGTATTTGAAGAATAAGGAGGAGACAGTATTTGAAGAATAAGGAGGAGACAGTATTTGAAGAATAAGGAGGAGACAGTATTTGAAGAATAAGGAGGAGACAGTATTTGAAGAATAAGATGGAGACAGTATTTGAAGAATAAGGAGGAGACAGTATTTGAAGAATAAGGAGGAGACAGTATTTGAAGAATAAGGAGGACACAGTATTTAAAGAATAAGGAGGAGACAGTATTTGAAGAATAAGGAGGAGACAGTATTTGAAGAGTAAGGAGGAGACAGTATTTGAAGAATAAGATGGAGACAGTATTTGAAGAATAAGGAGGAGACAGTATTTGAAGAATAAGGAGGAGACAGTATTGAAGAATAAGGAGGAGACAGTATTTAAAGAATAAGGAGGGGACAGTATTTGTAGAATGAGGAGGAGACAGTATTTGAAGATTAAGGAGGAGACAATATTTGCAGAATAAGGAGGAGACAGTATTTGAAGAATAAGGAGGAGACATTATTTGAAGAATGAGGAGGAGACAGTACTTGAAGAATAAGGAGGAGACAGTATTTGAAGAATAAGGAGGAGACAGTATTTGAAGAATGAGGAGGAGACAGTATTTGAAGAATAAGGAGGAGACAGTACTTGAAGAATAAGGAGGAGACAGTACTTGAAGAATAAGGAGGGGGCAGTATTTGAAGAATAAGGAGGAGACAGTATTTGAAGAATAAGGAGGAGACAGTACTTGAAGAATAAGGAGGAGACAGTACTTGAAGAATAAGGAGGAGACAGTACTTGAAGAATAAGGAGGAGAAAGTACTTAAAGAATAAGGAGGAGACAGTATTTGAAGAATAAGGAGGAGACAGTACTTGAAGAATAAGGAGGAGACAGTATTTAAAGAATAAGGAGGAGACAGTAGTTGAAGAATGAGGAGGAGACAGTATTTAAAGAATAAGGAGGAGACAGTACTTGAAGAATGAGGAGGAGACAGTATTTAAAGAATAAGGAGGAGGCAGTATTTGAAGAATAAGGAGGAGACAGTATTTAAAGAATAAGGAGGAGACAGTACTTGAAGAATAAGGAGGAGACAGTATTTGAAGAATAAGGAGGAGATATTACTTGAAGAATAAGGAGGAGACAGTACTTGAAGAATAAGGAGGAGACAGTATTTGAAGAATAAGGAGGAGACAGTATTTGAAGAATGAGGAGGAGACAGTATTTAAAGAATAAGGAGGAGACAGTACTTGAAGAATAAGGAGGAGACAGTACTTGAAGAATAAGGAGGAGACAGTACTTGAAGAATAAGGAGGAGACAGTACTTAAAGAATAAGGAGGAGACAGTATTTGAAGAATAAGGAGGAGACAGTACTTGAAGAATAAGGAGGAGACAGTATTTAAAGAATAAGGAGGAGACAGCATTTGAGGAATAAGGAGGAGACAGTATTTGAAGAATGAGGAGGAGACAGTATTTAAAGAATAAGGAGGAGACAGTATTTGAAGAATAAGGAGGCGACAGTATTTGAAGAATAAGGAGGCGACAGTATTTGAATAATAAGGAGGAGACAGTATTTGAAGAATGAGGAGGAGACAGTACTTGAAGAATAAGGAGGAGACAGTATTTGAAGAATAAGGAGGAGATATTACTTGAAGAATAAGGAGGAGACAGTACTTGAAGAATAAGGAGGAGACAGTATTTGAAGAATAAGGAGGAGATATTACTTGAAGAATAAGGAGGAGACAGAACATGAAGAATAAGGAGGAGACAGTACTTGAAGAATAAGGTGGAGACAGTATTTGAAGAATAAGGAGGAGACAGTATTTGAAGAATAAGGAGGAGACAGTACTTGAAGAATAAGGAGGGGACAGTACTTGAAGAATAAGGAGAAGACAGTATTTGAAGAATAAGGAGGAGACAGTATTTGAATAATAAGGAGGAGACAGTATTTGAAGGATAAGGAGGAGACAGTACTTGAAGAATAAGGAGGAGACAGTATTTGAAGAATAAGGAGGAGACAGTATTTGAAGAATAAGGAGGAGACAGTACTTGAAGAATAAGGAGGAGACAGTACTTGAAGAATAAGGAGGAGACAGTATTTGAAGAATAAGGAGGAGACAGTACTTGAAGACTAAGGAGGAGACAGCACTTGAAGAATAAGGAGGAGACAATATTTGAAGAATAAGGAGGAGACAGTATTTGAAGAATAAGGAGGAGACAGTACTTGAAGAACAAAGAGGAGGCAGTATTTGAAGAATAAGGAGGAGACAGTATTTAAAGAATAAGGAGGAGACAGTCTTTGAAGAATAAGGAGGAGACAGTACTTGAAGAATAAGGAGGAGACAATATTTGAAGAATAAGGAGGTGACAGTATTTAAAGAATAAGGAGGAGACAGTACTTGAAGAATAAGGAGGAGACAGTACTTGAAGAATAAGGAGGAGACAATATTTGAAGAATAAGGAGGAGACAGTATTTAAAGAATAAGGAGGAGACAGTACTTGAAGAATAAGGAGGAGACAGTATTTGAAGAATAAGGAGGAGACAGTATTTAAAGAATAAGGAGGAGACAGTATTTGAAGAATAAGGAGGAGACAGTACTTGAAGAATAAGGAGGAGACAGCACTTGAAGAATATGGAGGAGACAGTATTTGAAGAATAAGGAGGAGACAGTATTTGAAGAATAAGGAGGAGACAGTATTTGAAGAATAAGATGGAGACAGTATTTGAAGAATAAGGAGGAGACAGTATTTGAAGAATAAGGAGGAGACAGTATTTGAAGAATAAGGAGGAGACAGTATTTAAAGAATAAGGAGGAGGCAGTATTTGAAGAATAAGGAGGAGACAGTATTTGAAGAATAAGGAGGAGACAGTATTTGAAGAATAAGATGGAGACAGTATTTGAAGAATAAGGAGGAGACAGTATTTGAAGAATAAGGAGGAGACAGTATTGAAGAATAAGGAGGAGACAGTATTTAAAGAATAAGGAGGGGACAGTATTTGTAGAATGAGGAGGAGACTGTATTTGAAGATTAAGGAAGAGACAATATTTGAAGAATAAGGAGGAGACAGTATTTGAATTATAAGGAGGAGACATTATTTGAAGAATGAGGAGGAGACAGTACTTGAAGAATAAGGAGGAGACAGTATTTGAAAAATAAGGAGGAGACAGTATTTGAAGAATGAGGAGGAGACAGTATTTGAAGAATAAGGAGGAGACAGTACTTGAAGAATAAGGAGGAGACAGTACTTGAAGAATAAGGAGGAGGCAGTATTTGAAGAATAAGGAGGAGACAGTATTTGAAGAATAAGGAGGAGACAGTACTTGAAGAATAAGGAGGAGACAGTACTTGAAGAATAAGGAGGAGACAGTACTTGAAGAATAAGGAGGAGAAAGTACTTAAAGAATAAGGAGGAGACAGTATTTGAAGAATAAGGAGGAGACAGTACTTGAAGAATAAGGAGGAGACAGTATTTAAAGAATAAGGAGGAGACAGTATTTGAGGAATAAGGAGGAGACAGTATTTGAAGAATAAGGAGGCGACATTATTTGAAGAATAAGGAGGGGACAGTATTTGAATAATAAGGAGGAGACAGTATTTGAAGAATGAGGAGGAGACAGTACTTGAAGAATAAGGAGGAGACAGTATTTGAAGAATAAGGATGGGACAGTACTTGAAGAATAAGGAGAAGACAGTATTTGAAGAATAAGGAGGAGACAGTATTTGAAGAATAAGGAGGAGACAGTATTTGAAGAATAAGGAGGAGACAGTATTTGAAGAATAAGATGGAGACAGTATTTGAAGAATAATGAGGAGACAGTATTTGAAGAATAAGGAGGAGACAGTATTTGAAGAATAAGGAGGAGACAGTATTTGAAGAATAAGGAGGAGACAGTATTTGAAGAATAAGGAGGAGACAGTATTTGAAGAATAAGATGGAGACAGTATTTGAAGAATAAGGAGGAGACAGTATTTGAAGAATAAGGAGGAGACAGTATTTGAAGAATAAGGATGAGACAGTATTTAAAGAATAAGGAGGAGACAGTATTTGAAGAATAAGGAGGAGACAGTATTTGAAGAATTAGGAGGAGACAGTATTTGAAGAATAAGATGGAGACAGTATTTGAAGAATAAGGAGGAGACAGTATTTGAAGAATAAGGAGGAGACAGTATTGAAGAATAAGGAGGAGACGGTATTTAAAGAATAAGGAGGGGACAGTATTTGCAGAATGAGGATGAGACAGTATTTGAAGATTAAGGAGGAGACAATATTTGAAGAATAAGGAGGAGACAGTATTTGAAGAATAAGGAGGAGACATTATTTGAAGAATGAGGAGGAGACAGTACTTGAAGAATAAGGAGGAGACAGTATTTGAAGAATAAGGAGGAGACAGTATTTGAAGAATGAGGAGGAGACAGTATTTGAAGAATAAGGAGGAGACAGTACTTGAAGAATAAGGAGGAGACAGTACTTGAAGAATAAGGAGGAGGCAGTATTTGAAGAATAAGGAGGAGACAGTATTTGAAGAATAAGGAGGAGACAGTACTTGAAGAATAAGGAGGAGACAGTACTTGAAGAATAAGGAGGAGACAGTACTTGAAGAATAAGGAGGAGAAAGTACTTAAAGAATAAGGAGGAGACAGTATTTGAAGAATAAGGAGGAGACAGTACTTGAAGAATAAGGAGGAGACAGTATTTAAAGAATAAGGAGGTGACAGTATTTGAGGAATAAGGAGGAGACAGTATTTGAAGAATAAGGAGGCGACATTATTTGAAGAATAAGGAGGGGACAGTATTTGAATAATAAGGAGGAGACAGTATTTGAAGAATGAGGAGGAGACAGTACTTGAAGAATAAGGAGGAGACAGTATTTGAAGAATAAGGAGGAGATATTACTTGAAGAATAAGGAGGAGACAGTATTTGAAGAATAAGGAGGAGATATTACTTGAAGAATAAGGAGGAGACAGTACTTGAAGAATAAGGAGGAGACAGTACTTGAAGAATAAGGAGGAGACAGTATTTGAAGAATAAGGAGGAGACAGTATTTGAAGAATAAGGAGGAGACAGTACTTGAAGAATAAGGAGGGGACAGTACTTGAAGAATAAGGAGAAGACAGTATTTGAAGAATAAGGAGGAGACAGTACTTAAAGAATAAGGAGGAGACAGTATTTAAAGAATAAGGAGGGGACAGTATTTGTAGAATGAGGAGGAGACAGTATTTGAAGATTAAGGAGGAGACAATATTTGAAGAATAAGGAGGAGACAGTATTTGAAGAATAAGGAGGAGACATTATTTGAAGAATGAGGAGGAGACAGTACTTGAAGAATAAGGAGGAGACAGTATTTGAAGAATGAGGAGGAGACAGTATTTGAAGAATAAGGAGGAGACAGTACTTGAAGAATAAGGAGGAGACAGTACTTGAAGAATAAGGAGGAGACAGTATTTGAAGAATAAGGAGGAGACAGTATTTGAAGAATAAGGAGGAGACAGTACTTGAAGAATAAGGAGGAGACAGTACTTGAAGAATAAGGAGGAGACAGTACTTAAAGAATAAGGAGGAGACATTATTTGAAGAATAAGGAGGAGACAGTACTTGAAGAATAAGGAGGAGACAGTATTTAAAGAATAAGGAGGAGACAGTATTTGAGGAATAAGGAGGAGACAGTATTTGAAGAATAAGGAGGCGACAGTATTTGAAGAAGAAGGAGGCGACAGTATTTGAATAATAAGGAGGAGACAGTATTTGAAGAATGAGGAGGAGACAGTACTTGAAGAATAAGGAGGAGACAGTATTTGAAGAATAAGGTGGAGACAGTATTTGAAGAATAAGGAGGAGACAGTATTTGAAGAATAAGGAGGAGACAGTATTTGAAGAATAAGGAGGAGACAGTATTTAAAGTATAAGGAGGCGACAGTATTTGAAGAATAAGGAGGAGACAGTATTTGAAGACAAAGGAGGAGACAGTATTTAAAGAATAAGGAGGAGACAGTATTTGAAGACTGAGGAGGAGACAGTATTTAAAGAATAAGGAGGAGACAGTAGTTGAAGAATGAGGAGGAGACAGTATTTGAAGAATAAGGAGGAGACAGTATTTGAAGAATGAGGAGGAGACAGTATTTAAAGAATAAGGAGGAGACAGTACTTGAAGAATAAGGAGGAGACAGTATTTGAAGAATAAGCAGGAGAGAGTATTTGAAAAATATGAAGGAGACAGAATTTGAAGAATGAGGAGGAGACAGTATTTAAAGAATAAGGAGGAGACAGTACTTGAAGAATGAGGAGGAGACAGTATTTAAAGAATAAGGAGGAGACAGTACTTGAAGAATGAGGAGGAGACAGTATTTAAAGAATAAGGAGGAGGCAGTATTTGAAGAATAAAGAGGAGACAGTACTTAAAGAATCAGGAGGAGACAGTACTTGAAGAATAAGGAGGAGACAGTATTTGAAGAATAAGGAGGAGATATTACTTGAAGAATAAGGAGGAGACAGTACTTGAAGAATAAGGAGGAGACAGTATTTGAAGAATAAGGAGGAGACAGTATTTGAAGAATGAGGAGGAGACAGTATTTAAAGAATAAGGAGGAGACAGTACTTGAAGAATAAGGAGGAGACAGTACTTGAAGAATAAGGAGGAGACAGTACTTGAAGAATAAGGAGGAGACAGTACTTAAAGAATAAGGAGGCGACAGTATTTGAAGAATAAGGAGGAGACAGTACTTGAAGAATAAGGAGGAGACAATATTTAAAGAATAAGGAGGAGACAGCATTTGAGGAATAACGAGGAGACAGTATTTGAAGAATGAGGAGGAGACAGTATTTAAAGAATAAGGAGGAGACAGTACTTGAAGAATGAGGAGGAGACAGTATTTAAAGAATAAGGAGGAGACAGTATTTGAAGAATAAGGAGGCGACAGTATTTGAAGAATAAGGAGGCGACAGTATTTGAATAATAAGGAGGAGACAGTATTTGAAGAATGAGGAGGAGACAGTACTTGAAGAATAAGGAGGAGACAATACTTGAAGAATAAGGAGGAGACAGTATTTGAAGAATAAGGAGGAGATATTACTTGAAGAATAAGGAGGAGACAGAACTTGAAGAATAAGGAGGAGACAGTACTTGAAGAATAAGGAGGAGACAGTATTTGAAGAATAAGGAGGAGACAGTATTTGAAGAATAAGGAGGAGACTGTACTTGAAGAATAAGGAGGGGACAGTACTTGAAGAATAAGGAGAAGACAGTGTTTGAAGAATAAGGAGGAGACAGTATTTGAATAATAAGGAGGAGACAGTATTTGAAGGATAAGGAGGAGACAGTACTAGAAGAATAAGGAGGAGACAGTATTTGAAGAATAAGGAGGAGACAGTATTTGAAGAATAAGGAGGAGACAGTACTTGAAGAATAAGGAGGAGACAGTACTTGAAGAATAAGGAGGAGACAGTATTTGAAGAATAAGGAGGAGACAGTACTTGAAGACTAAGGAGGAGACAGCACTTGAAGAATAAGGAGGAGACAATATTTGAAGAATAAGGAGGAGACAGTATTTAAAGAATAAGGAGGAGACAGTACTTGAAGAACAAAGAGGAGGCAGTATTTGAAGAATAAGGAGGAGACAGTATTTATAGAATAAGGAGGAGACAGTCTTTGAAGAATAAGGAGGAGACAGTACTTGAAGAATAAGGAGGAGACAATATTTGAAGAATAAGGAGGAGACAGTATTTAAAGAATAAGGAGGAGACAGTACTTGAAGAATAAGGAGGAGACAGTACTTGAAGAATAAGGAGGAGACAATATTTGAAGAATAAGGAGGAGACAGTATTTAAAGAATAAGGAGGAGACAGTACTTGAAGAATAAGGAGGAGACAGTATTTGAAGAATAAGGAGGAGACAGTATTTAAAGAATAAGGAGGAGACAGTATTTGAAGAATAAGGAGGAGACAGTACTTGAAGAATAAGGAGGAGACAGCACTTGAAGAATAAGGAGGAGACAATATTTGAAGAATAAGGAGGAGACAGTATTTGAAGAATAAGGAGGAGACAGTATTTGAAGAATAAGATGGAGACAGTATTTGAAGAATAAGGAGGAGACAGTATTTGAAGAATAAGGAGGAGACAGTATTTGAAGAAAAAGGAGGAGACAGTATTTAAAGAATAAGGAGGAGACAGTATTTCAAGAATAAGGAGGAGACAGTATTTGAAGAATAAGGAGGAGACAGTATTTGAAGAATAAGATGGAGACAGTATTTGAAGAATAAGGAGGAGACAGTATTTGAAGAATAAGGAGGAAACAGTATTGAAGAATAAGGAGGAGACAGTATTTAAAGAATAATGAGGGGACAGTATTTGTAGAATGAGGAGGAGACAGTATTTGAAGATTAAGGAGGAGACAATATTTGAAGAATAAGGAGGAGACAGTATTTGAAGAATAAGGAGGAGACATTATTTGAAGAATGAGGAGGAGACAGTACTTGAAGAATAAGGAGGAGACAGTATTTGAAGAATAAGGAGGAGACAGTATTTGAAGAATGAGGAGGAGACAGTATTTGAAGAATAAGGAGGAGACAGTCCTTGAAGAATAAGGAGGAGACAGTACTTGAAGAATAAGGAGGAGGCAGTATTTGAAGAATAAGGAGGAGACAGTATTTGAAGAATAAGGAGGAGACAGTACTTGAAGAATAAGGAGGAGACAGTACTTGAAGAATAAGGAGGAGACAGTACTTGAAGAATAAGGAGGAGAAAGTACTTAAAGAATAAGGAGGAGACAGTATTTGAAGAATAAGGAGGAGACAGTACTTGAAGAAAAAGGAGGAGACAGTATTTAAAGAATAAGGAGGAGACAGTACTTGAAGAATGAGGAGGAGACAGTATTTAAGAATAAGGAGGAGACAGTACTTGAAGAATGAGGAGGAGACAGTATTTAAAGAATAAGGAGGAGGCAGTATTTGAAGAATAAGGAGGAGACAGTATTTAAAGAATAAGGAGGAGACAGTACTTGAAGAATAAGGAGGAGACAGTATTTGAAGAATAAGGAGGAGATATTACTTGAAGAATAAGGAGGAGACAGTACTTGAAGAATAAGGAGGAGACAGTATTTGAAGAATAAGGAGGAGACAGTATTTGAAGAATGAGGAGGAGACAGTATTTAAAGAATAAGGAGGAGACAGTACTTGAAGAATAAGGAGGAGACAGTACTTGAAGAATAAGGAGGAGACAGTACTTGAAGAATAAGGAGGAGACAGTACTTAAAGAATAAGGAGGAGACAGTATTTGAAGAATAAGGAGGAGACAGTACTTGAAGAATAAGGAGGAGACAGTATTTAAAGAATAAGGAGGAGACAGCATTTGAGGAATAAGGAGGAGACAGTATTTGAAGAATGAGGAGGAGACAGTATTTAAAGAATAAGGAGGAGACAGTACTTGAAGAATGAGGAGGAGACAGTCTTTAAAGAATAAGGAGGAGACAGTATTTGAAGAATAAGGAGGCGACAGTATTTGAAGAATAAGGAGGCGACAGTATTTGAATAATAAGGAGGAGACAGTATTTGAAGAATGAGGAGGAGACAGTACTTGAAGAATAAGGAGGAGACAGTATTTGAAGAATAAGGAGGAGATATTACTTGAAGAATAAGGAGGAGACAGTACTTGAAGAATAAGGAGGAGACAGTATTTGAAGAATAAGGATGAGATATTACTTGAAGAATAAGGAGGAGACAGAACTTGAAGAATAAGGAGGAGACAGTCCTTGAAGAATAAGGAGGAGACAGTATTTGAAGAATAAGGAGGAGACAGTATTTGAAGAATAAGGAGGAGACAGTACTTGAAGAATAAGGAGGGGACAGTACTTGAAGAATAAGGAGAAGACAGTATTTGAAGAATAAGGAGGAGACAGTATTTGAATAATAAGGAGGAGACAGTATTTGAAGGATAAGGAGGAGACAGTACTTGAAGAATAAGGAGGAGACAGTATTTGAAGAATAAGGAGGAGACAGTATTTGAAGAATAAGGAGGAGACAGTACTTGAAGAATAAGGAGGAGACAGTACTTGAAGAATAAGGAGGAGACAGTATTTGAAGAATAAGGAGGAGACAGTACTTGAAGACTAAGGAGGAGACAGCACTTGAAGAATAAGGAGGAGACAATATTTGAAGAATAAGGAGGAGACAGTATTTAAAGAATAAGGGGGAGACAGTACTTGAAGAACAAAGAGGAGGCAGTATTTGAAGAATAAGGAGGAGACAGTATTTAAAGAATAAGGAGGAGACAGTCTTTGAAGAATAAGGAGGAGACAGTACTTGAAGAATAAGGAGGAGACAATATTTGAAGAATAAGGAGGTGACAGTATTTAAAGAATAAGGAGGAGACAGTACTTGAAGAATAAGGAGGAGACAGTACTTGAAGAATAAGGAGGAGACAATATTTGAAGAATAAGGAGGAGACAGTATTTAAAGAATAAGGAGGAGACAGTACTTGAAGAATAAGGAGGAGACAGTATTTGAAGAATAAGGAGGAGACAGTATTTAAAGAATAAGGAGGAGACAGAATTTGAAGAATAAGGAGGAGACAGTACTTGAAGAATAAGGAGGAGACAGCACTTGAAGAATAAGGAGGAGACAGTATTTGAAGAATAAGGAGGAGACAGTATTTGAAGAATAAGGAGGAGACAGTATTTGAAGAATAAGATGGAGACAGCATTTGAAGAATAAGGAGGAGACAGTATTTGAAGAATAAGGAGGAGACAGTATTTGAAGAATAAGGAGGAGACAGTATTTAAAGAATAAGGAGGAGGCAGTATTTGAAGAATAAGGAGGAGACATTATTTGAAGAATAAGGAGGAGACAGTATTTGAAGAATAAGGAGGAGACAGTATTGAAGAATAAGGAGGAGACAGTATTTAAAGAATAAGGAGGGGACAGTATTTGTAGAATGAGGAGGAGACAGTATTTGAAGATTAAGGAGGAGACAATATTTGAAGAATGAGGAGGAGACAGTATTTGAAGAATAAGGAGGAGACATTATTTGAAGAATGAGGAGGAGACAGTACTTGAAGAATGAGGAGGAGACAGTATTTGAAAAATAAGGAGGAGACAGTATTTGAAGAATGAGGAGGAGACAGTATTTGAAGAATAAGGAGGAGACAGTACTTGAAGAATAAGGAGGAGACAGTACTTGAAGAATAAGGAGGAGGCAGTATTTGAAGAATAAGGAGGAGACAGTATTTGAAGAATAAGGAGGAGACAGTACTTGAAGAATAAGGAGGAGACAGTACTTGAAGAATAAGGAGGAGACAGTACTTGAAGAATAAGGAGGAGAAAGTACTTAAAGAATAAGGAGGAGACAGTATTTGAAGAATAAGGAGGAGACAGTACTTGAAGAATAAGGAGGAGACAGTATTTAAAGAATAAGGAGGAGACAGTATTTGAGGAATAAGGAGGAGACAGTATTTGAAGAATAAGGAGGCGACATTATTTGAAGAATAAGGAGGGGACAGTATTTGAATAATAAGGAGGAGACAGTATTTGAAGAATGAGGAGGAGACAGTACTTGAAGAATAAGGAGGAGACAGTATTTGAAGAATAAGGAGGAGATATTACTTGAAGAATAAGGAGGAGACAGTATTTGAAGAATAAGGAGGAGATATTACTTGAAGAATAAGGAGGAGACAGTACTTGAAGAATAAGGAGGAGACAGTACTTGAAGAATAAGGAGGAGACAGTATTTGAAGAATAAGGAGGAGACAGTATTTGAAGAATAAGGAGGAGACAGTACTTGAAGAATAAGGAGGGGACAGTACTTGAAGAATAAGGAGAAGACAGTATTTGAAGAATAAGGAGGAGACAGAATTTGAAGAATGAGGAGGAGACAGTATTTAAAGAATAAGGAGGAGACAGTACTTGAAGAATGAGGAGGAGACAGTACTTGAAGAATAAGGAGGAGACAGTAGTTGAAGAATGAGGAGGAGACAGTATTTGAAGAATAAGGAGGAGACAGTATTTGAAGAATGAGGAGGAGACAGTATTTAAAGAATAAGGAGGAGACAGTACTTGAAGAATAAGGAGGAGACAGTATTTGAAGAATAAGCAGGAGAGAGTATTTGAAAAATATGAAGGAGACAGAATTTGAAGAATGAGGAGGAGACAGTATTTAAAGAATAAGGAGGAGACAGTACTTGAAGAATGAGGAGGAGACAGTATTTAAAGAATAAGGAGGAGACAGTACTTGAAGAATGAGGAGGAGACAGTATTTAAAGAATTAGGAGGAGGCAGTATTTGAAGAATAAAGAGGAGACAGTACTTAAAGAATCAGGAGGAGACAGTATTGAAGAATAAGGAGGAGACAGTATTTAAAGAATAAGGAGGGGACAGTATTTGTAGAATGAGGAGGAGACAGTATTTGAAGAATAAGGAGGAGACAGTATTGAAGAATAAGGAGGAGACAGTATTTAAAGAATAAGGAGGGGACAGTATTTGTAGAATGAGGAGGAGACAGTATTTGAAGATTAAGGAGGAGACAATATTTGAAGAATAAGGAGGAGACAGTATTTGAAGAATAAGGAGGAGACATTATTTGAAGAATGAGGAGGAGACAGTACTTGAAGAATAAGGAGGAGACAGTATTTGAAAAATAAGGAGGAGACAGTATTTGAAGAATGAGGAGGAGACAGTATTTGAAGAATAAGGAGGAGACAGTACTTGAAGAATAAGGAGGAGACAGTACTTGAAGAATAAGGAGGAGGCAGTATTTGAAGAATAAGGAGGAGACAGTATTTGAAGAATAAGGAGGAGACAGTACTTGAAGAATAAGGAGGAGACAGTACTTGAAGAATAAGGAGGAGACAGTACTTGAAGAATAAGGAGGAGAAAGTACTTAAAGAATAAGGAGGAGACAGTATTTGAAGAATAAGGAGGAGACAGTACTTGAAGAATAAGGAGGAGACAGTATTTAAAGAATAAGGAGGAGACAGTATTTGAGGAATAAGGAGGAGACAGTATTTGAAGAATAAGGAGGCGACATTATTTGAAGAATAAGGAGGGGACAGTATTTGAATAATAAGGAGGAGACAGTATTTGAAGAATGAGGAGGAGACAGTACTTGAAGAATAAGGAGGAGACAGTATTTGAAGAATAAGGAGGAGATATTACTTGAAGAATAAGGAGGAGACAGTATTTGAAGAATAAGGAGGAGATATTACTTGAAGAATAAGGAGGAGACAGTACTTGAAGAATAAGGAGGAGACAGTACTTGAAGAATAAGGAGGAGACAGTATTTGAAGAATAAGGAGGAGACAGTATTTGAAGAATAAGGAGGAGACAGTACTTGAAGAATAAGGAGGGGACAGTACTTGAAGAATAAGGAGAAGACAGTATTTGAAGAATAAGGAGGAGACAGAATTTGAAGAATGAGGAGGAGACAGTATTTAAAGAATAAGGAGGAGACAGTACTTGAAGAATGAGGAGGAGACAGTACTTGAAGAATAAGGAGGAGACAGTAGTTGAAGAATGAGGAGGAGACAGTATTTGAAGAATAAGGAGGAGACAGTATTTGAAGAATGAGGAGGAGACAGTATTTAAAGAATAAGGAGGAGACAGTACTTGAAGAATAAGGAGGAGACAGTATTTGAAGAATAAGCAGGAGAGAGTATTTGAAAAATATGAAGGAGACAGAATTTGAAGAATGAGGAGGAGACAGTATTTAAAGAATAAGGAGGAGACAGTACTTGAAGAATGAGGAGGAGACAGTATTTAAAGAATAAGGAGGAGACAGTACTTGAAGAATGAGGAGGAGACAGTATTTAAAGAATAAGGAGGAGGCAGTATTTGAAGAATAAAGAGGAGACAGTACTTAAAGAATCAGGAGGAGACAGTACTTGAAGAATAAGGAGGAGACAGTATTTGAAGAATAAGGAGGAGATATTACTTGAAGAATAAGGAGGAGACAGTACTTGAAGAATAAGGAGGAGACAGTATTTGAAGAATAAGGAGGAGACAGTATTTGAAGAATGAGGAGGAGACAGTATTTAAAGAATAAGGAGGAGACAGTACTTGAAGAATAAGGAGGAGACAGTACTTGAAGAATAAGGAGGAGACAGTACTTGAAGAATAAGGAGGAGACAGTACTTAAAGAATAAGGAGGCGACAGTATTTGAAGAATAAGGAGGAGACAGTACTTGAAGAATAAGGAGGAGACAGTATTTAAAGAATAAGGAGGAGACAGCATTTGAGGAATAAGGAGGAGACAGTATTTGAAGAATGAGGAGGAGACAGTATTTAAAGAATAAGGAGGAGACAGTACTTGAAGAATGAGGAGGAGACAGTATTTAAAGAATAAGGAGGAGACAGTATTTGAAGAATAAGGAGGCGACAGTATTTGAAGAATAAGGAGGCGACAGTATTTGAATAATAAGGAGGAGACAGTATTTGAAGAATGAGGAGGAGACAGTACTTGAAGAATAAGGAGGAGACAGTATTTGAAGAATAAGGAGGAGATATTACTTGAAGAATAAGGAGGAGACAGTACTTGAAGAATAAGGAGGAGACAATATTTGAAGAATAAGGAGGAGACAGTATTTAAAGAATAAGGAGGAGACAGTACTTGAAGAATAAGGAGGAGACAGTATTTGAAGAATAAGGAGGAGACAGTATTTAAAGAATAAGGAGGAGACAGAATTTGAAGAATAAGGAGGGGACAGTATTTGAAGAATAAGATGGAGACAGCACTTGAAGAATAAGGAGGAGACAGTATTTGAAGAATAAGGAGGAGACAGTATTTGAAGAATAAGGAGGAGACAGTATTTAAAGAATAAGGAGGAGGCAGTATTTGAAGAATAAGGAGGAGACATTATTTGAAGAATAAGGAGGAGACAGTATTTGAAGAATAAGGAGGAGACAGTATTGAAGAATAAGGAGGAGACAGTATTTAAAGAATAAGGAGGGGACAGTATTTGTAGAATGAGGAGGAGACAGTATTTGAAGATTAAGGAGGAGACAATATTTGAAGAATAAGGAGGAGACAGTATTTGAAGAATAAGGAGGAGACATTATTTGAAGAATGAGGAGGAGACAGTACTTGAAGAATGAGGAGGAGACAGTATTTGAAAAATAAGGAGGAGACAGTATTTGAAGAATGAGGAGGAGACAGTATTTGAAGAATAAGGAGGAGACAGTACTTGAAGAATAAGGAGGAGACAGTACTTGAAGAATAAGGAGGAGGCAGTATTTGAAGAATAAGGAGGAGACAGTATTTGAAGAATAAGGAGGAGACAGTACTTGAAGAATAAGGAGGAGACAGTACTTGAAGAATAAGGAGGAGACAGTACTTGAAGAATAAGGAGGAGAAAGTACTTAAAGAATAAGGAGGAGACAGTATTTGAAGAATAAGGAGGAGACAGTACTTGAAGAATAAGGAGGAGACAGTATTTAAAGAATAAGGAGGAGACAGTATTTGAGGAATAAGGAGGAGACAGTATTTGAAGAATAAGGAGGCGACATTATTTGAAGAATAAGGAGGGGACAGTATTTGAATAATAAGGAGGAGACAGTATTTGAAGAATGAGGAGGAGACAGTACTTGAAGAATAAGGAGGAGACAGTATTTGAAGAATAAGGAGGAGATATTACTTGAAGAATAAGGAGGAGACAGTATTTGAAGAATAAGGAGGAGATATTACTTGAAGAATAAGGAGGAGACAGTACTTGAAGAATAAGGAGGAGACAGTACTTGAAGAATAAGGAGGAGACAGTATTTGAAGAATAAGGAGGAGACAGTATTTGAAGAATAAGGAGGAGACAGTACTTGAAGAATAAGGAGGGGACAGTACTTGAAGAATAAGGAGAAGACAGTATTTGAAGAATAAGGAGGAGACAGAATTTGAAGAATGAGGAGGAGACAGTATTTAAAGAATAAGGAGGAGACAGTACTTGAAGAATGAGGAGGAGACAGTACTTGAAGAATAAGGAGGAGACAGTAGTTGAAGAATGAGGAGGAGACAGTATTTGAAGAATAAGGAGGAGACAGTATTTGAAGAATGAGGAGGAGACAGTATTTAAAGAATAAGGAGGAGACAGTACTTGAAGAATAAGGAGGAGACAGTATTTGAAGAATAAGCAGGAGAGAGTATTTGAAAAATATGAAGGAGACAGAATTTGAAGAATGAGGAGGAGACAGTATTTAAAGAATAAGGAGGAGACAGTACTTGAAGAATGAGGAGGAGACAGTATTTAAAGAATAAGGAGGAGACAGTACTTGAAGAATGAGGAGGAGACAGTATTTAAAGAATTAGGAGGAGGCAGTATTTGAAGAATAAAGAGGAGACAGTACTTAAAGAATCAGGAGGAGACAGTATTGAAGAATAAGGAGGAGACAGTATTTAAAGAATAAGGAGGGGACAGTATTTGTAGAATGAGGAGGAGACAGTATTTGAAGAATAAGGAGGAGACAGTATTGAAGAATAAGGAGGAGACAGTATTTAAAGAATAAGGAGGGGACAGTATTTGTAGAATGAGGAGGAGACAGTATTTGAAGATTAAGGAGGAGACAATATTTGAAGAATAAGGAGGAGACAGTATTTGAAGAATAAGGAGGAGACATTATTTGAAGAATGAGGAGGAGACAGTACTTGAAGAATAAGGAGGAGACAGTATTTGAAAAATAAGGAGGAGACAGTATTTGAAGAATGAGGAGGAGACAGTATTTGAAGAATAAGGAGGAGACAGTACTTGAAGAATAAGGAGGAGACAGTACTTGAAGAATAAGGAGGAGGCAGTATTTGAAGAATAAGGAGGAGACAGTATTTGAAGAATAAGGAGGAGACAGTACTTGAAGAATAAGGAGGAGACAGTACTTGAAGAATAAGGAGGAGACAGTACTTGAAGAATAAGGAGGAGAAAGTACTTAAAGAATAAGGAGGAGACAGTATTTGAAGAATAAGGAGGAGACAGTACTTGAAGAATAAGGAGGAGACAGTATTTAAAGAATAAGGAGGAGACAGTATTTGAGGAATAAGGAGGAGACAGTATTTGAAGAATAAGGAGGCGACATTATTTGAAGAATAAGGAGGGGACAGTATTTGAATAATAAGGAGGAGACAGTATTTGAAGAATGAGGAGGAGACAGTACTTGAAGAATAAGGAGGAGACAGTATTTGAAGAATAAGGAGGAGATATTACTTGAAGAATAAGGAGGAGACAGTATTTGAAGAATAAGGAGGAGATATTACTTGAAGAATAAGGAGGAGACAGTACTTGAAGAATAAGGAGGAGACAGTACTTGAAGAATAAGGAGGAGACAGTATTTGAAGAATAAGGAGGAGACAGTATTTGAAGAATAAGGAGGAGACAGTACTTGAAGAATAAGGAGGGGACAGTACTTGAAGAATAAGGAGAAGACAGTATTTGAAGAATAAGGAGGAGACAGAATTTGAAGAATGAGGAGGAGACAGTATTTAAAGAATAAGGAGGAGACAGTACTTGAAGAATGAGGAGGAGACGGTACTTGAAGAATAAGGAGGAGACAGTAGTTGAAGAATGAGGAGGAGACAGTATTTGAAGAATAAGGAGGAGACAGTATTTGAAGAATGAGGAGGAGACAGTATTTAAAGAATAAGGAGGAGACAGTACTTGAAGAATAAGGAGGAGACAGTATTTGAAGAATAAGCAGGAGAGAGTATTTGAAAAATATGAAGGAGACAGAATTTGAAGAATGAGGAGGAGACAGTATTTAAAGAATAAGGAGGAGACAGTACTTGAAGAATGAGGAGGAGACAGTATTTAAAGAATAAGGAGGAGACAGTACTTGAAGAATGAGGAGGAGACAGTATTTAAAGAATAAGGAGGAGGCAGTATTTGAAGAATAAAGAGGAGACAGTACTTAAAGAATCAGGAGGAGACAGTACTTGAAGAATAAGGAGGAGACAGTATTTGAAGAATAAGGAGGAGATATTACTTGAAGAATAAGGAGGATACAGTACTTGAAGAATAAGGAGGAGACAGTATTTGAAGAATAAGGAGGAGACAGTATTTGAAGAATGAGGAGGAGACAGTATTTAAAGAATAAGGAGGAGACAGTACTTGAAGAATAAGGAGGAGACAGTACTTGAAGAATAAGGAGGAGACAGTACTTGAAGAATAAGGAGGAGACAGTACTTAAAGAATAAGGAGGCGACAGTATTTGAAGAATAAGGAGGAGACAGTACTTGAAGAATAAGGAGGAGACAGTATTTAAAGAATAAGGAGGAGACAGCATTTGAGGAATAAGGAGGAGACAGTATTTGAAGAATGAGGAGGAGACACTATTTAAAGAATAAGGAGGAGACAGTACTTGAAGAATGAGGAGGAGACAGTATTTAAAGAATAAGGAGGAGACAGTATTTGAAGAATAAGGAGGCGACAGTATTTGAAGAATAAGGAGGCGACAGTATTTGAATAATAAGGAGGAGACAGTATTTGAAGAATGAGGAGGAGACAGTACTTGAAGAATAAGGAGGAGACAGTATTTGAAGAATAAGGAGGAGATATTACTTGAAGAATAAGGAGGAGACAGTACTTGAAGAATAAGGAGGAGACAGTATTTGAAGAATAAGGAGGAGATATTACTTGAAGAATAAGGAGGAGACAGAACTTGAAGAATAAGGAGGAGACAGTACTTGAAGAATAAGGAGGAGACAGTATTTGAAGAATAAGGAGGAGACAGTATTTGAAGAATAAGGAGGAGACAGTACTTGAAGAATAAGGAGGGGACAGTACTTGAAGAATAAGGAGAAGACAGTATTTGAAGAATAAGGAGGAGACAGTATTTGAATAATAAGGAGGAGACAGTATTTGAAGGATAAGGAGGAGACAGTACTAGAAGAATAAGGAGGAGACAGTATTTGAAGAATAAGGAGGAGACAGTATTTGAAGAATAAGGAGGAGACAGTACTTGAAGAATAAGGAGGAGACAGTACTTGAAGAATAAGGAGGAGACAGTATTTGAAGAATAAGGAGGAGACAGTACTTGAAGACTAAGGAGGAGACAGCACTTGAAGAATAAGGAGGAGACAATATTTGAAGAATAAGGAGGAGACAGTATTTAAAGAATAAGGAGGAGACAGTACTTGAAGAACAAAGAGGAGGCAGTATTTGAAGAATAAGGAGGAGACAGTATTTAAAGAATAAGGAGGAGACAGTCTTTGAAGAATAAGGAGGAGACAGTACTTGAAGAATAAGGAGGAGACAATATTTGAAGAATAAGGAGGAGACAGTATTTAAAGAATAAGGAGGAGACAGTACTTGAAGAATAAGGAGGAGACAGTACTTGAAGAATAAGGAGGAGACAATATTTGAAGAATAAGGAGGAGACAGTATTTAAAGAATAAGGAGGAGACAGTACTTGAAGAATAAGGAGGAGACAGTATTTGAAGAATAAGGAGGAGACAGTATTTAAAGAATAAGGAGGGGACAGTGTTTGAAGAATAAGGAGGAGACAGTACTTGAAGAATAAGGAGGAGACAGCACTTGAAGAATAAGGAGGAGACAGTATTTGAAGAATAAGGAGGAGAGAGTATTTGAAGAATAAGGAGGAGACAGTATTTGAAGAATAAGATGGAGACAGTATTTGAAGAATAAGGAGGAGACAGTATTTGAAGAATAAGGAGGAGACAGTATTTGAAGAAAAAGGAGGAGACAGTATTTAAAGAATAAGGAGGAGACAGTATTTGAAGAATAAGGAGGAGACAGTATTTGAAGAATAAGGAGGAGACAGTATTTGAAGAATAAGATGGAGACAGTATTTGAAGAATAAGGAGGAGACAATATTTGAAGAATAAGGAGGAGACAGTATTGAAGAATAAGGAGGAGACAGTATTTAAAGAATAAGGAGGGGACAGTATTTGTAGAATGAGGAGGAGACAGTATTTGAAGATTAAGGAGGAGACAATATTTGAAGAATAAGGAGGAGACAGTATTTGAAGAATAAGGAGGAGACATTATTTGAAGAATGAGGAGGAGACAGTACTTGAAGAATAAGGAGGAGACAGTATTTGAAGAATAAGGAGGAGACAGTATTTGAAGAATGAGGAGGAGACAGTATTTGAAGAATAAGGAGGAGACAGTACTTGAAGAATAAGGAGGAGACAGTACTTGAAGAATAAGGAGGAGGCAGTATTTGAAGAATAAGGAGGAGACAGTATTTGAAGAATAAGGAGGAGACAGTACTTGAAGAATAAGGAGGAGACAGTACTTGAAGAATAAGGAGGAGACAGTACTTGAAGAATAAGGAGGAGAAAGTACTTAAAGAATAAGGAGGAGACAGTATTTGAAGAATAAGGAGGAGACAGTACTTGAAGAATAAGGAGGAGACAGTATTTAAAGAATAAGGAGGAGACAGTACTTGAAGAATGAGGAGGAGACAGTATTTAAAGAATAAGGAGGAGACAGTACTTGAAGAATGAGGAGGAGACAGTATTTAAAGAATAAGGAGGAGGCAGTATTTGAAGAATAAGGAGGAGACAGTATTTAAAGAATAAGGAGGAGACAGTACTTGAAGAATAAGGAGGAGACAGTATTTGAAGAATAAGGAGGAGATATTACTTGAAGAATAAGGAGGAGACAGTACTTGAAGAATAAGGAGGAGACAGTATTTGAAGAATAAGGAGGAGACAGTATTTGAAGAATGAGGAGGAGACAGTATTTAAAGAATAAGGAGGAGACAGTACTTGAAGAATAAGGAGGAGACAGTACTTGAAGAATAAGGAGGAGACAGTACTTGAAGAATAAGGAGGAGACAGTACTTAAAGAATAAGGAGGAGACAGTATTTGAAGAATAAGGAGGAGACAGTACTTGAAGAATAAGGAGGAGACAGTATTTAAAGAATAAGGAGGAGAAAGCATTTGAGGAATAAGGAGGAGACAGTATTTGAAGAATGAGGAGGAGACAGTATTTAAAGAATAAGGAGGAGACAGTACTTGAAGAATGAGGAGGAGACAGTATTTAAAGAATAAGGAGGAGACAGTATTTGAAGAATAAGCAGGCGACGGTATTTGAAGAATAAGGAGGCGACAGTATTTGAATAATAAGGAGGAGACAGTATTTGAAGAATGAGGAGGAGACAGTACTTGAAGAATATGGAGGAGACAGTATTTGAAGAATAAGGAGGAGATATTACTGGAAGAATAAGGAGGAGACAGTACTTGAAGAATAAGGAGGAGACAGTATTTGAAGAATAAGGAGGAGATATTACTTGAAGAATAAGGAGGAGACAGAACTTGAAGAATAAGGAGGAGACAGTACTTGAAGAATAAGGAGGAGACAGTATTTGAAGAATAAGGAGGAGACAGTATTTGAAGAATAAGGAGGAGACAGTACTTGAAGAATAAGGAGGGGACAGTACTTGAAGAATAAGGAGAAGACAGTATTTGAAGAATAAGGAGGAGACAGTATTTGAATAATAAGGAGGAGACAGTATTTGAAGGATAAGGAGGAGACAGTACTTGAAGAATAAGGAGGAGACAGTATTTGAAGAATAAGGAGGAGACAGTATTTGAAGAATAAGGAGGAGACAGTACTTGAAGAATAAGGAGGAGACAGTACTTGAAGAATAAGGAGGAGACAGTATTTGAAGAATAAGGAGGAGACAGTGCTTGAAGACTAAGGAGGAGACAGCACTTGAAGAATAAGGAGGAGACAATATCTGAAGAATAAGGAGGAGACAGTATTTAAAGAATAAGGAGGAGACAGTACTTGAAGAACAAAGAGGAGGCAGTATTTGAAGAATGAGGAGGAGACAGTATTTAAAGAATAAGGAGGAGACAGTACTTGAAGAATGAGGAGGAGACAGTACTTGAAGAATAAGGAGGAGACAGTAGTTGAAGAATGAGGAGGAGACAGTATTTGAAGAATAAGGAGGAGACAGTATTTGAAGAATGAGGAGGAGACAGTATTTAAAGAATAAGGAGGAGACAGTACTTGAAGAATAAGGAGGAGACAGTATTTGAAGAATAAGCAGGAGAGAGTATTTGAAAAATATGAAGGAGACAGAATTTGAAGAATGAGGAGGAGACAGTATTTAAAGAATAAGGAGGAGACAGTACTTGAAGAATGAGGAGGAGACAGTATTTAAAGGATAAGGAGGAGACAGTACTTGAAGAATGAGGAGGAGACAGTATTTAAAGAATAAGGAGGAGGCAGTATTTGAAGAATAAAGAGGAGACAGTACTTAAAGAATCAGGAGGAGACAGTACTTGAAGAATAAGGAGGAGACAGTATTTGAAGAATAAGGAGGAGATATTACTTGAAGAATAAGGAGGAGACAGTACTTGAAGAATAAGGAGGAGACAGTATTTGAAGAATAAGGAGGAGACAGTATTTGAAGAATGAGGAGGAGACAGTATTTAAAGAATAAGGAGGAGACAGTACTTGAAGAATAAGGAGGAGACAGTACTTGAAGAATAAGGAGGAGACAGTACTTGAAGAATAAGGAGGAGACAGTACTTAAAGAATAAGGAGGCGACAGTATTTGAAGAATAAGGAGGAGACAGTACTTGAAGAATAAGGAGGAGACAGTATTTAAAGAATAAGGAGGAGACAGCATTTGAGGAATAAGGAGGAGACAGTATTTGAAGAATGAGGAGGAGACAGTATTTAAAGAATAAGGAGGAGACAGTACTTGAAGAATGAGGAGGAGACAGTATTTAAAGAATAAGGAGGAGACAGTATTTGAAGAATAAGGAGGCGACAGTATTTGAAGAATAAGGAGGCGACAGTATTTGAATAATGAGGAGACAGTATTTGAAGAATGAGGAGGAGACAGTACTTGAAGAATAAGGAGGAGACAGTATTTGAAGAATAAGGAGGAGATATTACTTGAAGAATAAGGAGGAGACAGTACTTGAAGAATAAGGAGGAGACAGTATTTGAAGAATAAGGAGGAGATATTACTTGAAGAATAAGGAGGAGACAGAACTTGAAGAATAAGGAGGAGACAGTACTTGAAGAAAAAGGAGGAGACAGTATTTGAAGAATAAGGAGGAGACAGTATTTGAAGAATAAGGAGGAGACAGTACTTGAAGAATAAGGAGGGGACAGTACTTGAAGAATAAGGAGAAGACAGTATTTGAAGAATAAGGAGGAGACAGTATTTGAATAATAAGGAGGAGACAGTATTTGAAGGATAAGGAGGAGACAGTACTAGAAGAATAAGGAGGAGACAGTATTTGAAGAATAAGGAGGAGACAGTATTTGAAGAATAAGGAGGAGACAGTACTTGAAGAATAAGGAGGAGACAGTACTTGAAGAATAAGGAGGAGACAGTATTTGAAGAATAAGGAGGAGACAGTACTTGAAGACTAAGGAGGAGACAGCACTTGAAGAATAAGGAGGAGACAATATTTGAAGAATAAGGAGGAGACAGTATTTAAAGAATAAGGAGGAGACAGTACTTGAAGAACAAAGAGGAGGCAGTATTTGAAGAATAAGGAGGAGACAGTATTTAAAGAATAAGGAGGAGACAGTCTTTGAAGAATAAGGAGGAGACAGTACTTGAAGAATAAGGAGGAGACAATATTTGAAGAATAAGGAGGAGACAGTATTTAAAGAATAAGGAGGAGACAGTACTTGAAGAATAAGGAGGAGACAGTACTTGAAGAATAAGGAGGAGACAATATTTGAAGAATAAGGAGGAGACAGTATTTAAAGAATAAGGAGGAGACAGTACTTGAAGAATAAGGAGGAGACAGTATTTGAAGAATAAGGAGGAGACAGTATTTAAAGAATAAGGAGGAGACAGTATTTGAAGAATAAGGAGGAGACAGTACTTGAAGAATAAGGAGGAGACAGCACTTGAAGAATAAGGAGGAGACAGTATTTGAAGAATAAGGAGGAGAGAGTATTTGAAGAATAAGGAGGAGACAGTATTTGAAGAATAAGATGGAGACAGTATTTGAAGAATAAGGAGGAGACAGTATTTGAAGAATAAGGAGGAGACAGTATTTGAAGAAAAAGGAGGAGACAGTATTTAAAGAATAAGGAGGAGACAGTATTTGAAGAATAAGGAGGAGACAGTATTTGAAGAATAAGGAGGAGACAGTATTTGAAGAATAAGATGGAGACAGTATTTGAAGAATAAGGAGGAGACAATATTTGAAGAATAAGGAGGAGACAGTATTGAAGAATAAGGAGGAGACAGTATTTAAAGAATAAGGAGGGGACAGTGTTTGTAGAATGAGGAGGAGACAGTATTTGAAGATTAAGGAGGAGACAATATTTGAAGAATAAGGAGGAGACAGTATTTGAAGAATAAGGAGGAGACATTATTTGAAGAATGAGGAGGAGACAGTACTTGAAGAATAAGGAGGAGACAGTATTTGAAGAATAAGGAGGAGACAGTATTTGAAGAATGAGGAGGAGACAGTATTTGAAGAATAAGGAGGAGACAGTACTTGAAGAATAAGGAGGAGACAGTACTTGAAGAATAAGGAGGAGGCAGTATTTGAAGAATAAGGAGGAGACAGTATTTGAAGAATAAGGAGGAGACAGTACTTGAAGAATAAGGAGGAGACAGTACTTGAAGAATAAGGAGGAGACAGTACTTGAAGAATAAGGAGGAGAAAGTACTTAAAGAATAAGGAGGAGACAGTATTTGAAGAATAAGGAGGAGACAGTACTTGAAGAATAAGGAGGAGACAGTATTTAAAGAATAAGGAGGAGACAGTACTTGAAGAATGAGGAGGAGACAGTATTTAAAGAATAAGGAGGAGACAGTACTTGAAGAATGAGGAGGAGACAGTATTTAAAGAATAAGGAGGAGGCAGTATTTGAAGAATAAGGAGGAGACAGTATTTAAAGAATAAGGAGGAGACAGTACTTGAAGAATAAGGAGGAGACAGTACTTGAAGAATAAGGAGGAGACAATATTTGAAGAATAAGGAGGAGACAGTATTTAAAGAATAAGGAGGAGACAGTACTTGAAGAATAAGGAGGAGACAGTATTTGAAGAATAAGGAGGAGACAGTATTTAAAGAATAAGGAGGAGACAGTATTTGAAGAATAAGGAGGAGACAGTACTTGAAGAATAAGGAGGAGACAGCACTTGAAGAATAAGGAGGAGACAGTATTTGAAGAATAAGGAGGAGAGAGTATTTGAAGAATAAGGAGGAGACAGTATTTGAAGAATAAGATGGAGACAGTATTTGAAGAATAAGGAGGAGACAGTATTTGAAGAATAAGGAGGAGACAGTATTTGAAGAAAAAGGAGTAGACAGTATTTAAAGAATAAGGAGGAGACAGTATTTGAAGAATAAGGAGGAGACAGTATTTGAAGAATAAGGAGGAGACAGTATTTGAAGAATAAGATGGAGACAGTATTTGAAGAATAAGGAGGAGACAATATTTGAAGAATAAGGAGGAGACAGTATTGAAGAATAAGGAGGAGACAGTATTTAAAGAATAAGGAGGGGACAGTATTTGTAGAATGAGGAGGAGACAGTATTTGAAGATTAAGGAGGAGACAATATTTGAAGAATAAGGAGGAGACAGTATTTGAAGAATAAGGAGGAGACATTATTTGAAGAATGAGGAGGAGACAGTACTTGAAGAATAAGGAGGAGACAGTATTTGAAGAATAAGGAGGAGACAGTATTTGAAGAATGAGGAGGAGACAGTATTTGAAGAATAAGGAGGAGACAGTACTTGAAGAATAAGGAGGAGACAGTACTTGAAGAATAAGGAGGAGGCAGTATTTGAAGAATAAGGAGGAGACAGTATTTGAAGAATAAGGAGGAGACAGTACTTGAAGAATAAGGAGGAGACAGTACTTGAAGAATAAGGAGGAGACAGTACTTGAAGAATAAGGAGGAGAAAGTACTTAAAGAATAAGGAGGAGACAGTATTTGAAGAATAAGGAGGAGACAGTACTTGAAGAATAAGGAGGAGACAGTATTTAAAGAATAAGGAGGAGACAGTACTTGAAGAATGAGGAGGAGACAGTATTTAAAGAATAAGGAGGAGACAGTACTTGAAGAATGAGGAGGAGACAGTATTTAAAGAATAAGGAGGAGGCAGTATTTGAAGAATAAGGAGGAGACAGTATTTAAAGAATAAGGAGGAGACAGTACTTGAAGAATAAGGAGGAGACAGTATTTGAAGAATAAGGAGGAGATATTACTTGAAGAATAAGGAGGAGACAGTACTTGAAGAATAAGGAGGAGACAGTATTTGAAGAATAAGGAGGAGACAGTATTTGAAGAATGAGGAGGAGACAGTATTTAAAGAATAAGGAGGAGACAGTACTTGAAGAATAAGGAGGAGACAGTACTTGAAGAATAAGGAGGAGACAGTACTTGAAGAATAAGGAGGAGACAGTACTTAAAGAATAAGGAGGAGACAGTATTTGAAGAATAAGGAGGAGACAGTACTTGAAGAATAAGGAGGAGACAGTATTTAAAGAATAAGGAGGAGACAGCATTTGAGGAATAAGGAGGAGACAGTATTTGAAGAATGAGGAGGAGACAGTATTTAAAGAATAAGGAGGAGACAGTACTTGAAGAATGAGGAGGAGACAGTATTTAAAGAATAAGGAGGAGACAGTATTTGAAGAATAAGCAGGCGACAGTATTTGAAGAATAAGGAGGCGACAGTATTTGAATAATAAGGAGGAGACAGTATTTGAAGAATGAGGAGGAGACAGTACTTGAAGAATATGGAGGAGACAGTATTTGAAGAATAAGGAGGAGATATTACTTGAAGAATAAGGAGGAGACAGTACTTGAAGAATAAGGAGGAGACAGTATTTGAAGAATAAGGAGGAGATATTACTTGAAGAATAAGGAGGAGACAGAACTTGAAGAATAAGGAGGAGACAGTACTTGAAGAATAAGGAGGAGACAGTATTGGAAGAATAAGGAGAAGACAGTATTTGAAGAATAAGGAGGAGACAGTACTTGAAGAATAAGGTGGGGACAGTACTTGAAGAATAAGGAGAAGACAGTATTTGAAGAATAAGGAGGAGACAGTATTTGAATAATAAGGAGGAGACAGTATTTGAAGGATAAGGAGGAGACAGTACTTGAAGAATAAGGAGGAGACAGTATTTGAAGAATAAGGAGGAGACAGTATTTGAAGAATAAGGAGGAGACAGTACTTGAAGAATAAGGAGGAGACAGTACTTGAAGAATAAGGAGGAGACAGTATTTGAAGAATAAGGAGGAGACAGTGCTTGAAGACTAAGGAGGAGACAGCACTTGAAGAATAAGGAGGAGACAATATTTGAAGAATAAGGAGGAGACAGTATTTAAAGAATAAGGAGGAGACAGTACTTGAAGAACAAAGAGGAGGCAGTATTTGAAGAATAAGGAGGAGACAGTATTTAAGGAATAAGGAGGAGACAATATTTGAAGAATAAGGAGGTGACAGTATTTAAAGAATAAGGAGGAGACAGTACTTGAAGAATAAGGAGGAGACAGTACTTGAAGAATAAGGAGGAGACAATATTTGAAGAATAAGGAGGAGACAGTATTTAAAGAATAAGGAGGAGACAGTACTTGAAGAATAAGGAGGAGACAGTATTTGAAGAATAAGGAGGAGACAGTATTTAAAGAATAAGGAGGAGACAGTATTTGAAGAATAAGGAGGAGACAGTACTTGAAGAATAAGGAGGAGACAGCACTTGAAGAATAAGGAGGAGACAGTATTTGAAGAATAAGGAGGAGACAGTATTTGAAGAATAAGGAGGAGACAGTATTTGAAGAATAAGATGGAGACAGTATTTGAAGAATAAGGAGGAGACAGTATTTGAAGAATAAGGAGGAGACAGTATTTGAAGAATAAGGAGGAGACAGTATTTAAAGAATAAGGAGGAGGCAGTATTTGAAGAATAAGGAGGAGACAGTATTTGAAGAATAAGGAGGAGACAGTATTTGAAGAATAAGATGGAGACAGTATTTGAAGAATAAGGAGGAGACAGTATTTGAAGAATAAGGAGGAGACAGTATTGAAGAATAAGGAGGAGACAGTATTTAAAGAATAAGGAGGGGACAGTATTTGTAGAATGAGGAGGAGACAGTATTTGAAGATTAAGGAGGAGACAATATTTGAAGAATAAGGAGGAGACAGTATTTGAAGAATAAGGAGGAGCCATTATTTGAAGAATGAGGAGGAGACAGTACTTGAAGAATAAGGAGGAGACAGTATTTGAAAAATAAGGAGGAGACAGTATTTGAAGAATGAGGAGGAGACAGTATTTGAAGAATAAGGAGGAGACAGTACTTGAAGAATAAGGAGGAGACAGTACTTGAAGAATAAGGAGGAGGCAGTATTTGAAGAATAAGGAGGAGACAGTATTTGAAGAATAAGGAGGAGACAGTACTTGAAGAATAAGGAGGAGACAGTACTTGAAGAATAAGGAGGAGACAGTACTTGAAGAATAAGGAGGAGAAAGTACTTAAAGAATAAGGAGGAGACAGTATTTGAAGAATAAGAAGGAGACAGTACTTGAAGAATAAGGAGGAGACAGTATTTAAAGAATAAGGAGGAGACAGTATTTGAGGAATAAGGAGGAGACAGTATTTGAAGAATAAGGAGGCGACATTATTTGAAGAATAAGGAGGGGACAGTATTTGAATAATAAGGAGGAGACAGTATTTGAAGAATGAGGAGGAGACAGTACTTGAAGAATAAGGAGGAGACAGTATTTGAAGAATAAGGGGGAGATATTACTTGAAGAATAAGGAGGAGACAGTATTTGAAGAATAAGGAGGAGATATTACTTGAAGAATAAGGAGGAGACAGTACTTGAAGAATAAGGAGGAGACAGTACTTGAAGAATAAGGAGGAGACAGTATTTGAAGAATAAGGAGGAGACAGTATTTGAAGAATAAGGAGGAGACAGTACTTGAAGAATAAGGAGGGGACAGTACTTGAAGAATAAGGAGAAGACAGTATTTGAAGAATAAGGAGGAGACAGTACTTAAAGAATAAGGAGGAGACAGTATTTAAAGAATAAGGAGGGGACAGTATTTGCAGAATGAGGAGGAGACAGTATTTGAAGATTAAGGAGGAGACAATATTTGAAGAATAAGGAGGAGACAGTATTTGAAGAATAAGGAGGAGACATTATTTGAAGAATGAGGAGGAGACAGTACTTGAAGAATAAGGAGGAGACAGTATTTGAAGAATGAGGAGGAGACAGTATTTGAAGAATAAGGAGGAGACAGTACTTGAAGAATAAGGAGGAGACAGTACTTGAAGAATAAGGAGGAGACAGTATTTGAAGAATAAGGAGGAGACAGTATTTGAAGAATAAGGAGGAGACAGTACTTGAAGAATAAGGAGGAGACAGTACTTGAAGAATAAGGAGGAGACAGTACTTAAAGAATAAGGAGGAGACATTATTTGAAGAATAAGGAGGAGACAGTACTTGAAGAATAAGGAGGAGACAGTATTTAAAGAATAAGGAGGAGACAGTATTTGAGGAATAAGGAGGAGACAGTATTTGAAGAATAAGGAGGCGACAGTATTTGAAGAAGAAGGAGGCGACAGTATTTGAATAATAAGGAGGAGACAGTATTTGAAGAATGAGGAGGAGACAGTAATTGAAGAATAAGGAGGAGACAGTATTTGAAGAATAAGGTGGAGACAGTATTTGAAGAATAAGGAGGAGACAGTATTTGAAGAATAAGGAGGAGACAGTATTTGAAGAATAAGGAGGAGACAGTATTTAAAGTATAAGGAGGCAACAGTATTTGAAGAATAAGGAGGAGAAAGTATTTGAAGACAAAGGAGGAGACAGTATTTAAAGAATAAGGAGGAGACAGTATTTGAAGACTGAGGAGGAGACAGTATTTAAAGAATAAGGAGGAGACAGTAGTTGAAGAATGAGGAGGAGACAGTATTTGAAGAATAAGGAGGAGACAGTATTTGAAGAATGAGGAGGAGACAGTATTTAAAGAATAAGGAGGAGACAGTACTTGAAGAATAAGGAGGAGACAGTATTTGAAGAATAAGCAGGAGAGAGTATTTGAAAAATATGAAGGAGACAGAATTTGAAGAATGAGGAGGAGACAGTATTTAAAGAAGAAGGAGGAGACAGTACTTGAAGAATGAGGAGGAGACAGTATTTAAAGAATAAGGAGGAGGCAGCATTTGAAGAATAAGGAGGAGACAGTACTTAAAGAATCAGGAGGAGACAGTACTTGAAGAATAAGGAGGAGACAGTATTTGAAGAATAAGGAGGAGATATTACTTGAAGAATAAGGAGGAGACATTACTTGAAGAATAAGGAGGAGACAGTATTTGAAGAATAAGGAGGAGACAGTATTTGAAGAATGAGGAGGAGACAGTATTTAAAGAATAAGGAGGAGACAGTACTTGAAGAATAAGGAGGAGACAGTACTTGAAGAATAAGGAGGAGACAGTACTTGAAGTATAAGGAGGAGACAGTACTTAAAGAATAAGGAGGAGACAGTATTTGCAGAATAAGGAGGAGACAGTACTGGAAGAATAAGGAGGAGACAGTATTTAAAGAATAAGGAGGAGACAGCATTTGAGGAATAAGGAGGAGACAGTATTTGAAGAATGAGGAGGAGACAGTATTTAAAGAATAAGGAGGAGACAGTACTTGAAGAATGAGGAGGAGACAGTATTTAAAGAATAAGGAGGAGGCAGTATTTGAAGAATAAGGAGGCGACAGTATTTGAAGAATAAGGAGGCGACAGTATTTGAATAATAAGGAGGAGACAGTATTTGAAGAATGAGGAGGAGACAGTACTTGAAGAATAAGGAGGAGACAGTATTTGAAGAATAAGGAGGAGATATTACTTGAAGAATAAGGAGGAGACAGTACTTGAAGAATAAGGAGGAGACAGTATTTGAAGAATAAGGAGGAGATATTACTTGAAGAATAAGGAGGAGTCAAAACTTGAAGAATAAGGAGGAGACAGTACTTGAAGAATAAGGAGGAGACAGTATTTGAAGAATAAGGAGGAGACAGTATTTGAAGAATAAGGAGGAGACAGTACTTGAAGAATAAGGAGGGGACAGTACTTGAAGAATAAGGAGAAGACAGTATTTGAAGAATAAGGAGGAGACAGTATTTGAATAATAAGGAGGAGGCAGTATTTGAAGGATAAGGAGGAGACAGTACTAGAAGAATAAGGAGGAGACAGTATTTGAAGAATAAGGAGGAGACAGTATTTGAAGAATAAGGAGGAGACAGTACTTGAAGAAAAAGGAGGAGACAGTACTTGAAGAATAAGGAGGAGACAGTATTTGAAGAATAAGAAGGAGACAGTACTTGAAGACTAAGGAGGAGACAGCACTTGAAGAATAAGGAGGAGACAATATTTGAAGAATAAGGAGGAGACAGTATTTAAAGAATAAGGAGGAGACAGTACTTGAAGAACAAAGAGGAGGCAGTATTTGAAGAATAAGGAGGAGACAGTATTTAAAGAATAAGGAGGAGACAGTCTTTGAAGAATAAGGAGGAGACAGTACTTGAAGAATAAGGAGGAGACAATATTTGAAGAATAAGGAGGAGACAGTATTTAAAGAATAAGGAGGAGACAGTACTTGAAGAATAAGGAGGAGACAGTACTTGAAGAATAAGGAGGAGACAATATTTGAAGAATAAGGAGGAGACAGTATTTAAAGAATAAGGAGGAGACAGTACTTGAAGAATAAGGAGGAGGCAGTATCTAAAGAATAAGGAGGAGACAGTATTTAAAGAATAAGGAGGAGACAGTATTTGAAGAATAAGGAGGAGACAGTACTTGAAGAATAAGGAGGAGACAGCACTTGAAGAATAAGGAGGAGACAGTATTTGAAGAATAAGGAGGAGACAGTATTTGAAGAATAAGGAGGAGACAGTATTTGAAGAATAAGATGGAGACAGTATTTGAAGAATAAGGAGGAGACAGTATTTGAAGAATAAGGAGGAGACAGTATTTGAAGAATAAGGAGGAGACAGTATTTAAAGAATAAGGAGGAGACAGTATTTGAAGAATAAGGAGGAGACAGTATTTGAAGAATAAGGAGGAGACAGTATTTGAAGAATAAGATGGAGACAGTATTTGAAGAATAAGGAGGAGACAGTATTTGAAGAATAAGGAGGAGACAGTATTGAAGAATAAGGAGGAGACAGTATTTAAAGAATAAGGAGGGGACAGTATTTGTAGAATGAGGAGGAGACAGTATTTGAAGATTAAGGAGGAGACAATATTTGAAGAATAAGGAGGAGACAGTATTTGAAGAATAAGGAGGAGACATTATTTGAAGAATGAGGAGGAGACAGTACTTGAAGAATAAGGAGGAGACAGTATTTGAAGAATAAGGAGGAGACAGTATTTGAAGAATGAGGAGGAGACAGTATTTGAAGAATAAGGAGGAGACAGTACTTGAAGAATAAGGAGGAGACAGTACTTGAAGTATAAGGAGGAGGCAGTATTTGAAGAATAAGGAGGAGACAGTATTTGAAGAATAAGGAGGAGATAGTACTTGAAGAATAAGGAGGAGAAAGTACTTAAAGAATAAGGAGGAGACAGTATTTGAAGAATAAGGAGGAGACAGTACTTGAAGAATAAGGAGGAGACAGTATTTAAAGAATAAGGAGGAGACAGTATTTGAGGAATAAGGAGGAGACAGTATTTGAAGAATAAGGAGGCGACAGTATTTGAAGAATAAGGAGGGGACAGTATTTGAATAATAAGGAGGAGACAGTATTTGAAGAATGAGGAGGAGACAGTACTTGAAGAATAAGGAGGAGACAGTATTTGAAGAATAAGGAGGAGATATTACTTGAAGAATAAGGAGGAGACAGTATTTGAAGAATAAGGAGGTGATATTACTTGAAGAATAAGAAGGAGACAGTACTTGAAGAATAAGGAGGAGACAGTACTTGATGAATAAGGAGGAGACAGTATTTGAAGAATAAGGAGGAGACAGTATTTAAAGAATAAGGAGGAGACAGTACTTGAAGAATAAGGAGGAGACAGTACTTGAAGAATAAGGAGGAGACAATATTTGAAGAATAAGGAGGAGACAGTATTTAAAGAATAAGGAGGAGACAGTACTTGAAGAATAAGGAGGAGGCAGTATCTAAAGAATAAGGAGGAGACAGTATTTAAAGAATAAGGAGGAGACAGTATTTGAAGAATAAGGAGGAGACAGTACTTGAAGAATAAGGAGGAGACAGCACTTGAAGAATAAGGAGGAGACAGTATTTGAAGAATAAGGAGGAGACAGTATTTGAAGAATAAGGAGGAGACAGTATTTGAAGAATAAGATGGAGACAGTATTTGAAGAATAAGGAGGAGACAGTATTTGAAGAATAAGGAGGAGACAGTATTTGAAGAATAAGGAGGAGACAGTATTTAAAGAATAAGGAGGAGACAGTATTTGAAGAATAAGGAGGAGACAGTATTTGAAGAATAAGGAGGAGACAGTATTTGAAGAATAAGATGGAGACAGTATTTGAAGAATAAGGAGGAGACAGTATTTGAAGAATAAGGAGGAGACAGTATTGAAGAATAAGGAGGAGACAGTATTTAAAGAATAAGGAGGGGACAGTATTTGTAGAATGAGGAGGAGACAGTATTTGAAGATTAAGGAGGAGACAATATTTGAAGAATAAGGAGGAGACAGTATTTGAAGAATAAGGAGGAGACATTATTTGAAGAATGAGGAGGAGACAGTACTTGAAGAATAAGGAGGAGACAGTATTTGAAGAATAAGGAGGAGACAGTATTTGAAGAATGAGGAGGAGACAGTATTTGAAGAATAAGGAGGAGACAGTACTTGAAGAATAAGGAGGAGACAGTACTTGAAGTATAAGGAGGAGGCAGTATTTGAAGAATAAGGAGGAGACAGTATTTGAAGAATAAGGAGGAGATAGTACTTGAAGAATAAGGAGGAGAAAGTACTTAAAGAATAAGGAGGAGACAGTATTTGAAGAATAAGGAGGAGACAGTACTTGAAGAATAAGGAGGAGACAGTATTTAAAGAATAAGGAGGAGACAGTATTTGAGGAATAAGGAGGAGACAGTATTTGAAGAATAAGGAGGCGACAGTATTTGAAGAATAAGGAGGGGACAGTATTTGAATAATAAGGAGGAGACAGTATTTGAAGAATGAGGAGGAGACAGTACTTGAAGAATAAGGAGGAGACAGTATTTGAAGAATAAGGAGGAGATATTACTTGAAGAATAAGGAGGAGACAGTATTTGAAGAATAAGGAGGTGATATTACTTGAAGAATAAGAAGGAGACAGTACTTGAAGAATAAGGAGGAGACAGTACTTGATGAATAAGGAGGAGACAGTATTTGAAGAATAAGGAGGAGACAGTATTTGAAGAATAAGGAGGAGACAGTACTTGAAGAATAAGGAGGAGACAGTACTTGATGAATAAGGAGGAGACAGTATTTGAAGAATAAGGAGGAGATATTACTTGAAGAATAAGGAGGAGACAGTATTTGAAGAATAAGGAGGAGATATTACTTGAAGAATAAGGAGGAGACAGTACTTGAAGAATAAGGAGAGGACAGTACTTGAAGAATAAGGAGAAGACAGTATTTGAAGAATAAGGAGGAGATAGTATTTGAATAATAAGGAGGAGACAGTATTTGAAGGATAAGGAGGAGACAGTACTTGAAGAATAAGGAGGAGACAGTATTTGAAGAATAAGGAGGAGACAGTATTTGAAGAATAAGGAGGAGACAGTACTTGAAGAATAAGGAGGAGACAGTATTTAAAGAATAAGGAGGCGATATTATTTGAAGAATAAGGAGGAGACAGTATTTGAAGAATAAGGAGGAGACAGTACTTGAAGAATAAGGAGGAGACAGTACTTGAATAATAAGGAGGAGGCAGTATTTGAAGAATAAGGAGGAGACAGTATTTGAAGAATAAGGAGGAGACAGTACTTGAAGAATAAGGAGGAGACAGTACTTGAAGAATAAGGAGGAGACAGTACTTGAAGAATAAGGAGGAGAAAGTACTTAAAGAATAAGGAGGAGACAGTATTTGAAGAATAAAGAGGAGACAGTACTTGAAGAATAAGGAGGAGACAGTATTTAAAGAATAAGGAGGAGACAGTATTTGAGGAATAAGGAGGAGACAGTATCTGAAGAATAAGGAGGCGACAGTATTTGAAGAATAAGGAGGGGACAGTATTTGAATAATAAGGAGGAGACAGTATTTGAAGAATGAGGAGGAGACAGAACTTGAAGAATAAGGAGGAGACAGTATTTGAAGAATAAGGAGGAGATATTACTTGAAGAATAAGGAGGAGACAGTATTTGAAGAATAAGGAGGAGATATTACTTGAAGAATAAGGAGGAGACAGTACTTGAAGAATAAGGAGGAGACAGTACTTCAAGAATAAGGAGGAGACAGTATTTGAAGAATAAGGAGGAGACAGTATTTGAAGAATAAGGAGGAGACAGTACTTGAAGAATAAGGAGGGGACAGTACTTGAAGAATATGGAGAAGACAGTATTTGAAGAATAAGGAGGAGACAGTACTTAAAGAATAAGGAGGAGACAGTATTTAAAGAATAAGGAGGGGACAGTATTTGTAGAATGAGGAGGAGACAGTATTTGAAGATTAAGGAGGAGACAATATTTGAAGAATAAGGAGGAGACAGTATTTGAAGAATAAGGAGGAGACATTATTTGAAGAATGAGGAGGAGACAGTACTTGAAGAATAAGGAGGAGACAGTATTTGAAGAATGAGGAGGAGACAGTATTTGAAGAATAAGGAGGAGACAGTACTTGAAGAATAAGGAGGAGACAGTACTTCAAGAATAAGGAGGAGACAGTATTTGAAGAATAAGGAGGAGAGAGTATTTGAAGAATAATGAGGAGACAGTACTTGAAGAATAAGGAGGAGACAGTACTTGAAGAATAAGGAGGAGACAGTACTTAAAGAATAAGGAGGAGACATTATTTGAAGAATAAGGCGGAGACAGTACTTGAAGAATAAGGAGGAGACAGTATTTAAAGAATAAGGAGGAGACAGTATTTGAGGAATAAGGAGGAGAAAGTATTTGAAGAATAAGGAGGCAACAGTATTTGAAGAAGAAGGAGGCAACAGTATTTGAATAATAAGGAGGAGACAGTATTTGAAGAATGAGGAGGAGACAGTACTTGAAGAATAAGGAGGAGACAGTATTTGAAGAATAAGGAGGAGATATTACTTGAAGAATAAGGAGGAGACAGTATTTGAAGAATAAGGAGGAGATATTACTTGAAGAATAAGGAGGAGACAGTACTTGAAGAATAAGGAGGGGACAGTACTTGAAGAATAAGGAGAAGACAGTATTTGAAGAATAAGGAGGAGACAGTATTTGAATAATAAGGAGGAGACAGTATTTGAAGGATAAGGAGGAGACAGTACTTGAAGAATAAGGAGGAGACAGTATTTGAAGAATAAGGAGGAGACAGTATTTGAAGAATAAGGAGGAGACAGTACTTGAAGAATAAGGAGGAGACAATATTTAAAGAATAAGTAGGAGACTGTATTTGAAGAATAAGGAGGAGACAGTATTTGAAGGATAAGGAGGAGACAGTATTTGAACAATAAGGTGGAGATAGTATTTGAAGAATGAGGAGACAGTATTTGAAGAATAAGGAGGAGACAGTATTTGAAGAATAAGGAGGAGACAGTATTTGAAGAATAAGGAGGAGACAGTATTTGAAGAATAAGGTGGAGACAGTATTTGAAGAATAAGGAGGAGACAGTATTTGAAGAATAAGGAGGAGACAGTATTTGAAGAATAAGGAGGAGACAGTATTTAAAGTATAAGGAGGCGACATTATTTGAAGAATAAGGAGGAGACAGTATTTGAAGACTAAGGAGGAGACAGTATTTAAAGAATAAGGAGGAGACAGTATTTGAAGACTGAGGAGGAGACAGTATTTAAAGAATAAGGAGGAGACAGTAGTTGAAGAATGAGGAGGAGACAGTATTTGAAGAATAAGGAGGAGACAGTATTTGAAGAATGAGGAGGAGACAGTATTTAAAGAATAAGGAGGAGACAGTACTTGAAGAATAAGGAGGAGACAGTATTCGAAGAATAAGGAGGAGACATTATTTGAAGAATAAGGAGGAGACAGTACTTGAAGAATAAGGAGGAGACAGTATTTAAAGAATAAGGAGGAGACAGCATTTGAGGAATAAGGAGGAGACAGTATTTGAAGAATGAGGAGGAGACAGTATTTAAAGAATAAGGAGGAGACAGTACTTGAAGAATGAGGAGGAGACAGTATTTAAAGAATAAGGAGGAGACAGTATTTGAAGAATAAGGAGGCGACAGTATTTGAAGAATAAGGAGGCGACAGTATTTGAATAATAAGGAGGAGACAGTATTTGAAGAATGAGGAGGAGACAGTACTTGAAGAATAAGGAGGAGACAGTATTTGAAGAATAAGGAGGAGATATTACTTGAAGAATAAGGAGGAGACAGTACTTGAAGAATAAGGAGGAGACAGTATTTGAAGAATAAGGAGGAGATATTACTTGAAGAATAAGGAGGAGACAGAACTTGAAGAATAAGGAGGAGACAGTACTTGAAGAATAAGGAGGAGACAGTATTTGAAGAATAAGGAGGAGACAGTATTTGAAGAATAAGGAGGAGACAGTACTTGAAGAATAAGGAGGGGACAGTACTTGAAGAATAAGGAGAAGACAGTATTTGAAGAATAAGGAGGAGACAGTATTTGAATAATAAGGAGGAGACAGTATTTGAAGGATAAGGAGGAGACAGTACTAGAAGAATAAGGAGGAGACAGTATTTGAAGAATAAGGAGGAGACAGTATTTGAAGAATAAGGAGGAGACAGTACTTGAAGAATAAGGAGGAGACAGTACTTGAAGAATAAGGAGGAGACAGTATTTGAAGAATAAGGAGGAGATAGTACTTGAAGACTAAGGAGGACACAGCACTTGAAGAATAAGGAGGAGACAATATTTGAAGAATAAGGAGGAGACAGTATTTAAAGAATAAGGAGGAGACAGTACTTGAAGAACAAAGAGGAGGCAGTATTTGAAGAATAAGGAGGAGACAGTATTTAAAGAATAAGGAGGAGACAGTCTTTGAAGAATAAGGAGGAGACAGTACTTGAAGAATAAGGAGGAGACAATATTTGAAGAATAAGGAGGAGACAGTATTTAAAGAATAAGGAGGAGACAGTACTTGAAGAATAAGGAGGAGACAGTACTTGAAGAATAAGGAGGAGACAATATTTGAAGAATAAGGAGGAGACAGTATTTAAAGAATAAGGAGGAGACAGTACTTGAAGAATAAGGAGGAGACAGTATTTGAAGAATAAGGAGGAGACAGTATTTAAAGAATAAGGAGGAGACAGTATTTGAAGAATAAGGAGGAGACAGTACTTGAAGAATAAGGAGGAGACAGCACTTGAAGAATAAGGAGGAGACAGTATTTGAAGAATAAGGAGGAGAGAGTATTTGAAGAATAAGGAGGAGACAGTATTTGAAGAATAAGATGGAGACAGTATTTGAAGAATAAGGAGGAGACAGTATTTGAAGAATAAGGAGGAGACAGTATTTGAAGAAAAAGGAGGAGACAGTATTTAAAGAATAAGGAGGAGACAGTATTTGAAGAATAAGGAGGAGACAGTATTTGAAGAATAAGGAGGAGACAGTATTTGAAGAATAAGATGGAGACAGTATTTGAAGAATAAGGAGGAGACAGTATTTGAAGAATAAGGAGGAGACAGTATTGAAGAATAAGGAGGAGACAGTATTTAAAGAATAAGGAGGGGACAGTATTTGTAGAATGAGGAGGAGACAGTATTTGAAGATTAAGGAGGAGACAATATTTGAAGAATAAGGAGGAGACAGTATTTGAAGAATAAGGAGGAGACATTATTTGAAGAATGAGGAGGAGACAGTACTTGAAGAATAAGGAGGAGACAGTATTTGAAGAATAAGGAGGAGACAGTATTTGAAGAATGAGGAGGAGACAGTATTTGAAGAATAAGGAGGAGACAGTACTTGAAGAATAAGGAGGAGACAGTACTTGAAGAATAAGGAGGAGGCAGTATTTGAAGAATAAGGAGGAGACAGTATTTGAAGAATAAGGAGGAGACAGTACTTGAAGAATAAGGAGGAGACAGTACTTGAAGAATAAGGAGGAGACAGTACTTGAAGAATAAGGAGGAGAAAGTACTTAAAGAATAAGGAGGAGACAGTATTTGAAGAATAAGGAGGAGACAGTACTTGAAGAATAAGGAGGAGACAGTATTTAAAGAATAAGGAGGAGACAGTACTTGAAGAATGAGGAGGAGACAGTATTTAAAGAATAAGGAGGAGACAGTACTTGAAGAATGAGGAGGAGACAGTATTTAAAGAATAAGGAGGAGGCAGTATTTGAAGAATAAGGAGGAGACAGTATTTACAGAATAAGGAGGAGACAGTACTTGAAGAATAAGGAGGAGACAGTATTTGAAGAATAAGGAGGAGATATTACTTGAAGAATAAGGAGGAGACAGTACTTGAAGAATAAGGAGGAGACAGTATTTGAAGAATAAGGAGGAGACAGTATTTGAAGAATGAGGAGGAGACAGTATTTAAAGAATAAGGAGGAGACAGTACTTGAAGAATAAGGAGGAGACAGTACTTGAAGAATAAGGAGGAGACAGTACTTGAAGAATAAGGAGGAGACAGTACTTAAAGAATAAGGAGGAGACAGTATTTGAAGAATAAGGAGGAGACAGTACTTGAAGAATAAGGAGGAGACAGTATTTAAAGAATAAGGAGGAGACAGCATTTGAGGAATAAGGAGGAGACAGTATTTGAAGAATGAGGAGGAGACAGTATTTAAAGAATAAGGAGGAGACAGTACTTGAAGAATGAGGAGGAGACAGTATTTAAAGAATAAGAAGGAGACAGTATTTGAAGAATAAGCAGGCGACAGTATTTGAAGAATAAGGAGGAGACAGTACTTGAAGAATATGGAGGAGACAGTATTTGAAGAATAAGGAGGAGACAGTATTTGAAGAATAAGGAGGAGATATTACTTGAAGAATAAGGAGGAGACAGAACTTGAAGAATAAGGAGGAGACAGTACTTGAAGAATAAGGAGGAGACAGTATTTGAAGAATAAGGAGGAGACAGTATTTGAAGAATAAGGAGGAGACAGTACTTGAAGAATAAGGAGGGGACAGTACTTGAAGAATAAGGAGAAGACAGTATTTGAAGAATAAGGAGGAGACAGTATTTGAATAATAAGGAGGAGACAGTATTTGAAGGATAAGGAGGAGACAGTACTTGAAGAATAAGGAGGAGACAGTATTTGAAGAATAAGGAGGAGACAGTATTTGAAGAATAAGGAGGAGACAGTACTTGAAGAATAAGGAGGAGACAGTACTTGAAGAATAAGGAGGAGACAGTATTTGAAGAATAAGGAGGAGACAGTGCTTGAAGACTAAGGAGGAGACAGCACTTGAAGAATAAGGAGGAGACAATATTTGAAGAATAAGGAGGAGACAGTATTTAAAGAATAAGGAGGAGACAGTACTTGAAGAACAAAGAGGAGGCAGTATTTGAAGAATAAGGAGGAGACAGTATTTAAGGAATAAGGAGGAGACAGTCTTTGAAGAATAAGGAGGAGACAGTACTTGAAGAATAAGGAGGAGACAGTACTTGAAGAATAAGGAGGAGACAATATTTGAAGAATAAGGAGGAGACAGTATTTAAAGAATAAGGAGGAGACAGTACTTGAAGAATAAGGAGGAGACAGTACTTGAAGAATAAGGAGGAGACAGCACTTGAAGAATAAGGAGGAGACAGTATTTGAAGAATAAGGAGGAGACAGTATTTGAAGAATAAGGAGGAGACAGTATTTGAAGAATAAGATGGAGACAGTATTTGAAGAATAAGGAGGAGACAGTATTTGAAGAATAAGGAGGAGACAGTATTTGAAGAATAAGGAGGAGACAGTATTTAAAGAATAAGGAGGAGGCAGTATTTGAAGAATAAGGAGGAGACAGTATTTGAAGAATAAGGAGGAGACAGTATTTGAAGAATAAGATGGAGACAGTATTTGAAGAATAAGGAGGAGACAGTATTTAAAGAATAAGGAGGAGGCAGTATTTGAAGAATAAGGAGGAGACAGTATTTGAAGAATAAGGAGGAGACAGTATTTGAAGAATAAGATGGAGACAGTATTTGAAGAATAAGGAGGAGACAGTATTTGAAGAATAAGGAGGAGACAGTATTGAAGAATAAGGAGGAGACAGTATTTAAAGAATAAGGAGGGGACAGTATTTGTAGAATGAGGAGGAGACAGTATTTGAAAAATAAGGAGGAGACAGCATTTGAAGAATGAGGAGGAGACAGTATTTGAAGAATAAGGAGGAGACAGTACTTGAAGAATAAGGAGGAGACAGTACTTGAAGAATAAGGAGGAGGCAGTATTTGAAGAATAAGGAGGAGACAGTATTTGAAGAATAAGGAGGAGACAGTACTTGAAGAATAAGGAGGAGACAGTACTTGAAGAATAAGGAGGAGACAGTACTTGAAGAATAAGGAGGAGACAGTACTTGAAGAATAAGGAGGAGAAAGTACTTAAAGAATAAGGAGGAGACAGTATTTGAAGAATAAGAAGGAGACAGTACTTGAAGAATAAGGAGGAGACAGTATTTAAAGAATAAGGAGGAGACAGTATTTGAGGAATAAGGAGGAGACAGTATTTGAAGAATAAGGAGGCGACATTATTTGAAGAATAAGGAGGGGACAGTATTTGAATAATAAGGAGGAGACAGTATTTGAAGAATGAGGAGGAGACAGTACTTGAAGAATAAGGAGGAGACAGTATTTGAAGAATAAGGAGGAGATATTACTTGAAGAATAAGGAGGAGACAGTATTTGAAGAATAAGGAGGAGATATTACTTGAAGAATAAGGAGGAGACAGTACTTGAAGAATAAGGAGGAGACAGTACTTGAAGAATAAGGAGGAGACAGTATTTGAAGAATAAGGAGGAGACAGTACTTGAAGAATAAGGAGGGGACAGTACTTGAAGAATAAGGAGAAGACAGTATTTGAAGAATAAGGAGGAGACAGTACTTAAAGAATAAGGAGGAGACAGTATTTAAAGAATAAGGAGGGGACAGTATTTGCAGAATGAGGAGGAGACAGTATTTGAAGATTAAGGAGGAGACAATATTTGAAGAATAAGGAGGAGACAGTATTTGAAGAATAAGGAGGAGACATTATTTGAAGAATGAGGAGGAGACAGTACTTGAAGAATAAGGAGGAGACAGTATTTGAAGAATGAGGAGGAGACAGTATTTGAAGAATAAGGAGGAGACAGTACTTGAAGAATAAGGAGGAGACAGTACTTGAAGAATAAGGAGGAGACAGTACTTGAAGAATAAGGAGGAGACAGTATTTGAAGAATAAGGAGGAGACAGTACTTGAAGAATAAGGAGGAGACAGTACTTGAAGAATAAGGAGGAGACAGTACTTAAAGAATAAGGAGGAGACATTATTTGAAGAATAAGGAGGAGACAGTACTTGAAGAATAAGGAGGAGACAGTATTTAAAGAATAAGGAGGAGACAGTATTTGAGGAATAAGGAGGAGACAGTATTTGAAGAATAAGGAGGCGACAGTATTTGAAGAAGAAGGAGGCGACAGTATTTGAATAATAAGGAGGAGACAGTATTTGAAGAATGAGGAGGAGACAGTACTTGAAGAATAAGGAGGAGACAGTATTTGAAGAATAAGGTGGAGACAGTATTTGAAGAATAAGGAGGAGACAGTATTTGAAGAATAAGGAGGAGACAGTATTTGAAGAATAAGGAGGAGACAGTATTTAAAGTATAAGGAGGCGACAGTATTTGAAGAATAAGGAGGAGACAGTATTTGAAGACAAAGGAGGAGACAGTATTTAAAGAATAAGGAGGAGACAGTATTTGAAGACTGAGGAGGAGACAGTATTTAAAGAATAAGGAGGAGACAGTAGTTGAAGAATGAGGAGGAGACAGTATTTGAAGAATAAGGAGGAGACAGTATTTGAAGAATGAGGAGGAGACAGTATTTAAAGAATAAGGAGGAGACAGTACTTGAAGAATAAGGAGGAGACAGTATTTGAAGAATAAGCAGGAGAGAGTATTTGAAAAATATGAAGGAGACAGAATTTGAAGAATGAGGAGGAGACAGTATTTAAAGAAGAAGGAGGAGACAGTACTTGAAGAATGAGGAGGAGACAGTATTTAAAGAATAAGGAGGAGGCAGCATTTGAAGAATAAGGAGGAGACAGTACTTAAAGAATCAGGAGGAGACAGTACTTGAAGAATAAGGAGGAGACAGTATTTGAAGAATAAGGAGGAGATATTACTTGAAGAATAAGGAGGAGACATTACTTGAAGAATAAGGAGGAGACAGTATTTGAAGAATAAGGAGGAGACAGTATTTGAAGAATGAGGAGGAGACAGTATTTAAAGAATAAGGAGGAGACAGTACTTGAAGAATAAGGAGGAGACAGTACTTGAAGAATAAGGAGGAGACAGTACTTGAAGTATAAGGAGGAGACAGTACTTAAAGAATAAGGAGGCGACAGTATTTGCAGAATAAGGAGGAGACAGTACTGGAAGAATAAGGAGGAGACAGTATTTAAAGAATAAGGAGGAGACAGCATTTGAGGAATAAGGAGGAGACAGTATTTGAAGAATGAGGAGGAGACAGTATTTAAAGAATAAGGAGGAGACAGTACTTGAAGAATGAGGAGGAGACAGTATTTAAAGAATAAGGAGGAGGCAGTATTTGAAGAATAAGGAGGCGACAGTATTTGAAGAATAAGGAGGCGACAGTATTTGAATAATAAGGAGGAGACAGTATTTGAAGAATGAGGAGGAGACAGTACTTGAAGAATAAGGAGGAGACAGTATTTGAAGAATAAGGAGGAGATATTACTTGAAGAATAAGGAGGAGACAGTACTTGAAGAATAAGGAGGTGACAGTATTTGAAGAATAAGGAGGAGATATTACTTGAAGAATAAGGAGGAGTCAAAACTTGAAGAATAAGGAGGAGACAGTACTTGAAGAATAAGGAGGAGACAGTATTTGAAGAATAAGGAGGAGACAGTATTTGAAGAATAAGGAGGAGACAGTACTTGAAGAATAAGGAGGGGACAGTACTTGAAGAATAAGGAGAAGACAGTATTTGAAGAATAAGGAGGAGACAGTATTTGAATAATAAGGAGGAGGCAGTATTTGAAGGATAAGGAGGAGACAGCACTAGAAGAATAAGGAGGAGACAGTATTTGAAGAATAAGGAGGAGACAGTATTTGAAGAATAAGGAGGAGACAGTACTTGAAGAAAAAGGAGGAGACAGTACTTGAAGAATAAGGAGGCGACAGTATTTGAAGAATAAGAAGGAGACAGTACTTGAAGACTAAGGAGGAGACAGCACTTGAAGAATAAGGAGGAGACAATATTTGAAGAATAAGGAGGAGACAGTATTTAAAGAATAAGGAGGAGACAGTACTTGAAGAACAAAGAGGAGGCAGTATTTGAAGAATAAGGAGGAGACAGTATTTAAAGAATAAGGAGGAGACAGTCTTTGAAGAATAAGGAGGAGACAGTACTTGAAGAATAAGGAGGAGACAATATTTGAAGAATAAGGAGGAGACAGTATTTAAAGAATAAGGAGGAGACAGTACTTGAAGAATAAGGAGGAGACAGTACTTGAAGAATAAGGAGGAGACAATATTTGAAGAATAAGGAGGAGACAGTATTTAAAGAATAAGGAGGAGACAGTACTTGAAGAATAAGGAGGAGGCAGTATCTAAAGAATAAGGAGGAGACAGTATTTAAAGAATAAGGAGGAGACAGTATTTGAAGAATAAGGAGGAGACAGTACTTGAAGAATAAGGAGGAGACAGCACTTGAAGAATAAGGAGGAGACAGTATTTGAAGAATAAGGAGGAGACAGTATTTGAAGAATAAGGAGGAGACAGTATTTGAAGAATAAGATGGAGACAGTATTTGAAGAATAAGGAGGAGACAGTATTTGAAGAATAAGGAGGAGACAGTATTTGAAGAATAAGGAGGAGACAGTATTTAAAGAATAAGGAGGAGACAGTATTTGAAGAATAAGGAGGAGACAATATTTGAAGAATAAGGAGGAGACAGTATTTGAAGAATAAGATGGAGACAGTATTTGAAGAATAAGGAGGAGACAGTATTTGAAGAATAAGGAGGAGACAGTATTGAAGAATAAGGAGGAGACAGTATTTAAAGAATAAGGAGGGGACAGTATTTGTAGAATGAGGAGGAGACAGTATTTGAAGATTAAGGAGGAGACAATATTTGAAGAATAAGGAGGAGACAGTATTTGAAGAATGAGGAGGAGACAGTATTTGAAGAATAAGGAGGAGACAGTACTTGAAGAATAAGGAGGAGACAGTACTTGAAGTATAAGGAGGAGGCAGTATTTGAAGAATAAGGAGGAGACAGTAGTTGAAGAATAAGGAGGAGATAGTACTTGAAGAATAAGGAGGAGACAGTACTTGAAGAATAAGGAGGAGACAGTAGTTGAAGAATAAGGAGGAGATAGTACTTGAAGAATAAGGAGGAGACAGTACTTGAAGAATAAGGAGGAGACAGTACTTGAAGAATAAGGAGGAGAAAGTACTTAAAGAATAAGGAGGAGACAGTATTTGAAGAATAAGGAGGAGACAGTACTTGAAGAATAAGGAGGAGACAGTATTTAAAGAATAAGGAGGAGACAGTATTTGAGGAATAAGGAGGAGACAGTATTTGAAGAATAAGGAGGCGACAGTATTTGAAGAATAAGGAGGGGACAGTATTTGAATAATAAGGAGGAGACAGTATTTGAAGAATGAGGAGGAGACAGTACTTGAAGAATAAGGAAGAGACAGTATTTGAAGAATAAGGAGGAGATATTACTTGAAGAATAAGGAGGAGACAGTATTTGAAGAATAAGGAGGTGATATTACTTGAAGAATAAGAAGGAGACAGTACTTGAAGAATAAGGAGGAGACAGTACTTGATGAATAAGGAGGAGACAGTATTTGAAGAATAAGGAGGAGACAGTATTTGAAGAATAAGGAGGAGACAGTACTTGAAGAATAAGGAGGAGACAGTACTTGATGAATAAGGAGGAGACAGTATTTGAAGAATAAGGAGGAGATATTACTTGAAGAATAAGGAGGAGACAGTATTTGAAGAATAAGGAGGTGTTATTACTTGAAGAATAAGGAGGAGACAGTACTTGAAGAATAAGGAGAGGACAGTACTTGAAGAATAAGGAGAAGACAGTATTTGAAGAATAAGGAGGAGACAGTATTTGAATAATAAGGAGGAGACAGTATTTGAAGGATAAGGAGGAGACAGTACTTGAAGAATAAGGAGGAGACAGTATTTGAAGAATAAGGAGGAGACAGTATTTGAAGAATAAGGAGGAGACAGTACTTGAAGAATAAGGAGGAGACAGTATTTAAAGAATAAGGAGGCGACATTATTTGAAGAATAAGGAGGAGACAGTATTTGAAGAATAAGGAGGAGACAGTACTTGAAGAATAAGGAGGAGACAGTACTTGAAGAATAAGGAGGAGGCAGTATTTGAAGAATAAGGAGGAGACAGTATTTGAAGAATAAGGAGGAGACAGTACTTGAAGAATAAGGAGGAGACAGTACTTGAAGAATAAGGAGGAGACAGTACTTGAAGAATAAGGAGGAGAAAGTACTTAAAGAATAAGGAGGAGACAGTATTGTAAGAATAAAGAGGAGACAGTACTTGAAGAATAAGGAGGAGACAGTATTTAAAGAATAAGGAGGAGACAGTATTTGAGGAATAAGGAGGAGACAGTATTTGAAGAATAAGGAGGCGACAGTATTTGAAGAATAAGGAGGGGACAGTATTTGAATAATAAGGAGGAGACAGTATTTGAAGAATGAGGAGGAGACAGAACTTGAAGAATAAGGAGGAGACAGTATTTGAAGAATAAGGAGGAGATATTACTTGAAGAATAAGGAGGAGACAGTATTTGAAGAATAAGGAGGAGATATTACTTGAAGAATAAGGAGGAGACAGTACTTGAAGAATAAGGAGGAGACAGTACTTCAAGAATAAGGAGGAGACAGTATTTGAAGAATAAGGAGGAGACAGTATTTGAAGAATAAGGAGGAGACAGTACTTGAAGAATAAGGAGGGGACAGTACTTGAAGAATATGGAGAAGACAGTATTTGAAGAATAAGGAGGAGACAGTACTTAAAGAATAAGGAGGAGACAGTATTTAAAGAATAAGGAGGGGACAGTATTTGTAGAATGAGGAGGAGACAGTATTTGAAGATTAAGGAGGAGACAATATTTGAAGAATAAGGAGGAGACAGTATTTGAAGAATAAGGAGGAGACATTATTTGAAGAATGAGGAGGAGACAGTACTTGAAGAATAAGGAGGAGACAGTATTTGAAGAATGAGGAGGAGACAGTATTTGAAGAATAAGGAGGAGACAGTACTTGAAGAATAAGGAGGAGACAGTACTTCAAGAATAAGGAGGAGACAGTATTTGAAGAATAAGGAGGAGACAGTATTTGAAGAATAAGGAGGAGACAGTACTTGAAGAATAAGGAGGAGACAGTACTTGAAGAATAAGGAGGAGACAGTACTTAAAGAATAAGGAGGAGACATTATTTGAAGAATAAGGCGGAGACAGTACTTGAAGAATAAGGAGGAGACAGTATTTAAAGAATAAGGAGGAGACAGTATTTGAGGAATAAGGAGGAGAAAGTATTTGAAGAATAAGGAGGCGACAGTATTTGAAGAAGAAGGAGGCAACAGTATTTGAATAATAAGGAGGAGACAGTATTTGAAGAATGAGGAGGAGACAGTACTTGAAGAATAAGGAGGAGACAGTATTTGAAGAATAAGGAGGAGATATTACTTGAAGAATAAGGAGGAGACAGTATTTGAAGAATAAGGAGGAGATATTACTTGAAGAATAAGGAGGAGACAGTACTTGAAGAATAAGGAGGGGACAGTACTTGAAGAATAAGGAGAAGACAGTATTTGAAGAATAAGGAGGAGACAGTATTTGAATAATAAGGAGGAGACAGTATTTGAAGGATAAGGAGGAGACAGTACTTGAAGAATAAGGAGGAGACAGTATTTGAAGAATAAGGAGGAGACAGTATTTGAAGAATAAGGAGGAGACAGTACTTGAAGAATAAGGAGGAGACAATATTTAAAGAATAAGTAGGAGACTGTATTTGAAGAATAAGGAGGAGACAGTATTTGAAGGATAAGGAGGAGACAGTATTTGAACAATAAGGTGGAGATAGTATTTGAAGAATGAGGAGACAGTATTTGAAGAATAAGGAGGAGACAGTATTTGAAGAATAAGGAGGAGACAGTATTTGAAGAATAAGGAGGAGACAGTATTTGAAGAATAAGGTGGAGACAGTATTTGAAGAATAAGGAGGAGACAGTATTTGAAGAATAAGGAGGAGACAGTATTTGAAGAATAAGGAGGAGACAGTATTTAAAGTATAAGGAGGCGACATTATTTGAAGAATAAGGAGGAGACAGTATTTGAAGACTAAGGAGGAGACAGTATTTAAAGAATAAGGAGGAGACAGTATTTGAAGACTGAGGAGGAGACAGTATTTAAAGAATAAGGAGGAGACAGTAGTTGAAGAATGAGGAGGAGACAGTATTTGAAGAATAAGGAGGAGACAGTATTTGAAGAATGAGGAGGAGACAGTATTTAAAGAATAAGGAGGAGACAGTACTTGAAGAATAAGGAGGAGACAGTATTCGAAGAATAAGGAGGAGACAGTATTTGAAAAATATGAAGGAGACAGAATTTGAAGAATGAGGAGGAGACAGTATTTAAAGAATAAGGAGGAGACAGTACTTGAAGAATGAGGAGGAGACAGTATTTAAAGAATAAGGAGGAGACAGTACTTGAAGAATGAGGAGGAGACAGTATTTAAAGAATAAGGAGGAGGCAGTATTTGAAGAATAAGGAGGAGACAGTATTTAAAGAATAAGCAGGAGACAGTACTTGAAGAATAAGGAGGAGAGAGTATTTGAAGAATAAGAAGGAGATATTACTTGAAGAATAAGGAGGAGACAGTACTTGAAGAAGAAGGAGGAGACAGTATTTGAAGAATAAGGAGGAGACAGTATTTGAAGAATGAGGAGGAGACAGTGTTTAAAGAATAAGGAGGAGACAGTACTTGAAGAATAAGGAGGAGACAGTACTTGAAGAATAAGGAGGAGACAGTACTTGAAGAATAAGGAGGAGACAGTACTTAAAGAATAAGGAGGAGACAGTAATTGAAGAATAAGGAGGAGACAGTACTTGAAGAATAAGGAGGAGACAGTATTTAAAGAATAAGGAGGAGACAGTATTTGAAGAATGAGGAGGAGACAGTATTTAAAGAATAAGGAGGAGACAGTACCTGAAGAATGAGGAGGAGACAGTATTTAAAGAATAAGGAGGAGACAGTATTTGAAGAATAAGGAGGCGACAGTATTTGAAGAATAAGGAGGCGATAGTATTTGAATAATAAGGAGGAGACAGTATTTGAAGAATGAGGAGGAGACAGTACTTGAAGAATAAGGAGGAGACAATATTTGAAGAATAAGGAGGAGATGGTACTTGAAGAATAAGGAGGAGACAGTATTTGAAGAATAAGGAGGAGATATTACTTGAAGAATAAGGAGGAGACAGAACTTGAAGAATAAGGAGGAGACTGTACTTGAAGAATAAGGAGGAGACAGTATTTGAAGAATAAGGAGGAGACAGTATTTGAAGAATAAGGAGGAGACAGTACTTGAAGAATAAGGAGGGGACAGTACTTGAAGAATAAGGAGAAGACAGTACTTGAAGAATAAGGACGAGACACTATTTAAAGAATAAGGAGGAGACAGTATTTGAGGAATAAGGAGGAGACAGTATTTGAAGAATAAGGAGGCGACAGTATTTGAAGAAGAAGGAGGCGACAGTATTTGAATAATAAGGAGGAGACAGTATTTGAAGAATGAGGAGGAGACAGTACTTGAAGAATAAGGAGGAGACAGTATTTGAAGAATAAGGAGGAGATATTACTTGAAGAATAAGGAGGAGACAGTATTTGAAGAATAAGGAGGAGATATTACTTGAAGAATAAGGAGGAGACAGTACTTGAAGAATAAGGAGGGGACAGTACTTGAAGAATAAGGAGAAGACAGTATTTGAAGAATAAGGAGGAGACAGTATTTGAATAATAAGGAGGAGACAGTATTTGAAGGATAAGGAGGAGACAGTACTTGAAGAATAAGGAGGAGACAGTATTTGAAGAATAAGGAGGAGACAGTATTTGAAGAATAAGGAGGAGACAGTACTTGAAGAATAAGGAGGAGACAATATTTAAAGAATAAGTAGGAGACTGTATTTGAAGAATAAGGAGGAGACAGTATTTGAAGGATAAGGAGGAGACAGTATTTGAACAATAAGGTGGAGATAATATTTGAAGAATGAGGAGACAGTATTTGAAGAATAAGGAGGAGACAGTATTTGAAGAATAAGGAGGAGACAATATTTGAAGAATAAGGAGGAGACAGTATTTGAAGAATAAGGTGGAGACAGTATTTGAAGAATAAGGAGGAGACAGTATTTGAAGAATAAGGAGGAGACAGTATTTGAAGAATAAGGAGGAGACAGTATTTAAAGTATAAGGAGGCGACATTATTTGAAGAATAAGGAGGAGACAGTATTTGAAGACGAAGGAGGAGACAGTATTTAAAGAATAAGGAGGAGACAGTATTTGAAGACTGAGGAGGAGACAGTATTTAAAGAATAAGGAGGAGACAGTAGTTGAAGAATGAGGAGGAGACAGTATTTGAAGAATAAGGAGGAGACAGTATTTGAAGAATGAGGAGGAGACAGTATTTAAAGAATAAGGAGGAGACAGTACTTGAAGAATAAGGAGGAGACAGTGTTCGAAGAATAAGGAGGAGACAGTATTTGAAAAATATGAAGGAGACAGAATTTGAAGAATGAGGAGGAGACACTATTTAAAGAATAAGGAGGAGACAGTACTTGAAGAATGAGGAGGAGACAGTATTTAAAGAATAAGGAGGAGACAGTACTTGAAGGATGAGGAGGAGACAGTATTTAAAGAATAAGGAGGAGGCAGTATTTGAAGAATAAGGAGGAGACAGTAATTAAAGAATAAGGAGGAGACAGTACTTGAAGAATAAGGAGGAGAGAGTATTTGAAGAATAAGAAGGAGATATTACTTGAAGAATAAGGAGGAGACAGTACTTGAAGAATAAGGAGGAGACAGTATTTGAAGAATAAGGAGGAGACAGTATTTGAAGAATGAGGAGGAGACAGTGTTTAAAGAATAAGGAGGAGACAGTACTTGAAGAATAAGGAGGAGACAGTACTTGAAGAATAAGGAGGAGACAGTACTTGAAGAATAAGGAGGAGACAGTACTTAAAGAATAAGGAGGAGACAGTATTTGAAGAATAAGGAGGAGACAGTACTTGAAGAATAAGGAGGAGACAGTATTTAAAGAATAAGGAGGAGACAGCATTTGAGGAATAAGGAGGAGACAGTATTTGAAGAATGAGGAGGAGACAGTATTTAAAGAATAAGGAGGAGACAGTACTTGAAGAATGAGGAGGAGACAGTATTTAAAGAATAAGGAGGAGGCAGTATTTGAAGAATAAGGAGGCGACAGTATTTGAAGAATAAGGAGGCGACAGTATTTGAATAATAAGGAGGAGACAGTATTTGAAGAATGAGGAGGAGACTGTACTTGAAGAATAAGGAGGAGACAGTATTTGAAGAATAAGGAGGAGATATTACTTGAAGAATAAGGAGCAGACAGTACTTGAAGAATAAGGAGGAGACAGTATTTGAAGAATAAGGAGGAGATATTACTTGAAGAATAAGGAGGAGACAGAACTTGAAGAATAAGGAGGAGACAGTACTTGAAGAATAAGGAGGAGACAGTATTTGAAGAATAAGGAGGAGACAGTATTTGAAGAATAAGGAGGAGACAGTATTTGAAGAATAAGGAGGAGACAGTACTTGAAGAATAAGGAGGAGACAATATTTAAAGAATAAGTAGGAGACTGTATTTGAAGAATAAGGAGGAGACAGTATTTGAAGGATAAGGAGGAGACAGTATTTGAACAATAAGGTGGAGATAATATTTGAAGAATGAGGAGACAGTATTTGAAGAATAAGGAGGAGACAGTATTTGAAGAATAAGGAGGAGACAATATTTGAAGAATAAGGAGGAGACAGTATTTGAAGAATAAGGTGGAGACAGTATTTGAAGAATAAGGAGGAGACAGTATTTGAAGAATAAGGAGGAGACAGTATTTGAAGAATAAGGAGGAGACAGTATTTAAAGTATAAGGAGGAGACAGTATTTGAAGACTGAGGAGGAGACAGTATTTAAAGAATAAGGAGGAGACAGTAGTTGAAGAATGAGGAGGAGACAGTATTTGAAGAATAAGGAGGAGACAGTATTTGAAGAATGAGGAGGAGACAGTATTTAAAGAATAAGGAGGAGACAGTACTTGAAGAATAAGGAGGAGACAGTATTCGAAGAATAAGGAGGAGACAGTATTTGAAAAATATGAAGGAGACAGAATTTGAAGAATGAGGAGGAGACACTATTTAAAGAATAAGGAGGAGACAGTACTTGAAGAATGAGGAGGAGACAGTATTTAAAGAATAAGGAGGAGACAGTACTTGAAGGATGAGGAGGAGACAGTATTTAAAGAATAAGGAGGAGGCAGTATTTGAAGAATAAGGAGGAGACAGTATTTAAAGAATAAGGAGGAGACAGTACTTGAAGAATAAGGAGGAGAGAGTATTTGAAGAATAAGAAGGAGATATTACTTGAAGAATAAGGAGGAGACAGTACTTGAAGAATAAGGAGGAGACAGTATTTGAAGAATAAGGAGGAGACAGTATTTGAAGAATGAGGAGGAGACAGTGTTTAAAGAATAAGGAGGAGACAGTACTTGAAGAATAAGGAGGAGACAGTACTTGAAGAATAAGGAGGAGACAGTACTTGAAGAATAAGGAGGAGACAGTACTTAAAGAATAAGGAGGAGACAGTATTTGAAGAATAAGGAGGAGACAGTACTTGAAGAATAAGGAGGAGACAGTATTTAAAGAATAAGGAGGAGACAGCATTTGAGGAATAAGGAGGAGACAGTATTTGAAGAATGAGGAGGAGACAGTATTTAAAGAATAAGGAGGAGACAGTACTTGAAGAATGAGGAGGAGACAGTATTTAAAGAATAAGGAGGAGGCAGTATTTGAAGAATAAGGAGGCGACAGTATTTGAAGAATAAGGAGGCGACAGTATTTGAATAATAAGGAGGAGACAGTATTTGAAGAATGAGGAGGAGACTGTACTTGAAGAATAAGGAGGAGACAGTATTTGAAGAATAAGGAGGAGATATTACTTGAAGAATAAGGAGCAGACAGTACTTGAAGAATAAGGAGGAGACAGTATTTGAAGAATAAGGAGGAGATATTACTTGAAGAATAAGGAGGAGACAGAACTTGAAGAATAAGGAGGAGACAGTACTTGAAGAATAAGGAGGAGACAGTATTTGAAGAATAAGGAGGAGACAGTATTTGAAGAATAAGGAGGAGACAGTACTTGAAGAATAAGGAGGGGACAGTACTTGAAGAATAAGGAGAAGACAGTATTTGAAGAATAAGGAGGAGACAGTATTTGAATAATAAGGAGGAGACAGTATTTGAAGCATAAGGAGGAGACAGTACTTGAAGAATAAGGAGGAGACAGTATTTGAAGAATAAGGAGGAGACAGTATTTGAAGAATAAGGAGGAGACAGTACTTGAAGAATAAGGAGGAGACAGTACTTGAAGAATAAGGAGGAGACGGTATTTGAAGAATAAGGATGAGACAGTACTTGAAGACTAAGGAGGAGACAGCACTTGAAGAATAAGGAGGGGACAATATTTGAAGAATAAGGAGGAGACAGTATTTAAAAAATAAGGAGGAGACAGTACTTGAAGAACAAAGAGGAGGCAGTATTTGAAGAATAAGGAGGAGACAGTATTTAAAGAATAAGGAGGAGACAGTCTTTGAAGAATAAGGAGGAGACAGTACTTGAAGAATAAGGAGGAGACAATATTTGAAGAATAAGGAGGAGACAGTATTTAAAGAATAAGGAGGAGGCAGTACTTGACGAATAAGGAGGAGACAGTACTTGAAGAATAAATAGGAGACAATATTTGAAGAATAAGGAGGAGACAGTATTTAAAGAATAAGGAGGAGACAGTACTTGAAGAATAAGGAGGAGACAGTATTTGAAGAATAAGGAGGAGACAGTATTTAAAGAATAAGGAGGAGACAGTATTTGAAGAATAAGGAGGAGACAGTACTTGAAGAATAAGGAGGAGACAGTATTTGAAGAATAAGGAGGAGACAGTATTTAAAGAATAAGGAGGAGACAGTATTTGAAGAATAAGGAGGAGACAGTACTTGAAGAATAAGGAGGAGACAGCACTTGAAGAATAAGGAGGAGACAGTATTTGAAGAATAAGGAGGAGACAGTATTTGAAGAATAAGATGGAGACAGTATTTGAAGAATAAGGAGGAGACAGTATTTGAAGAATAAGAAGGAGACAGTATTTGAAGAATAAGGAGGAGACAGCATTTAAAGAATAAGGAGGAGACAGTATTTGAAGAATAAGGAGGAGACAGTATTTGAAGAATAAGGAGGAGACAGTATTTGAAGAATAAGATGGAGACAGTATTTGAAGAAAAAGGAGGAGACAGTATTTGAAGAATAAGGAGGAGACAGTATTGAAGAATAAGGAGGAGACAGTATTTAAAGAATAAGGAGGGGACAGTATTTGTAGAATGAGGAGGAGACAGTATTTGAAGATTAAGGAGGAGACAATATTTGAAGAATAAGGAGGAGACAGTATGTGAAGAATAAGGAGGAGACATTATTTGAAGAATGAGGAGGAGACAGTTCTTGAAGAATAAGGAGGAGAAAGTATTTGAAGAATAAGGAGGAGACAGTATTTGAAGAATGAGGAGGAGACAGTATTTGAAGAATAAGGAGGAGACAGTACTTGAAGAATAAGGAGGAGACAGTACTTGAAGAATAAGGAGGAGGCAGTATTTGAAGAATAAGGAGGAGACAGTATTTGAAGAATAAGGAGGAGACAGTACTTGAAGAATAAGGAGGAGACAGTACTTGAAGGATAAGGAGGAGACAGTACTTGAAGAATAAGGAGGAGAAAGTACTTAAAGAATAAGGAGGAGACAGTATTTGAAGAATAAGGAGGAGACAGTACTTGAAGACTAAGGAGGAGACAGTATTTAAAGAATAAGGAGGGGACAGTATTTGTAGAATGAGGAGGAGACAGTATTTGAAGATTAAGGAGGAGACAATATTTGAAGAATAAGGAGGAGACAGTATTTGAAGAATAAGGAGGAGACATTATTTGAAGAATGAGGAGGAGACAGTACTTGAAGAATAAGGAGGAGACAGTATTTGAAGAATGAGGAGGAGACAGTATTTGAAGAATAAGGAGGAGACAGTACTTGAAGAATAAGGAGGAGACAGTGCTTCAAGAATAAGGAGGAGACAGTATTTGAAGAATAAGGAGGAGACAGTATTTGAAGAATAAGGAGGAGACAGTACTTGAAGAATAAGGAGGAGACAGTACTTGAAGAATAAGGAGGAGACAGTACTTAAAGAATAAGGAGGAGACATTATTTGAAGAATAAGGCGGAGACAGTACTTGAAGAATAAGGAGGAGACAGTATTTAAAGAATAAGGAGGAGACAGTATTTGAGGAATAAGGAGGAGACAGTATTTGAAGAATAAGGAGGCGACAGTATTTGAAGAAGAAGGAGGCGACAGTATTTGAATAATAAGGAGGAGACAGTATTTGAAGAATGAGGAGGAGACAGTACTTGAAGAATAAGGAGGAGACAGTATTTGAAGAATAAGGAGGAGATATTACTTGAAGAATAAGGAGGAGACAGTATTTGAAGAATAAGGAGGAGATATTACTTGAAGAATAAGGAGGAGACAGTACTTGAAGAATAAGGAGGGGACAGTACTTGAAGAATAAGGAGAAGACAGTATTTGAAGAATAAGGAGGAGACAGTATTTGAATAATAAGGAGGAGACAGTATTTGAAGGATAAGGAGGAGACAGTATTTGAAGGATAAGGAGGAGACAGTATTTGAATAATAAGGAGGAGACAGTATTTGAAGGATAAGGAGGAGACAGTACTTGAAGAATAAGGAGGAGACAGTATTTGAAGAATAAGGAGGAGACAGTATTTGAAGAATAAGGAGGAGACAGTACTTGAAGAATAAGGAGGAGACAATATTTAAAGAATAAGTAGGAGACTGTATTTGAAGAATAAGGAGGAGACAGTATTTGAAGGATAAGGAGGAGACAGTATTTGAACAATAAGGTGGAGATAGTATTTGAAGAATGAGGAGACAGTATTTGAAGAATAAGGAGGAGACAGTATTTGAAGAATAAGGAGGAGACAGTATTTGAAGAATAAGGAGGAGACAGTATTTGAAGAATAAGGTGGAGACAGTATTTGAAGAATAAGGAGGAGACAGTATTTGAAGAATAAGGAGGAGACAGTATTTGAAGAATAAGGAGGAGACAGTATTTAAAGTATAAGGAGGCGACATTATTTGAAGAATAAGGAGGAGACAGTATTTGAAGACGAAGGAGGAGACAGTATTTAAAGAATAAGGAGGAGACAGTATTTGAAGACTGAGGAGGAGACAGTATTTAAAGAATAAGGAGGAGACAGTAGTTGAAGAATGAGGAGAAGACAGTATTTGAAGAATAAGGAGGAGACAGTATTTGAAGAATGAGGAGGAGACAGTATTTAAAGAATAAGGAGGAGACAGTACTTGAAGAATAAGGAGGAGACAGTATTCGAAGAATAAGGAGGAGACAGTATTTGAAAAATATGAAGGAGACAGAATTTGAAGAATGAGGAGGAGACAGTATTTAAAGAATAAGGAGGAGACAGTACTTGAAGAATGAGGAGGAGACAGTATTTAAAGAATAAGGAGGAGACAGTACTTGAAAAATGAGGAGGAGACAGTATTTAAAGAATAAGGAGGAGGCAGTATTTGAAGAATAAGGAGGAGACAGTATTTAAAGAATAAGGAGGAGACAGTACTTGAAGAATAAGGAGGAGAGAGTATTTGAAGAATAAGAAGGAGATATTACTTGAAGAATAAGGAGGAGACAGTACTTGAAGAATAAGGAGGAGACAGTATTTGAAGAATAAGGAGGAGACAGTATTTGAAGAATGAGGAGGAGACAGTGTTTAAAGAATAAGGAGGAGACAGTACTTGAAGAATAAGGAGGAGACAGTACTTGAAGAATAAGGAGGAGACAGTACTTGAAGAATAAGGAGGAGACAGTACTTAAAGAATAAGGAGGAGACAGTATTTGAAGAATAAGGAGGAGACAGTACTTGAAGAATAAGGAGGAGACAGTATTTAAAGAATAAGGAGGAGGCAGCATTTGAGGAATAAGGAGGAGACAGTATTTGAAGAATGAGGAGGAGACAGTATTTAAAGAATAAGGAGGAGACAGTACTTGAAGAATGAAGAGGAGACAGTATTTAAAGAATAAGGAGGAGACAGTATTTGAAGAATAAGGAGGCGACAGTATTTGAAGAATAAGGAGGCGACAGTATTTGAATAATAAGGAGGAGACAGTATTTGAAGAATGAGGAGGAGACAGTACTTGAAGAATAAGGAAGAGACAGTATTTGAAGAATAAGGAGGAGATATTACTTGAAGAATAAGGAGCAGACAGTACTTGAAGAATAAGGAGGAGACAGTATTTGAAGAATAAGGAGGAGATATTACTTGAAGAATAAGGAGGAGACAGAACTTGAAGAATAAGGAGGAGACAGTACTTGAAGAATAAGGAGGAGACAGTATTTGAAGAATAAGGAGGAGACAGTATTTGAAGAATAAGGAGGAGACAGTACTTGAAGAATAAGGAGGGGACAGTACTTGAAGAATAAGGAGAAGACAGTATTTGAAGAATAAGGAGGAGACAGTATTTGAATAATAAGGAGGAGACAGTATTTGAAGCATAAGGAGGAGACAGTACTTGAAGAATAAGGAGGAGACAGTATTTGAAGAATAAGGAGGAGACAGTATTTGAAGAATAAGGAGGAGACAGTACTTGAAGAATAAGGAGGAGACAGTACTTGAAGAATAAGGAGGAGACAGTATTTGAAGAATAAGGAGGAGACAGTACTTGAAGACTAAGGAGGAGACAGCACTTGAAGAATAAGGAGGGGACAATATTTGAAGAATAAGGAGGAGACAGTATTTAAAGAATAAGGAGGAGACAGTACTTGAAGAACAAAGAGGAGGCAGTATTTGAAGAATAAGGAGGAGACAGTATTTAAAGAATAAGGAGGAGACAGTCTTTGAAGAATAAGGAGGAGACAGTACTTGAAGAATAAGGAGGAGACAATATTTGAAGAATAAGGAGGAGACAGTATTTAAAGAATAAGGAGGAGGCAGTACTTGACGAATAAGGAGGAGACAGTACTTGAAGAATAAGGAGGAGACAATATTTGAAGAATAAGGAGGAGACAGTATTTAAAGAATAAGGAGGAGACAGTACTTGAAGAATAAGGAGGAGACAGTATTTGAAGAATAAGGAGGAGACAGTATTTAATGAATAAGGAGGAGACAGTATTTGAAGAATAAGGAGGAGACAGTACTTGAAGAATAAGGAGGAGACAGCACTTGAAGAATAAGGAGGAGACAGTATTTGAAGAATAAGGAGGAGACAGTATTTGAAGAATAAGGAGGAGACAGTATTTGAAGAATAAGATGGAGACAGTATTTGAAGAATAAGGAGGAGACAGTATTTGAAGAATAAGAAGGAGACAGTATTTGAAGAATAAGGAGGAGACAGTATTTAAAGAATAAGGAGGAGACAGTATTTGAAGAATAAGGAGGAGACAGTATTTGAAGAATAAGGAGGAGACAGTATTTGAAGAATAAGATGGAGACAGTATTTGAAGAAAAAGGAGGAGACAGTATTTGAAGAATAAGGAGGAGACAGTATTGAAGAATAAGGAGGAGACAGTATTTAAAGAATAAGGAGGGGACAGTATTTGTAGAATGAGGAGGAGACAGTATTTGAAGATTAAGGAGGAGACAATATTTGAAGAATAAGGAGGAGACAGTACTTGAAGAATAAGGAGGAGACAGTACTTGTAGAATGAGGAGGAGACAGTATTTGAAGATTAAGGAGGAGACAATATTTGAAGAATAAGGAGGAGACAGTATGTGAAGAATAAGGAGGAGACATTATTTAAAGAATGAGGAGGAGACAGTTCTTGAAGAATAAGGAGGAGACAGTATTTGAAGAATAAGGAGGAGACAGTATTTGAAGAATGAGGAGGAGACAGTATTTGAAGAATAAGGAGGAGATAGTACTTGAAGAATAAGGAGGAGACAGTACTTGAAGAATAAGGAGGAGGCAGTATTTGAAGAATAAGGAGGAGACAGTATTTGAAGAATAAGGAGGAGACAGTACTTGAAGAATAAGGAGGAGACAGTACTTGAAGGATAAGGAGGAGACAGTACTTGAAGAATAAGGAGGAGAAAGTACTTAAAGAATAAGGAGGAGACAGTATTTGAAGAATAAGGAGGAGACAGTACTTGAAGAATAAGGAGGAGACAGTATTTAAAGAATAAGGAGGAGACAGTATTTGAGGAATAAGGAGGAGACAGTATTTGAACAATAAGGAGGCGACAGTATTTGAAGAATAAGGAGGGGACAGTATTTGAATAATAAGGAGGAGACAGTATTTGAAGAATGAGGAGGAGACAGTACTTGAAGAATAAGGAGGAGACAGTATTTGAAGAATAAGGAGGAGATAATACTTGAAGAATAAGGAGGAGACAGTATTTGAAGAATAAGGAGGAGATATTACTTGAAGAATAAGGAGGAGACAGTACTTGAAGAATAAGGAGGAGACAGTATTTGAAGAATAAGGAGGAGACAGTATTTGAAGAATAAGGAGGAGACAATATTTGAAGAATAAGGAGGAGACAGTATTTAAAGAATAAGGAGGAGACAGTACTTGAAGCATAAAGAGGAGACAGTACTTGAAGAATAAGGAGGAGACAATATTTGAAGAATAAGGAGGAGACAGTACTTGAAGAATAAGGAGGAGACAGTATTTGAATAATAAGGAGGAGACAGTATTTGAAGGATAAGGAGGAGGCAGTACTTGAATAATAAGGAGGAGACAGTATTTGAAGAATAAGGAGGAGACAGTATTTGAAGAATAAGGAGGAGACAGTACTTGAAGAATAAGGAGGAGACAGTACTTGAAGAATAAGGAGGAGACAGTACTTAAAGAATAAGGAGGAGACAGTATTTGAAGAATAAGGAGGAGACAGTACTTGAAGAATAAGGAGGAGACAGTATTTAAAGAATAAGGAGGAGACAGTATTTGAGGAATAAGGAGGAGACAGTATTTGAAGAATAAGGAGGCGACAGTATTTGAAGAATAAGGAGGCGACAGTATTTGAATAATAAGGAGGAGACAGTATTTGAAGAATGAGGCGGAGACAGGACTTGAAGAATAAGGAGGAGACAGTATTTGAAGAATAAGGAGGAGATATTACTTGAAGAATAAGGAGGAGACAGTATTTGAAGAATAAGGAGGAGATGTTACTTGAAGAATAAGGAGGAGACAGTATTTGAAGAATAAGGAGGAGATATTACTTGAAGAATAAGGAGGAGACAGTACTTGAAGAATCAGGAGGAGACAGTACTTGAAGAATAAGGAGGAGACAGTATTTGAAGAATAAGGAGGAGACAGTATTTGAAGAATAAGGAGGAGACAGTACTTGAAGAATAAGGAGGGGACAGTACTTGAAGAATAAGGAGAAGACAGTATTTGAAGAATAAGGAGGAGACAGTACTTAAAGAATAAGGAGGAGACAGTATTTATAGAATAAGGAGGGGACAGTATTTGTAGAATGAGGAGGAGACAGTATTTGAAGATTAAGGAGGAGACAATATTTGAAGAATAAGGAGGAGACAGTATTTGAAGAATAAGGAGGAGACATTATTTGAAGAATGAGGAGGAGACAGTACTTGAAGAATAAGGAGGAGACAGTATTTGAAGAATGAGGAGGAGACAGTATTTTAAGAATAAGGAGGAGACAGTACTTGAAGAATAAGGAGGAGACAGTACTTGAAGAATAAGGAGGAGACAGTATTTGAAGAATAAGGAGGAGACAGTATTTGAAGAATAAGGAGGAGACAGTACTTGAAGAATAAGGAGGAGACAGTACTTGAAGAATAAGGAGGAGATAGTACTTAAAGAATAAGGAGGAGACATTATTTGAAGAATAAGGAGGAGACAGTACTTGAAGAATAAGGAGGAGACAGTATTTAAAGAATAAGGAGGAGACAGTATTTGAGGAATAAGGAGGAGACAGTATTTGAAGAATAAGGAGGCGACAGTATTTGAAGAAGAAGGAGGCGACAGTATTTGTATAATAAGGAGGAGACAGTATTTGAAGAATGAGGAGGAGACAGTACTTGAAGAATAAGGAGGAGACAGTATTTGAAGAATAAGGAGGAGATATTACTTGAAGAATAAGGAGGAGACAGTATTTGAAGAATAAGGAGGAGATATTACTTGAAGAATAAGGAGGAGTCAGTACCTGAAGAATAAGGAGGAGACAGTACTTGAAGAATAAGGAGGAGACAGTATTTGAAGAATAAGGAGGAGACAGTATTTGAAGAATAAGGGGGAGACAGTACTTGAAGAATAAGGAGGAGACAGTACTTGAAGAATAAGGAGGAGACAGTATTTAAAGAATAAGGAGGAGACAGTACTTGAAGAATAAGGAGGAGACAGTACTTGAAGAATAAGGAGGAGACAATATTTGAAGAATAAGGAGGAGACAGTATTTCAAGAATAAGGAGGAGACAGTACTTGAAGAATAAGGAGGAGACAGTATTTGAAGAATAAGGAGGAGACAGTATTTAAAGAATAAGGAGGAGACAGTATTTGAAGAATAAGGAGGAGACAGTACTTGAAGAATAAGGAGGAGACAGCACTTGAAGAATAAGGAGGAGACAGTATTTGAAGATTAAGGAGGAGACAATATTTGAAGAATAAGGAGGAGACGGTATTTGAAGAATAAGGAGGAGACATTATTTGAAGAATGAGGAGGAGACAGTACTTGAAGAATAAGGAGGAGATAGTATTTGAAGAAAAAGGAGGAGACAGTATTTGAAGAATGAGGAGGAGACAGTATTTAAAGAATAAGGAGGAGACAGTACTTGAAGAATAAGGAGGAGCCAGTACTTGAAGAATAAGGAGGAGACAGTACTTAAAGAATAAGGAGGAGACAGTATTTGAAGAATAAGGAGGAGACAGTACTTGAAGAATAAGGAGGAGACAGTATTTAAAGAATAAGGAGGAGACAGCATTTGAGGAATAAGGAGGAGACAGTATTTGAAGAATGAGGAGGAGACAGTATTAAAGAATAAGGAGGAGACAGTACTTGAAGAATGAGGAGGAGACAATATTTAAAGAATAAGGAGGAGACAGTATTTGAAGAATAAGGAGGCGACAGTATTTGAAGAATAAGGAGGCAACAGTATTTGAATAACAAGGAGGAGACAGTATTTGAAGAATGAGGAGGAGACAGTACTTGAAGAATAAGGAGGAGACAGTATTTGAAGAATAAGGAGGAGATATTACTTGAAGAATAAGGAGGAGACAGTACTTGAAGAATAAGAAGGAGACAGTATTTGAAGAATAAGGAGGAGATATTACTTGAAGAATAATGAGGAGACAGAACTTGAAGAATAAGGAGGAGACAGTGCTTGAAGAATAAGGAGGAGACAGTATTTGAAGAATAAAGAGGAGACAGTATTTGAAGAATAAGGAGGAGACAGTACTTGAAGAATAAGGAGGGGACAGTACTTGAAGAATAAGGAGAAGACAGTATTTGAAGAATAAGGAGGAGACAGTATTTGAATAATAAGGAGGAGACAGTATTTGAAGGATAAGGAGGAGACAGTACTTGAAGAATAAGGAGGAGACAGTATTTGAAGAATAAGGAGGAGACAGTATTTGAAGAATAAGGAGGAGACAGTGCTTGAAGAATAAGGAGGAGACAGTACTTGAAGAATAAGGAGGAGACAGTATCTGAAGAATAAGGAGGGGACAGTACTTGAAGACTAAGGAGGAGACAGCACTTGAAGAATAAGGAGGAGACAGTATTTGAAGAATGAGGAGGAGACAGTATTTAAAGAATAAGGAGGAGACAGTACTTGAAGAATAAAGAGGCGGCAGTATTTAAAGAATAAGGAGGAGACAGTATTTAAAGAGTAAGGAGGAGACAGTCTTTGAAGAATAAGGAGGAGACAGTACTTGAAGAATAAGGAGGAGACAATATTTGAAGAATAAGGAGGAGACAGTATTTAAAGAATAAGGAGGAGACAGTACTTGAAGCATAAAGAGGAGACAGTACTTGAAGAATAAGGAGGAGACAATATTTGAAGAATAAGGAGGAGACAGTATTTAAAGAATAAGGAGGAGACAGTACTTGAAGAATAAGGAGGAGACAGTATTTGAAGAATAAGGAGGAGACAGTATTTAAAGAATAAGGAGGAGACAGTATTTGAAGAATAAGGAGGAGACATTACTTGAAAAATAAGGAGGAGACAGCACTTGAAGAATAAGGAGGAGACAGTATTTGAAGAATAAGGAGGAGACAGTATTTGAAGAATAAGATGGAGACAGTATTTGAAGAAAAAGGAGGAGGCAGTATTTGAAGAATAAGGAGGAGACAGTATTTGAAGAATAAGGAGGAGACAGTATTTAAAGAATAAGGAGGAGACAGTATTTGAAGAATAAGGAGGAGACAGTATTTGAAGAGTAAGGAGGAGACAGTATTTGAAGAATAAGGAGGAGACAGTATTTGAAGAATAAGGAGGAGACATTATTTGAAGAATGAGGAGGAGACAGTACTTGAAGAATAAGGAGGAGACAGTATTTGAAGAATAAGGAGGAGACAGTATTTGAAGAATGAGGAGGAGACAGTATTTGAAAAATAAGGAGGAGACAGTACTTGAAGAATAAGGAGGAGACAGTACTTGAAGAATAAGGAGGAGACAGTGTTTGAAGAATAAGGAGGAGACAGTACTTGAAGAATAAGGAGGAGACAGTACTTGAAGAATAAGGAGGAGACCGTACTTGAAGAATAAGGAGGAGACAGTACTTGAAGAATAAGGAGGAGACAGTACTTAAAGAATAAGGAGGAGACAGTATTTGAAGAATAAGGAGGAGACAGTACTTGAAGAATAAGGAGGAGACAATATTTAAAGAATAAGGAGGAGACAGTATTTGAGGAATAAGGAGGAGACAGTACTTGAAGAATAAGGAGGCGACAGTATTTGAAGAATAAGGAGGCGACAGTATTTGAATAATGAGGAGGAGACAGTATTTGAAGAATGAGGAGGAGACAGTGCTTGAAGAATAAGGAGGAGACAGTATTTGAAGAATAAGGAGGAGATATTACTTGAAGAATAAGGAGGAGACAGTATTTGAAGAATAAGGAGGAGATATTACTTGAAGAATAAGGAGGAGGCAGTACTTGAAGAATAAGGAGGAGACAGTACTTGAAGAATAAGGAGGAGACAGTATTTGAAGAATAAGGAGGAGACAGTATTTGAAGAATAAGGAGGAGACAGTACTTGAAGAATAAGGAAGGGACAGTACTTGAAGAATAAGGAGGAGACAGTATTTGAAGAATAAGGAGGAGACAGTATTTGAATAATAAGGAGGAGACAGTATTTGAAGGATAAGGAGGAGGCAGTACTTGAATAATAAGGAGGAGACAGTATTTGAAGAATAAGGAGGAGACAGTATTTGAAGAATAAGGAGGAGACAGTACTTGAAGAATAAGGAGGAGACAGTACTTGAAGAATAAGGAGGAGACAGTACTTGAAGAATAAGGAGGAGACAGTACTTAAAGAATAAGGAGGAGACAGTACTTGAAGAATAAGGAGGAGACAGTATTTAAAGAATAAGGAGGAGACAGTATTTGAGGAATAAGGAGGAGACAGTATTTGAAGAATAAGGAGGCGACAGTATTTGAAGAATAAGGAGGCGACAGTATTTGAATAATAAGGAGGAGACAGTATTTGAAGAATGAGGCGGAGACAGGACTTGAAGAATAAGGAGGAGACAGTATTTGAAGAATAAGGAGGAGATATTACTTGAAGAATAAGGAGGAGACAGTATTTGAAGAATAAGGAGGAGATATTACTTGAAGAATAAGGAGGAGACAGTACTTGAAGAATAAGGAGGAGACAGTACTTGAAGAATAAGGAGGAGACAGTATTTGAAGAATAAGGAGGAGACAGTATTTGAAGAATAAGGAGGAGACAGTATTTGAAGAATAATGAGGAGATATTACTTGAAGAATAAGGAGGAGACAGTATTTGAAGAATAAGGAGGAGACAGTACTTGAAGAATAAGGGGGCGACAGTACTTGAAGAATAAGGAGAAGACAGTATTTGAATAATAAGGAGGAGACAGTATTTGAAGGATAAGGTGGAGACAGTACTTGAAGAATAAGGAGGAGACAATATTTGAAGAATAAGGAGGAGACAGTATTTGAAGAATAATGAGGAGAGAGTACTTGAAGTATAAGGAGGAGACAGTATTTGAAGAATAAGGAGGAGACAGTACTTGAAGACTAAGGAGGAGACAGCACTTGAAGAATAAGGAGGAGACAATCTTTGAAGAATAAGGAGGAGACAGTATTTAAAGAATAAGGAGGAGACAGTACTTGAAGAATAAAGAGGAGACAGTGTTTGAAGAATAAGGAGGAGACAGTATTTAAAGAATAAGGAGGAGACAGTCTTTGAAGAATAAGGAGGAGACAGTACTTGAAGAATAAGGAGGAGACAATATTTGAAGAATAAGGAGGAGACAGTATTTAAAGAATAAGGAGGAGACAGTAGTTGAAGAATAAGGAGGAGACAGTACTTGAAGAATAAGGAGGAGACAATATTTGAAGAATAAGGAGGAGACAGTATTTAAAGAACAAGGAGGAGACAGTACTTGAAGAATAAGGAGGAGACAGTATTTGAAGAATAAGGAGGAGACAGTATTTAAAGAATAAGGAGGAGACAGTATTTGAAGAATAAGGAGGCGACAGTACTTGAAGAATAAGGAGGAGACAGCACTTGAAGAATAAGGAGGAGACAGTATTTGAAGAATAAGGAGGAGACAGCATTTGAAGAATAAGGAGGAGACAGTATTTGAAGAATAAGATGGAGACAGTATTTGAAGAATAAGGAGGAGACAGTATTTGAAGAATAAGGAGGAGACAGTATTTGAAGAATAAGGAGGAGACAGTGGCCTAGAAATTGGGTTTTGGCGCAGCAACGGCTTTAGCGCCGGAAGTTAGTGCCAGAGCTTAGTCGCGCTGGTCGGGCCAAAAATTCACTACTTCTGCGCCCAAACGGCTGCCGGCGCTGCTGAAAGCTGTTAGCGCCTGAAAACTGGCGCTATGCGCTGAATTTCGGCGCTATTCCGGCGCTGCGGCGCCCGCTGCGGTGCGGCAGGTTCGGGAAGTGCAGGCCTCCTCCTTCCCTTAAGGAGGACCTGCCTGCACCCGGCCGCGGCCCGCGATAATCTTATTAAAAATGAGCCCGGCACCTCGGACAAGTGCCGGGCTTGCTTCTGTTCCGGGGGGGGTGGGGGGAAGTCCGGGGAGGGAGCTACGGCCAGGCGGGCGGCGGGAAAGCGGCCGGCCGCCGCGGGGCCTTTAATGCGCCGGCGCAAACTTGTGCAAGGCATCTCTGCCAGAACGTTGCTTGCGGCTGCCACGGGCGAGGCGGCCGCAAGTCAATTTCCCAGTTCGGGCGGGTTACCATGGCAACCGGGACGCTGCGCACACCGATGACGTCATCGGTGCCGGCGAAGCGCTACCGGTCTACCGCGGCGGAAAGGCCCCAGGCAATTTAGGCGCCGGCGCCAATTGCAGCGCTAGGCCCTCTAGCGCCGCAAAATCGGCGCTAAGGGCACTGAATTTCTAGGCCAGTATTTAAAGAATAAGGAGGAGACAGTATTTGAAGAATAAGGAGGAGACAGTATTTGAAGAATAAGGAGGAGACAGTATTTGAAGAATAAGATGGAGACAGTATTTGAAGAATAAGGAGGAGACAGTATTTGAAGAATAAGGAGGAGACAGTATTTGAAGAATAAGGAGGAGACAGTATTTAAAGAATAAGGAGGAGACAGTATTTGTAGAATGAGGAGGAGACAGTATTTGAAGATTAAGGAGGAGACAATATTTGAAGAATAAGGAGGAGACAGTATTTGAAGAATAAGGAGGAGACATTATTTGAAGTATGAGGAGGAGACAGTACTTGAAGAATAAGGAGGAGACAGTATTTGAAGAATAAGGAGGAGACAGTATTTGAAGAATGAGGAGGAGACAGTATTTGAAGATTAAGGAGGAGACAGTATTTGAAGAATGAGGAGGCAGTACTTGAAGAATAAGGAGGAGACAGTACTTGAAGAATAAGGAGGAGACAGTATTTGAAGAATAAGGAGGAGACAGTATTTGAAGAATAAGGAGGAGACAGTAGTTAAAGAATAAGGAGGAGACAGTATTTGAAGAATAAGGAGGCGACAGTATTTGAAGAATAAGGAGGAGACAGTATTTGAAGAATAAGGAGGAGACAGTATTTGAAGAATGAGGAGACAGTATTTGAAGAATAAGGAGGAGACAGTATTTGAAGAATAAGGAGGAGACAGTACTTGAAGAATAAGGAGGAGACAGTACTTGAAGAATAAGGAGGAGACAGTACTTGAAGAATAAGAAGGAGACAGTACTTAAAGAATAAGGAGGAGACAGTATTTGAAGAATAAGGAGGAGACAGTACTTGAAGAATAAGGAGGAGACAGTATTTAAAGAATAAGGAGGAGACAGTATTTGAGGAATAAGGAGGAGACAGTATTTGAAGAATAAGGAGGCGACAGTATTTGAAGAATAAGGAGGCGACAGTATTTGAATAATGAGGAGACAGTATTTGAAGAATGAGGAGGAGACAGTACTTGAAGAATAAGGAGGAGACAGTATTTGAAGAATAAGGAGGAGATATTACTTGAAGAATAAGGAGGAGACAGTATTTGAAGAATAAGGAGGAGATATTACTTGAAGAATAAGGAGGAGACAGTACTTGAAGAATAAGGAGGAGACAGTACTTGAAGAATAAGGAGGAGACAGTATTTGAAGAATAAGGAGGAGACAGTATTTGAAGAATAAGGAGGAGACAGTACTTGAAGAATAAGGAGGGGACAGTACTTGAAGAATAAGGAGAAGACAGTATTTGAAGAATAAGGAGGAGACAGTATTTGAATAATAAGGAGGAGACAGTATTTGAAGGCTAAGGAGGAGACAGTACTTGAAGAATAAGGAGGAGACAGTATTTGAAGAATAAGGAGGAGACAGTATTTGAAGAATAAGGAGGAGACAGTACTTGAAGAATAAGGAGGAGACAGTACTTGAAGAATAAGGAGGAGACAGTATTTGAAGAATAAGGAGGAGACAGTACTTGAAGACTAAGGAGGAGACAGCACTTGAAGAATAAGGAGGAGACAATATTTGAAGAATAAGGAGGAGACAGTATTTAAAGAATAAGGAGGAGACAGTACTTGAAGAATAAAGAGGAGACAGTATTTGAAGAATAAGGAGGAGACAGTATTTAAAGAATAAGGAGGAGACAGTCTTTGAAGAATGAGGAGGAGACAGGACTTGAAGAATAAGGAGGAGACAATATTTGAAGAATAAGGAGGAGACAGTATTTAAAGAATAAGGAGGAGACAGTACTTGAAGAATAAGGAGGAGACAGTACATGAAGAATAAGGAGGAGACAATATTTGAAGAATAAGGAGGAGACAGTATTTGAAGAATAAGGAGGAGACAGTACTTGAAGAATAAGGAGGAGACAGTATTTGAAGAATAAGGAGGAGACAGTATTTAAAGAATAAGGAGGAGACAGTATTTGAAGAATAAGGAGGAGACAGTACTTGAAGAATAAGGAGGAGACAGCACTTGAAGAATAAGGAGGAGACAGTATTTGAAGAATAAGGAGGAGACAGTATTTGAAGAATAAGGAGGAGACAGTATTTGAAGAATAAGATGGAGACAGTATTTGAAGAATAAGGAGGAGACAGTATTTGAAGAATAAGGAGGAGACAGTATTTAAAGAATAAGGAGGAGACAGTATTTGAAGAATAAGGAGGAGACAGTATTTGAAGAATAAGGAGGAGACAGTATTTGAAGAATAAGATGGAGACAGTATTTTAAGAATAAGGAGGAGACAGTATTTGAAGAATAAGGAGGAGACAGTATTTGAAGAATAAGGAGGAGACAGTATTTAAAGAATAAGGAGGTGACAGTATTTGTAGAATGAGGAGGAGACAGTATTTGAAGATTAAGGAGGAGACAATATTTGAAGAATAAGGAGGAGGCAGTATTTGAAGAATAAGGAGGAGACATTATTTGAAGTATGAGGAGGAGACAGTACTTGAAGAATAAGGAGGAGACAGTATTTGAAGAATAAGGAGGAGACAGTATTTGAAGAATGAGGAGACAGTATTTGAAGATTAAGGAAGAGACAGTATTTGAAGAATGAGGAGGCAGTACTTGAAGAATAAGGAGGAGACAGTACTTGAAGAATAAGGAGGAGACAGTATTTGAAGAATAAGGAGGAGACAGTATTTGAAGAATGAGGAGGCAGTACTTGAAGAATAAGGAGGAGACAGTACTTGAAGAACAAGGAGGCCACATTCTGCTTGGGTAATAAGTGACTAAATGGGATGCAGGAGCAAAGGGATCTGGGGGTACAGATAGACAAATCACTAAAAGCAGAGGCGCAGGTTAATAACGTCATTAAAAATAAGCAAACAAAGCACTGGGGTTCATTTCTAGAGGGATCACTAAGATTGAGACCATCCGATCAGCTGCCTCTGCCGCTTCCCTCCCTTCACCTAGGCCATCAGATCAAACTTCCTCTATGGTTCCCACCTGCCTAGCCTGAACACGCATCTTTCTCTAGTTTCTTTCCTTATGCTCTCTCCGAGCTCAGCTTGTCCATAGTTCCCACCTCCTGCTCCCTTGACCCTATTCCCACTAAACTGCTGACCACCCAACTTCCCTTTCTGGCTCCCATGTTAGCTGATATTGTTAACGGTTCTCTCTCCTCAGGTACTGTCCCCCCCTCCTTCAAATCTACTGTCATCACCCCTCTCAAAAAATCAACGCTTTAACATTCCGTCCTTACATACTATCACCTAACTCCAACCTCCCTTTCCTCTCCAAAATCCTTGAATGTGCCGTAGCCTCCCAAATCTGTGACCATCTTTTCCGGAACTCCAAGCAGGTTCCCGCCCTGCCACAGTACCAAAACGGGTCTTATCAAAGTCACAAATTACATCCTATGACTGTGACAAAGGTAAACTATCCCTCCTCGTCCTTCTCAACCTGTCTGCAGCCTTTGACATGGTTGACCGCTCCATCATCCTCCAACGTCTTTCTACCGTTGTGCAGCTCAGTGGGACTGCATTCGCTTGGTTCCATTCTTATCTATCGAATCGTAGCCAGACAATCACCTGCAATGGCTTCTCTTCCCACTCCCGTACCATTACCTCTGGAGTCCCCCAAGGATCTATCCTTGTCCCCCTCCTATTTCTCATTTATATGCTGCCCCTCGGCAACATCGTCCGAAAACACAGCGTCAGTTTCCATATGTACGCTGACGACACCCAGCTCTACCTGACCACCATCTCTCTCGACTCCTCCACTGTCTCTAAATTGTCACACTGCTTGTCTGACATCCAGTACTGGATGAGCAGAAATTTCCTCCAACTATATATTGGGAAGACCGAAGCCACTGTCTTCGGTCCCCGCCACCAACTCCATTCCCTAGCCGCGACTCCATCCCTCTCCCTGGTCACTGTCTGAGGCTGAACCAGACTGTTCACAACCTTAGTGTCATATTTGACCCCAAGATGAACTTCCGACCACATATCCGTGGCATTACTAAGACCGCCTATTCCCAACTCCATAACATCGCCTCACTCTGCCCCTTCCTCAGCCCATTTGCTGCTGAAACCCACATCCATGCCATCCATGACTTGACTATTCCAATGCACTCCTGGCCGGCCTCCCACCTTCTACCCTCCGTAAATTTGAGGTCATCCAAAACTCAGTTGCCCGTGTCCTAACTCTCACCAAGTCCCGTTCACCCATCAACCCTGTGCTCGCTGACCTACATTGGCTCCCAGTTAAGAAATGTCTCGCTTTTAAAATTCTCATCCTTGTTTTCAAATCCCTCCATGGCTTTGCCCCTCCCTATCTCTGTAACCTCCTCCAGCCCTACAACCCCCGAGATCTGCGCGCTCCTCCAATTCTGGCCTCTTGAGCATCCCCGATTTTAATCATTGCACCATTGGCAGCTTTGCCTTCAGCTGCCAAGGCCCTAAGCTCTGGGATTTCCTCCCGAAACCTCTACACCTCTCTACCTCTCTTTCCTCCTTTAAGACGCTCCTTAAAACCTACCTCTTTGTCTGCCCTAATATCCCTTTATGTGGCTCGGTGTCAATGTGTTTTTGATAACGCCTCTGTGAAGCACTGTGGGATATTTTACTACGTTAAAGGCGCTATATAAATACACGTTGTTGTTGTTGTTGTTGTTAGCTGAAGGAACAGTGGGAGGAGGCTCGTGTGGGGCATAAACGCTGGAATAGACCAGTTGGGTCGAATGGCCTGTTTCTGTGCTGTAGACCAGATCTTACTCGATGTACCTACTGCCAGGGGCTGGTTCTTGGAGAGGGTGGACTCCATGGCCTTGCCCAGCAACAAGCTCTGCAACCTCCCACAGCCCAAACTGCCCGCTTCTCTGACTTTTCATTTGTGCATTCTCCCCCCAACTCCCTTTGCCCCATCATTAGTGGTAAAGTTTTCAACAGCCTGGGTTCTACTCTGTGGAATTCCCTCCCTGAACCTCTCCACTTCTCTCTCCTCCTTTTAAAAAAAAACCCTCCTCAAAAAGCCTACCTCTTTGACCAAGTATTTGGTCTTCCCTCCTAACCTCTCCTCTCCTGGTTTGGCAGGTATTTTCTGTGCACCTAACAGTAAAGGGTCTGTGGATTTTTTTTCTCATGTTCAAAGCGATATATAAGTGAAAGTTGTTGTTACGTGCAACTTATTCCAGCCTCTGTGTCAGCTAGGCTTTGAAAACAAAAACCCTGTGTTCTGACTCGTGCTGGCACTGTGATCATGTCTATTTGATGCGTGTGCCATGAGCTTCGCTCTGATGCTCGGTGTTGAGCCAAGACACAAGTCAGTAGGCTTGTGTCGTGGCGAAAAGACATCCTCGTGCATGTACGAGGTCAGCGATTGAGGATAGACGTCTGCTAGCTGATCAGGGGACTATTGAAAGTGGTCTTTGCTGCTGTTGGCTTCACTGAGGCTTGTATTAGTCCCATCACCTGCACTTTGTCAGGTGTCGATGGTACTGGAGTAAAATCGATGTACTTTCAGATGCTGGACATTATGGCCAGCAAATTAGCCTAAAAGTAAGTAGCACCGCTGTCGAAATTGCCGTATATTCTGCCAATGTTCTCCCCCCCTCCTCTCTTGGCAGCACTAATGTACCAGGGTACAAATTCCCACTCTTGTGTCACCCTCCGCTACCTCACCCAAATGGTCATTCTTCTTGTGTGAGCCAAGACAGTCAGTGCCAGTGGGCTGTCCCACCGTGAGAGTCATCACTACTGAGTTCAATCCATCCACAATGCATGCACTTTGCAGCCGGTGTCACCATCGCCAGTGAACGGCAGCAACCCTGGCAAATGTGGCCCTCCCCAGCCCACGGCACTGAGACCAATCGCAGACCCAACACCGCATCAGCCAGTTCAGCACAGACAAGGGACATTCTGCTCGGTGTGGCTGAGTTGCTAAGCCACGACCATTTTCAAAAGCAGGGAATAAGCATACCTCACAACAAGCCAGAAAACACTAAACGCTTGGGATTAAATTTCCCAATTAGCAATTAGTTCTTCTCATAAATTAGCACAATTTGAAGATATTGGACCATGTGTTAAGCATCATCAGCAGCTACATTTATAGTGTTAATTGAATCACTAGTACGGTGCCGGTTGACTTATTGGAACCATCTGCTATGATAAACATTCAGTTACTTTAAAAGATATTCAGTTGTTTAAAATAAATGACTAACTTCTACTTGGAGCAAGATGGCCTCATCAATTGTGATTAATAACCCCAATAATTCATTAGTTGTAAAACAGAATCTCTCTCTCTCTCATTTAGTTTCCAACTTCTCTATCTTCATTTTTCTTGTCCTCTTTTTTAGTCCCCATTTTTCTCCCCTTCTCCCCTGAAGGTGCTGGGCTCCAGTCTCATTTCAGTACCACACTCCCCGCAAGGAAGAGGCTATCTGCTGCTCACCCAAGTGCCTATTCGTCACATGTAAGCCCATAGCTGAGCCTAATCCTGTCCTCACCTGCGCACTGTAAGATTCTAAAAATTGTAATAAAACCGCCACTACCGTGTGGAGATCGAACTTCAGAATGAATTGTGAAATGGTTACAGACGGATTAAAAATGTAGGAGGTCAGAATGTGTTCTTTGTTTGTGAAGACACAAAATGGTGGAAGTCAGCAGGGGGTCCTTTGCCTGGTGGTCAGCATGGTCCTTTGTTTGAAAGGCCACATGGATAGGAAGGAGGAACATGAGTGACAAGGAAGTCCCGCCCCCCACACACCTCACAGGAACATGAACGTGTCATGTGGCAGGAACTCCAATCAGGGAAGGTTTGGAGTGAAACTGACCTATCAGAGGGAGGCAGACAGTGATATATGAGGGAGGCCGGCAGAAAGGCCCTATAACAGAAGTGACCCAGGGGCGGGAAATTCAGAACCCAGAAGGAACAAAGAAGATAAAACGGAAGAACAGACGAACAGAGGAAGCTGGCCAGTCTATGGTTCGACTTACAACTTTTCTTGATTGATTACCCAGAGATAAAGGAGTATGTATGAAAGTCGGACATAGGGCTTAGATATTGTTAAAAGGGTACTTTTATGTACAGTTGACTTGGAATATAAATCGCCCAGAGATAGCGTGTAAATTGTTGGGAAGTACTTGTATGTATGGGTAAATTGGGAACATATTGATTGTACACTTGAATTTTGAACTATAGTGTGAATAAAGACCAATTTTATTGATCACACATTTGTCTGTCATTGTTACGCTTATTCGTAATTCTCGAAGTTGTTAAGTCTGTGAGTTGTTCAAGTAATTAATACTCAGACTTAATCAGTAACAATAAAACAGGTCTTTACTGGTTGGAGGTAGGGACTACACTGAATACAAGATTACTGCACAGTGCTTATATACCGGTGTGTTCACCCCCGGTATTACGTCTACAGCAGCCTGAGAAAGTAGTACATCTCTTAAGGTGGAACAGGCTTAAGCTCTCTTAAGGTGGAACAGGTTACATACACAACACTCCTCCCTTCTTAGCTTTATAGTCACCCCCCCATTTAACATAACGTAATAACATATATACATATATAACTTCATGTTTAACGTAACATATCACAGATTCAGTCTCTGCGGAAAACAGTTCACAGATTCAATCTCTGTGGTGTAGTCGGTTCACGTTACTCATTCAATAGTCCTTTCATGGATTTAACAGCTTGAACTTCCGAACTGATTTGGCTCCGTTCGGAGGGACCACGTGTGTGATCTGGTAGAGGTGATAATGGTTCAGATGGGTCATCTTCTGTTTTTACTTTTCCTTTTCTGCTTCTTGGAGACTCTCTGGGCTCCATTGTCAGCTGCCACAGCTGCCAGCTGCATGCGCAGTTCCTCCTTCTCTTCCTCCTTTTTTCGTAGTAGAGCCACCTTCTCCCGATGTTCCGTAGACTTTCGGTGCTCTTCCATGATTTCTGTATGGTGGGAGTCGAAGTTACAAGTTGGGCAGGACAGGACATAATAATATTCGGAGTCGTCCGACAGGTCAGCGAGAGGGTCGTCTATTTCCTCCATACCCAGCTGGACGTTAGCCAGCTCTTGTTCCAAATCCAGACATCTTTCCTGAAGAGACTTCTTCATGTGTACCTCTGCATCCAGCTTTTTCTGGGCTTTCAGCAAGTCGTTTACTAGTGACCTCATTTGTGATTTTAATACTTCAACTTCCTTTGGAGATTGATTGATCGGACTATGCAATCCCTCTACCGGAGCAGCTGTTTCAGCGGTCTGTTGTTCTACATTGACGTGAGTCAGCGTACTTTTGGCATCCAATGGCTGCTCTGTTGCAGTCGTTTCAGTCTGTGTCATCACATCAGCCATCTCAATGACTTTTGAGAGCTCCGAACCCTTTTCCTTTGAAGGTCGCAGCTCGTGTTCAAGTTTTTCCCATTTCAGAGTCTTGTCCCTCAGCATATGAAGGAGTTGGCTGACCGTTAACTCTTCTGACACCAGATTATGGCACGCACCTTCAGGACCTGAATCAGCTTTGATTCGTTCGGCCTCCTCGCGCAGATGGTTGGTGTGCTCCTGCTCCATTTTCTCCATCAGTTGCTTCTGTTGCCTTTCCAGATTCTCCCGCTCTGTAACAAAGAACTTTTTTATTTCATTCATCTCTTGCTCAAAACGGCGAATCATTTGTTCTAATTGCTGTTGTAGTTTGAAATGGAGTTGAGTTCGAGCCCAGTGTCCCTCAAGAATGTGCATATCAGTAGACTTGACAGACTCAGAATTCTCTGTTAAACTATGTTGTTGTTGCTCAGTGGAATTCTGTGCTGAAACTTTGTCTTTTGCACATGGGTTGGTCTTACCATCATCAGTTCTAGAGTCTGGGCTGATTATCTGCACCGAGTTCTCACTCTTTATGGCTTTTAGCGAATGCCAGTCCATATTTATGTTTCTAAACCACTCCCGGCCTAGTAGTGGTGGACCTCCCTCCGGTAGCACATATAAGTCCATTATTTGACTTCCTTCGCCCTTGTTGGCCACTGCAACCTTTATTGTCCCGATGGGGTACACTCTCTGCCCCGTGTAGGTTGTCAATATAATCTCCGTATCCTGTAGGGGAATATGTTGGAATAACCTTCTGTAATCTTTCTTATTCATGACTGACAATGCCGATCCAGTGTCCAATTCCATTTTTACTTGGACTCCTTCTATCTGAAGAGTAACCCAAATTGTCTGGAGGTCTGCACCCTTACCAACGTTGAGTACCCTTAAGCTAGCCAGTTCAATACTGCTTAAGCCAGCCAGTTCATTACTGCTAGCGTCTGAATCGGACTCCTGTTCGGCCACCTTGTGTACTTTTGCGTATTTCCCTTGCGGTGACTTCTTGTTGCTGGTCTTCTTCCCTGACCTGCATACTCTAGCTATATGTCCAGGCCTACCACAAGCTCTACATTCTTGGTTTTTAAACCAGCACTGGTTCTGATCATGCGTTGTCTTTCCACAACGATAACATTTGCCAGAACTCACACCCAATTTGTGTGCACTGAGCTCCGGTGACCGTAGCTGCATTACTGCCGTGCCTCTCGCTGCGGCTTCGTGTGCTGCTGCCATAGTGACTGCCTTCTCAAGCGTCAGCTCATTCTCCTCGAGCAGTCGCTTTTGTGTATCCTGTTTAAATAAACCACACACAAATTTGTCTCGTAGTGCATCTGTCAGTCCCGTTCCAAACTGGCAATATTTCGCTAATTTACGCAATTCCAGCAAATATTCAGCATTGCTTTCATGCTGTAGCTGCCTTCTGTCATAAAATTTAAATCGTTCCGCTAGCATCAGCGGCGTGGGGTTTAGATGATCTTTCAGGACAGTAACAATCTCATCGAACGTCTTATCCGCCGGTTCATCTGGTGATAACAGGTGTTTCAATTGCCCGTATGTCTTTGCACCCATTAAATTTAATAATGTTAGAGCTTTATCTTGGTCACGAATTTTATTGGCCTTACAATAATTTTTTACTCTTTCAACATATATGGCCCAATCTTCGAGGTCACTATCAAAGGTGCTAATATTCCCGTGTTTAGGCATTGTAGATTTGCAATTTCTCAGATTTTATTTTCTTTACTTGTTATCAAAGATGGCGGCTTCCCGCTCTTGCCGTCGTCCTCCGCCCACAAAATGGCGGTTTTCCCGCGCTTGGCGGTTTTCACCCGTCCCCCGACGCCGTCTCCCTTCAGCCCCCGAGTGCGGCCCTTATCTTCGCCGCGATCGCCCGAGTGCAGCCCTTATCTTTGGTCCCGATCGCTGGCCCGCGCTGCGCCTCGCACTTGAAGCGGCTCCCGGCCTCTGGCTCACCCGCTCGCGCGGCTCTTGCTCGCTCCCTCCCGGGCTCTGGCTCACCCGCTCGCGCGGCTCTTGCTCGCTCCCTCCCGGGCTCTGGCTTACCCACGAGGTTATGGAGGCTTCAGGGTCCTAATGCCTGTCGCTTCCAGTCGCTGGAAGCTGTCAGGATTTCTGCTGCCCTTCAGTTTTGAGTGGGGTGTTGAGGATTGAAACCTCTCTTCAACGTCCTGTCTTTGGACGAAGCCGCCGTGGAATAACTGCCGCAGGGTAAGAACCTGACTCGTCGCCAGTGTTAAGTCTGTGAGTTGTTCAAGTAATTAATACTCAGACTTAATCAGTAACAATAAAACAGATCTTTACTGGTTGGAGGTAGGGACTACACTGAATACAAGATTACTGCACAGTGCTTATATACCGGTGTGTTCACCCCCGGTATTACGTCTACAGCAGCCTGAGAAAGTAGTACATCTCTTAAGGTGGAACAGGCTTAAGCTCTCTTAAGGTGGAACAGGTTACATACACAACAGAAGTCTGAACAGTAGTAAGAGAAAGGCTTACAGCACCTTCCAATAGGGGTCAGGAGCAGGAAGCCAAGCTGAATTTTCCCCTCTGCAGCCCAGACATATGATCAGACCAGGCACTGACCCTGTAACCTTCTGCTGTGTATGGCTTAGTTCTATAATGGGCAGTGCCTTTATATACTGGGACATTGGGGAAGCTGTTGTTCTCTCTCTATTTTATCAATACTAGCCAGTGCTCCTCAGAGGTCATCTCTCATTCCTCTTAAGCTGCTTATATGTCACTCTTCCTCTTCCCTGCATCCTCATTGGGTTGAAACCAAGACTATCTTACTGCCTCCAACTCCGACTCATTTTTTGCATTAGTGGAATGGCTCACCTCCCCCATTCTCCCTTCCTCCCACAATCTTCAGGCTTTTAAGCTCGGCATCACCTGAACAGAACTTTCTGATTTACCGTGGTTCCTCTCTACTCTTTGGAACCTCGGTGGTCTCCCGCCCTGTTGGTCTTGGCCCTTCACTCGGGTTCCTTAACGACTGAAAAAGCAACGATTTCACGCAACTCAGTCTCACACTTTCGCATGGTATGGTTTTTGATGTTTTATAAGTATCACACTAACTAAAATTAAATGTTATCAGAGATTATATCACGATTAATTGTAAGTGATAATTGCTAGCCCTATCTGATTAACACATCTTACCTCATTCTGATGCATTTTAGGAACTATATCAAAGATTGAAACCTTCATTTTGGTACCCTAACAAACTAGCCCTGAAAGAATGAGGTTTATGTTTCATTTAAATAAAAAACTCGAATTCAGGTGTTAATTTCTCCAACAAAGTTTTTTCTCGTTAAGGTGAAAATTGTTTTCTTAATAATGGCAAGCCATTTTTCAATTTCTTTTATTTTTGTCGTTAACCATTTTCCTTTCCTTTTATTTTCTGCTTTATTGAAGTCCATCTGGGGTCAATCCGCTGTTTTCCTTATTCTTTTACTGTGCACTTTGCTGCCCTTTCCTATTGAATTTCTGTATTTCACTTCGGTTGGTTGTCCATTTTAGTTTAATTCTTCTCGTGGTTTCTCTGGGTTCGCATTAGCTGAGGATTCAGAGACGAGTGCAAGGTTTATAATTAAAGTCTTCAGTTTGATGTATAAAAGTGCACCGTCCCTTGACTGTTCTGTGGATATTTTATTGAAAATTCTACCATTGATGTGATGGAAATAACTGATGGTGTTTGACAATTCTAATACTGATTGCCGTGTTGCTGGTGTTCCTGTGATGCTTCGATGAGTTGAGGTAACTCTACCTTATCCAATATATTGGTAGCTGATAATCATCATCCTCAGTGTGAGTGAAGCCTCTCTGCTTTTTACAAACATAAGCCAAGGATACTACAAACCTTCTCAAGAGTGAAGGGCTGATCTTGGCCAGCGTAGTCCTATTTCAGAAATCAGCTAAAGGAACCTACACGAGCAACACATGTAATAAAAGGTTCCACATCTGAAGTCTGGTGGTCCTTTATATTACCTTATAATGATGAAACAGAGCTTTTGGCGACCGATGTCAGATCAGCCATGATCTTATTGAATGGCGGAGCAGGCTCGAGGGGCCAAATGACCTACTCCTGCTCCTACGTCTTATGTTCTTATGTTCTTATGCTCAGTAGCCTCCATCTCTGCCTTTTTTGCTGGTTCAAACCATTGCTGTGAAGATATAAAGAAATCCAGAAAACGTCAAATCGCCCAAGATGCCTAAATGGAAAATTCCACTGGATAAATAACCAATGGTATTATGGAAAAAAAAGAAAGCTACTGTAGTTAGAAGGGACACAGATGTGGAGGATAGCAGTGTGAGGGAAACACATTTTACAGAGGTGATATATCCATGCAGGGACTTTGACCCTGTTAGCCAATGGTTGGCAGAGTGCTATATCTGCACCAATAACTTTGAGGTTAACATTAGCCAATTCCATTAGTTTTTGTCTCCTACATTATCTCCCGTTCACCTTATTTTGAGATCCTGAGTCCTCTTACCAAGAGAAAGCAAGCTCTTTCACTATTTATATAGTGCCTCATTTATATAGTGTCTGTGTGGAGTTTGCACATTCTCCCCGTGTTTGCGTGGGTTTCCTCCGGGTGCTCCGGTTTCCTCCCACAGTCCAACGATGTGCAGGTTAGGTTGATTGGCTATGATAAATTGACCCTTAGTGTTAGGGGGATTAAATATGAAGGGTTACGGGGTTAGGGTGGGATATGTGTTGGTGTAGGGGTTACGGGGATCGGGTGGGATATGCGTCGGTGCAGGCTCGATGGGCCGAAATGGCCTCTATCTGTACTGTGGGGTTTCTGTGATTCTGTGATTCTGTGAATGTCTCTCCAGAGCACCTCAAAACACTTCATGTGAAGAAAATTACTTTGACGTGCAGTGACTGCTATGTAGGCAGACACAGAAGCCATTTTGCACACAGTAAGATTCCACAAGTAATATGAGATGAATGACTAATGAATCTGTTGTTGGTAGTTGTGCTTGAAGGAGGAATGTTGGCCAGGACCCTGGGAGGTCTTCTTTCAATATTGTCACAGAATCATTCATGTCTGCCTGAATCACAGAACAGGTAGATGGGACCTGAGTTTAACATCTCATCGTAATTATGTCACCACTGACAAAGCAGCACTCCCTCAGAGGTGACTTAGAGGTGACAGCGTTGCAAACTGAGCCAAGCTGGCACATATGATAATATTAGTTTAGGCGGTCTATGTTCAATTGGCAGCAGTTTAAGCCCTGGGCACAGCTTTGTGCTCTTCTCTACATAATGTCCATTGTACCATTGGAAGAATGGTGATCAAAATGGAATGCAATATTTTCAGCTTGGTCAGTGTAAGGGGTTTTCTCCGATACCGGTCCCCCGTTACACACAGTTCTTGGACGTCAGGATTTATAAGAACAAAATACACACGGCACAGGGTTTTGGCTCAACCTTTGATTCGTTCGTTTATTGAACACACACACACAATTACCTCCCCAGCATAAATCCCTACAATTTATAGTAGACTAACAACCCCAAAATACAAACCCCTACGCCAGGGTCATTTGCATCGACACAATGGCCCAGTAATTCGGGTCCCAACGCGTGAGTACGGAAGGGGCACTCACACGTGGGCCCGATGGAAGTGCCGGTTTTCAGGATGCACAGCACATGCGCTGAAAACCGGCATTTCCTGTCCTCTGAACCAAGGGGTTAAGAGGCAGAACGCGTGCGACGTTTCAGGCAGCGCGTGCGCGCTGCAATTCCTTTTTTTGTAATGAGTTGCCCGTGCGTAAAGGCCTCCGGTTTTTACGCTTGAAAAAAACAGACGTAAGTACTTAGTTTTACAGGTAAGTGGTCTATTAATACAATTTAGAATTTTTTTTCCACAGGTTTATTATTTTTAAAGAATTTACAGTAAGGTAAGTGTATTTTTAGGCCTGATTTGTTAAAAAAAAAATTTTTTTAAATTTGATTAATTGTTTAAAATAGTTTTTTTTACAGTTATTCATAGTTCATTTATTTAGTGGGATTTTTAAAAACTTTTATTTGTAGTTTAAGTGCTGTTTTGGACACCCGGAGTTTTCATGAGTTTGACAGTTCTTACTATCAAACTCATGAATGAACTTTTGCAACCTCCCATTGGTTGCCCAGTGCCCACGTGATCCCAGCCGGCTCATCAAAATAACTACGCTTTAATTCTGTTTAAAACTACTTTACATTCTTCAAAATAACGTAAAAGTATTTAAAACTTTATAAAAGTTACCTAAAGATTAATAAAAATATAAAACATTTATTTAAAATGCTGCTCTCATGTAAAATTGCTTTGCAGCTTGTGTTAAAAATTGGGGGCGTGGCCTATGTTAAGGAGACCTCAAGGGGCGTGTCTAACTTAGACTCCGCGCTCGAGGCTTCGTGCCGGCTGCACTCCTGGACGGCGTGACGTCAGACGCTGCCCGGGAGTAATCAACTGAAAACAGGAATTGCAAGCGTCCCGGGAGCAGAACGGCAGGCGCGCCGGGTAAGTGGACATCGGGGGCTTGCACGCGCGGCAAGCCCCCGAACCTAATTTCTGGGCCATTATGACACAGTTAAACCCATCCGCGATTTGACTGTTACATATTAAGTTACCCAGACTCAATCACAAAACCCTTATTGTGATCTGACTGAAACTTACAAACTTACTCAGACTCAATCACAACAGCCCCCTCTATGATTTGACTGAAACATACAATCACCACTCCCGATCGGCTGTCTCCTGGAGTTGATTGTAGGCCCGAATCTTTCTACTCGCTGTTCTTGCGTTAGTTTCTGACGCTGACTCTCTTCGAAGTGATTTACTTCAAACCAAAAACCAACTTGCAATATCTTGAAACCCATTTCCTGACCCCCTCCTGTGCACACGATGGCCGTATCAAAATGTGTGAATGTCTCTAGCAGAGAACTCTTGATGGCTAATTGTCCCTCGTATTGTCCATTGATTACTTGGGCAACCCTCCCAAGGTGACTGCATATGCATATTGTTGGTTTCTGTTACCATTCGTATTCAAATGGTCCAGGGCCCGGCCCATTGTCTAGGCCTGCACTGATACCAGCTTTCCTGGAGCCATGGTCCAAGGTGAACAATGTAACCCCTTAAGGTAAATGTGTAAATGTTCCTTTTCAGAAGCATTCGTATTTTAGGTTGTCTGTGAAAATTGATAGCCAGTCTCTTGATGGTTCGTAGCTTTGGCTGCAATGTTTGAATTAACCCTTTATTGCCCAGCTCTTTTTGCAGGCTGTGCACTTCTGGGTTTTTATATTTCATAGTCCCATTTTTACTGCTGGGGGGAGGAACAGATCCTACATCTGTAATATAGCAAAGCATAGTAATTCGGTCGATGTTTTCTTTGTGCATCTGACGATGTAGCCTCACATTCAGTTCGCCATGTTGACAGTTATTATTAGGTCTACCTGGAGTAAAAGGCAACCCTGACTAATAGGATAAAAACCTGCTGTAATGAGTTTGTGAAATGAGCTTGGGTGGTATATCTAGTGGGCACGGGCCAGCCCTAAAACCTCCCCTAATTTGGCACCAATCAGCATTAAATTAAATCTCACACAGAGAGGCCATAGGACGCCCGATGGTAGAATTAGGAAATGCAATTTGGTGCGGAAGGCAGTGTTATCCTGAGCTTTGGACTGGAGTATGTTGTTGGGACAGAACAGAAGGAGGTTTAGTCAGCATCTGCCAGTGCTCGATGCTGACACTGAATGCCTGTAATGGAAAATATTCCATTCCCCAGCTCTAACATCTCTAACCTTGAATATAAACTTCACATCAAAAATAAAGGATGACATGGGGGGAATCTTAACCACCAAAAAAGGATAGGTTTGGGTCGGGTGGGAAGTTAAAATGTTAAAAATTCCAAATCTGACCTCAACCCGTCTCCATCCCACCCTCAGGAGGCGGGTTGGTCGACGAAACCTTTTAAGGAGGCTGCGTGCCGCCATTTTAACAAGATCTCTAATTGTAACTGACATCGACTGGGTTTTCCAGGCCTTGGAGGAGGCGAGAAGGACACAAACTGTGGTCCATTATCAGAGCAAATCTGCTCTGGCAAACCGTTTCTGGCAAATACGGTCCGTAGGACTGCAATCGTTTTCTCTGTAGTGGTTGAGGACATTTTTATCACCTCAGGCCATTTCGAGTGAGCATCCACAGCTATTAAGAACATTGAGTCCATGAATGGACCAGCAAAATCAATATGCACCCGTTGCCATGGACAGGAAGGCCACTCCCATGGGTGTAGAGGGGCATGTGGTGGTGCATTTTGGACCTTCTGGCATCCTGAGCAGCTCTTGGTTAGGTCCTCGATTTGTTGATCGATCCCCGGCCACCACACATAAGCCCTAGCAAGGCTTTTCATTTTCACCCCTCCCAGATGACCTTCATGAAGCTCATTTAGCACTCTCTCCCTTAACTTGGGTGGAATCACCACTCGGGATCCACACATCACTGTCCCCTGGCATACTGACAGCTGTTCTCTTCTGGATGAGAATGCTGGCAACAGTGAGTCGCCATGTGTTGGCCATCCCCTCACCGTCAAATCATATACCCGAGACAGTGTCGGATCATTGCGGGTCTCCTTCTCTATATCTGCGTTCGTTACTGGCAATCGTTCAATTTTAAACGAATAAAATATCTCGATAGGGTCCACTGCTGGTGCTTCCTCCACAGTAGGCAGTGGCAGGCGTGATAGCCCATCAGCGTTTCCATGCTGTTTCGTGCCTTTATATTCTATCTCATATTGATTCGCCCCTAGAAACAGGGACCATCTTTGTAACCGTTGTGCACTCATCACTGGAACGCCCTTCTTAGGATTAAAGATGGAGACAAGTGGTTGGTGGTCAGTCAGCAAGGTGAACTTCTGCCCATGCAGATAGTGGTTGAATTTTTTTACTCCCCACACTAGGCTGAGGGCCTCCCTGTCAATCTGGGCGTAGTTGCGCTCGGCTGAGGTTAGTGACCGAGACGCAAAGGCTACTGGCCTCTCCAACCCGTCTGGGAATTTGTGCGACAGCACCGCTCCAATGCCATAGGGTGATGCATCACAAGTCAAATGAATTGGTAGTGCTGGGTTGAAATGGACCAACACCTCTTTTGATGTGATCAATTCTTTACACTTCTGGAAAGCTAGTCTACGTTCATCATTCCACTTCCATGGTACCCCTGTTTGCAGTAGGGTGTTCAGTGTGTGTAATACCGTAGACAAATTTGGTAAGAACTTATGGTAGTAGTTTACCAGCCCGAGGAACGACCTCAGTTGTGACACATTTTCTGGTGCTGGAGCCTTGACTACTGCCTCAATCCTTTCACGGGACTTATGTAACCCCTCTTCATCGATGACGTGGCCACAATATGAGATCTGCTTCTGGAAAACTCGCACTTGTGGCGATTAGCTCATAGCCCATATTCCTTTAATCTGGTGAGCACCTTCTCCAAGTTGGCGAGGTGATCACTGTCATTTTCGCCCGTGACCAGCATGTCGTCCAAATAACACTGGGTCCCTGGAATCCCTTGCAGGACTTGATCCATCGCCCTTTGCCAAATAGCCGGAGCCGAGGCTACCTCAAACACCAGCCGGTTGTATTGATAGAGATCTTTATGAGTGTTGATCGTGAGGTATTGTTTCGAGGCTTCTTCTACCTCCATTTGCAAGTACGCCTGGGCTAGATCAATTTTGGTGAAGCGTTTACCTCCAGATAGCGAGGCGAAAATATCCTCAATTCGTGGAAGCGGATATTGTACCGTGTGAAGGACTGGGTTCATTGTCACCTTAAAATCCCCACAGATGCGGACTTTCTTTGATTCCCCAGGCATATTACTCAACGGCCTCTTCATTACAGGAACGATGGGTGTAGCCCACTCGCTCCAGTCTAATTTGGACAGTACTCCTGAACGTTCCAACCCTTCCAGCTCTGCTTCGACGGCTGGTCTGATCGCATAAGGCACTGGTCTGGCCTTAAGAATCTTTGCGCTTGCATTTTCCTCTATTTTAATCGTTGCTGTTATGCCTTTTAGTGTTCCGAGTCCCTCCTGGAACACTTCTTTTGCGTCAGTTAGCATTTTTGACAGTCGTCCAGGTGTGACGTCGTCATCCTTTTTGGCCTCAACCTTCAGTGCCTGTATGGAATGCCAATCTAATTGTATCTTCCGGATCCATTCACGTCCTAGCAGTGGTGGTCCTCCATCTGGCAATACATATAAGTCCATTTTAGGTATTTCCTGGCCTTTGTATATCACTTTCACCCTTATTTTTCCTTTGGGGTAGACTTTTTACCCTGTGTACGTCTTCAAGACAATCTCTGTAGCTTTCAAGGGTATGTGTGAAAATAGCCGCTTGTAGTCCCTTTAGTTTATGACTGTTAGGGCTGATCCTGTGTCCAATTTCATTTTCACTTGGACTCCGTCTATCTTGAGTGTAACCCAGATAGTCTGGTGATCCTCCATTTTGGTTACCTTATGTAATTTCAGACAACCCAGCTCCTTGCTTCCGGAGTCTGTCACTTTTCTGTTCGTCTGAACTACTGTCCATCACCTTGTGTACCTTTTTGTACTTCTCCTGTGGAGATTTCTTGCTGTTGGTTTTCTTCCCAGACCTGCAGACTCTTGCTATGTGTCCTGCTTTTCCACACTGTCTGCACACTTGGTCCTTGAACCAACAATCCTTCTGGTCGTGTGTTGTTCTGCTGCAGTGATAACACTTCCCTGTTCCATAGGACATTTCATTGGTGCCATATTCTTGCGGTCTCCGTTGTATCTCTGCAGCGCCCCTTGCGGCTGCTTCGTGTGATACTGCCATACTGAAAGCCTTGTCCAGCGTAAGATCCTTTTCTGATAGAAGCCGTTTCTGGGTTCCTTCACTTTGAAGCCCACACACAAACTTGTCCCTTAACGTATCTGCTAGTCCCACTCCAAACTGGCAGTGTTTCGATAGCTTGCGCAGTTCCGTTAAGTACTCAGCATTGCTTTCGTCTTTGTGTTGGTTCCTTTTATGGACCTTAAATTGTTCTGCTATCAGCAGCAGTGTGGGGTTTAAGTGGTCCTGTAGGATTTCTACTATGCTTTCGAAATTCTTATTCACAGGCTTCTCTGGGGTTATTAGGTTTTGCAGTAAAACATAGAAACATAGAAGATAGGAGCAGGAGTAGGGCATGCGGCCCTTCGAGCCTGCTCCGCCATTCAATGTGATCATGGCTGATCATCCAAATTCAGTACCCTGTCCCTGCCTTTTCCCCATATCCCTTTATCCCTTTAGCCTCAAGAAATATATCCAACTCTTTCTTGAATATATTTAATGAACTGGCCTCCACCGCCCTCTGTGGCAGAGAATTCCACAGGTTCACCACTCTCTGGGTGAAGAAATTCCTCCTTATTTCAGTCCTAAATGGCTTACCCCTTATCCTTAGACTATGACCCCTGGTTCTGGACTCCCCGGCCATCAGAAACATCCTTCCTGCATCTAGTCTGTCCAGACCTGACAGAATTTTATAGGTTTCGATGAGATCCCCTCTCAATCTTCTAAACTCCAGTGAGTATAAGCCCAATCAACACAATCTCTCCTCATACGTCATTCCTGCCATCCCAGGTATCAGCCTGGTGAATCTTCACTGCACTCCCTCCATGGCGAGAACGTCCTTCCTCAGGTAAGGTGACCAAAACTGCACACAATACTCAAGGTGCGGTCTCACCAAGGCCCTGTACAACTGTAGCAAAACATCCTTGTTCCTGTACTCGAACCCTCTTGCTAAGAAGGCCAACATACCATTTGCCTTCTTAACCGCCTGCTGCACCTGCATGCTTACCTTCAGCGACTGGTGCACAAGGACACCCAGGTCTCTTTGCACTTCCCCTTCTCCCAATCTATTGCCATTCAAATAATAATCTGCCTTCCTGTTTTTGCCACCAAAGTGGATAACCTCACATTTATCCACATTATAGTGCATTTGCCATGTTTCTGCCCAATCACCCAACCTGTCCAAATCGTACTGGAGTTTCCCGACATCCTCCTCGCAGCTTACCCTCCCGCCCAGCTTTGTGTCGTCTGCAAACTTGGAGATAGTACATCCAATTCCCTCGTCCAGATCATTAATATATATTGTGAACAACTGGGGTCCTAGGACCTATCCTTGCGGTACCCCACTAGTCATTGCCTGCCACTCGGAAAACGACCCGTTTATTCCAACTCTTTGCTTTCTGTCCGCCAACCAGTTTTCTATCCAAGTCAATACCTTGCCCCCAATCCCATGTGCCTTAATTTTGCACGCTAATCTCTTGTGTGGGACCTTATCGAAAGCCCCCTGAAAGTCCAAATACACCACATCCACTGGTTCTCCCTTATCTATTTTACCAGTCACATCCTCAAAAAATTCCAGTAGATTAGTCAAGCATGATTTACCTTTTGTAAATCCATGTTGACTTTGTCCGATCCTGTCACTGCTTTCCAAGTGCTCTGCTATTACATCTTTTATAATGGACTCTAGCATTTTCCCCGCTACAGATGTCAGGCTTACCGGTCTATAATTCCCCGCTTTTTCTCTGCCACCTTTTTTGAATAGTGGGGTAACATTAGCTACCCTCCAATCCATGGGTACCGTTCCAGAGTCTATCGAGTTCTGGAAGATGATCAGTAATGCATCTACTATCTCTAGGGCTACTTCCTTAAGTACCCTGGGATGTAGACCATCAGGCCCTGGGGATTTATCGGCCTTCAGTCCCATCAATTTTCCTAACACCATTTTCCTACAAATACTGATTTCTTTCAGTTCCTCTCTTTCATCAGACCCTATGTTCCCCGGCATCTCTGGGAGGTTATTTGTGACCTCCTTTGTGAAGACAGAACCAAAGTATGCATTTAGTTGGTCTGCCATTTCCTTGTTTCCCATTATAAATTCCCCTGATTCTGACTGTAAGGGACCTACGCTTGACTTCACTAATCTTTTTCTCTTCACATATCTATAAAAGCTTTTACAGTCAGTTTTTATGTTCCCTGATAGCTTACTCTCATATTCTATTTTCCCTTTCTTAACTAATCCCTTTGTCCTCCTTTGTTGACTCCTAAACTGCTCCCAATCCTCAGGATTATTGCTTTTTCTAGCCAATTTATATGTCCTCTCCTTGGATCTTATGCTATCCCTAATTTCCCTTGTTAGCCACGGTTGAGTCACCTTTTTTGTTTTATTTTTACGCCAAACTGGGATGAACAAATTCTGTAGCTCATCCATTCGGTCTTTGAATGTTTGCCATTGCCTATCCACCGTCAACCCTTTGAGCGCCATTCCCCACTCAATCCTACCCAACTCACTCCTCAGACCATTGTAGTTTCCTTTTTTTAAATTGAGGACCCTTGTCTCTGAGTCAACTACTTCATTCTCCATCTTAATGAAGAATTCGATCATATTATGATCGCTCTGACCCAAGGGGCCTCGGACAACAAGATTGCTAATTAATCCTTTCTCGTTGCATAATACCCAGTCTAAGATGGCCTGATCTCTGGTTGGTTCCTCGACATATTGGTCCAGGAAACCATCCCGTAAACACTCCAGGAATTCCTCCTCCACAGTATTGTTACTAATTTGGTTGGCCCAATCAAATCAAAATCAAATCAAATCAAATCAAATCAAATCAACTTTTATTGTCATTGTTAGTGCACAAGTGCAGTACAACGAAATGTAGGCTTGCGGCTCCCGAGAGTGTACATTTGGATTAAGACATTTAAACATTCAACATACATTTGGCTTGTAGTATATTAACATAAATATGAACATAATAAAGTGCATTGGCAGATGTGCAGGCTTTAGAATTTATTTGTGGAGTTCAGTAGGATGACAGCCCTGGGAAAGAAGCTGTTCCTAAATCTCGTCATACGGGTGCAAATGCATCTGTAGCGTCTCCCAGATGGTAGGAGGGCAAACAGACTGTGGCTGGGGTGGGTAGGGTCTTTGATGATGGACCGTGACCTCCGTAGACAGCGTTTCTGGTATATGTGCTCTATGGTCGGTAGCCAGGTGCCGGTAATGCGTTGGGCAGTTTTGACTACCCGCTGCAGGGCTTCCCAGTAGCTACAGCTGCCACACCATACTGTGATACAGTTTGTCAGGATGCTCTCTATAGTGCAGCGGTAAAAGTTAGAGAGGATCAGGGGTGACAGATTACATCCCTTCAGCCTCCTTAAGAAATATAGGCGCTGCTGGGCCTTCTTCACCAGAGAGGAGGTGTTGAGGGACCAGGAGAGGTCTTCCATGATGTGGACTCCGAGGAACTTAAAGCTGTCCACCCTTTCCACCACAGCCCCATTGATGTGGATGGGGGTGTGACTTCCGCCTTTGGACTTCCTGAAGTCCACAATGATTTATTTTGTTTTCTTGGTGTTAAGGGCCAGGTTGTTATTGGCGCACCACTTCACGAGATGCTGGACCTCCTCCCTGTAGGCTGACTCATCGTTGTTGGTGATCTGGCCTACTACCGTGGTGTCATCCGCAAACTTGATGATGGTGTTGGAACCATTAACAGCCACACAGCCGTGGGTGAAGAGGGAGTAGAGGAGGGGGCTGAGCACACATCCTTGTGGGGCCCCCGTGTTCAGGGTCAGGTGGGGGGAGGTGTGGTTACCTAATTTGACAGACTGGGGTCTGTTTGTTAGGAAGTCCAGGGTCCAGTTGCAGAGGGAAGTGTTCAGACCAAGAGTTTGGAGTTTGGTGGCCAGCTTGTTGGGGACGATAGTGTTGAATGCTGAGCTGTAGTCTATGAACAGCATTCTGATGTAGGTCTCCTTACCATCTAGGTGATTCAGTGCCGAGTGTAGAGCAGTTGTGATTGCATCCTCCGTTGATCTGTTTGTAGATTAAAGTCACCCATGATGACTGCTGTGCCCTTATTGCACGCTTCTTTAATTTCCCTTTTAATGCCATCCCCAACCTCCACCTTACTGTTTGGAGGTCTATATACCACTCCCACTAATGTTTTTTTCCCCTTAGTATTGCTCTCCCACTCTTTTTCCTCCCTTCCTGAGCAGCAGCAACACCCCCGGTGCCAGGAAGTTGGCTGTTGCTGCCTTCCTCTGGTGAGTCATAGGTTTTTGCACCCATGGAATTTAACAAAACCAGTGCTTTCCTCGCATCTGGCACTTCATTCGCCCTGCAGTACACCTCGCCCAATCTTCGACTTCATTGTCGAACGTAGAGATACTGCCACTCTTCGGCATCCCTGGGTGTGATTTAACTGTCAGAAATGCGTCTCCTGCGCTTTCCCTTCTTCTCCGCTGGCACAAAATGGCGTCTCCCGCGCTTTCCTTTCTTCCCGCGCTCGCCCTTCTTCTCCGCTGCGGCTTCTAAAAATGGCGTCTCCCGCGATCTTCCTTCTTCTCTGTGGCTCAATGGCGTCTCCCGCGCTCTCCCTTCTTCTCCCCGCAGACACTGTTCAGCCCTTGAGCCCTGGCTGTGCTCTGCGCGTTTTTTTTTTTCCTGTGCGCCTTTCCCGTTTCTGCCGCTCGGTCCTGAACCCGGCTGCTGCTTTACCCGCTCTCTCTCCATTTTGTTTTTCCTCGACGCCGCTCGGTTTTCAACCCCCGGCTGCATCCTGTGCGCTTCACCCTCTATCTTACCCCGTTGACGCTGCTCGGCTTTTTCTCTGCCGTCGGCCGGCTCCAGCCGCCGCTGTCCGGGAAGGGTCTGCGCTGTACCTGTTGCCAGTCTGTTGCTGGATCGTCGTGGCTGGGGAACCAAGCCCGGCTCTCCACAGACTCCCCTGTGATGTTCACTCTCTGCCGGACGACTGGGCGGTTGCTCGTGGTCGACGCCCGTGTTTCTGGCCTCGACTTTCTTCCACCGCCCTCCCGGAGTGATCCTCGAAGAGTAATGCAGAGTTGCAGGTAGATTCGAATCGACACTCGTCGCCACTGTTAGATCCGTGATCCTGAGAGTATGATGTTTTTCAATAACCACACGAATGCTGTAACTGAACAATCAACAGGTATTTACTGGAGTAGGGTAGTCTCAAGACTGGGGGTACAGAGACATGCTCAAGGCTTATATACAGGTGTGGTCACTGCCGGTACTTAGTATACAGGAGCTGTAAAAGTAGTTCTCTCTTAAAGGTACATACACTACACCCCCCACAATCTCCCCCCACAATCTCCCCCCCACAATCTCTCCCCCCACTCCCCCCCCACAATCTCCCCCCCACAATCTCCCCCCCACAATCTCTCCCCCCACTCCCCCCACAATCTCCCCCCACAATCTCCCCCCCCACAATCTCCCCCCCACAATCTCTCCCCCACAATCTCCCCACCCACAATCTCTCCCCCACAATCTCTCCCCCACAATCTCTCCCCCACAATCTCCCCCCCACAATCTCTCCCCCACAATCTCTCCCCCGACAATCTCCCCCCCACAATCTCTCCCCCCACAATCTCCCCCGACAATCTCCGCCCACAATCTCTCCCCCCACAATCTCCCCCCGACAATCTCCCCCACAATCTCTCCCCCACAATCTCCCCCCCCCACAATCTCCCCCCCACAATCTCCCCCCACAATCTCTCCCCCACAATCTCCCCCCTCACATTCTCCCCCCACAATCTCTTCCCCACAATCTCCCCCCACAATCTCCCCCGACAATCTCTCCCCACAATCTCCCCCCGACAATCTCCGCCACAATCTCTCCCCCCACAATCTCCCCCCGACAATCTCCCCCCACAATCTCTCCCCCACAATCTCCCCCCCACAATCTCCCCCCCACAATCTCCATCCACAATCTCTCCCCCACAATCTCCCCCCTCACAATCTCCCCCCCACAATCTCTCCCCCACAATCTCCCCCCACTGTCTCCCCCCGACAATCTCTCCCCACAATCTCTCCCCCACAATCTCTCCCCCACAATCTCCCCCACAATCTCTCCCCCACAATCTCTCCCCCACAATCTCTCCCCCACAATATCTCCCCCACAATCTCTCCCCCACAATCTCCCCCCCACAATCTCCCCCCCCACAATCTCTCCCCCACAATCTCCCCCACAATTCAATTCAATTCAATTCAGTTCAAATCGCTTTATTGGCATGACAAGTTACATCTTATGTTGCCAAAGCATCAGAAAACATTCATGTTTGTTCACAAAAATACAGATCTATCCATACAGTGTATAAACAGATATATCCCTGAGTGTATAAATATATACTTTCATATAATTTATATATACTCTTTTCTTATATTTACTGGTTGTCCCTCTGTTTATGGCAAGCTGTAACATAGTGTGCCGCTAGTGTTATGCAATTTCTCTCTTCCCCTAGTAGGTATGGGAGTTTTTGGTCGTCATTCAAATTTCTGAATTCCGGGCATATTTTTGTGAATTTTGGGTAGAAATTCTCCCTTATGCCCTGATATTTCCTACAAGCTGTGAGGAAGTGCATCTCTGTCTCCACCACTCCCTGACTGCAGTGAGAGCATATCCTGTCCTCTCTTGGTAGCCGCGTCTGTCTGTGTCTGCCTTTTTCGATCGCCAGGTTATGTTCACTAAGCCTGTACATTGTCAAAGCTTTTCTCAGTTTGCTATCCTTTACCATGGTCAGGCAATCAGCCATGTTGTATTGTCTGTTTAGGGCCAAGTAGCAATTGAGTTTGCTTTGGGTTTTTGTTGTTTCTGCCCAATATGACAGATATTTTTCCTTTTGCTTAGCGACGCCCCAATCTCTCCCCCCACAATCTCCCCCCCCCACAATCTCCCCCCCACAATCTCCCCCCCACAATCTCTCCCCCACAATCTCTCCCCCACAATCTCCCCCCACAATCTCCCCCCCACAATCTCCCCCCCCACAATCTCTCCCCCACAATCTCTCCCCCACAATCTCCCCCCAACAATCTCCCCCCCACAATCTCCCCCCCACAATCTCTCCCCCACAATCTCCCCCCCACAATCTCCCCCCCCACAATCTCCCCCCCACAATCTCTCCCCCACAATCTCTCCCCCACAATCTCTCCCCCGACAATCTCCCCCCCACAATCTCCCCCCCACAATCTCTCCCCCACAATCTCTCCCCCACAATCTCTCCCCCGACAATCTCCCCCCCACAATCTCTCCCCCCACAATCTCCCCCCGACAATCTCCCCCCACAATCTCTCCCCCACAATCTCTCCCCCACAATCTCTCCCCCCACAATCTCCCCCCCACAATCCCTCCCCCACAATCTCTCCCCCACAATCTCTCCCCCCCACAATCTCCCCCCACAATCTCCCCCCCACAATCTCCCCCCCCACAATCTCTCCGCCACAATCTCTCCCCCACAATCTCTCCCCCCCACAATCTCCCCCCCACAATCTCTCCCCCACAATCGCCCCCCCCACAATCTCTCCGCCACAATCTCTCCCCCACAATCTCTCCCCCCCACAATCTCCCCCCCACAATCTCTCCCCCACAATCTCCCCCCACAATCTCTCCCCCACAATCTCCCCCCACAATCTCCCCCCCACAATCTCTCCCCCACAATCACCCCCCACAATCTCCCCCCGACAATCTCCCCCCGACAATCTCTCCCCACAATCTCTCCCCCACAATCTCTCCCCCCACAATCTCTCCCCCACAATCTCTCCCCCACAATCTCCCCCCACAATCTCCCCCCCACAATCTCCCCCCCACAATCTCCCCCCACAATCTCCCCCCCACAATCTCTCCCCCACAATCTCTCCCCCACAATCTCTCCCCCCCACAATCTCTCCCCCACAATCTCCCCCCCACAATCTCCCCCCCACAATCTCCCCCCCACAATCTCCCCCCCCACAATCTCTCCCCCACAATCTCTCCCCCACAATCTCCCCCCACAATCTCCCCCCCATAATCTCTCCCCCCCACAATCTCTCCCCCACAATCTCCCCCCCACAATCTCTCCCCCACAATCTCTCCCCCCACAATCTCCCCCCACAATCTCTCCCCCCCACAATCTCTCCGCCACAATCTCTCCCCCACAATCTCTCCCCCACAATCTCTCCCCCACAATCTCTCCCCCCCACAATCTCCCCCCCACAATCTCCCCCCACAATCTCTCCGCCACAATCTCTCCGCCACAATCTCTCCCCCACAATCTCTCCCCCACAATCTCCCCCCCACAATCTCTCCCCCACAATCTCTCCCCCACAATCTCCCCCCCACAATCTCTCCCCCACAATCTCTCCCCCCACAATCTCCCCCCCACAATCTCTCCCCCACAATCTCTCCGCACCCCCACAATCTCTCCGCCCCCCCCCACATCTCTCCGGCCCCCCCACAATCTCTCCGGCCCCCCCACAATCTCTCCGCCCTCCCCCACGATTTCTCCATTCCCCCCGATCCCTGCCCCCCTGAACCACTGCACCACCTCCTCCGCGGCTGTGGCCTTGTGCAGCAGGCGTTCCCGCCCGACAGGCACAGAGTCTGTCAATTAGGCAGGCTATTGGGTGAGAAACCTGGAAAAATAAATGAAGAAGCGCCCTGGGGATAAAATTCCACGGTGCGCGGGGAAACCCGTACTTTCGGGTATCCGTCCATATCTTCATGCATCTGCGCCGGACTCATGGCTCGGTAAATATCAGGGTCAATCACTCCAAAGACTTTCTTGTCATTCTTTACCATTACTGAACTGAAGCCTGCTCTCTCATGTTGACATAAAAGACCCCATGGCACTGTTTCAAAGAAGAGCAGGGGAGTTATCCCCGGTGTCCTGGCCAATATTTATCGCTCAGTCAACATTACTGAATTACTGACCTTTAACCAATATTTGCTTATCATTAGCTCGACTCTGCGGGCGCACCATAACGTTTTGAACAACATCTGAGAACACAATGGGGTGGAGCTTCAGCTTGTTTCTGCGAGTTATATCAGCACAATCTGGGCAGAATCGACCAAACCAGCACAAAAGATGGGTGAATTTACGCCCAAAACCACTTACGCTCGTGTTTTCCGTGATCTTTTATGCTGGTTTAAGATACTGTTTGCCCGAATCAGGCCACGCCCATGAAACTGGCCACGCCCCCTGGGCGAAATTGCGCGATTCCGCTGGTTGAAGAATGAGAGGGGATCTCATTGAAACTTATAAAATTCTAACTGGACTAGACAGACTAGATGCAGGAAGGATGTTCCTGATGGCGGGGGAGTCCAGAACCAGGGGTCACAGTCTAAGGATAAGGGGTAAGCCATTTAGGACAGAGATGAGGAGGAATTTCTTCACCCAGAGAGTGGTGAACCTGTGGAATTCTCTGCCACGCAGGGCAGTTGAGGCCAGTTCATTAAATATATTCAAGAAGGAGTTAGATATATTTCTTAAGGCTAAAGGGATCAAGGGATATGGGGAGAAGGCAGGGACAGGGTACTGAATTTGGATGATCAGCCATGATCTCATTAAATGGTGGAGCAGGCTCGAGGGGCGAATGGCCTACTCCTGCTCCTATCTTCTATGTTTCTATGTTGCGCTGGTCTGAGAAGGCTCTTCAAATTGCGCTCATTCTCCTAGGCGCACAGACACTAGTTGGCACGTTTCTCCTATCAAAACATAATGGCCTAGAAATTGGGTTGGTAGCGCCGGCGCTGAGCGCCTAAAGAGACCTAGAATTGGGGCGAGGCCCTATGTTGGGGCGAGCGCTATGAGGATAGCGCCGACTCAGAAATTGACTATACATTTAGTGCCTGTGCTAAGTGTTTGCGCGCGCCCGCGTGCGCAAACGGCTCATGACGTCATTTCAGTGTGCAACGTCTTTTAGGAGCGCCTGAGCGCATATTGGGTGGCGCCCGGAGCCTTAGCACCCAGCGCTATTAGTGACAGTTCGAAGGAGGGCTAACAGGCCCTTCTCGGAGTAGGGCGGCGCTATTTAAAGGGGACAGCTCTAGTGCAGAATCTTCTGCCACTTGGCCTGCTCATTGCGATCGCTGCTGGAGAGAGTTGGCGAGCTAATGTGGAGCGGAGTTCTGGGATTTGAGCTTTACAGTACTTGGGACCTTCAACCCTGTCCGAAGCACTTGCAGCACTACACCTAAAAGCCTTTTGACCAACTGGCATCGGAATGGGAGCTTGTTTGGAGGGCGATGGCCTCATCGCCCAACACTGTGAAGGGGCAGAGAGACGGCGGGATAGAGGGCCGGGATTGTCCAGAAGGAGGAGGGGCAATGGAGGTCGGCCAATCCGACGGGAGGCTGCGAGGGTCTTTAGGCAGCAGGTGACAAGCCTTGACATGTCGGAGGAGCAGTGTTTGCGAAGGCTCTGAATCTGGAGGGATATTGTTACTGATCTGTGCCACCTGCTCGGTCAGGATCTGCAGCCACGTGAACGCTGCAGAACCTCTCTGTCCGTGATGGCTGCACTGACTGAAGGCCTCCATTTTTATGCCAATGGCTCCTTTCAGTCAGCCATTGGGGACAATGCGACTGTCGCTCAGGCTGCAGTCCGCTGTTGCATCCGGCAAGTGACAGATGCCCTTTATAGGCGAACGCGTCCATTCATTACCTTCCCTCGGACCCTGCACAAGCAGGCGGTGGAGGAGGAGTATGAGGAGGAGGAGGAGGAGGAGGAGGAAGATGTAAGGGCTGCTGAAAGTGGAAGGTCCATTCGTCAGAGGCTCCTCTGGACTCGTCTCGACACCCCTGTGGCGGAATGATGAGAGTCTTACCTCATGCGCACTTTGGATGTTTGAGGGCCTCTGCATGCCAGCATCACTGAAAGTAGTCACATGCACCAAGCAACATTTAAACTTCTGTTTATTGACACAAAAGTCTTTCATTACAGCTAAACAACGTAAAGTGAGCAGAAACCATCACTGCCAAAATAAAAGTGACCTGTTCGGCAAAGCAGCAAAACTCAACAAAAATCTGCACCTATAACAACAGGTGAGGGTGTCCGTGAATTTGGACAAACAAACGTCTCAGCACCTCCCTCTACAACTGGCCCCTTGAGGGAGAACGACTTCTCGTTCGCGCCCGGCCCCTTCCCTCCCTGCTGCTCCTACGTAATTGCACCCCAGTGGCGGCCTCAAGGCTGGGGGACGCTTGCCGACTATCTGGAAGCGCAGAAGCCCCTGAGGTACGGCCTGGCCGACCTCTGGGCTTGGAGGGTGCGGACGCGGGATGCTTGCTTTGAGCATGGCTGGGAGCAGTGTGGCCTGCAGGTGGTGGCAGCTGCAATGCAGGCGTCCCAGCGCTGGTATGTGCAATGGTCTCCTGCCGAGAGAGGACACCTGCGCCATGGTCGGACAACACACTGGCTATCTGAGGGGAGCGGCTCGGCTCATCCGCCACAATCGCAGGCTCCACGGATTCCTGGCCTTGTACGGGAGTGGAAGGGCCCGGGGTGATCCTATCTGATGCAGAGAGGGTGGCTGCAGTGAGACATCGCGTTGCGTCAATCTGGCTGTGGAGGAGCCCAGCAAGTGAATGCATGGCAACAGTGAGGACCTGTGTGCCAGGTGCCAGTGCTTCGGAGAAGGCCTGGACAGTTCTTCCCATGGCTTCGGACAAGGCAGGAGCCGACCGCTCCACTGCCTCGGACAAGCCCTGCACAGACCTTTCCAGGGATTGTCCGAAGCCCTGAACAGTCCTTTCCATTGCCGACTCAAAGCCGTGGACAGTCCTCTCCATTGTTGGGCCGAAGCCCTGGATAGTCTTGTCCATTGTGGCCCCGAAGCCCTGGATAGACCTGTCCATTGTTTCCCGGAACACCTGGAGAGACCTCTCCATTGTTGCGCCAAAGCCCTGCAGAGTCCTCTCCATTGTTGCCCCGAAGCCAATGAATCTATTGACTCAGGCGTCTTCTCCACTGCAGCCATCAGCTCCGTGTGTCTGACCCGGGCCTGTTTGCTCATCTCTGCCAGGCGCCGGACCTCATCTGCACTCTGTGCAGCAGTCATGACGACCTGCCTTGCCCTGCGGGGAGACGGTGGCCGAACTTGCCTACCCCCCCTGCGTTGCTCCATGCCGCTTGGTCCGGCAACTGGTTCATCCTCAGAGCCAGCCCCCCTCCCCTCCAGGGGACTACTATCCCCAGTCTGCAGATGTCTCAGCTCCCCGGATTCTGCAATGGCTGGTCCGGATTCCTCCTGGTCCTCGCCTCCGGTGGCACTGGCACTGGCACCTTCAGCGCGTTGAGCCCGAGTTGGTGCTGCTTCATCTGAAAGTGGGAGGTGGAAGAGTGGCTTTAGCAAAAGGACAGGTTTGCTGAAAGGCATGCCAGATTGCGGCATGGCTCTGACATGGCTGCACACTGAGGATGCATGCTGGCGGGGGGACCAAGTGGAAGGCAACAGGTGGAAAAGGTGAGAGTCTTACCCTCGCTGTCGGTAATGGGGTCGGCAGATGCAGTGGTCACAGGACCAGACAGACGTCCTCCAAGTATCTGGTGCACTCTTTCCTCCAGATCCGTGAGAGTGACCACTTGTGCAGGTCCGCCACCGGTTCGACACTGTTCTTTTCTAATCTGCGCCATCTTCGACTGCAGGGGAAAGAAGGGGAGGTTCTGTTACATGAGGCCTTGAGACATCATCGCATGCCCCGCATTGTGCAAGAGCCCTTACATGAGGCCTTGAGACATTATCGCATGCCCCCCATGGTGCAAGAGCCCTTACATGAGGCCTTGAGACATCTGTCCATGTGTCTGCCCAGAAAGGGCCATGGGTGCATACTGACAGATGGCCAGTGGCGCATCATTGCAGCAGGGTGCCCGAAGTCAGCTGCAGATGGAGGGAAACACAAGTTTGGTAAACCATCACTCACCCTAACGATTCGTGTCAGGTCATTGAATTTCTTCCTGCACTGAACAGGGGTCCTGGTCGCCATGCTGCTGGAGTTGACCCTCACAGCAACCTCCCTCCAAGATCGTCGGTAAGCCTTCTGATTTGGCCTCTTGCCATTATCCGGGTACAGCACCTATCGACGGTGTTCAACTGCAGCCACCAATTGGTCCAGAGCCTCAGTGCTGAAGCGCTCTGCTCTCTGCCTAACCTTCTCCATAATGATGAACTTTGTACTGCCAGACAAGGGCGAGCGCCGAATCTGAGGCCTACAGGGCGTTGGGTGTTGAAGCTCAGTCTGACTGAGCCGGCCGGCGCCTGCAGGTCTCGTGCTTTGCCGTAATTGAGTTCACCTGCGCTGCGCCCGTCCGCGTCGAAATTGAGTAGAGCCTGACCTTTTGCGCCTTAAGAGCACCGTGCAATGGCTGATTTAGCGCCTGAATCCCCTTTGGGGGCGATGCAACCCAATATCGCCCCAGGCGCGGATAGCTCTCGTCTGGCTATAAACTTAGCGCATCGCCAGTTCTAACGCCTCAAGCGTGGCTATACCCAATTTCTAGGCCTATTAATTTACTAAGAATCTTACTAAACCAATAAAACTATTAAATGGTTTGTTATCATTTTTTTTAAAGCCATTTTCAGTGATTTTAAATTGGGTTACTCAGAGGTGGAGGACTGGACACCTTGATTAAAAGTGCTTATTTTTGGTGATCAACCCATTTTCAGCTGTATTAATAAAACTGCCCCAGGTTACTGTAGGGGGTGGTGGTGTGGGTTGTTTGTCAGCTTCACCTCTGACTCCTTTGAGCGGTTCGAATCGCTCCCACTCCCTTTTGTTCTAGACTTTGGACTTATTTGGGGGTTGTAATAAACTTGCAACAGACAACTGGGTCAGTCAAAAGAATTCAGATCTTTATTTTGAGACAGGAAAATATACAATACAATAAAACTTATACTCTAAAAGGGTGGGGAACACTCGGAATAAGTGAGGGAGAATTACAATATACAAAATCCCTTACCCTCCCAACTTCACTACATTAGCTAGGCTGGAATCCAGAGGACCAGGAAATGCTCACCAAAACGACTTTCTTGACAGTTGTAGAGGTTCGCGATTTTGGGGTTCTCTTTAGTTGTGGCGGTTGGGGCCTGCCGTACCTCGGATGTGGTAGAAGACTGCACCTGCATTGGGTCTTCAGTTTGGGTTGGTCCGCTGATGCGGTTAGTCGCGCTGTTGGATCTATCGGGTAAGTACCCAATTTCCTTTGGTTAGGGCTAGTTTTAGGGTCTTTTGTGTCCAAGTCTTACCCAGGGGTAAGTCAGACTAGCCTGTAGAGTGGAAACAAGTCTTTGGTTCGTGAGTTTTTCAGCGGTTGGTTTCTTGTTGGTCGTGGTGGCCCAATATTACCTGGTTTGTGGTAATATTGGCAGTTGTTGGTTTCTGTAGGCCTTTGGTTGCCGTGATCTCTGTTTCTTCCTTCGAGTCTCCAATGATGATCTCTCTCTTGAGCTGGTTGGCTGAACTTGAACTTCTGTCTTCTGAGCTGACTCGAACTGACCTCGAACCAGTGACGAACTGTCTGACTGAAAAGGCAGGCCTCAATTATACTAATTTAGGACCTGCCTTATCTGACCGCCAAATCTCAGGTTTCTTTGTTAAATTTGGTGGGCTCGTTATTTTTAATGTATTTTAAAACTTTAAAGCGCTTCGGGGATGGCCCATCCAAACTTAACGAGTTTCGGGGATGGCCCATCCAAACTTAATCGGCCTTTAACTGGTTTCGGGATTGCCTTGAAACTAGTTTAAGAATGCAAAACGTTTGTCAATCTCTTTGATTGGTTTTAGACTGTGGTTTGTTTGCTGTATCCTGTAGGGCTAATGTTCCTTCCTTTATGTTACTGGGGACATGTCATGTTTATTCAAGTACCTGGCTCTGCGAATTCTCGGCGGGAAACAGGTTTCATTGTCCTTATCTAAAACTGGGGCGGCCCAGGACATTCCTAGACAGTCCAATATCCAAACTCGGGTGGGGGCCCACCCCACCTCCCCTGTGGTGGGGGCCCACCCCACCTCCCCTGTGGTGGGGGCCCACCCCACCTCCCCTGTGGTGGGGGCCCACCCCACCTCCCCTGTGGTGGGGGCCCACCCCACCTCCCCTGTGGTGGGGGCCCACCCCACCTCCCCTGTGGTGGGGGCCCACCCCACCTCCCCTGTGTCCCAGCTTTTGCAAGCCTGAACATGTCCTTTTAAACCAGCCAAATCTTCCTGGGATTTTTATTTTAAATCCCTTTGGCCCAATAACTCCTTAAAACAGTCCAAAATCTCTGCCTTCTTACACTTATAATTTAACCTTTTGAAATTCTTCTGTTAGGCCCAACCAAACATTTATCCTTTTTACAGATTTCTTCTATGATGTTCCAAAATCATTTAAAAATAATGTTTTCCTTCTGTTCTGGGGTTGTGCAGAAATTTTCGAACCTTACATTACCACTCTCAAATCCATCAATGAATACTTTTTAATGGAAAGAATAAATATGAAACTCTTACATTCTGTTACGCTGCCCGATAGTGCTGGTTCATGGAAGATTTTACGTTTGTGATTATGCAAATGAATTTTCGTGGAAACTGGAAGCGTTAGCGAACCAGCGCAATTTCAAGAGCACTTTTTGGCTGCAATTTCCCGATTTGCAGCCAAAGCGGAAAATCTCCCCTGTTGGATCCGTGGTTCAGTGGATATACTGTTATCAAATAACAATTACATTTTCACATGTACATTCAATAACAAAAGTCCATTTATAGATTCAGTCTTTGGGGCGGCTTCCTGACCCTTTCGGGATAGCGCCTTTCCGGAGGTTCTTGTTCTTGGTGCAGAGGCGATTCTGACCCCTTTTCATCGGGTAGTTCATCGGGTTCCACTGCTACTGGGTCTGAAGTAGATGCTACCGGTATGTCGGGTTCATCCCCAGGTACTCGAGACATGGGGTTGACGCGTTCCTGTGACGCTAAGATCTGATCGACGTGGCGTCTCACAATGTTCTCCCCGACATCCACTGTGTACATTAATGGCCCCTGCCTTGTACATATCGTTCCGGGTTGCCATTTCTCTGTTCGATAGTCACGGGCCAAGACTGGTTGCCCTAGATTGAAGCTCCTTGTCGGCTTCTCATTGATGTGCTGGAATTGTTTGTCCTCAACATTTCTTCGCACATTTGGTCTGAGCAAGTCCAGACGAGATCTCAACCTTCGGTTAAAGAACATCATGGCCGGGGCCTGGTTGGTAACTGCATGTGTCGCGTTTCGGTAGGCTAATAAGAAATTGTCCATCTTATGCTATAGTGGAATTTCATCGTCACACATGGCCTTTATCGCCTTCTTAAAGGTTTGTATGAACCTCTCAGCCAATCCATTTGTGGCTGGATGATATGGGGCGGATGTGTAATGCCTTACCCCATTCCTTCTCATAAATTTTTGGAACTCGTCGGACACAAACTGTGGTCCATTATCAGAGCAAATCTGCTCTGGCAAACCGTTTCTGGCAAATATGGTCTGTAGGACTGCAATCGTTTTCTCTGTAGTGGTTGAAGACATTTTTATCACCTCAGGCCACATTGAATGAGCATCCACTGCTATTAAGAACATTGAGTCCATGAATGGACCAGCGAAATCAATATGCACCCGTTGCCATGGAGAGGAGGGCCACTCCCATGGGTGTAGAGGGGCAGCTGGTGCTGCATTTTGGACCTTCTGGCATCCTAAGCAGCTCTTAGTTTGGTCTTCGATTTGTTGATCGATTCCCGGCCACCACACATAAGCCCTAGCAAGGCTTTTCATTTTCACTCCCCCCAGACGACCTTCATGTAGCTCATTTAGCACTCTCTCCCTTAACTTGGGTGGAATCACCACTCTGGATCCACACATCACTGTCCCCTGGCATACTGACAGCTGTTCTCTTCTGGATGAGAATGCTGGCAACAGTGAGTCGCCATGTGTTGGCCATCCCCTCACCGTCAATTCATATACCCGCGACAGCGTCGGATCATTGCGGGTTTCCTTCTCTATATCCGCATTTGTTACTGGCAATCGTTCAATTATTGATGAATAAAATATCTCGATAGGGTCCACTGCTGGTGCTTCCTCCACAGTAGGCAGTGGCAGGCGCGATAACCCATCAGCGTTCCCATGCTGTTTCATGCCTTTATATTCTATTTCATATTGATTCGCCCCTAGAAACAGGGACCATCTTTGTAACCGCTGTGCAGTCATCACTGGAACGCCCTTCTTAGGATTAAAGATGGAGACAAGTGGTTGGTGGTCAGTCAGGAAGGTGAACTTCTGCCCATGCAGATAGTGGTTGAATTTTTTTACTCCCCATACTAGGCTGAGGGTCTCCCTGTCAATCTGGGCGTAGTTGCGCTCGGCTGAGGTTAGTGACCGAGACGCAAATGCTACTGGCCTCTCCAACCTGTCTGGCAATTTGTGCGACAGCACCGCTCCAATACCATAGGGTGATGCATCACATGCCAAACGAATTGGTAGTGCTGGGTTGAAATGGGCCAACACCTCTTTTGATGTGATCAATTATTTACACTTCTGGAAAGCTCGTCTACGTTCGTCATCCCACTTCCATGGTACCCCTGTTTGCAGTAGGGTGTTCAGTGGGTGTAATACTGTAGACAAATTTGGTAAGAACTTGTGGTAGTAGTTTACCAGCCCGAGGAACGACCTCAGTTGTGCCACATTTTCCGGTGCTGGAGCCTTGACTACTGCCTCAATCTTGTCAGGGGACTTATGTAACCCCTCTTCATCGATGACGTGGCCACAATACGAGATCTGTTTCTGGAAAAACTCGCACTTGTGGCGATTAGCTCGTAGCCCATACTCCTTTAATCTGGTGAGCACCTTCTCCAAGTTGGCGAGGTGATCACCGTCATTTTCACCCGTGACCAAGATGTCGTCCAAATAACACTGGGTCCCTGGAATCCCTTGCAGGACCTGATCCATCGCCCTTTGCCAGATAGCCAGAGCCGAGGCTACTCCAAACACCAGCCGGTTGTATTGATAAAGACCTTTATGAGTGTTGATCGTAAGGTATTGTTTTGAAGCTTCTTCTACCTCCATTTGCAAGTACGCCTGGGCTAGATCAATTTTGGTGAAGCGTTTACCTCCAGATAGCGAGGCGAAAATGTCCTCAATTCGTGGAAGCGGATATTGTACCGTGTGAAGGACTGGGTTCACTGTCACCTTAAAATCCCCACAGATGCGGACCTTCTTTGGTTCCCCAGGCGTATTACTCAACGACCTCTTCATTACAGGAACGATGGGTGTAGCCCACTCGCTCCAGTCCACTTTGGACAGTACTCCTGAACGTTCCAACCCTTCCAGCTCTGCTTCAACAGCTGGTCTGATCGCATAAGGCACTGGTCTGGCCTTCAGAAACTTTGGGCTTGCATTTTCCTCTATTTTAATTGTTGCTGTTATTCCTTTTAGTGTTCCTAGTCCCTCCTGGAACACTTCTTTTGCGTCAGTTAGCATTTTTGACAGTCGGCCAGGTGTGACGTCGTCATCCTTTTTGGCCTCAACCTTCAGTGCCTGTATGGAATGCCAATCTAATTGTATCTTCCGGATCCATTCACATCCTAGCAGTGGTGGTCCTCCATCTGGCAATACATATATATCCATTTTAGGTATTTCCTGGACTTTATATGTCACTTTCACCCTTATTTTTCCTTTGGGGTAGACTTTTTGCCCCGTATACGTCTTCAAGGCAATCTCTGTAGCTTTCAAGGGTATGTGTGAAAATAGCCGCTTGTAGTCTCTTTGATTTATGACTGTTAGAGCTGACCCTGTGTCCAATTCCATTTTCACTTGGACTCCGTCTATCTTGAGTGTAACCCAGATAGTCTGGTGATCCTCCATTTCTGTTACCTTATGTAGTTTCAGACAACCCAGCTCCTTGCTTCCGGAGTCTGTGTCACTTTTCTGTTCGCCTGAACCACTGTCCATCACCTGGTGTACCTTTTTGTACTTCTCCTGTGGAGATTTCTTACTGTGGGTTTTCTTCCCAGACCTGCAGACTCTTGCTATGTGTCCTGCTTTCCCACACTGTCTGCACACTTGGTCCTTGAAGCAACAATCTTTCTGGTCATGTGTTGTTCTGCTGCAGCGATAGCACTTCCCTGTTCCATAGGACATTTCATTGGTGCCATATTCTTGTGGTCTTCGTTGTATCTCTGCAGCGCCCCTTGCGGCTGCTTCGTGTGATACTGCCATACTGAAAGCTTTGTCCAGCATAAGGTACTTTTCTGATAGAAGCCGTTTCTGGGTTCCTTCACTTTGTAGCCCACACACAAACTTGTCCCTTACCATATCTGCTAGTCCCGCTCCAAACTGGCAGTGTTTCGATAGCTTGCGCAGTTCCGTTAGGAACTCAGCATTGCTTTCATCTTTGTGTTGGCTCCTTTTATGGAACTTAAATCGTTCTGCTATCAGCAGCGCTGTGGGGTTTAAGTGGTCCTGTAGGATTTCTACTATGCTTTCAAAATTCTTGTTTACCGGCTTCTCTGGGGTTATTAGATTTCGCAGTAACCCATAAGTTTTTTGCACCCATGGAATTTAACAGAACCAGTGCTTTATTAGCATCTGGCACTTCATTCGCCCTGCAGCACACCTCAATACGTTCCACATATGTTGCCCAATCTTGGACTTCATTGTCGAACGTAAAGATACTGCCACTCTTCGGCATCCTTGGGTGTGAGTTAACTGTCAAAAATGGCGCCTCCCGCGCTTCCCCTTCTCCACTGGCACAAAATGGCGTCTCCCGCGCTTTCCTTCCTTCCCGCGATCGCCCTTCTTCTCCGCTGCAGCTTCTAAAAATGGCGTCTCCTGCGCTCTTCCTTCTCCGCGGCTCAATGGCGTCTCCCGCGCTCCCCTTTCTTCGCCCCGCGGACCCTGTTCAGCCCGTGAGCCCTGGCTGTGCTCTGCGCGTTCTTCTTTTTATATTTTTCGACGCCGCTCAGTCTAGAACCCGGCTTTTTCTTTACCCTCTCTCTCTCCGGTTTGTTTTCTTTTTCACGACGCCGCTCGGTGTTCAACCCCCGGCTGCGCCCTGTGCTCTTCACCCTCTGTCTTACCCCGTCGACGCTGCTCGGCTTTCTCTCCGCCGTCGGTCGGCTCCAGCCGCCGCTGCTTGGGAAGGTTCTGCGCTGGGCCTGTCGTCGGTCTCTTGCTGCTCGTCGTGGCTGGGGAACCAAGCCCGGCTCTCCACAGCCTCCACAGCGAAGTTGAATCTGTGCCTGACTGCTGGGCGGTTGCTCCTGGTCGACGCCCGTGTTCCTGACCTCGACTATTTTTTTTATTTTTTATGTTTCAGGTAGATTCGAATCGACACTCGTCGCCACTGTTGGATCTGTGGTTCAGTGGATATACTGTTATTAAATAATCACACGGATGCTGTACATTAACAATAAACAGGTCTTTACTGGAGGAGGGTAGTCTCAAGACTGGGGGTACAGAGGCATGCGCAAAGCTTAGTACTGCCGGTATTACAGTATACAGGAGCTGTAAAAGTAGTTCTGACTTAAAGGCACATACACTACATCCCCCATGGGCCATTTCAAACTTTAATTGATCTACTTTAATGCATTAATGAAGGAGGGATGCACTTCTATCAGAGGTCAGTGGTTAGCAATCAACAGCAGGAATCCTGGCCCAGCGCACCCACGTTATCAGGACCCAAACTACTATCTGTCCACACCTGCAGCACACAGACCACTTCCTGAGCTAAGACCCACCTAACGCAGCACAGACCAGGGATCAAACCTGCCAACATATGGTCTGGATAGCTCAGTGACACACCTGGCAGTGCATTTACCCACTCGACCGCCTGGGAAGTTTCTGAGTTCTTTGTCCTATCCCATACCCAGTTATCAGAAATACTATTCCAGCTAATCACCAGCAATTATCTCTACAATGAACTCCAAACTTCTCAAATTTGCTGTCATCTCTGTTGGTTGGAATTGTTTATGTGGATTATCAGAGGTTCAGATCCGACATCCAGGGATAAAGTCCAAATCTAAAGTGACTGAAGTGAATTGGCCAAGGTGCCTAGATGGAAAATTCCACTGGATAAGAATCAATGGCATTGTGGGAAGAAAAATAAATATGAAGGGGTAGATGACAGATAGCAGGGACACAAAAATGGAAGATAGGAGTATGAGGAGACTACATTTTACTGAAGTAAACTGTTTATGCAAGACCATGATTCTAACAGGTAACGACAGTCATGGTTCTGGTTAACACTCTGAACTCTCAAATACAACATAGTAATTTGGGGATTCAGACGTGCCTTTTCCTTTAACAGTCAAGGCCCACAGGATACAATATTTCTCCATGCACACATGCTGTGATTTTACATATTCCACTCATAGATCCCCTGGCCTAGAAATTCAGTTGGGCGCGCCAGCCGTTAGCGCCTTAGGAGGAGTAGATCTCGAGCGCTAGGCGCTTAGCGCCCGGGCGCAGCGCGATCTGCGCCTCGCCCCAACTTCAGTAGACATTTAGCGCCGGCGCAAAGTCTGAGCGCGCGCCCTGCTGCGCGCGCAGATCATGATGCCATTTCGTCGTGCAACGCCCTTTGTGCGCCCGGAACCGGAACTTCACTCGCGCCGCCCCATTGTGCGCCAGGCGGCCCTAACGACTGTGAAGTGGAACGGTACACAGCCGAGGCGAGCCGCGGGGAGCGCAAATTAAAGGGCACTTACCCTGCACTATAAAGGCCAGCCATTTTGCAGCATTCACTCTTGTGCAACGGTTTTTTGGAGAGAGACCAAGGAGGAGAGCTTACTGCTTTGGCCCAACACTAGGACAGGTATGTTTGGCTCAGGCCAGAGCTTAGCAATTATCTTTGCCTTCATTGAGATCTCAGTGTTTGCCAGCATATAATGGGGGCTGCATTGGGTGCCAACGCTGAGTTTCAGCCTTATGCCGGAAGGGCTTACAGACGCCATGAGAGAGTGGCAGCCCTGGCTAGACGCAGAGGGGGCAACAGGCGTCGCCAAGTGAGGCCTTACCCACCCAGGGTATACCGCCAGCAGTCCTCCTATCTGACCATGTCTGCCGCGCAGTGTGTTAGGAGGCTGCGATTCAGAAGGGAGGTGGTTGCAGACATCTGCCAGCTGCTGCACAGAGATCTGCATCCACAGCTGATGCGCAGGACGTCTCTGTCGGTGGCAGTGAAGGTGACGGTGGCTCTCAACTTCTATGCCACCGGCTCCTTCCAATCCGCTGCTGGGGACATCGCTAACATCTCCCAGTTCGCCGTGCATTGCTGCATCCGCCAGGTGACCAATGCCCTTTTCAGAAGGAGACATCAATTCATCTCCTTCCCCATGACCCTGGACAAGCAGCAGCAGCGTGCAGTGGGATTTGCAAGAATAGCGGGCTTCCCCATGGTGCAGGGCGCCATTGACTGCACGCATGTGGCTTTGCGGGCACCTCTGGAGCATGCCGAGGATTACCGCAACTGGAAGGGCTACCATTCCCTCAACGTACAGCTGGTGTGTGACCACAGGCAGCGCATCCTAGCTGTCAATGCCCGCTTTCCAGGCAGCAGCCACGATGCCTTTATCCTGCGACAGACAACTGTGGCTGACATGTTCCAGGCACAGCCTCACCCAAGAGGATGGCTTATCGGGGACAAAGGCTATCCTTTGTGTACCTGGCTCATGACCCCGCTCCGCGCGCCCAGGACCCCTGCTGAAGAGGCATACAACGAGAGCCATCAAGCGACTAGGAACATCATAGAACAAACAATCGGCGTCCTCAAGCAACGGTTCCGCTGTCTGGATCGCTCCGGGGGAGCCCTCCAGTATTCGCAGGAGCGAGTCTCCCAATTCGTCGTCGTTTGCTGCATGCTGCACAACCTGGCTATCCGCAGGACTCAGGCACTGCCACCTCACGTTGGACCCCCACCTCAGGAGGAGGAGCAGGTGGAGCATGAGGAGGAGGAGGACGAGGAGTACCAGCCCAGGAGGGAGGCAGAAGGTCCAAGGGCCGCCCATCGGCGGCTTATTGACCGTCACTTCTAGGCCCCCTGTCAGGGAATGGCTTGTGCCAATGATAGAACATGATTGCAGCCGCTCCGCAAGCCGTCAGCCGGTTAAGGCAACAAACACTTCAAAGATCAAACATGGACAATGTGAATAAATAAAATGCTTTATTGTACAAACTCAGGGCCCTTCCCACATGAAAACCAAAAACAGACGAAACCCCCAAAAAACACTCACACACACATGACTCACTCCCACAACCTGGGGAGCAGTAACAAAAGATGTAAACAAAAATGGCCTTCATCCTCGGCCTTCACAAAACACACATTCCAGAAAACACAACATTTGGACACACCCTCTACTTAGTGGCCCGCGAGGGCGATGCCTTCTGCAAACTTTGGCGGCCCCTGCACGCCCTGCTGCTCCTCCTCAAAGTGAGGCCATTGGCTGCTGCAAGGTTGGGGGCAGGCTCCTAAGGGGCACATGTCGTGACGGCAGATGCCCTTGGGGGTCGGCCTAGACGAGGTCTGGCCGTCGAGGGGCCGGCTGGTGAATGCTGCAGCTGTGGCTGGCCAGCATCAGTCGCTGCAGCAGCTCCTGGCAGCTCCACTGGGGGAGTGGCAGTGGCAGCTGGAGGAATGGGGGCAAGCTGGCGAATGGCAGGCGCTCACTGGTCGCCTGAGACACTGGCACTCGGCCGGGCCAGCACTGCAGCATGCGCACCAATCTGCCGAGGGACAGACCGCTGTGCTGCTGCAGCGCGCCGGGTGCCCTGGCGATGCCTGGCTGACACAGCGAGTGTGGCAGCAGTGAGTGCCCGTGTTGACCTGTTCAGTGACCGCATCAGAGCACCCAGTGACTGCACGGCACCACTGATCACCTGGCCACTCGCTGCCTGAGCTGCCCCGAATTCCGCCCGACTGGTGGCCTGTGAGGCCCCGAACTCGGTCACAGTCCGAGACAGGGACTCGATGGCCTCAGGCAACCATGCCACTACCCCCATGAGCTCCGTGTGCCAGCGCTCCGAATCCGCGGACAAGTCCTCGAGGCGGCGCATCTCCTCGGCGTTGGCCGTCTCCGTACTGGAGGCCGGACTCTCCCTCTGGGGAGAAGGCCGCCGAGCTGGCCGACCCTTCCTGCGTTGCTGGACGCCGCTGGGCCCAGCAATTGGACTCCCCTCCGACCCTTCCCCCCTCTGGGGAGAAGGCCGCTGAGCTTCCACCCCCCTCCCGCGTTTCTGCAGGCCGCTGGTCCCAGGAGCTACCCTCCCCTCCGACACTTCCCCCACGCTCCCCTCCAGGGAAGACGTGTCCCCTACATTGGCATGGGTTGCCGCGGCTGAGGGTTCCCCTGATGGGCCGCCTTCCTCTTGCTCCTCCTCCTCCTCCTCTTCTGAGGGGCTGTCACTGGCAACTTCAGGGACCTCCACCTCACCATCTGAAAGCAGGAAGGCACAAGAGTAGCTTTAGAGTGAGGAGAGGGCATCAGCGAGGGATGCATGAGTGGTGGCATTCAGCGCATTGGTCGGACAGTGGCAAAGGATGTAGATCTGATGCGCAAGTGGGACAAGAGAGGTCCATAAGATGATGTCCTTACCATTGGTGCCCAGAACAGGGTCGGCATCTCCAGATGCAACGGGGCCAATCACCCGGGCACCCATGATGCGCTCCACGCGATGTTGCAGCTCGGTGAGCGGCTGGATCTGGGGTCTGCCTCCCCTGGTCGCATTCCGGCTCCTCTTATTATTGGCCAGCTTGGCCTGCAAGAGAAAGGATGGCCTCTAAGTACAGTGTGTAGCCCTGATCTTGTGTGCACTGCCTCCCATGGTCGAATAGCCTGGCCAGTGTGTAGCCCTGATCTTGTGTGCACTGCCTCCCATGGTCGAATAGCCTGGCCAGTGTGTTAAGTGCACAATGTGCAATTGATGTTCATGAGTGTCCCATAGCTGCTGCATGAGGGCTGGCCATTAGGGCTTTCAGGTCCCTTTGCCCATAATGTGAGGTGCACATGCAAGGATGAGGAGGACACTGGAAAGGGTACTCACCCTGACAATCCTGGCGAGGTCATTCAGCTTTTTGCGGCATTGGACACCGCTCCTGGGGACCTCGCTGTTGGATGACACCTTGGTGGCGACATGCCTCCAGGCTCTCCGGTAGACGCGGGCCGGCGGCTTCCTGCCATTGTCCGGAAACAAAACATGGCGTCTCTTCTCCACAGCACCAACCAGCACCCTCAGATCAAGCTCTGAGAAGTGCTGCGCTCGTTCACGGGCCTTCTCCATGGTTTCAGGCGCTATTTGGGTCCAGCAGCAGTGTTCAGGCCTAGCTGCAGGGCTCCACTATCCAGGGCATGGCAGCAGACCAAGAGCTGGCCGGCGCCAGGGTGTCTGCTGTGAATCAAGAAATGGCCGCACCTGCGCTGCGCCCGCCCTCGGCGCTCTCGCTCAGCACCTCCGGCTTAGCGCCTAAAGAGAGGCGTGCATCGCCAGTTTTAGCGCTCGAGCAAACTCTTAGGGCGAAGCTAATGAATATCGGAGAAGTGGCCTCGAATTTGCGCCGGGCGCAAACTTTAGCGGCCGCCCGACTTTACCGCCCCAAAAGTGGCTATAATGAATTTCTAGGCCCCTGTCTTGTTTCCCAGCCAGAGAGACAAATGCAACATGATTTAGCTTTAACTTTTGGTTGTGCGTTGAGCAGGGGGGTAAGTGGCGATGCAGCGAGGCTGCGTGATCCCAGGTTGATTAGTAGGGAAAGGAGGGGAGGGAAGTTGTAGTCTGATTCTGTACATGCCCCTATGCGGAAGGAGGTGTTGTAGTTAAGTCGTTCCAAGGCACTTCACAGGAGTGTTATCAGACAAAGCTTGAAACTGAGCCACAAAAGGTGATATTAGGACAGGTGACCAAATGCTTTGTCAAAGAGGTAGGTTTTAATAAAAACAGAAAATTCTGGAAATACTCAGCAGGTCAGGCAGCATCTGTGAAGAGAGAAACAGAGTTAACGCTTCAGGTCGATGACCTTTTGTCAGCATTTCCAGGATTTTCTGTTTTTATTTCAGATTTCCAGCATCTGCAGTATTTTGCTTTTGAGGAAGGTTTTAATGATGGTCTTAAAGGAGGAGAGAGAGGTCGAGAGGCGGAGAGGTTTAGGGAGGGAAATCCAGAGCTTAGGACCCAGGCAGCTGAAGGTACGGCCATCAATGGTGGGGTGAAGGAAACCGGGGCTGCAAAAGAGGCCAGAATTGGAGGAGCGCAGTGATCTGAGAGGGTTGTCGGGCTGGAGGAGGTTACAGAGATGGGGAGGGGCGAGGCCCTGGAGGGATTTGAACATGAGGATGAGAATTTTAAATCTGAGGCGTTTCTGGACTGGGACCCAATGTAGGTTAGGGAGCACAAGGATGAGTGATTGGGACTTGGTGCGAGTTAGGATACGGGCAGCAGAGTTTTGGATGAGCCCAAGGATGCTATGTCCAATCGTAGGACCCAGACCTCTTCTTATAGCTGAGATCCGCTGACTCAGCACAGACCAGAGATTAAACCTGCGAGCTTCCCGCCCGTAGGGCTGAGTGATACAGCAGGCAGTGCATTAAGCCAGTAGGCCAACTGGGAGCTTCTTAATTCTTTGTTATATCGCACACAGTCAACAGAAATATAGGTTTGTCTTTTCGCCTGCATGAATTCAACTTTTCATAGAAAATATGGAAGGTTACAGTGACTTATTCTTAACCTTGAGAGGTCACTATTATAATTAATTAAATGTAATTATATCTCAGAAACATAGGGATGAACAGTTCAGCCCATTTGGCCTGAGCTTTGGAGTTTAAAAGCAGAATACATAGTTCACTGCCTCAATAGATTTACTCGCCTGTCTTACCCTCTCTTGAAATGGCTGATATTACCAGCCTCAATCTCACAGGCACTGATTGGTGTTAGTACGGAGCTACTTCAGCCTGATGTACTGGTGAAACTCAGCTAAGCTCTCGAAGCTGACAGACCTACTGAGAGGGACCTCTTCTACTTGGAGGTTTTTCAAATCCTTCGGTTGCCTGCTCAGAATGTTCCCATTGCATCGGAGATACTTCTGCCATGAAACTGGGTTGTCTGGGGGGGGTGAATCGTCACGTCAGTCTTGTTCAGTGGTCAGGCTTCAGGACCTTTCAGAAGTTCAGTGACTACACTTCACACAGTACTTCACTGGCTGAAAAACGCTTTGGGATGTCCTGAGATCATGAAAGGCGCTATTGAAATGCAAGTCTTTCTCTCTTTTGTTATTCCAATGGCAGCCCTTCAACCCTTGAATAACTTGACTCTGTTGTTCGAGACTGTCATTCACCATTTCGAGCTCTGCATATTTTATGGCTTGTACTGTGTTTCATTCTGAAATATTTGCCTAAACCATGTAATTAGTGCAATTAGCTTTCAATCGCCTTTAAATACCAAACTACATCACAGCACCATCGTCAGCACCCTGCTGAGCAAACAGGGAGATGTTTAGTATCACTAATGAAGTATTTTACATTGCTTGAGTCTAACTTTGCTCTCATCCTATTGATCAAACCTTTCTTCCACAATTACTCTCGCAACATAAAAATCTGGATCTGTCGCTCATGGCCATTTTAAAGACGGTTTTATTGCATTCTGCCCAGACTACCACATTAGCGTCCAGCTTGGCATTCTAATTACAAATAGTTCTGAAGGTCCTTGAATAAATCTGTTCGATACTTTTATCCTTTGTCTTTGTGGTGACTGTTTGTGCTCATCAACTGAGGGCCAGTTCTGGGAATGGAACAATTCCCCATTTTCAACACTTGCCCTTTGGTGTCAGCCGTGGCTCAGTGGGCAGCACTCTCACTCTCTGAGGTCAGAAAGTTGCAGGGTTCAAGTTCAAGTCCCACTCTGTGAAACTTGAACACAAAAATCTAGGCTGACACTTCAGTGCGGTACTGAGGGTACACTGGGCTGTTAGAGGTGCCGTCTTTCAGATGAGACGTTAAACCGAAGCCTGCTCTCTCAGGTAGACGTAAAAGATCCCATGGCACTATTTCAAAGCAGAGCAGAGGAGTTATCCCTGGTGTCCTGGCTAATATTTATCCCTCAATCAACATCACAAAAAAACAGATTATTTGGTCATCATCACATTGCTGTTTGTGGGAGCTTGCTGTGCACAAATTGGCTGCCGCCTTTCCCACATTACAACACTGACTGCACTCCAAAAGTACTTCATTGGCTGTGAAGCGCTTTGGGACATCCTGAGGTCATGAAAGGTGCGATAAAAATGCAAGCCTTTGGGGTAGAAATTCGGTATCGCCCTGTTTGGGGCGCAATTATTGGCTGGGCGCAAAGTTTAGCGCCTGGCACTAATTATCGCCTCCGACTGCAAACTTGGTTTTTATCACTCCTGGAGGTGATTGGAGCGCTAAATCAGGCGCTGCACACCTGTCTTAAGGCGCAAAGGCCGAGGAGCGAGGCGCTAACTCAGAGCGCGGGCGCAGCGCAGGTGATGTCAGTTAGCGATGGAACACAGACACACTGGCGCCGGACAGTTCTTAAAGGGGAGGATTGATCTTGCTCTCCATCCACACCCTACTCATTGGAGCCTTGAATCTCGGCCTGGACAGACCTGTGACTATATTTTCCAGCCAAGGACTATGGAGAGGGTGAGAGAACGAGCTCAGCGCTTCAGCGAGTGGACCTTGGAGGCTCTGGTTGGTGTGGTGGAGCGCAGAAGATCTATACCCTACCTTGAGAGTGGCAGGAGGCCTTTGCTGCTCGACTACAGAAGAGTGTGGAGGGAGGTGGCTCAGCACGTCTCCTCCAGGAGCACGGTGCCCAGGAACCATACTCAATGTTGCAAAAAGTTCAATGACCTCACTCGGGTCATCAGGGTTGTTATGTTCATTAATAAATAGACATTCTTATTATGAACACAGCTAGCTTCTAGCTAGTCATTTATTCAGTACACGTTCTCTAGGTACAGTATCTGTAGAGATGCAGCATGTGTGCTCCTGTGTGCAGGCTGCCATCTTGACTGTTGCCTTCTGGGTAGCCTAGTGCCTCGTGGGTAATGTAGTCTTAATATCTATACAGCTGGGTAGTGTAGTCTTTAATATATATACAGCTCTACACAGCTCTACACAGCTCTACGGCTCCACCTAGTGTCCACTATAGAATGACATGTTATTGATCATTACAAGGGTGAGTGGCTTTTTTTCAATACCTCTCCATTCCTCCATCTCAACCTCACTCTATGGCCAGAGGGTCTTAAAACCCCAATGTCCAACACTCATCCAACACCTATGGCCCTCTCATGAAACACACATGCACATTCCACACTTTGCATACAGTAAGGGCTATTCAACTATGGGAGACACATCAGGCAAGACCATGGCTGTATATTTACAGACGCCGTCCTTTTTCTTGCAGGCCAAGCTATCTCATAATAGGAGACAGCAGCAATGGACAGGTGCAGGGCGGCCTCAGCTGCAACCCCTCAGCGATCTTGAGGTGCGCGTCCACAGGATTGTTGCAAGCCGGGTGATCGGTCCCGTCGCCACTGGAGAAGCTGACCCTGTTCTGGACAGCAATGGTAAGGTCATCAGCTTTCTCTCCTCTCTCATTCCACTTGTCCCTCACAACACCAGTCTTTGACACTTTTAATTCAACTTACTAAATCGCTCCACTCCTTCCTCCCTTACTGCCCCCCTGTCCTCATGCTAAAGCCACTCTTGTACCTCCCTGCTTTCAGATGGTGATTCACCAGCTGAGGAGACGGGCCCTCAAGCTGCCAGTGGGAGCGAAGCCGCAGGTGAAGAGGAAGAGGAAGCCGGAGCATCAGCGCCACCCTCTCCCGAGGAAGCCCATGCCCACACTGGGAACACGTCTTCCCTGGAGAGGAACAGAGGGGGAAGGGTCTGATGAGGGTGAAGCTCCAGGACCCAGCGGGTTGCAGCAACGTGATGTTGGTAGGGAAGCTCGGGGGCTTTCTCTCCGGAGGGAGAGTAGGCCAGCGAGACCAGCTGCACTGGACGCAGAGGAGGAGCGGCTCATCGCTGAAATGAACACCCAGGCGGTGGACATGCACACTGAGCTCATGGGTGCAATGGGAAGGGTGCCCGAATGCATTGATGGACTGGCAAGGAGTGTGGAGCACTTCGCTGTAGCACAGGCTGACGCAACGCAACTGCTTAGTGCTGCAATTCAGTCACTGGCTGCCGTGATCCAATCTCAGGCTGCTTTCATGCTGACTCAGATTGAGGCCACGCGAGCACTGACTGCTGCCATTGTCACTGGTTTGGACATATTGCCCCGGGGCTCTCACCGCGCCGCAGCAGGCCAGCAATCTGTGCTCCAGCAGATTGCTCCGGATGCTGAGGTGCTGCCCCGTGGGAGTGCCAGTGTGTCGGTCGAGCAGGGAGTTGCTGTCCTCTCTCAAGATGCCAGCATTCCTGCTGCCTCCACTGTCACTTCCCCATTGCACTTGCCACCACCTGTAGCTCAGACTGCTGCCGCCCATGCAGAGTTGTTGGAGTCTGCAGCCACGCCCTCCAGGCCCAGAGCTGGTCGAGGCCGTCCTTCAAGGGCATCTGCAGTCTCAGGTTCTGACAATCAGCAGCCTTCCACCAGCCTTGCTGCAGCCACTGGGGCCCCATTACGGAGGAGGTGGGAAGTGGGGAAGTGTGCAAGGGAAGGAGATCACCCTCGAAGGGCAAAAAGTAGGAGGTGTGACAAAATGTTGGGAATTTTTTTATTAAAGGCCGAGGTTCATGTTCAAACTTTTGTTTAGTGTTAATTGCTGATTTTTTGTGTTTGTTTCTATTAGTTTGTCATGAAGAAATGAGACACACAGAGTTTGTAAAATAAAAAAGTTGTTGTATTCAAAATGTAGAGGTTTGGTCTTTGGAATCATTGCTGCCTTGGCCGGCTTAGGGGTTGCAGGTTGGTTTCATTCATGTTGTTCTCCATGCCAGAAGCCATTTCCTCAGTAGGGGCCTAGAAACAGCTTGTTATTGTAAAGTCTGTGGGTTGTGCAGTTAATAATACACAGACTTCAGAAGTAACAAACAAACAGGTCTTTACTATTCGAAGGTCCGGGCGAATCTGCCCCAGCAATCCTGCCACAACACTTATATACTGGTGTGGTCACTATCGGTATTACACTATACAGAAGCCAAACAAATAGTGCCACACCTAAAGTAGTTCTCTTAAAGGTGAACGGTTACATTCAATAGTTCCCTTAAAGGTAGACGGGTACATACACTACAATCCTCCCTTTTTAGCTTATTACTTACAGAGTCTCCGTTAAACATACATATCTTCAACTTCCTAGAAACAAATTACAGATATAATCTCGGTGGAGTCAATGTCATATAAAACAATTTACAGGTATAATCTCGGTGGGAACAGTTCACAGGTTCAGTCTCTGCGGAAACAGTTCATAGATTCAGTCTCTGATCTTGACTCGTTCCGAACAACATTTCTTTGGTGTAGCCGGTTCACCTGGCTAGCGTGACTCCTCCATAGCCTTTTTCTTGACGTAACAGCTTGAACTTTCGTCCTGTTGAACCAGCAGTGCGGACTTTTACAACCAACTGGCTGTCTTGACATTTTCCAGTTTTTCAACTAATTTAGCTCCTTTCGTAGTGTCCCGCCTGAGATGGTAGAAGTGCTAATATTTTAGACAGTTATTATCTTCTGCTTCTTCTTTTTCTTTTCTGCCTTTTTGAAACTCTCGGAGCTCCTTTCTCGGCTGCCAGCTGTAGCGCCACCAACTCTCTATGTTCCTTAGACCTTAAGTGCTTCATCCGGATTTCAGCACTTTGGGAGTTTTCATCACAAGCTGGGCAGACCACATCCTCGTAATATTCAGTGTCACTCAACAGGTCATGGTAATATTCGGGTTCGTCCTGAGTTAGGCCAGCGAGAGAGCCTTCTTCTTCCTCCTCACCCGTCTGGACGTTAGCTGACGGTGGTTCCTTCCCTAGACATCTTTCTTGAAAAGACTTCTTCATGCATTCATATTCATCCCGCTCTTCCTGGGTTGTCTGCCATTCCTTCACTACTGACCTCATTTGTGAGTTCAATACCTTCCCTTCCACCGGGGATTGCGGTATCAGGCTATTTAATCCTTCTACTGAAGCAGCTGTTTCAACATTCTTCTGTTCACATTGACGTGATTCAACGAACTCTTCATAGAGTAAACTGTAACACAAAATCTGTGTTGCCACCTCAGTTATTTCCGTAACTTTTGGGAGCTCCGAATTCCTTCCCTTTGCAGATTGAATCTCGTGTTCCCATTGTGGAGTCTTGTCTCTCAGCATGTGAAGGAGTTGGCTGACCATTAACTCTTCCACGGGGACCCTGTGGATCAGAGTCTTCACCATTTCATCCACCTTTCCCTCCAATGCTTTCACCTTCCTTTCCTCTTGTACTTTGGTTTCAAGCGCTCGAAGAAGTTGCGCCTTGATGCTCCCAAGCTCATGTTCAGGGCCCATTCTTACAGTCTCTGTGTTTCTTACAGTTTCCTTCCCTTCCACTGAAAGGATTCCCAGTTGACTCTGCTCTTCAAGTCGTTGAACCTCGGTCATTGCCGCCTCATATTTGTCTTGGGTTTCCTTCAATATTTTTATGAGTTCTTGGGCATCTTGTCTTTCATGTTCTGCCATGTCTTTCACCTCTAAATTCTCATCTATGGATGGAACTTCTACCGATGAGTCTGTCTTGGCCTTGAGCTCATCAAGAATTTCCTGCAGCCTTTGGGCTTCTTGCTCATGTTCAGCCTTTAGTTGTTCATATGCTTCTACTGAAACTAGCTTTTCGGAGGTTGCCGAGTTAATCCCCTCCAGAATTGTAGCCTGGGCCTGTTCATACTGTTCTTTCAACTTCTCACACTCTGCTTGTAAGGAGTCGTAGAGAAGAACTGGAATAAAATCCCGGCTTCCTGAAGATTCCTCTTCATTTGCTTCTTTCGCAATTTCCTGTTGGAGTTCAGCCAAGGCTGCTATGCTATCTGCCTCTTGAAGTCTCACTGCCATCAAATCTTCTTTATTCTTGCAGTCTATCTCAGTCATTTTCCGTTTACTTTCATTTAACTGAGTGATAAGCTCCTCTTGCAACATGGCCACATTATTCACATCAGGTAAAGAAGCGTTTCTCTTTTCCATGTCCAAGATTTTTTTCTGCATCTCTTTAAGTGCACACTGCGATTCAGCTTTTCTTAACCTTGCCTGCACTAGCTCCGTCTCCAATTGCAGAACAAAATCCTCAGTGTAGCGTGGTTTGCCTTTATGCTGTATCTCTAGATCATGCAAATATTCTAACTCCTGAACATCATAAGGGAGGTGTGATCGGTAATTGGTCACGATGGCTCTATGGTCGCTCTCTGCTTGAGCCAGCAGGTTCTGTTGTCTTTCCAGACTCTCCCATTCGGTGTCATAGAACTTTTTCATTGTTTTCATCTCTTGTACGAGACGGTAACTTAATTGTTCGAATTGTTGTCGTACTTTGAAATAACATTGAGTTCAAGCTCGGTGTTCCTCCGTAATGCATATGTCTGTGACTTGAACAGACTCAGAATTCTCTGTCTTTATGCACGCCATCGTTTTTCCAACCTTAGTCAGTGAGTTCATGTTAACCTTGTTTTTCATACGTGGGCTGGACTTATCGTCTTCCGGCTCAGAGTCTGAGCTGCTTGTCTGCACCGAGTCCTCACTCGTCATTGCTTGTAGGTAGTGCCATTCCATGTCTATTTTCTTGATCCACTCCCGTCCTAGAAGTGGTGGTCCTCCCTCATGTAGTACATACAAGTTCATTTTTGGGTGTTCTTTACCCCTATCTCTCACCTTGACTCTTATTTTTCCCATGGGGTATACTTTATGCCCCGTGTATGTCTGCAATACGAACTTGGTACTTCTTAAGGGTATGTGTGAGAATAGCCGGTGGTAATCCCCTCGATTTATGACTGATACAGCTGATCCAGTGTCCAACTCCATTTTCACTTGGACTCCAGCTATTTTTAGCATGACCCAGATAGTTTGTAGGTCAGCTTCTTTACTCACATGGTGGATACTCAGACTACCCAGCTCCTGGCCGTTTGGATCTGAGTCTGGATTCTGTTCGTCTGAACTCTTCTCAGCCCCTTTGTATACCTTGTTGTACTTTTCTTGTGATGGCTTCCTTTGGTTGTTGGTCTTCTTCCCTGACCGGCATACCTTAGCGATGTGACCCAGTTTGCCACATTTCCTACATTCTTGGTTCTTAAACCAGCATTGATTCTGGTCGTGTGTTGTCTTCCCACAACGATAGCATTTTGTTGTACTCGAGGTAATTTGGTCCACCCCGAGCGCCGCCGCCTTTAGTTGCATTTCCGCCGTTCCTTTCGCTGCGGCTTCGTGTGATGCGGCTATAAGGACAGCCCTGTCAAGTGTAAGGTCGTTCTCTTCGAGTAGGCGCTTTTGCATCTCTTCCTTGGACAATCCGCCTACGAACTTGTCTCGCAGTGCCTCTGTCAGATTCCCTCCGAACTGGCAGTATTTCGCTAGCTTACGCAGTTCGACCAAGTATTCTGCGTTGTTTTCGTCTTTCCGTTGCGTTCTTGCATAGAATTTGAATCGTTCAGCCAACATCAACGGTGTGGGGTTCAAGTGGTCCTTCAGAACAACCACAATCTCTTCGAAAGACTGATCCGCCGGTTTAGCTGGTGCTAGTAAATCCTTCAAGAGCCCGTATGTCTTTGCGCCCATCGAGTTTAACAATGTTATCGCCTTGTCGTCTTCCTCTATTTTGTTGGCTTCACAATAGATCTCGATGCGTTCCACGTACGTGGCCCAGTCTTCTATCTCAGAATTAAAATCATTAATATTCCCTCGCTTAGGCATCTTTCTTCCCTTGGGAGCAGCACCAGTATTTCTTTAAGTATTCTTATTTATTTGTTTATTTCTAAGATGGCGGTTTTCCCGCGAAAATGGCGGTTTTCCGCTCTTCCTTTCTCTCCCCGCCCACTTCAATGGCGGTCTCCCGCTTCTGTCGTCTCCTCCGCCTAATGGCGGCTTCCCGCGTTTCTTCCTGGTGGAAGGGGTACGCTTTCCCCACAGCGGACAGGTTCAGCCGCTGGCTGGCTCTCGCACAGCTCCCCTTACTCGGCTCTGTCTTTTCCTCCCGCCCGTACGGCTCTACCGGCGCTGGGTACACCTCGTTAACGGAGGACAGTTCAGCCGCTGGACCGGCTCTCGCACAGTCTCTCTCCCCTTGCTCGGCTCTGTCTCTCCCTCTCCCGCACATTCGGTTCTACCGGCTCTGGGTACCCCGTTGGTGGAGAACAGCTCAGCCGCTGGACTGGCTCTCGCGCAGTCTCTCTCCCCTTGCTCGGCTCTGTCTCTCTCTCCCACCCGCACGGTTCCTGTTCGCCTCCCAGCCCTCTCGCAGACCGGTGTTTCCCTCCCCGGCTGCGGCTGGGTTTCTCTTCCTGCGCCTACTCCCAGTCTCAGTGCTTCGTGGCTGCGGTCGCTGCCCGGCTTTTCCCGCCGATCGAGGTCCGACTGTCTCCCGACGCCGTTGGACCCGACTTTCTGACCGGCTCCGTTCCCCCTTGACCGTGGTCGAGTGCACAGCCCTTATCCTCCGGATATTCTCTACACCTTCCCCTACTCACAGTCTCCGCGGCCGCCTTGTTTCCAGCTGATCGGCTCACTCCGCACCGTGGTAGAAGGGTAGTCAGTGCCTGTTGCAGATGAACTTTTGTTGCTAAAGTCTTCCTCCTTCCTCCTGCTGCAGCCTCGTGTTTTCTTTCTGTTGCTGCAGCCTCGTGTTTTCTCCCAGCAGCACGACGAGGGCGGTTGCCTCTCTTCGACGCTCTTCGCTGCTTTGGTAGTCTTGCCGCAGGGTACGATCGGACTCGTCGCCACTGTAAAGTCTGTGGGTTGTGCAGTTAATAATACACAGACTTCAGAAGTAACAAACAAACAGGTCTTTACTATTTGAAGGTCCGGGCGAATCTGCCCCAGCAATCCTGCCACAACACTTATATACTGGTGTGGTCACTATCGGTATTACAGTATACAGAAGCCAAAGAAATAGTGCCACACCTAAAGTAGTTCTCTTAAAGGTGAACGGTTACATTCAATAGTTCCCTTAAAGGTAGACGGGTACATACACTACAGTTATCAGCTGTTGACGGACGGCCCTTGCAGTTTCAACATTGTGGGCCTCCCTCCCGCCTTGATGCTGCTGATGATCATTCTCCTCCTCTTCCTCCTCCTCTTCCTCCTCCTCCGGTTGTGCTCCAAGGCCTGGTGGTTCTGGCTGGGTCCTGAGGATTGCCAGGTTATGAAGAATGCAGCAAACAACTATGAAGAGGGAGACTCGCTCAGGCGAGCACTGCAGGGCTCCTCCTGAGTGGTCCAGACAGCGGAACCGTTGCTTGAGCACACCGATCGTCTGCTCAACGATGTTCCTGGTGGCGAGATGGCTCTCGTTGTACCGCAGCTCAGCACGGATGTTGGGGTTACGGAGCGGTGTCATCAGCCAGGTGCACAGTGGATAACCCTTGTCCCCGAGGAGCCAGCCACTTGGCTGATGCGGTGCCTGGAAAAGTTCTGCCACAGCAGTCTGGCACAGGATGAATGCATCGTGGCTGCTGCCAGGATAGCGGGCATTGGCTGCGAGTATCAGCTGTCTGTGGTCACAGACCAACTGGACGTTTAAGGAGTGGAACCCCTTTCAGTTTCGGAAAACCTCTGCATTCTCATGCGGTGCCCGCAATGCCACATGCGTGCAGTCAATGGTGCCCTGCACCATGGGGAAGCCCGCTATCCTCGCAAAGCCCAATGCGCGTTCATGCTGTTTGGCCCGGGTCATCGGGAAAGAGATGTACTGACGTCTCCTTTTATAGAGGGCATTTTTGACCTGACGGATACAGCAATGGACTGCGAACTGGGAGATATTGGCGATGTCCCCAGTAGCTGCTTGAAAGGAGCTGGTGGCATAAAAATTCAGAGCCACTGTGACCTTCACTGCCACCGACAGAGACTTCCTGGTCCTCAGTTGAGGCTGCAGATCTGGCTGCAGCAGGTGGCAGAGCTCAGTGACCACCTCCTTGCTGAAGCGCAGCCTGCGCAAACACTGCTCCTCAGACAAATTAATGTAGGAGAATTGTTCCCGGAATACCCTGGGAGGGTAAGGTCTGTGCAGAGGCCTGTTGGCCCTCCTCCATCTGGCCATGATTGCCACTCTCTCTCTGCGTCTCTGTTGCCTCCGATTCTGCAGGCGCAGGATGACGCCCCGAACCAGTGCACCCCCAAAGTCTCTTGATAATCGAAGTAATGAAGGTCAAAAACAAAAGTACCTGCAAAGTGATGCTTAGTAGTCAAAACTACTTCACACAGCGTTGACTCTATGCAGAAGTCTCTCCTTCTCTCTCTCAGAATCTCTCTGTTAGAATGAGTGGTGCAAAAATGTCTACCACAGAAAAAGGCAGGAAGAGGGCGCCTTTAAATAGCCTCCCCCCCCCAGCCCCTCACCGACTGGGAAACGTTCCAGTCTCCCTGTCGTTGCTTGCGCCAGGCGGAAAGGAGGGGGTCGCCACTCAATATCCAGTCCGGGGCACCACCAGGGCATTGCACGCTCGACTGACATTATGATCTGTGGGTGCAGGAGATCGTGGCGGTAAACTTTTGCGCCGCCGCAAAAACTAGTTAATTCCGCGAGCAGCGCAAACATCACCGCGTCCGGGCGCTAGTTTCTTTGCACCCCATTAACGCTAACGGGAGGCGCAAACCATGCGAATTTTCTCCCCTTTCTTTCTTTTACCTGAGATAGAAAAGACTTAAAAGCCAAGCTTTGCATTGTCAGATCGCCACTCCCTCAAAGACCTCACCTTCTCTCATTCACTCTTCAAATCTTATTGGACCTTAGCTCTTCAGTTTGATTTCTGTGGGGAATAAAAATCATTGGAAAGATTGGGCCAAGAAAACATAAATGAAGGAAGATGCATCTGGCACCGCGACATGTTTCCTCCTCCACCTTCTGTCTCGGTGTTGCTTCTGAGATGAAAAGGCCCTGAGAAGTCCATGCAGTGATTGCTGCTGTATGTCTGTTTATGGAGCACTCACACTGGCAGACTGTGCTGTGTAAATACAAGAAACATAAAATAGCGAGCTTTTATACGTGTTTTTATCCCACACAGTTAAATGTAAGGGATCATTTTCTGACTGGAGGATAGCTTCAGCTGCTAAAGAAAGAAAGAACTTGCATTTCTATAGCGCCTTTCACGACCTCAGGACATCTCAAAGTGCTTTACAGCCAATGACGTACTTTGAAATGTAGTTGTTATAAATCTCATCATCATGAAGAAACGACTCATGAAATAACACTGGACGGCCAGCTGGTGGCGCCATCCAAGGAGTATAAATACTCGGGCGTGGGCCCAGCTTATCCAGGGACATTTTGTAAGACAGGAACTAGTGAAGTACAACTAGACCGCCATGTTCTGAAACAAGTTGATTAAAGCCTTGCTTTATACTCGAACCAAGTGCGTAGTGAGTTTTATTACGTCAGTAGTCATTGTTGTAATGTAGGAAACGCAGCAGCCAATTTGCACACAACAAGATCCCACAAACAGCAATATGATAATGCCCAGATAATCTGATTTTTAGTGATTTTGGTTGAAGGATGAACACTGGCCAGGACACTGGGGATAACTCCTCTGCTCTTCTTCGAATGGTGCCATAGGATCTTTTACACCCACCTGAGAGGGCAGACGAGTCTTGGGATTAACGTCTTATCCAAAAGACAGCACCTCCAACGGTACTGTACTGAAATGTCAGTCCAGATTACACGCTCAAGACTCTGGACTGGGATTTGAACCCACGAACTTCTGAGGAGGCAAGTGTGCTACCGCTGAGCCACGGCTGACACACAGCAGCAAGTAACATGCATTGTTCATGAGCTTCCAACCAATGTCAGAAAAGACCAGCTGGCCCATCAAGCCTGCCGCGCCTGTTCGCGAGTATAACAAAAATGCACTGCGCCCTTAATTGTTTGTATAATGTAATCTTTTTGAAGTGTTGAAATACACAATGCACAAACAGAATGAGACTTTTGCGATTGATTCACTAGTAAGTGTCACTCTGAGCGAGCAGGCTTTCCTCTTATGCAGTTAATTTAACATTCTGCACTTTACCTTCAAGTATCCTTCACAGACATGGGATAATGGAGTTAAAAACCCAGACGCAGTGAGTGAGAGGAGGGCTGTCTATTCACTTCAACTGGCATGAGTACCTGGTAATGGATATTTCTTGTATTGACTCAACACAGAGAACGCTCCAAACCCTCCTGGATTGATGCTGCCTTTCATCTCATCAATTGTTTGATATTTCATATTACATCATGTTTCCAACCTATAGTGCTTGCATACAGCCTCCTTCCCCATTAATCCCCCTCCCCAGAGCATTCAGAAATGTTACTTCATCTCTGACAACACCCCCTGTCAGCAGTCTAAAGTTATCGTTGAGGTCCCTCGGGCTGACAAATCCACAGAGCCTGTGACAATAAACTCTGGCTTCTTGAACTCACTCACAGGCTCACAAGATAAACAGGGACGAGGAAAACCATTTGGGGCATCTTAGCTCAGCAACGTCGAAAAATCGACAGTTTCCCCCTCAACAGCATCCAACTGTTGCTTAAAAAATTCCAAGATTTTTACTTCCACTACTGTGCCTAGAAAGAAAAGAAAGAACTTGCATTTCTATAGCGCCTTTCATGACCTCAGGACATCCCAAAGCGCTTTACAGCCAATGAAGTACTTTTGAAGTGTAGTCACTGTTGTAATGTAGGAAACGCAGCAACCAATTTGCGCACAGCAAGCTCCCACAAACAGCAATGTGATAATGACCAGATCATCTGTTTTTAGGTGTTGGTTGGGAGATAAGTATTGGCCAGGACACAGGGAGAACTCCGTGAATGAAATCCATTCCAAGTGTTGATCACACTTTGTAGATATTTGATCTAAATCTGCATTTCTTTCTTTTGAATTTATTCCCCATTGTCCTATTATCATAGTTTTATTTGAATTAGTGTTCCAGATTCACCTGTTCTATAGTATTTACCATCTTAAATCCCCTCTCAGTCCCCTCCTTTCAAAGCTGGCATCAAAGGGGGAAATTTTAACCCCCAAAGATGTGTGGGTTGGGAGCGGGTAGGGGGTAAAAATGACTGATTTCTAGAGCAGGAGGGCAGCCCGGCTCCAACACACCCACTTCCGGGTTTAACAGAGGGACGTTTGGATCCGGTGAGAAACCTACTCGCCGAAGTCGGAGATTTCCTCATTGGGTGCAGGCTGCTACTGAATGGCTCAATTAACGTCCTTAGGAAACCTTAATGAGGTATTTTAAAATTGTTTTTAACTTGGCTCCAAATTTTACTTGAGCAGGATGGGTTTCCTGGGGCTCTGGAAACTGACCAGGGAAACCGAGTCCGGTTTGAGCAGCGTTCAGGTGGGTATTTAAACTTGTCAGCGTCCCATCTGAATAAAACCTCACTTATTGCAACTAGTGCCTCAGCTCCCTCTGGTAAACGTTTGGCAGGGAGTGCTTGTGTGGATACAGCTTCTTTCCATCTTGGAGGATTTCAAATTGACCAGATCAGGATGGGAGTTTCCTTGGATGTGTTTGACAGAGCATCAGAAGAGGAAGACCATCACCATCCATGGCAGCGACGGTGGCTCTGGTGGGATCAGCAGGTGCACAGGAGAGAGGGGCACAGGAGAGAGGCACACAGGAGAGAGGGGCACAGGAGAGAGGGGCACAGGAGAGAGGCACACAGGAGAGAGGTGCACAGGAGAGAGGGGCACAGGAGAGAGGGGCACAGGAGAGAGGCACACAGGAGAGAGGTGCACAGGAGAGAGGGGCACAGGAGAGAGGGGCACAGGAGAGAGGGGCACAGGAGAGAGGGGCACAGGAGAGAGGCGCACAGGAGAGAGGGGCACAGGAGAGAGGGGCACAGGAGAGAGGGGCACAGGAGAGAGGGAGGCAGGAGAGAGGCGCACAGGAGAGAGGGGCACAGGAGGGAGGGGCACAGGAGAGAGTGGCACAGGAGAGAGGGGCACAGGAGGGAGGGGCACAGGAGAGAGTGGCACAGGAGGGAGGGGCACAGGAGAGAGTGGCACAGGAGAGAGGTGCACAGGAGAGAGGCGCACAGGAGAGAGGGAGACAGGAGAGAGGGAGACAGGAGAGAGGCGCACAGGAGAGAGGGGCACAGGAGAGAGGGGCACAGGAGAGAGGCGCACAGGAGAGAGGGGCACAGGAGAGAGGTGCACAGGAGGGAGGGGCACAGGAGAGAGTGGCACAGGAGAGAGGGGCACAGGAGAGAGGGGCACAGGAGAGAGGCGCATAGGAGAGAGGAGCACAAGAGAGAGGCGCATAGGAGAGAGTGGCACAGGAGAGAGGGGCACAGGAGAGAGGCGCACAGGAGAGAGTGGCACAGGAGAGAGGCCCACAGGGGTGAGGGGCACAGGAGAGAGGGGCGCAGGAGAGAGGCGCACAGGAGAGAGGGGCACAGGAGGGAGGGGCGCAGGAGAGAGGGGCACAGGAGAGAGGGGCGCAGGAGAGAGGCGCACAGGAGAGAGGCCCACAGGAGTGAGGGGCACAGGAGAGAGGGGCACAGGAGAGAGGCCCACAGGAGGGAGGGGCACAGGAGAGAGGGGCACAGGAGAGAGGAGCACAGGAGGGAGGGGCACAGGAGGAAGGGGCATAGGAGAGAGGGCAGCACGGTGGCATAGTGGTTAGCACTGTTGCCTCACAGCGCCAGGGACCCGGGTTCAAATCCGGCTTCGGGTGACTGTCTGTGTGGAGTTTGCACATTCTCCCCGTATTTGCGTGGGTTTGCTCCGGGTGCTCCGGTTTCCTCCCACAGTCCAAAGATGTGCGGGTTAGGTTGATTGGCCATGATAAAAAAATTGGCCCTTAGTGTTAGGGGGGATTAAATACGTGGGGTTACGGGGATAGGGCTTGGGTGGGATGGCTGTCGGTGTAGGGACCGGGTGCTAGGGTTTGGATGATCAGCCATGATCTCGTTGAATGGCGGAGCAGGCTCGAAGGGCCGAATGGCCTGCTCCTGCTCCTATCTTCTATGTTTCTATGTTTCTAGGAGAGAGGGGCACAGGAGGGAGGGGCACAGGAGGGAGGTGCTCAGGAGAGGGGCACAGGAGGGAGGGGCACAGGAGAGAGGGGCACAGGAGAGAGGTGCACGGGAGAGAGGGGCAAGGGGAGAGAGGGTCACAGGAGAGAGGGGCACAGGAGAGAGAGGCACAGGAGAGAGGATTGCAGGTGGAGGAGGACAAAGTGGCCCAGCACTCATCTTCGGATGAGGAGAATATGGAGGAGGAGGAGCAGGAGGATGAAGATGGGGCACCCATCGCCAGACCAGCCGCTTAAATTGCTGCCTGGGATGCCCTAATATCGCAAAGGTTCTCCTGGTGTGAAACATAACAAATTAAATCCCGCGGTCACCTCCTACCACCAGCACCAACCCCACCCCTCCCTTTGCACTAAACAGTCCTTCAGCCACTCACCCACCCATTGCATAGCCACCCAATGGGTTTCCTCATGTATTGAAATTCATTATGAAACAATTGAAAGGGAGAGTTGGCTCTCGGGAGGCAATAATGGGCAAGATGCGGAAGTGGTGCAAATCATTAAATTTTATGTGTCGTTAATAAAAAAAAGGAAACTGAACAACATAACACTTTGTCAAACACCTATGTGCACACTCTTGGTGAATTACAATTTCTTCAACTGTATCCTGTGTGGCTTCAGCAGAGGTAGAGGCAGGCTGCTCAGATCCCTGCTCTGCCTGCTGAGATGCTCTTGGCCGACAACCTCTGGGTTTTGGAGCCCCTGAGGGCCCCGCCAAAGACTGCTCCACCTGCACCTGTGCAGGGACAGACTCAGCCATTGGGAGACGCTGTTGGATACTGGCTGAGGGGCGGGGTGGGAGGGGGTCGGGGGGTGCAACGTGTGAGAAGTGGGAGTGCTTTGAGTGGAGTCGCCATTTCCATGTCCCCATGGTTCAGCATCTGTGTCCAGTTGAGCAGAGCTTGGCGAGGATTGCGCCCCCAATGCACTCTCCCCAGCTGTCCCTGCCACCACGTGTTCACGTGTGAGGTGCAAATCACCAGGTGAAAACCCAACTAATTCTCTAAGTGGACCCAATGAAGTGCGAGTATTTGCACTGGTGCATGGCTGTAGGTCCTGTGACGGTGCACCCTCAGATGGAATGAGGTCCTCTGAAGAATTGTCTTCATGGATGTCCAGTGACACTTGCTGTGTGTGTGAAGGCCCTGGAAGACAAAGGAAAGGGACATGAATTAGTTGTGGTAAAGTCACTGTTGTGTATGTACCTTTAAGAGAGAACTGTTTTACAGCGCCTGTATACTGTAGTACCGGCAGTGACCACACCTGTATATAAAGCCGGAGCAGGCTTCTGCACTTCAGTCGTGAGACTACTCTACTCTAGTAAACACCTGTTGATTGTTAAGTTACAGCCTCCGTGTAGTTCTTGGGGAAATATCCTATTTAAAGAATCACGGATCAAACAGTGGCGACGAGATTGATTCGAATCTGCCTGCAACTTTGCATTTCCCATCAAGGAGTCGCTCTGGGAGGGCGGTGGAAGAAGCTCGAGGCCAGAAGCACGGGCGTCGACCACGAGCAACCACCCAGTCATCCGGCAGCAAGTGAACATCGCAGGAGTGGCTGTTGAGAGCCACGACGATCCAGCAACAGATTGGCAACAGGTGCAGCGCACACCCTTCCCGGACAGTGGCGGCAGGAGCCGACCGACGGCGTAGAAAAGCCGAGCAGCGTCGACGGGGTAAGAGAGAGGGTGAAGCGCACAGGGCGCGGCCGGGGGTTAAAGAACCGAGCGGTGTCGAGGAAAAACAAGCAGAGAGAGGGAGAGGTTAAAGCAACAGCCGGGTTCAGGACCGAGCGACAGCAACGGGAAAGGCGCACAGGAGAAAGCGCAGAGCACAGCCAGGGCTCAAGGGCTGAACCGCGTCCACGGGGAGAAGAAGGGGGAGCGCGGGAGATGCCATTTTTTTTTGAAGCCGCAGCGGAGAAGAAGGGTGAGCGCGGGAAGGAAGGAAAGCGCGGGAGACGCCATTTTGTTCCAGTGGAGAAGAAGGGAGAGCGCGGGAGACGCCATTTAGACAGTTAAATTACACTCAGGGATGGCGAAGAATGGCAGTATCATGGCGTTCGACAATGAAGTCGAAGATTGGGCGACATATGTGGAACACATTGAGGTGTACTGCAGGGCGAATGAAGTGCCAGATGCTAGGAAAGCACTGGTTTTGTTAAATTCCATGGGTGCAAAAACTTATGGCTTACTGCGAAACCTGATAACCCCAGAGAAGCCCGTGGAGAAGAATTTTGAAAGTATAGTAGAAATCCTACAGGACCACTTAAGCCCTACACCGCTGCTGATAGCAGAAAGATTTAAGTTCCACAAAAGGAACCAGCATAAAGACGAAAGTAATGCTGAGTACTTAACGGAACTGCACAAGTTATCGAAACACTGCCAGTTTGGAGCAGGACTATCAGATACGTTAAGGGACAAGTTTGTGTGTAGGCTTCAAAGTGAAGGAACCCAGAAACGGCTTTTATCAGAAAAGGATCTTACGCTGGACAAGGCTTTCAGCATGGCAGTATCGCACGAAGCAGCCGCACGGGGCACTGCAGAGATACAATGGAGACCGCAAGAATACGGCACCAATGAAATGTCATATGGAGCAGGGAAGTGTTATCGCTGCGGCAGAACAACACACGATCAGAAGGATTGTTGGTTCAAGGACCAAGTGTGCAGACAGTGTGGAAAAACAGGACACATAGCAAGAGTTTGCAGGTCAGGGAAGAAAACCAACAGCAAGAAATCTCCACAGGAGAAGTACAAAAAGGTACATAAGGTGATGGACAGTAGTTCAGACGAACAGGGAAATGATACAGACTCCGGAAGCAAGGAGCTGGGTTGTCTGAAACTACATAAGGTAACCAAAATGGAGGATCACCAGACTATCTGGGTCACACTCAAGATAGACGGAGTCCAAGTGAAAATGGAATTGGACACTGGATCAGCCCTAACAGTCATAAACCAAAGGGACTACAAGCGGCTATTTCCACATATACCCTTGAAAGCTACAGAGATTGTCTTGAAGACGTACACGGGGCAAAAAGTCTACCCCAAAGGAAAAATAAGGGTGAAAGTGATATACAAAGGCCAGGAAATACCTAAAATGGACCTATATGTATTGCCAGATGGAGGACCACCACTACTAGGACGTGAATGGATCCAGAAGATACAATTAGATTGGCATTCCATACAGGCACTGAAGGTTGAGGCCAAAAAGGATGACGACGCCACACCTGGACGACTGTCAAAAATGCTAACTGATGCACAAGAAGTGTTCCAGGAGGGACTCGGAACACTAAAAGGCATAACAGCAATGATTAAAATAGAGGAAAATGCAAGTCCAAAGATTTTTAAGGCCTTATGCTATCCGGCCAGCCATTGAAGCAGAGCTGGAAGGGTTGGAACGTTCAGGAGTACTGTCCAAAGTAGACTGGAGCGAGTGGGCTACACCCATCGTCCCTGTAATGAAGAGGTCATTGAGTAATACGCCTGGGGAACCAAAGAAGGTCCGCATCTGTGGGGATTTTAAGGTGACAGTGAACCCAGTCCTTCACACGGTACAATGTGCGCTTCCACAGATTGAGGATATTTTCGCCTCGCTATCTGGAGGTAAACGCTTCACCAAAATTGATCTGGCCCAGGCGTACTTGCAAATGGAGGTAGAAGAAGCCTCGAAACAATACCTCACGATCAAAACTCATAAAGGTCTCTATCAATACAACCGAGTGGTGTTCGGGGTAGCATCGGCTCCGGCTATTTGGCAAAGGGCAATGGATCAAGTCCTGCAAGGGATTCCAGGGACCCAGTGTTATTAGGACGACATCCTGGTCACGGGCGAAAATGACAGTGATCACCTCGCCAACCTGGAGAAGGTGCTCACTAGATTTAAGGAATATGGGCTTGTAGGATTCGCAAAATTGGATTTCATATTAATAAGGATCAATGGGCAGAAGAGGCCATGATTTTAAAGACTGTTTTAAAAGAAGCCCAGAAAAAGTGGCATACAAAATGGCCACCGTATCATGTGACCAGCTCATTGGGACACTTTAAAATGGTTCCTGCACAACCTCAGACAACTATGTGGATTGAACCCACAGCAAGTTCTGGAAGCTGTTTCTGAGAGGACAAAGCTAGACCCACAGGCATGCATATGGATTAGATGCAGATCCACTCAAGATCTGGCTGGAGACAGAGGCCATCTAAATGTTGACCCAGGTGAAAGAGACAATAACTTACTCATGAGGACAACACCAAGGGCTCGGTAACAGGATTAGCACGAAATTAAAAAACAATGAAAGCCATTTCAAACCAGAGATGGGCCTGTTACCAGCCGCTTAAAATGATTTAAAATATAATAACTGCCCCGCTGTGCTCAAAGCCCGCCAAAAGTTAAAACAAAGACTCACCTGATTTTGGGGGGGAAAGTGAAGCCTCGGGAAGAAAGGTATAACTGAAGAGACTTTTCAGCAGTTGAAACAAGCAGAAGCACCGGGTTGGAAGCGACACTCGAGGCAAGCTGAACAAGCAGCTTGGAGGACACGGCAGTGGGACACGACGCGACAGGGGCAACGACCCCAGGGACAGCTTGGACGAGTTGAGATACAGGACCAGGACGCAGCACCCCGGAACGCAGCTTGAGGAGGCAGACATAGCTTGGGAGAAGACTTTGGAGGAAGCTTGAATCAACAAGCTCGGACAGTCACAAAGAGAGCGGAGAAAAAGGACAGTTTAAAATCGGACAGTCGTTGCAGCCCCAGCAGCCTCGTTTTCAAAACCTTGCACTTCCTAGTGGGATTGGTGAGCATGTTTCTGGCCCTTCACAATCAGATCTAGTTAGGTTTAATAAGGGGGTGGATTTAAGGGTACAATTAACATGAGTTGTCTCTCGATGTTCCATGTGTTTCTTTATTTCATGATGATCTTTGTAGAGTATAAGATGCCTATATTTGCCTTAGTTAGTATAATGTCGTTATGATTTGTTTGTATTTGTTTTTCCCTCCCATGTACCGTACTCTTGTCTTTGTTGCATTTGATTTGATATTTTTCCATTTGCAATAAAATTTCATTTTTATTCATCAAACTTGGTCTACAAGAGTCTTCTCTGCATTGCAGTTCCTGCACCTAAGTCCAGAGTATAGAATCTAAGGGGTGAGTGGGTCGAACCGCTCAAAGTTTTACTGTGCAAGAGAGAGAGGCCTCTAGAGAGAGAAACCTCAGGGAAACCTCTCGAGGAAAACCCCTTACAGAAAATGGCGAGTCAGGCAGGAGTCTGGCAGCAGGATTGCAATGTAGTAGATCCAAGTTTGAATGGTCGAAATGCAATGGATGAGAGGATAGCGGATTATGTTTTTGGGAAGGTAAACCTTACAAAACAGTGGATATCTGACCTATTGAGAGATAGGCACCCGCTAGACGCAGCCATCAAGTGGACAGAAAGTAAAGAGCATAAGAAATCGGTAGAAAAGGCGGTCTGGCTGATGTGCTACAAGAAGCAAGTCCAGCTTTTGGACCAGGTCGTGGTGGCACAGACAGCCCAGATCAAAGGGCTGCTTACAGAAGTAGAGGAAAAGGTTGCGGGAGGTCAGAAACTGATTCAATCGCTTAACGCGCTGAATCAGGAACGCCAATCCGCAACTCACCGCCATGAGACCCGGATAGAGTATTTGGAATGTCAGGTTATTGAGGCCAAGGCCAGTGAAGGTAGAATGAAAGAGAGGTGTTTCCGCCTAGCTAAGCAGATAGCGACACAGGAGGAAAGAATCTTGGGGGCTAGGGCAGCTTATAAGATGGCCATGGAGGATAGGTCTGAGAACACCGATCATAGCGCTTGCCACAGGGAGCTAGAGGACCTGAGAACGGCCCTAGCGAAGGCAACCGGCTTGGTGTGTCTCATAAACCCACCAGTGAGCCAGCTACTGTTAGCCAAGGAATCCAAAAGACCGATTCCGCAAGAGGCAGTTGGGGTACCAACCCCCGAGCCCTCGGCACCTCCCGCCTATACTGAGTCTTGGGCTCCGGGGAAGGAAACGGTGAAGTTAGACAAAGAGGTTCCTGAGGTAGAGCAACCCCAGGTAGTAGAGTCGGGGCCGGCGCCGATGTGTCCAACTCGACACCAGAGGCTCGGTCCGGGCGTAGCGGATGGCGAGGATGGACCCCTCGTGAATCAGATCATAATGCCCCACAGCGCACAACAGCTGAGGGCAATGATAAGTCACATCCCAAAACTCTCCGAGTCAGGAGATCCCTCTGTCCATTTTAGGGACGTGGAGCAGACCGCAGCAGTTAATGACTGCGACGGGGTTGAACAGTCCAAAATGCTGCTGTTCTCCCTGGACAGCTCGCTCCTCCAGTGTCTCCCTGATGAGAGCAAGAGAGGGCACAAGGCGTATGAGGAGTTACGGGACGAGATCCTGGAGATTATAGGGGAGGGTGACGGAAGTCCGTTCCTCTGATTGGAAAGGACGATACAGCTAGAGGGAGAACCCCCACGGGTTTTCACCGGAAGGTTGTGGCCAGTGTATCGGCGCAGCTGCCCGGGCGAGCCGGCCCGGGCCGGGCTGAATGATGACCAAAGGGCTCATTGGCTCCGGTGCCTGGTCGCCAATTGCTTGCCACAGGTGAGGGAGCAGGCCAAAACATGGTTTGACCCCACTAACCCCCGCTCCACGGAGGAACTAGTACTTGATCAGCTCACGATAGGTTACAGGAACAACAAGAGTAGGGATGTGCCTTCCTCAAAGGGAAAGGTGCATGAGGCGAGGCCTGCAGCTCCTGCTAAAAAGGAATGGCATCAGGGGGGGAATCGCGCCCCCCAAGCCAAGAGCAGTTGTTACGGGTGTGGGAAGGAAGGTCACTGGCGCCGGGACTGTAAAAATCCCTGGAAGGATTGAAAGGGAAAAGCTCCCTCAGCCCCAGCCCAGACGCCCATCCGGGAGAAAGGAGCCGATGTGTCGATCCATCCCGCTGCGATCGAGTCAGTTTTAGAGGCAATGCGGTCTCTAATGACCTCGCAGGGGAAGGTGGCAGTCGCCAACGGCCCTGTTGCTCCCCCAGCCCCAACCGATGTGCCCAATTGACTAGAGCCAGCGCAGCCTGTCGACCTGTGTCCCCTAGAAAGACATGCACAGGAAGAGACCTCCTGTAAAATGGAGGAATACCTGCGGTGCCAGGTTGCGGAGGCTAAGTTAGTTGAGCAGGTTTTAAGGGAGGAGAACGCCAGGTTAACAGCGAGGGCTGGCAGTTTAGAGGGTCAGCTAAGGGTTTTTAAAATGGTTCATGACCAGTGTAAACTGTTTAAGCCAGGTGCAAAAGAACCAGCAGGGAAAGCCAGGTCTGAGAGTAAAAGCAATAAGCCTGAGGCAAGTAAAGAGTCACAGACCACACAAGCTGGCGTTGCAGCCTGCTTGAGGGGAGAAGCCATCCCGCCCACCTGGGAGGCTTCCCCGATGGCCTGGGACTCGGACGAGGAGGGACCCGAACAGCAAGGTCCCGCCCTCGACACGATTCTGGAGGAGGAGGAGTCGGAGGACGGAGGTTCCGCCCTCGACTCGAGCGTGGGGGAGGTAGAAATTGGGGGCAGAGATCCTCCACCTGTAAGGACAGGTGGGGAGGAGCCGTCTGCCACAGACCCAATTCCCGAAGGGGCGGAGCCTGAGGGGAGGGAGCCGAAGCCCACAGTCGTGGAAGAGCCACGGGCTGTGAGAGCCAAAGTCCCACCCAAAGGTCCACTCGCCAAGGGAGCCTGCCCAAACCCCAAAGGGGCAGAGCCTGAGGGAAGGGAGCCGAAACCTACTTGTTAAGTATGTGTATTGTATTGAACAATTAACACAAAGACTTAAACGTATAACTCAAACAGGTCTTTACTGGTTGGAGGTAGGGACTATACATAGGTCTTTACTTCATGCCCACAGGCGGGAACTGAGGGGAGATCAGTACCCACAGTACTATTTATACCCCTATGGCCAGGAGTGGTACTGCGTATCACTACGCCCTACAAGTAGTGCAGTCCTGTCCATAGGTTCAAAGTAGCACACATATTACATACACAACATTCCTCCCTTCCTAGCTTTACAGTCATCTCCCCATTTAACATAACGTAATAACATATATACATATATAACTTCAGGTTTACATAACAGAATAACATAGATACATAGATAACTTCATGTCAAAACAGATCACAGATTCAGTCTCTGCGGAAAACAGTCTACAGATTCAATCTCTGTGGTGGAGTCGGTTCACGTTGCTGGAGTGACTCATTCAATAGTCCTTCCATGGATTTAACAGTTTGAACTTCCGAACTGAATTGGCTCCGTTCGGAGGGACCACGTGTGTGATCTGGTAGAGGTAATAATGGTTCAGATGGGTCATCTTCTGTTTCGACTTTTCCTTTTCTGCTTCTTGGAGACTCTCTGGGCTCCACTGTCAGCTGCCAGCTGCATGCGCAGTTCCTCCTTCTCTCCCTCCTTTTTCCGTAGTAGAGCCACCTTCTCCCGATGTTCCGTAGACTTTCGGTGCTCCTCCATGATTTCTGTATGGTGGGAGTCGAAGTTACAAGTTGGGCAGGACAGGACATAGTAATATTCGGTGTCGTCCTTGTTAAGTATGTGTATTGTATTGAACAATTAACACAAAGACTTAAACGTATAACTCAAACAGGTCTTTACTGTTTGGAGGTAGGGACTACACGTAGATCTTTACTTCATGCCCACAGGCGGGAACTGAGGGGAGATCAGTACCCACAGTACTATTTATACCCCTATGGCCAGGAGTGGTACTGCGTATCACTACGCCCTACAAGTAGTGCAGTCCTGTCCATAGGTTCAAAGTAGCACACATATTACATACACAACATTCCTCCCTTCCTAGCTTTACAGTCATCTCCCCATTTAACATAACGTAATAACATATATACATATATAACTTCAGGTTTACATAACAGAATAACATAGATACATAGATAACTTCATGTCAAAACCGATCACAGATTCAGTCTCTGCGGAAAACAGTTCACAGATTCAATCTCTGTGGTGTAGTCGGTTCACCTTGCTGGAGTGACTCATTCAATAGTCCTTCCATGGATTTAACAGTTTGAACTTCCGAACTGAATTGGCTCCGTTCGGAGGGACCACGTGTGTGATCTGGTAGAGGTAATAATGGTTCAGATGGGTCATCTTCTGTTTCGACTTTTCCTTTTCTGCTTCTTGGAGACTCTCTGGGCTCCGTCAGCTGCCAGCTGCATGCGCAGTTCCTCCTTCTCTTCCTCCTTTTTCCGTAGTAGAGCCACCTTCTCCCGATGTTCTGTAGACTTTCGGTGCTCCTCCATGATTTCTGTATGGTGGGAGTCGAAGTTACAAGTTGGGCAGGACAGGACATAGTAATATTCGGTGTCGTCCTGATCTAGGCCAGCGAGAGGGTCTTCTATTTCCTCCATACCCAGCTGGGCGTTAGCCAGCTTTTGTTCCAAGTCCAGACATCTTTCCTGAAGAGACTTCTTCATGCGTACCTCTTCATCCAGCTTTTTCTGGGCTTTCAGCAAGTCGTTTACTAATGACCTCATTTGAGATTTTACTACTTCAACTTCTTTTGGAGATTGATTGATCGGACTATTCAATCCCTCTACCGGAGCAGCTGTTTCAGCGGTCTGTTGTTCTACGTTGACGTGAGTCAGCGTACTTTTGGCATCCAAGGGCTGCTCTGTTGCAGTCATCTCAGTCTGTGTTGCCACCTCAGCTCTTCCAATAACCTTTGAGAGCTCCGAACCCCTTTCGTTTGAATATTGAAGTTCGTGTTCAAGTTTTTCCCATTTCAGAGTCCTGTCCTTCAGCATATGCAGGAGTTGGCTGACCGTTAACTCCTCTGACATCAGACGTTTTGTGTGCTCCTGCTCCATTTTCTCCATCAGCTGCTTCTGTTGTCTTTCCAGATTCTCCAACTCTATATCAAAGAACTCTTTCGTTGCATTCAACTCTTGCTCAAAACGGCGAAGCATTTGTTCTAATTGCTGTTGTAGTTTGAAATGGAGTTGAGTTCGAGCCCGGCGTCCCTCAGAAATGGGCACATCAGTAGACTTGCCAGACTCAGAATCCACAGTTAAACTATGTTGTTGTTGCTCAGTGGAATTCTGTGCTGAAACTTTGTCTTTTGCACCTGAGTTGGGCTTACCATCATCCGTTCCAGAGTCTGGGCCGACTATCTTCACCGAGTTCTCACTCGTTATTGTTTGTAGGAAATGCCAGTCCATATTCATTTTCCTAATCCACTCCCGCCCTAGTAGTGGAGGACCTCCTTCAGATATCACATATAAGTCCATTATTTGACTGTCTTCGCCCTTGTGGACCACTGCAACCTCTATTTTCCCGATGGGGTACACTCTTTGCCCCGTGTATGTTTTCAATATAATCCCCGTATCCTGTAGGGGAATATGTTGGAATAACTTTCCGTAATCTTTCTTATTTATGACCGTCAATGCCGATCCAGTGTCCAATTCCAGTTTTACTTGGACTCCTTCTATCTGAAGAGTAACCCAAATTGTCTGGAGGTCTGCACCCTTACCAACGTTGAGTACCCTTAAGCTAGCCAGTTCAATACTGCTTGCGTCTGAATCGGACTCCTGTTCGGCCACCTTGTGTACCTTTGCGTATTTCCCTTGCGGTGACTTCTTGTTGCTGGTCTTCTTCGCTGACCTGCATACTCTAGCTATATGTCCAAGCCTACCACAAGTTCTACATTCTTGGTTTTTAAACCAACACTGGTTCTGATCATGCGTTGTCTTTCCACAACGATAACATTTGCCAGAACTCACACCCAATTTGTGTGCACTGAGCTCCGGTGACCGTAGCTGCATTACTGCCGTGCCTCTCGCTGCGGCTTTGTGTGCTGCTGCCATAGTGACCGCCTTCTCAAGCGTCAGCTCATTCTCCTCGAGCAGTCGCTTTTGTGTATCCTGTTTAAATAAACCACACACAAATTTGTCTCGAAGTGCCTCTGTCAGTCCCGTTCCAAACTGGCAATATTTCGCTAATTTACGCAATTCCAGCAAATATTCAGCATTGCTTTCATGCTGTAGCTGCCTTCTGTTGTAAAATTTAAATCGTTCCGCTAGCATCAGCGGCGTGGGGTTTAGATGATCTTTCAGGACAGAAACAATCTCATCGAACGTCTTATCCGCTGGTTCATCTGGTGATAACAGGTGTTTCAATTGCCCGTATGTCTTCGCACCCATTAAATTTAATAATGTTAGAGCTTTATCTTGGTCACGAATTTTATTGGCCTTACAATAATTTTTTTACTCTTTCAACATATATGGCCCAATCTTCGAGGTCACTATCAAAGGTACTAATATTCCCGTGTTTAGGCATTGTAGATTTGCAATTTCTCAGATTTTATTTTCTTTACTTGTTATCAAAGATGGCGGCTTCCCGCTCTTGCCGTCGTCCTCCGCCCACAAAATGGCGGTTTTCCCGCGCTTGGCGGTCTTCACCCGTCCCCCGACGCCGTCTCCCTTCAGCCCCCGAGTGCGGCCCTTATCTTCGCCGCGATCGCCCGAGTGCGGCCCTTATCAGCGGATGCGATCGCTGGATAGCGAAGTGGCTCCCGACCGAAGCGGCTCTTGCTCGCTCCCTCCCGGGCTCTGGCTTACCCGCTCGCGCGTTTCACCGCGGCTCTTATCAGGGATTGCGATCGCCCTTATCTTCTCCAACTTCCCCAGCCCTGTCTTTGCAGCCAACACTGCACGGCTTACCCCACCACCTAGGTTGAACAAGGAAACTGCAGAAAGACTTCTGTCAGTCGCTGGAAGCTGTCAGGATGGCTGCTGCATTCCAGTGCTCAGTCGCTGATGGAGGCTTCAGAGTCCTAAAGCCTGTCGCTTCTAGTGGGGTGGTGATGTTTGAAACCTCTCTTCAACTGCCGCAGGGTAAGAACCTGACTCGTCGCCAGGGTTAAGTATGTGTATTGTATTGAACAATTAACACAAAGACTTAAACGTATAACTCAGACAGGTCTTTACTGGTTGGAGGTAGGGACTACACGTAGATCTTTACTTCATGCCCACAGGCGGGAACTGAGGGGAGATCAGTACCCACAGTACTATTTATACCCCTATGGCCAGGAGTGGTACTGCGTATCACTACGCCCTACAAGTAGTGCAGTCCTGTCCATAGGTTCAAAGTAGCACACATATTACATACACAACAGTCCTGATCTAGGCCAGCGAGAGGGTCTTCTATTTCCTCCATACCCAGCTGGGCGTTAGCCAGCTTTTGTTCCAAGTCCAGACATCTTTCCTGAAGAGACTTCTTCATGCGTACCTCTTCATCCAGCTTTTTCTGGGCTTTCAGCAAGTCGTTTACTAATGACCTCATTTGAGATTTTACTACTTCAACTTCTTTTGGAGATTGATTGATCGGACTATTCAATCCCTCTACCGGAGCAGCTGTTTCAGCGGTCTGTTGTTCCACATTGACGTGAGTCAGCGTACTTTTGGCATCCAAGGGCTGCTCTGTTGCAGTCATCTCAGTCTGTGTTGCCACCTCAGCTCTTCCAATAACCTTTGAGAGCTCCGAACCCCTTTCGTTTGAATATTGAAGTTCGTGTTCAAGTTTTTCCCATTTCAGAGTCCTGTCCTTCAGCATATGCAGGAGTTGGCTGACCGTTAACTCCTCTGACATCAGACGTTTTGTGTGCTCCTGCTCCATTTTCTCCATCAGCTGCTTCTGTTGTCTTTCCAGATTCTCCAACTCTATATCAAAGAACTCTTTCGTTGCATTCAACTCTTGCTCACAACGGCGAAGCATTTGTTCTAATTGCTGTTGTAGTTTGAAATGGAGTTGAGTTCGAGCCCGGTGTCCCTCAGAAATGGGCACATCAGTAGACTTGCCAGACTCAGAATCCACAGTTAAACTATGTTGTTGTTGCTCAGTGGAATTCTGTGCTGAAACTTTGTCTTTTGCACCTGAGTTGGGCTTACCATCATCCGTTCCAGAGTCTGGGCCGACTATCTTCACCGAGTTCTCACTCGTTATTGTTTGTAGGAAATGCCAGTCCATATTCATTTTCCTAATCCACTCCCATCCTAGTAGTGGAGAACCTCCTTCAGATATCACATATAAGTCCATTATTTGACTGTCTTCGCCCTTGTGGACCACTGCAACCTCTATTTTCCCGATGGGGTACACTCTTTGCCCCGTGTATGTTTTCAATATAATCCCCGTATCCTGTAGGGGAATATGTTGGAATAACTTTCCGTAATCTTTCTTATTTATGACCGTCAATGCCGATCCAGTGTCCAATTCCAGTTTTACTTGGACTCCTTCTGTCTGAAGAGTGACCCAAATTGTCTGGAGGTCTGCACCCTTACCAGCGTTGAGTACTCTTAAGCTAGCCAGTTCATTACAGCTTAAGCTAGCCAGTTCATTACTGCTAGCGTCTGAATCGGACTCCTGTTCGGTCACCTTGTGTACCTTTGCGTATTTTCCTTGCGGTGACTTCTTGTTGCTGGTCTTCTTCCCTGACCTGCATACTCTAGCTATATGTCCAAGCCTACCACAAGTTCTACATTCTTGGTTTTTAAACCAACACTGGTTCTGATCATGCGTTGTCTTTCCACAACGATAACATTTGCCAGAACTCACACCCAATTTGTGTGCACTGAGCTCCGGTGACCGTAGCTGCATTACTGCCGTGCCTCTCGCTGCGGCTTCGTGTGCTGCTGCCATAGTGACCGCCTTCTCAAGCGTCAGCTCATTCTCCTCTAGCAGTCGCTTTTGTGTATCCTGTTTAAATAAACCACACACAAATTTGTCTCGAAGTGCCTCTGTCAGTCCCGTTCCAAGCTGGCAATATTTCGCTAATTTACGCAATTCCAGCAAATAATCAGCATTGCTTTCATGCTGTAGCTGCCTTCTGTCATAAAATTTAAATCATTCCGCTAGCATCAGCGGCGTGGGGTTTAGATGATCTTTCAGGACAGTAACAATCTCATCGAACGTCTTATCCGCTGGTTCATCTGGTGATAACAGGTGTTTCAATTGCCCGTATGTCTTCGCACCCATTAAATTTAATAATGTTAGAGCTTTATCTTGGTCATGAATTTTATTGGCCTTACAATAATTTTTTACTCTTTCAACATATATGGCCCAATCTTCGAGGTCACTATCAAAGGTGCTAATATTCCCGTGTTTAGGCATTGTAGGTTTGCAATTTCTCAGATTTTATTTTGTTTACTTGTTATCAAAGATGGCGGCTTCCCGCTCTTGCCGTCGTCCTCCGCCCACAAAATGGCGGTTTTCCCGCGCTTGGCGGTCTTCACCCGTCCCCCGACGCCGTCTCCCTTCAGCCCCCGAGTGCGGCCCTTATCTTTGGTTCCGATCGCTGGCCCGCGCTGCGCCTCGCACTTGAAGCGGCTCCCGGCCTCTGGCTCACCCGCTCGCGCGTTTCACCGCGGCTCTTATCAGGGATTGCGATCGCCCTTATCTTCTCCAACTTCCCCAGCCCTGTCTTTGCAGCCAACACTGCACGGCTTACCCCACCACCTAGGTTGAACAAGGAAACTGCAGAAAGACTTCTGTCAGTCGCTGGAAGCTGTCAGGATGTTTGCTGCACTCCAGTGCTCAGTCGCTGATGGAGGCTTCAGAGTCCTAAAGCCTGTCGCTTCTAGTGGGGTGGTGATGTTTGAAACCTCTCTTCAACTGCCGCAGGGTAAGAACCTGACTCGTCGCCAGTGTTAAGCGTGTGTATTGTATTGAACAATTAACACAAAGACTTAAACGTATAACTCAAACAGGTCTTTACTGGTTGGAGGTAGGAACTATACATAGGTCTTTACTTCATGCCCACAGGCGGGAACTGAGGGGAGATCAGTACCCACAGTACTATTTATACCCCTATGGCCAGGAGTGGTACTGCGTATCACTACGCCCTACAAGTAGTGCAGTCCTGTCCATAGGTTCAAAGTAGCACACATATTACATACACAACACAACTGTCGTGGAAGAGCCACGGGCTGCGAGAGCTGAGGTCCCACCTGAAGGCCCACTCGCTAAGGGAGCCACGCCCAAAGTACCTTCTCGCAGGTCGGCCCGAACGCCTCAGCCTGTAAAGTCTTGGCCCGAGTCACCCACTCCCAGTAGACACCGACTTCAGAAATCATTAAGAAAGCACAGTCCCCGTTTAACAGCAAAAGGCTGCGGGGAACCAGAGATACAGGTCACTGCAGCCCCGCCACAGGGAGCGGTGAGCTGCAGTCCAGAGCCACAGGTCACTGCAGCCCTGCCACAGGGAGCGGTGAGCTGCAGTCCGATCAGGGGAGAATGTGCAAACTCCACACAGACAGTCACCCGAGGCCGGATTTCAACCCGGGTCCCTGGCGCTGTGAGGCAACAGTGCTAACCACTATGCCACCGTCTCCTGAAAAGATTGAGGCAGTAGTCAAGGCTCCAGCAATGGAAAATGTGTCACAACTGAGGTCGTTCCTCGGGCTGGTAAACTACTACCATAAGTTCTTACCAAATTTGTCTACAGTAGTACACCCACTGAATACCCTACTGCAAACGGGGATACCATGGAAGTGGAATGACGAATGTAAGCGAGCTTTCCAGAAGTGAAAAAATTGATCACATCAAAAGAGGTGTTGGCCCATTTCAACCCAGCACTACCAATTCGGTTGGCATGTGATTCATCACCTCTGGTATTGGAGCGGTGCTGTCGCACAAATTGCCAGACGGGTTGGAGAGGCCAGTAGCCTTTGCGTCTCGGTCACTAACCTCAGCTGAGTGCAACTACGCCCAGATCGACAGGGAGGCCCTCAGCCTAGTATGGGGAGTAAAAAAATTCAACCACTATCTGCATGGACAGAAGTTCACCTTGCTGACTGACCACCAACCACTTGTCTCCATCTTTAATCCAAAGAAGGGCGTTCCGGTGATGACTGCACAGCGGTTACAAAGATGGTCCCTTTTTCTAGGGGCAAACCAATATGAAATAGAATATAAAGGCACGAAACAGCATGGAAACGCTGATGGGCTATCACGCTTGCCACTGCCTATTGTGGAGGAAGCACCAGCAGTGGACCCTATTGAGATATTTTATTAATCAGTAATTGAACGATTGCCAGTAACTAACGCTGATATAGAGAAGGAGACCCGCAATGATCCGACACTGTCTCGGGTATATGATTTGACGGTGAGGGGATGGCCAACACTGTTGCCAGCATTCTCATCCAGAAGAGAACAGCTGTCAGTATGCCAGGGGACAGTGATGTGTGGATCCCGAGTGGTAATTCCACCCAAGTTAAGGGAGAGAGTGCTCAATGAGCTTCACGAAGGTCATCTAGGAGGGGTAAAAATGAAAAGCCTTGCTAGGGCTTATGTGTGGTGGCCGGGGATTGATGAACAAATCGAGGACCTAACCAAGAGCTGCTCAGAATGCCAGAAGGTCCAAAATGCACCACCACATGCCCCTCTACACCCATGGGAGTGGCCCTCCTCTCCATGGCAACGGGTGCATATTGATTTTGCCGGTCCATTCATGGACTCAATGTTCTTAATAGCAGTGGATGCGCACTTGAAATGGCCTGAGGTGATAAAAATGTCCTCAACCACTACAGAGAAAATGATTGCAGTCCTACGGACCATATTTGCCAGGAACGGCTTGCCAGAGCAGATTTGCTCTGATAATGGACCACAGTTTGTGTCCGAAGAGTTTCGGAAATTTATGAGAAGGAAAGGGGTAAGGCATTACACATCCGCCCCGTATCATCCAGCCACAAATGGATTGGCTGAGAGGTTCGTACAAAACTTTAAAAAGGCGATAAAGGCCATGTGCGATGATGAAATTCCACTACAGCATAAGGTGGACAATTTCCTGTTAGCCTACAGAAATGCGACACATGCAGTGACCAACCAGACCCCAGCCATGATGTTCTTTAACCGAAGGTTGAGCTCTCGTCTGGATTTGCTCAGACCAAATGTGCGAAGAAATGTTGAGGATAAACAATTCCAGCACATCAATGAGAAGCCGACAAGGAGCTTCAATGTAGGACAACCAGTCTTGGCCCGTGACTACCGAACAGAGAAATGGCAACCCGGAACGATATGCACATGGCAGGGGCCATTAATGTACACAGTGGATGTCGGGGAGAACATTGTGAGACGCCACGTCGACCAGATCTTAGCGTCACAGGAACGCGTCAACCCCATGTCTCGCGTACCTGGGGATGAACCCAACATACCGGTAGCATCTACCTCAGAAACAGTAGCAGTGGAAACTGATGAACTAACCGACGAAAGGGGGCCAGAATCGCCTCCGCATCAAGAACAAGAACCTCAGGGAAGGCGCTATCCAGAAAGGATCAGGAAGCCACCCCAAAGACTGAATTTATAAATGCACTATTTTCAGTTAATGTTGCATGTTAAAAATGTTAATTGTTAAATGAATGTTATGGTACTGTTAATCTAAAAGGGGAGGAATTGTTGTGTATGTACCTTTAAGAGAGAACTGTTTTACAGCTCCTGTACACTGTAGTACCGGCAGTGACCACACCGGTATATAAAGCCGGAGCAGGCTTCTGTACTTCAGTCGTGAGACTACTCTACTCTAGTAAACACCTGTTGATTGTTAAGTTACAGCCTCCGTGTAGTTCTTGGGGAAACATCCTATTAAAAGAATCACGGATCTAACAGTCACAATCGTGACAATCAACATACTCAGTCTTTTCATAGTTCAGTCATTGATGAAATAAAGTCAGCATATGTGTGTCAGAGATATTTGCAATTCTGCGAGCTCCCTGTTTCTCCATCTGCGACTGAGAGGGACACAGATGTGCTTCTTATCTCCAGGGCCGCCTCCTCTGCATCTGTGAGCTGGACTATTTGTTGCGGCCCACCTCCAGTCCTCTCCCTCTCCCTTGCGTTTTGTGCTCTCTACACGGGATGAATAAACAGACCTGTGAGTGAGAGAAGGTGAGGTGTGTAGTGTATGTGCTTTAAGTCAGAACTACTTTTTACAGCTCCTGTATACTGTAGTACCTGCAGTAACCACACCGGTATACAAGCTGTGCGCATGCCTCTGTACCCCAGTCTAGAGATGACCCTCCTCCAGTAAAGACCTGTTATTTGTTTATGTACAGCATTCGTGTAATTATTTATCCACTGAACCATGGATCTAATAGTGGCGATGAGTGTTGATGCGAATCTACCTGCAACATAAAAAAAAATAAAAAATAGTCGAGTTCAGGAACTCGGGCGTCGACCGCGAGCAACCGCCCAGCAGTCAGGCAGAGATCCAACTTCGCTGGGGAGGCTGTGGAGAGCCGGGCTTGGTTCCCCAGCCACAACGAGCAGTAAGAGATCGAATACAGGTCGAGAGCAGACCCTTCCCGAGCAGCGGCGGCTGGAGCCGACCGACGGCAGAGAGAGAGAGCCAAGCAGCGTTGATGGGGTAAGAAAGAGGGTGAAGAGAGCAGGGCGCAGCCGGGGGTTGATCACCAAGCGGCGTTGAGGAAAAGTACTGCAAACCGGAGAGAGAGAGGGTAAGAAACAACCAGGTTCTAGACTGAGCGGCGTCGACAAATATCAAGAGAAGAACGCGCAGAGCACAGCCAGGGATCACAGACTGATCAGGGTCCACGGGGCGAAGCAAGGGGAGACGCCATTGAGTCGCGGAGAAGCAGGGAGAGCACGGGAGACGCCATTGAGCCGCGGAGAAGCAGGGAGAGCGCGGGAGGCGCCATTGAGCCGTGGAGAAGAAGGAAGAGCGCGGGAGACGCCATTTTGCGAAGCTGCAGCGGAGAAGGCAGGCGAGCGCGGGAAGGAAGGAAAGCACGGGAGATGCCATTTTGTGCCAGCGGAGAAGAAGGGGAAGCGCGGGAGGCGCCATTGGTGATAGTTAACGCACAACCAAGGATGCCGAAGAGTGGCAGTATCTCTACGTTCGACAATGAAGTCGAAGATTGGGCGACATATGTGAAACGTATTGAGGTGTACTGCAGGGTGAATGAAGTGCCAGACGCTAATAAAGCACTGGTTCTGTTAAATTCCATGGGTGCAAAAACTTATGTAAACAAGAATTTTGAAAGCATAGTAGAAATCCTACAGGACCACTTAAACCCCATACCGCTGCTGATAGCAGAACGATTTAAGTTCCATAAAAGGAACCAACACAAAGACGAAAGCAATGCTGAGTACCTAACGGAACTGCGCAAGCTATCGAAATACTGCCAGTTTGGAGCGGGACTAGCAGACATGTTAAGGGACAAGTTTGTGTGTGGGCTGCAAAGTGAAGGAACCCAGAAACGGCTTCTATCAGAAAAGGACCTTACACTGGACAAAGCTTTCAGTATGGCAGTATCACACGAAGCAGCCGCAAGGGGCGCTGCAGAGATACAACGGAGACCGCAAGAATATGGCACCAACGAAATGACCTATGGAACAGGGAAGTGCTATCGCTGCGGCAGAACAACACATGGCCAGAAAGATTGTTGGTTCAAGGACCAAGTGTGCAGACAGTGTGGGAAAGCAGGACACATAGCAAGAGTCTGCAGGTCTGGGAAGAAAACCAACAGGAAGAAATCTCCACAGGAGAAGTACAAAAAGGTACACCAGGTGATGGACAGTGGTTCAGACGAACAGAAAAGTGACACAGACTCCGGAAGCAAGGAGCTGGGTTGTCTGAAACTACATAATGTAACCGAATTGGAGGATCACCAGACTATCTGGGTTACACTCAAGATAGACAGAGTCCAAGTGAAAATGGAATTGGACACAGGGTCAGCTCTAACAGTCATAAATCAAAGAGACTACAAGCGGCTATTTTCACACATACCCTTGAAAGCTACAGAGATTGTCTTGAAGACGTATACGGGGCAAAAAGTCTACCCCAAAGGAAAAATAAGGGTGAAAGTGACATATAAAGGTCAGGAAATACCTAAAATGGATATATATGTATTGCCAAATGGAGGACCACCACTGCTAGGACGTGAATGGATCCGGAAGATACATTTAGATTGGCATTCCATACAGGCACTGAAGGTGGAGGCCAAAAAGGATGACGACGTCACACCTGGACGACTGTCAAAAATGCTAACTGACGCAAAAGAAGTGTTCCAGGAGGGACTAGGAACACTAAAAGGAATAACAGCAACAATTAAAATAGAGGATAATGCAAGCCCAAAGTTTCTGACGGCCAGACCAGTGCCTTATGCGATCAGACCAGCTGTTGAAGCAGAGCTGGAAGGGTTGGAACGTTCAGGAGTACTGTCCAAAGTGGACTGGAGCGAGTGGGCTGCACCCATCATTCCTGTAATGAAGAGGTCGTTGAGTAATACGCCTGGGGAACCAAAGAAGGTCCGCATCTGTGGGGGTTTTAAGGTGACAGTGAACCCAGTCCTTCACACGGTGCAATATCCGCTTCCACGAATTGTGGATATTTTCGCCTCGCTATCTGGTGGTAAATGCTTCACCAAAATTGATCTGGCCCAGGCGTACTTGCAAATGGAGGTAGAAGAAGCTTCGAAACATTACCTTACGATCAACACCCATAAAGGTCTCTATCAATACAACCGGCTGGTGTTTGGAGTAGCCTCAGCTCCGGCTATCTGGCAAAGGGCGATGGATCAGGTCCTGCAAGGGATTCCAGGGACCCAGTGTTATTTGGGCGACATCTTGGTCACAGGCAAAAATGACGGTGATCACCTCGCTAACTTGGAGAAGGTGCTCGCCAGATTAAAGGAAATGGGCTATCAGCTAATCGCCACAAGTGCGAGTTTTTCCAGAAACAGATCTCGTATTGTGGCCACGTCATCGATGAAGAGGGGTTACATAAGTCCCCTGACAAGATTGAGGCAGTAGTCAAGGCCCCAGCACCGGAAAATGTGTCACAACTGAGGTCGTTCCTCGGGCTGGTAAACTATTACCACAAGTTCTTACCAAATTTGTCTACAGTATTACACCCGCTGAACACCCTACTGCAAACAAGGGTACCATGGAAGTGGGATGACGAACGTAGACGAGCTTTCCAGAAGTGTAAAGAATTGATCACATCAAAAGAGGTGTTGGCCCATTTCAACCCAGCACTACCAATTAGTTTGGCATGTGATGCATCACCCTACGGCATTGCAGCGGTGCTGTCGCACAAATTCCCAGACGGGTTGGAGAGGCCAGTAGCCTTTCCGTCTCGGTCACTAACCTCAGCCGAGCGCAACTACGCCCAGATTGACAGGGAGGCCCTCAGCCTAGTATGGGGAGTAAAAAAATTCAACCACTATCTGCATGGACAGAAGTTCACCTTGCTGACTGACCACCAATCACTTGTCTCCATCTTTAATCCTAAGAAGGGCGTGCCAGTAATGACTGCACAGCGGTTACAAAGATGGTCCCTGTTTCTAGGGGCGAATCAATATGAAATAGAATATAAAGGCACGAGACAGCATGGGAAGGCTGATGGGCTATCGCGCCTGCCACTGCCTACTGTGGAAGAAGCACCAGCAGTGGACCCTATCGAGATATTTTATTCGGCGATAATTGAACGATTGCCAGTAACAAACGCGGATATAGAGAAGGAGACCCGCAATGATCCGATGCTGTCACGGGCATATGAATTGACGGTGAGGGGATGGCCAACACATGGCGACTCACTGTTGCCAGCATTCTCATCCAGAAGAGAACAGCTGTCAGTATGCCAGGGGACAGTGATGTGTGGATCCAGAGTGATGATTCCACCCAAGTTAAGGGAGAGAGTGCTAAATGAGCTACATGAAAGTCATCTGGGGGGAGTGAAAATGAAAAGCCTAGCTAGGGCTTATGTGTGGCGGCCGGGAATCGATCAACAAATTGAAGACCAAACTAAGAGCTGCTTAGGATGCCAGAAGGTCCAAAATGCACCACCACATGCCCCTCTACACCCATGGGAGTGGCCCTCCTCTCCATGGCAACGGGTGCACATTGATTTTGCTGGTCCATTCATGGACTCAATGTTCTTAATAGCAGTGGATGCTCATTCAAAGTGGCCTGAGGTGATAAAGATGTCTTCAACCACTACAGAGAAAACGATTGCAGTCCTACGGACCATATTTGCCAGAAACGGTTTGCCAGAGCAGATCTGCTCTGATAATGGACCACAGTTTGTGTCCGACGAGTTCCAAAAATTCATGAAAAGGAATGGGGTAAGGCATTACACATCCGCCCCGTATCATCCTGCCACCAATGGATTGGCTGAGAGGTTCGTACAAACCTTTAAGAAGGCGATAAAGGCCATGGGCGACGAGGAAATTCCACGACAGCATAAGATGGACAATTTCTTATTAGCCTACCGAAACGCGACACATGCAGTTACCAACCAGACCCCGGCCATGATGTTCTTTAACCGATGGTTGAGATCTCGTCTGGACTTGCTCAGACCAAATGTGCGAAGAAATGTTGAGGATAAACAATTCCAGCACCTCAACGAGAAGCCGACAAGGAGCTTCAATGTAGGGCAACCAGTCTTGGCCCGGGACTATCGAACAGAGAAGTGGCAACCCGGAACGATATGTACAAGGCAGGGGCCATTAATGTACACAGTAGATGTCGGGGAGAACATTGTGAGATGCCACGTCGATCAGATCTTAGCATCACAGCAATGCGTCAACCCCATGTCTCGAGTACCTGGGGATGAACCCGACATACCGATAGCATCTACTTCAGACCCAGTAGCAGTGGAACCCGATGAACTACCAGATGAAAGCGGGTCAGAATCGCCTCTGCACCAAGAACAAGAACCTCCGGAAAGGCGCTATCCCGAAAGGGTCAGGAAGCCGCCCCAAAGACTGAATCTATAAATGGACTTTTGTTATTGAATGTACATGTAAAAATGTAATTGTTATTTGAATATTAAGGGGGTAGTATTAATCTAAAAAGGGAGGAATTGTTGTGTATGTGCTTTAAGTCAGAACTACTTTTTACAGCTCCTGTATACTGTAGTACCGGCAGTAACCACACCGGTATATAAGCTGTGCGCATGCCTCTGTACCCCAGTCTAGAGATTACCCTCCTCCAGTAAAGACCTGTTATTTGTTTATGTACAGCATCTGTGTAATTATTTATCCACTGAGCCACGGATCTAACAAGGTGTTCACCCGATGGATGCAGGGCACTCTGTGAGGGTGACTATGAGACAGATGCATCACATTGCATAAGGATTGGGCTGAGAGGCAAGGGAGAATGGATAAATGGGGAGGTGATGAAGTGCATAGAAAGTGACGACTGGATGCTGCTGAAATTTGAGTGGACGAGAGGAATGATGTGATGGAGTATGCTTGGCAAGACAGAGTGAAAGTGGGTGGGGGGTGGCTTAAACCACAGAATATAGGTGAATCTACAATTTTCCTGACCTGGTTAGGTCATTAAATCACTTCCTGCACTGCATCCAAGACCAGGATATAATGCTCCTGCTGAACGCCTCCTCAGCTACCTCCAACCATGTCTTTTGGAGGAGTCCAACTCGATCGCTGGTGGATTGGTGGCACAGGGAATTGTGAGAATGTCTGCCATGGAGGGCAAGGCCAGATAATGAGTCCAATCAGGCCATGAACATGGCCGTGCAGACTTTAGACGCCAACTTGTCTGCCACCTTAAACAGGATGACAGATACCTTATCCGTGGCCTTACAACACATCACTGATCTCCACCAATCTGGTCTGCAGCAGAGTTCTAGGAGTGATGTGGCCCTGGCCCAGGAAAAGGATGATGGTGAATGGAGACATGGAAGTGGGGACTCCACTCAAAACACTTCTCACACGTTGGCTCCCAATGGCCGAGTCTGCCCTTGCACAAGTGCAGATGGAGCAGTCTTTGGTGGGCCGCAGGGGCTCCAAAACCCAGAGGCCATAGACCAAAAAGCATCTCTGCAGTCTGGGCAAGGATCTGAGTAGCCTGCCTCTATTTCAGATTCAGATTCAGATTCAGATTAGATTTATTTGCCATATGTAACAAGTACAATGGAATGCTTGTTCCCCGTGGGGACGCGTCAGCTATACATACAGCGCCGCGTTCAGAGTCAATACAATGGCTTCCCATGGCAATGGGAGCACGATGTCCCTCAGCCGCTCCGTCCTCCTCTTCACCGTGGCCTCCTCCTCACTGTTGCCGGCTCCATGTGTGGTGGCCTGCTTCTCCCGCTCTGACCACCATGCCCGGCTCCCCTCCTCCCATCCGGACTGCGAGTTACCCGAAATGGAGCTGCCGGCCGACGTGCTGCAGCATGTTGTGAGTCTGCTGCTGCTGCTCGTTGCGCTGCGCTCCTCTGCCCGACTCGCCGAACACATCATCGGGATGTTAATGCTCCAATGCGGCCTCCTCTTCACCGTCGCCGGCTCCATGCTCCACGGCCCGGGGCCTACTTCTCTCTCTTCATGGGTCGGCCTCTGGCCGCCATGCTCGGCTCCCCTCCTCCCAGTCGGAATTCCTTCCCGCCGAGGAGCTGCCGGCCGATGTGCTCCAGCGGGTCGGCTTGGCTGCTGCTGCTGCTCATCGCGCTGCGCTGCCTCTGCCCGACTCGCCGAGCACCTCGCTCCGGTTGCGGGAGTGAGCGGCGAGAGCTGGCCGCCCGAAACAGGGAGAGCGATCTCAGCACCGGTCCGTCACGGCCGCCATCTTGACCTGTTTTCTGCTGTTTTCTGCTGAAACCCTATGGGATGTACAACGTAGAAGCGGTAAAAAGCGTAAGAGAACGCTATTGTCACTCACCAAGGATATGCACATGGGTGTTCGACAAAATGTTATGTTATTAAGTTTCCCTTTCTTGTAACGACACATAAAATTTATTGATTAGCACCACTTCCACATCTTGCCCACTCGCCCTTTCACTTGTTTCATGATGAATGTCAATATATGACGGGACCCATTGGGTGGATGTGCAGTGGGTGGATGAGTGGTTGAAGGACTGTTTAGTGCAAAGGGAATGGGTGGGGAGTGGGAAAGAGAGGGGTTGGTGCTGGTGGTGCGAGTGTGCCGCAGATTTCATTTGTGATGTTTTCCTGTGTCAGTCACCACTAGGTGAAACTTCAAGCTATTAGAGCATCCCTGGCAGCAATGTACAGGAAACTTTTTTTTAATCAGGCATGGACGGGACCGACGTGGTGCCGATTCATCAAAAATTCCGGATAACCGAACACTATAGTAAAAGATACGGAGCTGAGAGCTCCGTATAAAGCAACAAACCCTGTTGCTTAGCAACAGCTTCAGAACAGTGGGCACAAGTTGCAAGCGTCTCTGTAGCTTAGCAACAGCTGCAGCCACACCCTTGCACAGCAACAAATGGAGTAAAAAAAGTAATAAAACTTAGCTGAACCTACTCCTGAATTTTGCCGGTTAACCGAGATTTCCGGTTATTTAGGTGCCGGTAAATCGAAAGTTTCCTGTACTGAAACATATAAAATTCTGACAGGGCTAGACAGACTGGGTGCAGGGAGGATGTTTCCCCTGGCTGGGGGCTCTTGAACGAGGGGTCACAGTCTCAGGATACAGGGTAGGACATTTAGGACTGAGATGAGGAGAAATTTCTTCACTGAGAGGGTGGTGAACCTGTGGAATTCTCTACCACAGAAGGCTGTGGAGGCCAAGTCACTGAATATATTTAAGAAGGAGATAGATAGATTTCTAGGCACAAAAGGCATCAAGGGGTATGGGGAGAGAGCGGGAATATGGTATTGAGTTGGAGGATCAGCCATGATCATATTCAATGGAGGAGCAGGCTCGGAGGGCCGAATGGCCTACTCCTGCTCCTATTTTTCTATGTTCTATGTATATGGCTGGTCTGGCGATGGGTGCCCCATTTTCATATTCCTCCTCCTCCTCTTCTTCAATGTTCTCCTCGTTTGAAGATGTCTGATGAGTGCCTTCGTCCTCCTCCACCTCCAATCCTCTCTGCTGAACAATGTCGCGCTGGACGCAGCACACCACTATTAATCTGGACACCTACACTGGGAGTACTGAAGGGTGTCTCCAGGCCTATCTGGGCACCTGAAGCGCATCTTCAACATGCCGATGGCTTGCTCTATGACACACCTGGTGTTCATGTGGTTCGGTTGTGGCACTCCTGCACTTTATTGGTGGGGTTCCTCACAGGTGTTTCCCAGGAGCCAAGTTTGGAATGGGAATCCGTCTCCTACAAATCAGCCCGTAAGTCTGGTTCCTGGAATGAAAGGGTTGGGATGATAGACTGCCAAAGCATGAAAGGCATTTGACAAGGTGCCACACAAAAGATTATTGCTCAAGATAAAAAAAATCACGGCATTGGGGGTAATATTCTGGCACGGGTGGAGGATTGGTTATCTAACAGAAAGCAGAGAGTTGGGATAAATGGTTCATTCTCAGACTGGCAATCAGCAACCAGTGGTGTTCCGCAGGGGTCAGTGCTGGGACCCCAACTCTTCACAATCTATATTAACGATTTGGAGGAGGGGACCGAGTGTAACATATCAAAGTTTGCAGATGATACAAAGATGGGAGGGAAAGTAGTAAGTGAGGAGGACATAAAAAACCTGCAAAGTAAGTGGGCAGAGTTTTGGCAGATGGAATACAATACTGGAAAGTGTGAGGTTATGCACTTTGGCAGGAAAAATCAGAGAGCAAGCTATTATCTTAATGGCAAGAAACTGGAAAGTACTGCAGTACAAAGAGATCTGGGGGTCTTGGTGCACGAAACTCAAAAAGTTAGTATGCAGGTGCAGCAGGTGATCAAGAAGGCCAATGGAATGTTGGCTTTTATTGCTAGGGGGATAGAATATAAAAACAGGGAGGTATTGCTGCAGTTATACAAGGTATTGGTGAGACTGCACCTGGAATACTGCATACAGTTTTGGTGTCCATACTTAAGAAAAGACATACTTGCTCTTGAGTCAGTACAAAGAAGGTTCACTCGGTTAATCCCGGGGATGAGGGGGTGGACATATGAGGAGGGGTTGAGTAGATTGGGACTCTACTCATTGGAGTTCCGAAGAATGAGAGGCGATCTTATTGAAACATATAAGAATTGTGAAGGGGCTTGGTCGGGTGGATGCGGTGAGGATGCTCCCAATGATGGGTGAAACTAGAACTAGGGGGCATAATCTTAGAATAAGGGGCTGCTCATTCAAAACTGAGATGAGGAGAAACTTCTTCACTCAGAGGGTGGTAGGTCTGTGGAATTTGCTGCCCCAGAAAGCTGTGGAAGCTACATCATTACATAAATTTAAAACAGAAATAGACAGTTTCCTAGAAGTAAAGGAAATTAGGGGTTACGGGGAGCGGGCAGGAAATTGGACATGAGTCTAGGTTCGGAACGGTCATGGCCCTGTGGGTGGCGGAGCGGGCCCAGGGGCCGTGTAGCCTGGTCCTGCTCCTATTTCTTGTGTTCTAATTCTGTGTTAGATTTCAGGAGATGGTTCTATTCACAGGGATTAGTGGAGACCTCGGGAACAGGCTGCCAGCTAGGAGTCCTTAAAGAGTAAATTGGGCCTGTTCCTGGCTGGGGTGGAAATCACCTTTTACAGAAGGTAAGTACTGCAGGAAATACAGGGACAGAGTGATCTCCTGGACCAGTTTCAATCGCCTAGATGGGTCGGAAAGGATTTTCCCAGATTTTTTCTCCCAAATTGGCCATTGGGTTTTTTATCTGGTTTTTCGCCTCTCCCAGGAGATCACATGGGTTCGGGTGGGATGGAGAGCGGAAGTAGATTTGAGGTTAGGATCAGATCAGCCATGATCTTATTGAATGGCGGAGCAGGCTCGAGGGGCCGATTGGCCGACTCCTGCTCCTATTTCTTATGTTATGTTCTTATCATAACAGCTCGCAGGAATCTGGCACACAACTGCAAGAATCTGTTCTTGTGATTGCACACCAGCCTCCCTCTCTCCAGTGCCCCCCTCTCTCCTGTGCTCCTCTCTCCTGTGCACCTCTCTCCTGTGCCCCTCTCTCCTGTGCCCTTCTCTCCTGTGCCCCTCTCTCCTGTGCCCCTCTCTCCTGTGCTCCTCTCTCCTATGCCCCCTCACTCCTGTGCCCCTCTCTCCTGTGTGCCTCTCTCCTGTGCCCCTCTCTCCTGTGCCCCTCCCTCCTGTGCCTCCCTCTCTCCTGAGCTCCTCTCTCCTGTGCCCCTCTCTCCTGTGCCCCTGTGCCCCTCCCTCCTGTGCCCTTCTCTCCTGTGCCCCTCTCTCCTGTGCCCCTCTCCTGTGCCCCTCTCTCCTGTGCTCCTCTCTCCTGTGCCCCTCTCTCCTGTGCCCCTCTCTCCTGTGCTCCTCTCTCCTGTGCCCCCTCTCTGTGCCCGTCTCTCCTGTGCCCTTCTCTCCTGTGCCCCTCTCTCCTGTGCCCCTCTCTCCTGTGCCCCTCTCTCCTGTGCTCCTCTCTCCTGTGCCCCTCTCTCCTGTGCCCTCCTCTCTCCTGTGCCCCTCCCTCCTGTTCTCCTCTCTGCTGTGCTCGTTCACCACAGCCTGCTATCGCTGCCGGGAATGGTGATGGTCTTCCACTTCTGAAGTGCCGTCAAAACCATCCAATGTGCATCCCATTCTGATCCTATCCATTTGAAAGGCTCCCAAGTTTGGAAAAAGCTTTATCCACACAAGCACTCTGTGCCAAATGTTTGCCAGAGGGAACTGAGACACCAGCTGTAATCAGCGAGCTCTTATTCCGATGGGGCAGTGACAAGTTTAAATACCCACCTGAACTGCGGTTCAATCGCGCCTGCTTTTCACTCGTCAGTTTCCCGAGCCCCGGGAAAACCGTGCTGGAGATGTTAAATTTAAAGGTCAGTGAAATTCAATGTAAAAAGACCTAATTAAGGTCTCCTCAGGACGTTAATTGCAGCGATATCTTCCCACCTGCCTGCACTACTTCTTCTTCTTAGGCAGTCCCTCGGAACCGAGGATGATTTGCTTCCACATTAAAAATGAGTTCTCAGGTGACTGATGAGTCCAATGCGGGACCTACAGTCTCTGTCACAGGTGGGGCAGGCGGTGGTTGTAGGGGCGGGTGGGTGGGGTGCTTGGGTTGACGTGCGCTCCTTGCGCTGCCTGCGCTTGGCTTCCGCTTGCTCATGGCGAAGAGACTCGAGGTGTTCGGCGCCTTCCCGAATGCTTCTCCTCTACTTTGTGCAGTCTTGGGCCAGGGATTCCCAGGTGTCGGCGAGGATGTTACACTTTTTCAAGGAGGCTTTGAGGGTGTCCTTGAAGCGTTTCCTCTGCCCAGCTGGGGCTCTCTTGCCGTGCCGGAGCTCCGAGTAGAGCGCTTGTTTTGGGAGTCTCGTGTCGGGCATGCGGACAATGTGACCCATCCATCGGAGCTGATTGAGCGTGGACAAAGCTTCGATGCTGGGGCTGTTGGCTTGAGCGAGAACACTGACGTTGGTGCGCCTATCCTGCCAATGGATTTGCAGGATCTTGAGGAGGCAGCGTTGGTGGTACCTCTCCAGTGCTTTGAGGTGCCTGCTGTACATGGTCCATGCCTCTGAGGCATACAGGAGGGTGGGTATCACTGCTGCTCTGTAGACTGCCTGCACTAATTAAGGTTCTGACTGCGGCAAGTGGGTTTCTCGCCGACATCCAAACTCGCCTTCGTTAAACCCGGAAGAAGACAAAGAGGCTTGGAATGCAGCTTTCTGTGTCTGGAAGTAAGGTTCAATGGAGCTGCCAACCAAAGGGGTGTCCCCACCGCCCCCCTGCAGCAGGACAATTGATGCCTGTTTACAAAACGTTACCACAGGACAATGCTTTGTTTACAAAGCAATTGAATGCTATTAGCATTTGTTTGTATATCGAGTGGATACATCTAAACTGCAGAAGAGACTTTTGTATCTTGAATGGGAACCGTTTAAGAATTGAATGGGTTTGTAAATCACCCAGCACTGGACAATAGGGCTGTTGCATTCTCTTTTGTTTTAGCCCAGGTGAACTCCGGATGTGGGCGGGACCATTTCGGCCCCACAGTGCAGACACATTAACCCAGTCCAACCACTCTGAGTTAGCCAATCACAGCTTTCTCTTGTGTATTGGACCCTTTGGGCGGGGAATTTTGCACACAGCCCTTGCAGGGCAGAACAGCAGGACCTCACCAGGTATAAAGATAGCTGCTGAGAAGCTATCTCTCTCTCTTTACTTCGCTGGACCACAGGTGAGCAGGGTGTTCTGACTCATCGGCAAGGCAACCTAGCAGGAGTTAGGGGGTGGTGATTTAAGGGAATTGCTAAGATTGTTTAAATAACATTGTAGTCATTTTATCCCTAGTTTTCGCCGTCTGCAACCCCCTGTTATATAGTTTTACTGCATTTACTGTGTTTGTGTGGTATAGTTTATCATTTGATTGTAGTTTATTTAGGTAATAAAACTTGATTTTTTCTCTCATCCAAACCACTTGTCTGTTTTAAAATCATTAATTATAAGTTCCTCCACTCAGAACTGAAGGAGGGGTAGCGATTTGAAACCGCTGTTTGTAAATTGGTTTAGAGTGCAGCAGCAAAAGCCTGGTGACCAGGTGAATTACCGTAAACCAGGTAAAAGGTTGGAATTGGTCAGAGCTCAGAGGCAAAGGCTGCTAGCCAGGTAAATTGCCATAAACCAGTTAAAAGAAGCCCCCCCCCCTTACAAATGGCGAGCCAGGTAGGAGTGGAGGCAGTTTTTGATTTAATAAGTGGTCTGGATCTGGAGAAAGTACCAGCTCTTGTTTCTCTCGTTTTCAGTATGTGGGTAGCCCTGCGGATGTTAGCAGCAGCATGTAGGCTGCCCTATCGGGGTATAGGTGGCTGGGTTAGGAAGGGTGTGAAGAGAGAGCAGGAGGAGGTTAAGGAGCGCCTTGTGCAGGAAGTCACTGAGGCCAGAGATGGTGAGATGAGACTGCGGGAAGAGAATGTCCGCCTCATCTCAGAAGTAAAAGAGCAGGAGGAAAGGTTTAGGCAAGCAGATCATGGCCCCTGTAGGGCAGAGATAGAAAGCCTTAACATGGCTTTAAAGGCATCAAAGGGAATGATTTGCATGATCAGCCTGAAGGCAGGTCAGCTGGATTTTACTGGCAGCCCAAGTGAAACCGCCCCAGTGGCAACACCCAGGGAAAGGCTGGCTAGGGAATTAGAGACCCCAAGACCGCAGCCCACAGCTCCGAGTCTTGAGGAGCTCTGGCAGCGAGGAGGGGTGGACAATGGGGTGGTAGGAGAACACCAGCAGGTCCCGCTAGGCAGGCGGGGACCAGGATCAGTGTACCCCCTCCAACAACGGAGGTACGGTCCGCCCGTGAGGAGTGAGCCTGAGAATAGGAATCCTCAGCCCACAGCAAGTTCGAGTTCACAGGCAAGCACTGTGGCTTGTGTGGGGGGAGGAGCCATTCATGTTCAGAGTAAGCTGTTTAAGCCAGGGAACAGGGAAGGAGAGTTCTGGGACCCCTGTAGAGCAGGTCCAGTAGCAGAAATCTGGGACAAGGGAGGGACACGGGATAGTTTTGGCCCCAGACGAAAGGCAGGTCCAAAATTCCCCAGTTAAAGCCACCTGGGTGAGGGAACATGAGTTTGCTGTCCATGCAAGTTCAAGTTCACCGCCTGTAAAGACAAGCACTGTGGCCTGTTTAAAGGGACCAGCTTCTCAGCCAGCTTCTAGAGTGCCCCCCCCCCCCCATGATGTGGGACCCTGGGGGTGCAGGGATAGCAATCCCTCTTGCAGGAGACATAGGGAGGGAGCTAACACCAGGTTTTAAACATGGGGAGGAAAATTTCCAGCCACCAGCAGCGGGTGGTGAGAGTATACCTGCCCCCAGCACAGGAGTGGGCAGGGAAGAGCAGACAAACCCAGAGAGATTTGCACCGGCAGGCTGCCAGGTACATTGGCCCAGTAATTCCGTTCCAAATGCGTGAGTACGGTCGGGGTACTCACGCGTCTGGCCGGAGGAAATGCCGGTTTTCAGCATGCAAAGCGCATGCGGGGAAACCCGGCATTTCCTGTCCTCTGAACGAAGGGGTTCAGAGGCACAGCGCGTGCGACTGCACAGGCAGCGCGTGCGCAGTGAACTTCGTCGATTTCATTCATGGATTCAGTGAGATTAAGTCCTTACAACTTACACATGAAAAAAGCATGTGTAAAGTTGCTCCAGAGGCTGCGGAGGAAGATATATTTTATCGTGGAGCTTCTGAAAGGCAATATTTTTGTTTGGGAAAGGGAGGAAAGTTATTTTAAGAAATGATGAGGTAAGTTTTAAAGTTTAATTATTTTTTTTAAACGGGTTTTCAGTACTGTAGGTAGAAGGAGCAATTGTGGCTGTGTGAATTGAATTTGCGGTGTTTATTAAATGTGAAAATGACTGTTTTAAAAGGAGTAATGTAACATTTCCAACATTTTTAAGAAAGAAACTTTTCATCAGTAATATATTCTTTTAAGTAATTATGTATGTATGTCCGTATATATTCCTTTACGTATATGTATATATTCCTTTACTTATGTGTATGAATGTATGTATTTAATTATGATTTTCCAATAAGTTACTTTCTCTGAAAGTCATAATTAAATACATACATTCATACACATAAGTAAAGGAATATATACATACATATACGCAAAGGAATATATACAGACATACATACATAATTACTTAAAAGAATATATTACTGATGAAAAGTTTCTTTCTTAAAAATGTTGGAGTCATTTTCACATTTAATAAACACAGCAAATTCAATTCACATAGCCACAATTGCTCCTTCTACCTACAGTACTGAAAACCCGTTTTAAAAAACAAAAATAAACTTTAAAACTTACCTCAGCATTTCTTAAAATAACTTTCCTCCCTTTCCCAAACAAAAATATTGCTTTTCAGAAGCTCCACGATAAAATATATCTTCCTCCGCAGCCTCTGGAGCAACTGTACTCATGCTTTTTTCATGTGTAAGTTGTAAGGACTTAACCTCACTGAAAGCATGAATGAAACCGGCGAATTTGACTGCGCACGCGCTGCCTGTGCAGTCGCACGCGTTCTGCCTCTGAACCCCTTCGTTCAGAGGACAGGAAATGCCGGTTTTCCCCGCATGCGCTGTGCATGCTGAAAACTGGCATTTCCTCCGGCCAGACGTGTGAGTACCCCGACCGTACTCACGCGTTTGGAACGGAATTACTGGGCCAACATTTTACATGTCAATAAAATGAAAAATTTAACAATTGCACGATTTGCCCCCTCGCATCTGCGACTGAGGGTCCAAGGAGGTGCATTGCACAAGAGGTCATCATCGTACGTATCCTCACACTGTTCCCTTTCGGGAACTGTATGAAGTGGTGGAAGGATTTCTGGCCACGTTAACGCTCCTTCCGTGACCATAACCATCTTCATACCAGCCATTAGGGTGGTTAGCCCTATGGCGTGAGGGTTTTACGGGCTCCCACAACCCATCTGAGGGGGGGGGGGCCACCCACACCCGCGGACACAAGTATCCCGCTGGATGTCCACCCAGAATTTATAGTTGGAGCTCCGACTCCACTTGCCGGGACTGTCTGGAGCGGGGTTCGAAACCCTACTCCTTCTGGCCCAGTGGCGGGGATGCTTACCGCTACGCAAAAGGCCCACTCCGCGCAAAAGGTGATACCCATACGTTTCCTGCGCCTTTTCCCTCCCCGTGACTGGAGCCCTATGCTGCCACTTGAAAGACCAACCTATCATCTGTCCTTTTTGCGGCGCCTTTGACTTCTCATTACCAATGATGAGCAGGTGCTGCGCCTTCATCTCGTTGAGGAGATTGCTGAGGTCATCATCAGTTCAATTGTGAGTTCTTTTAATGCCGTGAATTGTGCTCATTCCAGTCATTTCACGTTGCTAATCGGAGTGGGCCTTTGGCGTAGCGGTAGGATCCCCGCCGCTGGGCCAGACGGGGGAGGGTTTCGAACCCCGCTGAAGACAGTCCCGGCAAGTGGAGTCGGAGCTCCGGCTCTAAATTCTGGGTTGACATCCAGTGGGATATTTGCGTCCATGGGTGTGGGTGGCCCCCCCCTCCTCGTATAGCTTGTGGGAGCCTGTAAAACCCTCCCGCCATAGGACTAACCACCCTAATGGCTGGTTCAAAGATGGTTATGGTCACGGAATGAGCGTTAATCACGGCCATAAATCCTTCCACCACTTCATACAGTTCCCCAAAGGGAACAGTGTGAAGACACGTATGACGACGACATTGCTAAATAAATAAATGGAATGAAAAAAATTCTTTCAGGGCTTTTAAAAGTCTTTAAATTGCTTTAATTCTGTTTAAAACTACTTCAGATTCTTCAAAATAATGTAAATGTTTTTAAAAGTTTATAAAAGTTACCAAAAGCTTCATATAAATACCAAAAACCTATTTGAAATGCTGCTCTGCATGTAAAAATGCTTTTCAGCTTGTGAGAAACATTGGGGGCATGTCCTACTAAACTGAGACCTCAAGGGGCGTGTCTCACTTGCACTGCGCGCTCCAGGCTTCGCGCTGGCTGCACTCCAGGGCGGCGTGACATCAGGCGCTGCCCGGGATTCTTCTGTTTCAAAAAGGAATTCCAGGCGTCCCTGGAGGTGAACGGCAGGCGCGTCGGGTAAGTGCAGATCGGGGGCTTGCACGCGCGGCAAGCCCCCGACCTGAATTTCTGCCCCATTATACAGTGCGGGCTATTTGGACATGGGGGAGAAGGTTCCCAGCCAGCTGGGGCTGTGACCCAAGCTCAGGGTCCGCCAGCCAAAGTTTCCCCCATAGAGACACCCCTCAGAAGGTCTCAGCGGGTGCCCCAGCCTAAGAAAGCATGGTCACCCACTTTACAGTGGAGTAGGGCAGCCTCCCGAACCAGGGAGAAGCCAAAGAACAGGGGTCCCCACTCAACAGCCATAAGCTGCGGGGGACCAGAGACAGGAGGCAGTCCAGCTTCGCTGCAGCCAGCAGCAATCTGCGACAGTGCCAGAGATTAGTCTGGCCGTCCGGAGACGGGCGGCATCTGTATTATAGCTTTGGAGTGAATATAGCGTGCTTTTAAGGTGTATTTTAAGTTTTGTTGATATAACTGGTAAGTTTAAGTGTAAAGAGTTTAAGTTTCCATGTGTACCAAATGTTTGCATTTTGGTCCGAGGTCGAGGGACCCGACCGTGTCTCCACCTAAGGCAGCAGGTCAGTGAGACCTGGCTGCATGTCCTTTTAAGTTTTTGCAGGAGACTGGAAAATGAAGCAGCCATGTTCGCCCAGCCCGAGCTGGGCATCGAATGAAGATATGGAGACAGAATGTTGGGGATCACCTCGCCACTGGACGAATCCAAGAGACCCCGCAGCGATCTTCGGGAAAAACCGGACAGTGTCCAGAGGAACTTGCCTACTCCTCCTACGGGGAGGAGATGGGCCCCAGCTGGGTGGGGCACGGCCCCCAACCCAGCACTATCCTGACCGAAGTTCACTTGCGGGAGACCACGCCGTTGAGGAGTCATGATGGGGAAGCGCGGGCGCCTTGTGATAGGGATGCGTTCCTCGGAGGTGGGTGGTGATGGCCCGGGAAAGATCGTATAGAGGAGGGGGAGACCCAAGAGTTGCGTGGGTGCGTTCGGGGAAGGGAGGAACTCACCCGGGGGCCCACGGGCAAAGTGAGGGTAAGTGTGGCTGGGAAGGATGAGTGGGTGGCCGGATCAGTGTGGGGCCAGGGAGAGCCGCCACACAGGCACCCATCATTTTCTACAGCCAGTCAAGGGTAGACGGGAGGGGGAAAGACTGGGAGTCGAGATCCCATGCTCCCCGGTCTCGGTCTGTGCTAAAGTATATTTTAAACAGGAGGGGTACCCCGCCTCCACAAAAGGACAAGGGAACGGCTCGGGGCTGGCGGAGCAGACTGGTCTGTAAATCCATTCTGCCTGTTTTAAAGTTTAAGATGATTAAAGGGGGGTGGAAGGTACTTTTACTGCTCGAGTGGGAGGAGCAATACCCACTCGAATTTCGCGACCCATCATCGGCACATGATGATCGGGGTTTATTTAAGCATGTTGTTTCAAATGTTTAATGATTTTTTGTATTTTGTGTTGCAGCCCCAAGTTGAGCAGAGGCGTAGGATCCTCTCCGTGCTTGGGACCATTTTGTGTACATTGTGTAACTAGGATTGCAACATTTTGTAATAACTTATGATGTAAAAAAGTGATTGTAAATTTGGTTTACATTGTATAATTTTACAAGCGTGTAGGGGTATGAGACCCCTTATTGAAAACTGAAGTATCTGTAAGATGCCTACCGTACCATGGTTTTTTTTTCTCTTGAATTTAAGAGGAATAGACGGGACGGGGATCAGTGGCAGATAGCTATTAGGTAAATACAGGGGATGGTTGTTTGTGAGGGGTCAGAAATCATTGCTCATTTCTTCAAGAGGATACTACAAGCAAGCTGGAAGTATCCAAGGGCGAACTGTAAGAATTCGCAATAATTTACAGTTCTGAAGATTAATTTTGATTAAAGAATCCCTGGGTGTTGTGCTTTTAAATTTCCAGGGATAAAAATGGCTGTCACCACATGGCCGAAGACAAAGGACAATGCTTTGTTTACAAAGCAATTGAATGCTATTAGCATTTGTTTGTATAGCGAGTGGATACATCTAAACTGCAGAAGAGACTTTTGTATCTTGAATGGGATCCGTTTAAGAATTGAATGGGTCTAAATCACTTAGCATTCTGGACAATAGAGCAGTTGTATTTCCCTTTTGTTTCAGCCCAGGAAGCTCCGGAAGACACATTAACCCAGTCCAACCACTTTGAGTTAGCCAATCACAGCTTTCTCTTGTGTATTGGACCCTTTGGGCGGGGAATTTTGCACACAGCCCTTGCAGGGCAGAACAGCAGGACCTCACCAGGTATAAAGATAACTGCTGAGAAGCTATCTCTCTCTCTTTACTTCGCTGGACCACAGGTGAGCAGGGTGTTCTGACTCATCGGCAAGGCAACCTAGCAGGAGTTAGGGGGTGGTGATTTAAGGGAATTGCTAAGATTGTTTAAATAACATTGTAGTCATTTTATCCCTCGTTTTTGCCGTCTGCAACCCCCTGTTATATAGTTTTACTGTAACTACTGTGTTCGTGTGGTATAGTTTATTCTTTGGATTGTAGTTTATTTAGGTAATAAAACTTGATTTTTCTCTCATCCAAACCACTTGTCTGTTTTAATATCATTAATGATAAGTTCCTCCACTCAGAACTGAAGGAGGGGTAGCGATTCGAAACCGCTGTTTGTAAATTGGTTTAGAGTGCAGCAGCAAAAGACTGCTGACCAGGTAATTGTCATAAACCAGTTAAAAGATACCCCCCCTTACACGCCGACATCCAAACTCGCCTTCGTTAAACCCGGAAATGGGCGTGTTGGAGCCGGATTGTGGTCGCGATCTAAAATTAACTTATTTTAACTACCCGACCGCCCCTGACCCACCCGTTCTTGGGGGTTATGCTTCACTCACCCTTTTCAAATGTCTTCACACCGTATCTCCACCCCACCTCCGCAAGCTTTTACAGTCTGACTCTCCAGCCTACACCCAGTGGTCTGCTGTGCGTTCTGCCCCCCACCCCCCACCCCCCACAATGTTAGGTGTCACCCTTGGCTCAGTGGGTAGCACTCTGGCATCTGAGTCAGAAGGTGGTGGGTTCAAGTCCCACTCCAGAGACTTGAGCACATAAAGCTAGGCTGACACTCCAGTGCAGTGCTGAGGGAGTGCCGCACTGTCGGTGGTGCCGTCTTTCGGATGAGACATTAAACCGAGGCCCCGTCTGCTCTCTCAGGTGGACATAAAAGATCCCATGACACTATTCGAAGAAGAGCTGGGGAGTTCTCCCCGGTGTCCTGGCCAATATTTATCCCTCAACGAGCATCACAAACACAGATTGGTCATTATCACATTGCTGTTTGTGGGATCCTGCTCTGCGCAAATTGGCTGCACATTTCCTACATTGACAGTGACAACACTTCAAAAATGTTCTTCACTGGATGTAAAGCGCTTTGGGATGTCTTGAAGACATGAAAGGCACTATAGAAATACAAGACCTTTGTTGCTTCCTTTCGTATCCCCTCACAATCCATGGCAGAGTATTCAACCCCTGCTCTCCAATTCTCTTCCTTAACCCCTCTGCCTTTGCCATCTATCTCCTCAACCTCAGGAGGCTCCTGTATTTTATCACCTCCTGTAATTCCCTTCCCACTTCCTGCTTGGTGCCCACCGGCCTGGGAGCCCACCTCAGGACATTTGCTTCACAAAAGACACGAGAGAAGTTACGAGCTCTTGCTGAACACGTTTAAGGCACTGTCTTGTCAAGCTGAGACTCAGAGATGGATGAGGAGGCATTTGTGGGAAATATAACCTCAGGTCAAATTGTTAAGTATACACTAAGCAACTCTGCTGGAGGATGGAGACCCAATTTTAATCACTCCACCATTGGCGGTCGTGCCTTCTTCTGCCGAGGCCCTAAGCTCTGGCATTCCTTCCCTAAATCTCTCCACCTCTCCTCCTTTAAGACGCTCCTTAAGCTTATGGTCACCTGTCCTAATAGCTCCTGTGTGGCTTGGCCTCAAATTTTGTCTGACAACAATCCTGTGAAGCGCCTTGGGATGTTTTACTACGTTAAAGGTGCTCTATAAATGCAATTTGTTGATGTTATAGTTTTGGGTCTGGATGAAAGCTGCTTTGAAACAGTGGGAAGACCAAACACAGATTGGGTGACCGCTTTGCGGAACACTTCCATTCAGTCCGTAAGGGGGACCCCGAGCTTCCGGTCACCTGCCACTTTAATTCTCCGCTCCACTCCCACTCTGACCTCACTGTCCTCAGCCCCTTACACTAATAACATAAGAACATAAGAAATAGGAGCAGGAGTAGGCCAATCGGCCCCTCGAGCCTGCTCCACCATTCAATAAGATCATGGCTGATCTGATGCTAACCTCAAATCTTCTATCACTCTCCATCCCACCCGAACCCATGTGATCTCCCGGGAGAGGTGAAAAACCAGATAAAAAACCCAATGGCCAATTTGGGAGAAAAAATCTGGGAAATTCCTCTCCGACCCATCTAGGCGATCGAAACTCTTCCAGGAGATCACTCTGTCCCTATATTTTCTACAGTACTTACCTTCTGTAAAGGCGATCTCCACCCCAGCCAGGAACAGGAATAAAACCATCTCCTGAAATCTAACACAGAATTAGAACACAAGAAGTAGGAACACAACCAGGCTACACGGCCCCTGGGCCCGCTCCACTACCCACAGGGCCATGACCATTCCGAACCTAGACTCATGTCCAATTTCCTGCCCGCTCCCCATAACCCTTAATTCCCTCTACTTCTAGGAAACTATCTATTTCTGTTATAAATTTATTTAATGATGTAGCTTCCACAGCTCTCTGGGGCAGCAAATTCCACAAACCTACCACCCTCTGAGTGAAGAAGTTTCTCCTCATCTCAGTTTTGAAAGAGCAGCCCCTTATTTTAAGATTATGCCCCCTAGTTCTAGTTTCACCCATCATTGGGAACATCCTCACCGCATCCACCCGATCAAGCCCCTTCACAATTCTTATATGTTTCAATAAGATCGCCTCTCATTCTTCTGAACTCCAACGAGTCCCAATCTACTCAACCTCTCCTCATATGTCCACCCCCTCATCCCCGGATTAACCGAGTGAACCTTCTTTGTACTGACGCGAGAGCAAGTATGTCTTTTCTTAAGTATGGACACCAAAACTGTATGCAGTATTCCAGGTGCGGTCTCACCAATACCTTGTATAACTGCAGCAATACCTCCCTATTTTTATATTCTATCCCCCTAGCAATAAAAGCCAACATTCCATTGGCCTTCTTGATCACTTGCTGCACCTGCATACTAACTTTTTGAGTTTCGTGCACCAGGACCCCCAGATCCCTTTGTACTACAGTACTTTCCAGTTTCTTGCCATTAAGATAATAACTTGCTCTATGATTTTTCCTGCCAAAATGCATAACCTCACACTTTCCAGTATTGTATTCCATCTGCCAAATCTCTGCCCACTTACTTAGCCTGTCTATGTCCCTTTGCAGGTTTTTTATGTCCTCCTCACTCACTACTTTCCCTCCCATCTTTGTATCATCTGCAAACTTTGATATGTTACACTCGGTCCCCTCCTCCAAATCGTTAATATAGATTGTAAAGAGTTGGGGACCCAGCACTGACCCCTGCGGAACACCACTAGTTACTGATTGCCAGTCTGAGAACGAACCATTTATCCCAACTCTCTGCTTTCTGTTAGAGAGCCAATCCTCCACCCACGCCAGAATATTACCCCCAATCCCGTGATTTTTTATCTTGAGCAATAATCTTTCGTGTGGCAGCTTGTCAAATGCCTTTTGGAAGTCTAAATACACTACGTCCACTGGTTCTCCTTTATCCACCCTGTATGTTACTTCCTCAAAGAACTCAAGCAAATTTGTCAAACATGACTTCCCCGTCATGAAACCATGCTGAGTTTGTCCTATTAAATTATGTTTATCCAAATGTCCCGTTACTGTCTGCTTAATAATGGACTCTAACATTTTACCAACCACAGATGTTAGGCTAACAGGTCTATAGTTTCCAGCCTTCTGCCTACTACCCTTTTTAAATAAGGGTGCTACATTAGCAGTTTTCCAATCTGCCGGGACCCTTGCTGAGTCCAGGGAGTTTTGGAAAATTATTACCAATGCATCCACAATCCCTACCGCCACTTCCCTCAAGACCCTAGGATGTAAGCCATCAGGTCCAGGGGATTTATCCGGCTTAAGTCCCATTATTTTACCAAGTACCACTTCCTTAGTGATTTTAATCGTACTTAGCTCCTCTCCCCCTACAGCCCCCTGTTGGGATATTCTTAGTGTCCTCTACCGTAAAGACTGATACAAAATATTTGTTCAGCGTTTTTGCCATCTCCATGTTTCCCACCATTAATTTCCCGGTCTCATCCTCTAAGGGACCAACATTTACTTTAGCCACCCTTTTTCTTTTTATATAACTATAGAAACTTTTGCTATCTGTTTTTATATTTTTTGCTAATTTACTTTCATAATCTATCTTCCCTTTCTTAATCTTTTAGTTATTTTTTGCTGTCTTTTAAAGACTTCCCAATCTTCTATCCTCCCACTAGATTTGGCTACCTTATATGCCCTTGTTTTTAGTTGGATACTATCCTTAATTACTTTACTTAGCCACGGATGGCTATCTTTTCTTTAACACCCTTTTTTCCTCAGTGGAATATATTTTTTTTGGAAGTTGTAAAATAACTCCTTAAATGTACACCACTGATCATGTATCGTCTTATCCTTTAATCTATTTTCCCAGTCCACTCTAATCAATTCCGCTCTCCTTTATTCAAGCTCAGCACGCTTGTTTGAGATCCAACCTTCTCACCCTCTACTTGAATATGGAATTCAACCATGTTATGGTCACTCATTCCAAGGGGATCCTTTACTAGGACATTTTTAATTAATCCTGTCTCATTACACAGGACCAAATCTAAGGTTGCTTGCCCCCTGGTCGGTTCAGTTACATACTGCTCAAGAAACTCATCCCTAATACACTCAATGAACTCATCCTCAAGGCTGCTCTGCCCAATTTGATTTGTCCAGTTAATATGATAGTTAAAATCCCCCATAATTATAGCTGTTCCCTTATTACAAGCCTCAACTATTTCCTGATTAATACTCCATCCAACAGAGTTGCAACTGTTCGGAGGCCTATAGACTACGCCCACTAGTGTTTTTTTCCCCTTATTATTCCTTATCTCTACCCAAACTGTTTCACTATCCTGCTCCTTTGACCCAATATCATTTCTCTGTATTATAGTGATTCCTTCCTTTATTAACATAGCCACCCCCCTCCCCTCCCTTCCTGCCTGTCCTTCCTGATTGTTAAATAACCTGGTATGTTTAATTCCCAGTCATGGTCACCCTGCAGCCATGTTTCTGTAATGGCCACACGATCATACCCATATGTAGTTATTTGTGCCGTTAACTCATTCATTTTGTTACGAATGCTACGTGCATTCAGATAAAGAACTTTCAAATATGTGTTGTGACACTTCCTGTTTTTTCCCCTTTTACTACTTTACCTTTTACTCCATACCTTCTGTCCCTTCCTGGCACGTTCTGTTTTTTAATTTCCCCACTGCTACCTAAGTCTATGACCTTCTCCGTTGTCATTTCTGTTATTTGCTCTCTAGAAACCTCCCCCCCACTGTTCCAATGAAGCTCAAAGTAAACTCGAGGAGCAACACCTCATCTTTCGATTAGGCACTTTACAGCCTTCTGGACTCAACATCGAGTTCAACAATTTCAGACCATAACCTCTGCCCCCATTTTTCTCTCACATGGTAGCTGTTGTAAGAAGTCACACAACACCAGGTTATAGTCCAACAGTTTAATTTGAAATCACAAGCTTTCACAGTGCTGCTCCTTCGTCAGGTGAAGTGGAGAGATGCATAAGGACACAACTTATATAGTCAGAGAATAATGCCAGATGATTACAGGTAATCTTTCTAACTGCCATTTATCACACCTCGGCAGAGAGATAATCACAGCAATCAAAGGTGTGAATGGTGTCCAAACAGGTCAGTCAGGAAAACATTACATCAAAGAACACTGAGGTGGGGTCACAAGGGGTCAAATGTTGCAGATGCTGGTGTCTGTATGAAAAACAAAAAACAGACAAAAAAACATTAAAAAAAAATGTTTTTGGCTGGAAATCACAGCAGGTCCGGGCGCATCTGTGTAGAGAGAACAATCCAACAATGACTCGAGTCTGGATGACCCTACATCAGGTGGGGTTACATGTAGCGTGACATGAACTCAAGATCCCGGTTGAGGCCATCCTCATGAGTATGGAACTTGGCTATCAGTTTCTGCTCTACGATTTTGCATTGTCGTGTGTCTCGAAGGCCGCCTTGGAGAATGCTTACCCGAAGATCGGAGGCTGAATGTCCTTGACTGCTGAAGTGTTCCCCGACTGGGAGGGAACACTCCTGCCTGGCGATTGTTGCGTGGTGTCCGTTCATCCGTTGTTACAGTGTCTGCATGATCTCGCCGATGTACCATGCTCCGGGGCATCCTTTCCTGCAATGTATGAGGTAGACAACGTTGGCTGAGTCACATGAGTAAGTACCATGTACCTGGTGGGTGGTGTCCTCACGTGTGATGATGGTATCTGTGTTGATGATCTGGCATGTCTTGCAGAGGTTGCCGTGGCAGGGTTGTGTGGTGTCGTGGTCGCTGTTCTCCTGAAAGCTGGGTAATTTGCTGCGAACGATGGTCTGTTTGAGGTTAGGCGGCTGTTTGAAAGCAAGTAGTGGAGGCGTGGGGATGGCCTTAGCGAGGTGTTCATCGTCATCGATGACATGTTGAAGGCTGCGAAGAACATGGCGTAGTTTCTCTGCTCCAGGGAAGTACTGGACGACGAAGGGTAGTCTGTTGGTTGTGTCCCATGTTTGTCTTCTGAGGAGGTCTATGCGATTTTTTGCTGTGGCCCGTCGGAACTGTCGATCGACGAGTCGAGCGTCATATCCCGTTCTTACGAGGGCGTCTTTCAGCGTCTGTATTTGTCCATCGCATTCCTCCTCGTCTGAGCAGATCCTGTGTATTCGCAGGGCTTGTCCATAGGGGATGGCTTCTTTAACGTGGTTAGGGTGGAAGCTGGAGAAGTGGAGCATCCTGAGGTTGTCCGTGGGCTTGCGGTAGAGTGAAGTGCTGAGGTGTCCATCTTTGATGGAGATTCGTGTGTCCAAGAATGAAACCGATTCTGAGGAGTAGTCCATGGTGAGTTTGATGGTGGGATGGAACTTGTTGATGTTATTGTGTAGTCTTTTCAGTGATTCTTCGCCGTGGGTCCATAGGAAGAAAATGTCATCGATGGATCTGGTGTATAGCGTTGGTTGGAGGTCCTGTGCAGCGAAGAAGTCTTGCTCGAACTTGTGCATGAAGATGTTGGCGTACTGGGGTGCGAATTTGGTCCCCATGGCTGTTCCGTGTGTTTGGGTAAAGAACTGATTGTCGAAGGTGGCCTTCGAGACACACGACAATGCAAAATCGTAGAGCAGAAACTGATAGCCAAGTTCCGTACTCATGAGGACGGCCTCAACCGGGATCTTGGGTTCATGTCACGCTACATGTAACCCCACCTGACGTAGGGTCATCCAGGCTCGAGTCGTCATTGGATTGTTCTCTCTACACAGATGCGGCCGGACCTGCTGTGATTTCCAGCAAAAAAAAAAAAAATTTTAAATTTTTTTTTCATACAGACACCAGCATCTGCAACATTTGACCCCTTGTGACCCCACCTCATTGTTCTTTGATGTAATGTTTTCCTGACTGGCCTGTTTGGGCACCATTCACACCTTTGATTGCTGTGATTATCTCTCTGCCGAGGTGTGATAAATGGCAGTTAGAAAGATTACCTGTAATTATCTGGCATTATTCTCTGACTATATAAGCTGTGTCTTTATGCATCTCTCCACTTCACCTGATGAAGGAGCAGCGCTCCGAAAGCTTGTGATTTCAAATAAAACTGTTGGACTATAACCTGGTGTTGTGTGACTTCTTACATTTGTCCACCCCAGTCCAACACCGGCATCTCCACACCATGGTAGCTGTTGATGATTCTGCCATTCCATTTACACTTCATCTAGACTCATCTTTTGTTTCTTAACTTGTCCCATTGCCATCTCCTTTTGCCTTGCATCATCATCCCTTTCGTCTTTTAATCTCTCCTGTCTTCCACCCTATCACAGACCTTCCCTTTTGTTCTTTCCTCCCCTCCCCCTTTTCCCTGCCCCTGCTTAAAACCTGTTACATCTCTAACTTTTTCCAGTTCTGACGAAGGGTCATCGACCTGAAACGTTAACTCTTTCTCTCTCCACAGATGCTGCCTGACCTGCTGAGTATTTCCAGCATTCTCTGTTTTTATTTCAGATTTCCAGCATCTGCAGTATTTTGCTTTTGAAACAATGCTCAGTGCTTTGAGTGGCAGAAAGAGGGCCACAGTCTGAAACTGAGTCATTGCCAGTGCTGGAAGGGACCTTTAATGTTTGTGGGGAATTTCATCACAATAGCTGCGTGTCAAAGGCACCCTGGTGTAATTGCCTGTATCAGTGCCCTCTATAATGGAGATACCAAACTGGGTTCAGAAGCTGAATCCAGATCAGCAAATATCAGGTCACCACCGTGACAATGTTAAGTGAATAACCTGAGCTGTAATTGGCTAGGTTCAATTGCTGAGATGTTTAACAGTCTCATTTTCTCCCTTTTTCATGGAAAGCTTTTAAAGCCACCTAGTTAAGTATCCTCCGACCGGTTTCTCCTCCAGATATTTCTCTTTGAATGTTCCCCACCAGTGCAAAAGCAACCCGAGTGTTTACAAAGATCTATGGGGGGAGATGCAATGGCCACCAGAGCCACTCGACAACAGCAGTCAGCACAGCAGCACCAACACTCTCCCCGAGGAGGCACGGAATACTAAGCGTGCTTGTGTGTGTCAGCTCCTTGATAAAGTACACCAGCAAGATGGAGAGAGCAGCATGAGCATCGCTGAACCAGCAGCTCGAAGGATCAAATCCCAAACAACAGAGCAGCAAGCTAGGACACAGGAACAGGAGGAGGCCGTTCAGCCCCGCCAGTCTGCTCTGCCATTCAATTAGATCATGGCTGGTCTGTAGCTCAGCCCCCTTTACTCACATGTGCACCATGTTGCTTCATACCCTTAGCCAACAAAAATCTACTGATCTCAGGCTTCAATATTTCAATTGGCCTCCCGCATCCACTGCCTTTTGTGGGAGAGTGTTCCAGAGTTCCACTACGCTTTGTGTGAAAAAGTGCGTCCTGATTTCACTCCTGAATGACTTGGCCCTCATTTTAAGATTATGGCCTAGAAATTCAGTGGGCTGCGCCACCAGTTAGCGCCTAGAGAGGGGACTCAGTGGCTTTAGCGCCACTGGCCACGCCTCCCGCGAAATTTAGCTGGGTGCTAATGGCAGCGTTAGTCTGTAGCGCTGTGCCGCCACCGATGACGTCATCGGTGTGCGCAGCGCCCTGCTACCGCCCCGAACCCGATATTGGGTCGCGCCCCCGCCCCCGCCGTAGCGCCGGTCGCAAATCGCGACCGGTACAGGGGGGCCTACCTGTGGCAGTAGTGGCGCAAATTAAGGGGGAGGTGCGGGGCGGCCATTTTTTTCGGTGGCCGCCTGCCAGCACTTCCTCGCACCGCCCTCCCCGGCCTCCTGATCCCCCACCCCGGGCAGTGCCGGCTGTGTCCCGAGACCCCGGCACTTCTCCTCGGTGCCGGGCTCTTTTGCCGGCATTCGCGATCGGTGATCGTGCTGGTGCAGGCCCCTCCACCTTAAGAAGGGGAGGAATGGCCTGCAGTACCGCAGCGCGCCGTGCCGCAGCGTGTGGCGCAGCGGTACGTAGCGCTGCGATATTCAGTTTGAGCGCCCCAAGTGGGACGCAGGGTGCCTCGAGCAGCACCCCGCGTCCCTCTTGGGGCGCTCAAACTGAATATCAGGAGGGCGCAAGCAGCTCCACCCGGAGCGCAAATTCCGGCGCCCAGGCGAGCTTGGCGCCCCAAACGCGGCGCCACCATATTTTTAGCCCTATGTTCCCTTGTCCTGGACTCACCCAGCAGAGGAAATAGATTCTCTGTATGTTGAATCCATTTATAATTTTAAACAGCTCAATTAGATCACCCCTCAATCTCTTAAACTCAAGGGAATGCAATCCAACTTTATTGCAATCTGGCCTCATAATTTCACTCTGTTAGCCCCTGCATTATTCAGGTGAATCTGCACTGCACCCAATCCAAAGCCAATAAATCCTCCTGAGGGGCAGTGCCCAGAACTGAACGCAGTGCTGCAGATACAGCCTGACCAATCTGACGCAGCTAAGAGGAGCGCGAATGTGCCTCCCGGCCCGTCCAAAATCTTTCAGGCTACTGCCAGTCTCTCAGCGGGCCCCCCCAGGGATTGCCTCTCCCTCTCCCCCCTTTAAAGACTCACCTCCGGCTCCTCTCTGTGGAGAAGGTGCTGGATGTCCTGCACCACCTCCCGATCGGCGAGCTGCCCGTCAGTGTTTGTTCCCGCTGGCAGCTCGCCGATCAAATTAAAATGAGGCCCCTTCATGAAAGTGGCTGGGAGCTCTCGCTGGTGTCATCGGGTGGGCAGTGCGATCACCCAGCCCTCCGCCTGTCCAATGTGTACCCAAGACTAAACTCAGCCCCACAGGGTCTCCTGTAACTAATACAAAGGCAAAATACTGCGGATGGTGGTGAAAGCGTATCTCTTCCCATGGTTACTGTCGCAATAAAGGGTTGTTAGTCCTGCAACAATAATTTCACGTGATTATGGCCTGAGTGGTTTTAAACAACAAGCTTTGATATAAAAGCAAAATACTGCGGATGCTGGAAATCTGAAATAAAAACAGAAAATGCTGGAAACACTCAGCAGGTCAGGCAGCATCTGTGGAGAGCGAAACAGAGTTAACGTTTCAGGTCGATGACCCTTCGTCAGAACTGGAAAAAGTTGGAGATGGAACAGGTTTTTAAAGCAAGTGAAAGGGGGCAGGGAAAGGGGGGAGGGGGGGAAAGAACAAAAGGGAAGGTCTGTGATAGGATGGAAGGTAGGAGAGATTAAGAGACATTAAGAGATGGTGCGAAGCAAAAGGCGCTAAGATTGGGACAACACTGGAAATCAGGCAACAAGCCAATGGCAGGACAGCACGGTTGTCAGTGGAGCTCTTTCCCTCCCCCATTGACAATCAACCATGGCCTTGCAGGACCACACCGTCAGAGGCAAATCGTGCTTCATTGGCCACCAACAGCCTCATCAACTGAGAAGACTGTGGCTGGTTGCTAAGCAGGTAGTCGTGACACCTCAAGAGTGAGCCACACTTAGAACAAAGCCACTACAGGGTATCATCTTTACCTACTCTATCAGTTCATGCACATCTTTCATCCTCTTTCACTGTAGTTATCCAGTTTATGAAAGATGGCACAGTCTTTTGGCCTGGCACCATCAGTGCAATCACCTCTTCAAAGTAAGCGTGTTGATGCCTCTCTCCCAATGCACCAGCTTAAAAATGAAAAACTTGCATTTATATAGCTCCTTTCACAACCTCAGGACATCCCAAAGCACATTACAGCCAATGAACTTTTGGAGTGTGGTCACTGTTGTAATGTAGGAAATGCGTCAGCCAATTTGCGCACAGCAAGCTCCCACAAACAGCAATGTGATAATGACCAGATAATTGTTTCTTTTAGTGATGATGGTTGAGGGATACATATTGGCCAGGGCACCCGGCGGGGAACTCCCCTGCTCTTCTTCAAACTAGTGCCATGGGATCTTTCACATCAACCTGAGAGGACAGACGGGGCCTCGGTTTAACGTCTTATCCGACAGTGCAGCACTCCCTCAGTACTGCATTGGGAGTGTCAGCCTGGATTAAGTGACCATGTCTCTGGAGTGGGACTTGAACCCATGACCTTCTGACTCAGAGGTGAGAGAATCACTCCACACCCCCAACACCCCCATATTCCTGATGGTGACGGAACCGCGCGATTGCCAGAGGCTGCCATCTTTAAATTTTCAAGTCTCGCCGGTGAGCATATCGACAATGACAACTTGGCTACAGTTCGTCACCTTCTGAGACAGGGCAGCACAAATGGGCAGGTAGAAGGTGTGCAAACACTGTCCTTATTATCCTGACTGGCCCTCTCCATGTTTTCTGCAAGTTCAGCAGTCAAGAATTGATTATTTGTCACTAGGTTAACCCGAAGGACCCACCATATTACATGAACTACCACAAAAGAACATTTCGAATAACCAGAGTTATTTATCAGGACTGCAGGCAGCTGTGGCTGTCTCAGGCACTTTCACACACAGATTAATAAGTGTATAAACATCCCCGCTTGCAGTAAGTGTGGTCTAAACTGATTTTTAAACAGCTTTTCAGTGGCAGGCCTGCGTTAACACATTTCACAATAAAACATGATATAAAAAATTTAAATGTACATTGTCGGCTGTAATGAACATTGAAAACATGGAAGCTGGTCCATAGGAATGGACCAACAGGTAGAGGTTAAAGTGCGCAGTGATTTGTATCATTACCCGGTAGCGTCTTGCAGTTATGTCTTACCCAGAATTGGACACAATACTTCAGCTGAGGCCAAACCAGTGATGTACCGCACCGGCGCACTGTGGCTGCAGTGTGGACCATCTACAAGATGCACTTCAGCAACTCACCAAGGCTTCTTCGGCAGCACCTCCCAAACCCACAACCTCTAGCACCAAGGGCAGCAGGCGCATGGGAACACCACCCACCACCTCCAAGTCGCACAGCATCCTGACTTGGGCATATATTGGCCGTTCCTTCATCGTCGCTGGGTCAATATCCTGGAACTCTCCACCTAACAGCACTGTGGGAGTACCTTCACCACACGGACTGCCGGGGTGCAAGAAGGCAGCTCACCACCACCTTCTCAAGGGCAACTACGGATGGGCACTACCTCTTCTCTCGACCCCTCCACAGTCTCTAAATTGTCAGACTGCTTGTCCGACATACAGTTCTGGATGAGCAGAAATTTTCTCCAATTAAATATTGGGAAGACCGAAGCCATTGTTTTCGGTTCCCGCCACAAACTCCGTTCCCTAGCCACTGACTCCGTCCCTCTCCCTAATATCTGTCTGAGGCTGAACCACACTGTTCGCAACCTTGGTGTCATATTTGACCCTGAAATGAGCTTCTGACTACAAATCCGCAGCATAACAAAGACCGTCTACTTCCACCTCCATAACATCGCCCGTCTCCGCCCTTGCCTCAGCTCATCCGCTGCTGAAACCCTCATCCATGCCTTTGTTACCTCTAGACTTGACTATTCCAATGCACTCCTGGCTGGCCTCCCACATTCTACTCTACGTAAACTTGAGGTCATCCAAAACGTGGCTGCCCGTGTCCTAACTCGCACCAAGTCCTGTTTGCCCATCTCCCCTGTGCTCGCTGACGTACATTGGCTCCCAGTTAAGCAACGCCTCGATTACAAAATTCTCATCCTTGTTTTCAAATCCCTCCAAGGCCTCGCCCCTCCCTATCTCTGTAATCTCCTTCAGCCTTACAACACCCCCGGGATATCTGCGCTCCTCTAATTCTGCCCTCTTGAGCATCCCTGATTATAATCGCTCAGCCATCGGTGGCCGTGCCTTCTGTTGCCTGGGCCCTAAGCTCTGGAATTCCCTCCCTAAACCTCTCCGCCTCGCCACCTCTCTTTCCTCCTTTAAGACGCTCCGTAAAACCTACCTCTTTGACCAAGCTTTTGGTCACCTGCCCTAATTTATCCTTATGTGGCTCGGTGTCAAATTTTTGGACTGACAATGCTCCTGTGAAGCGCCATGGGACGTTTTACTACGTTAAAGGCGCTATATAACTAAAAGTTGTTGTTGTAAATGCTGGCCTTGCCAGCGAAGCTCACATCCCGGGAATGAATTTTAAAACATGCACGCTGTGCCGTGTGCTCCTTTTCCTTCACCTACCTGCTGATGTGCAATGCTCAGCACAACAGTAAAAAGCCGCTGGCAATTGTCCCAGTGATGTTTGTATCTCAAACTATCATTCACAAGCTTCTCGTGCTCAGCATAACATTTTCTCGTTTTGTTTTTCTCCCTCTTTGAAACAGATTGCCTGAAAACATTTGATCCTTTCTGCTTCTTCAGGTTTCCAGCTTGGAACAAACAGGTCGAGGGCTCCCAGGCAGCCAGTAATGGCAAATGGGCCTGACTGCTTCTGGGGACCAGCCGGGAGGGAGCAGTTTGGCTATCTTCCCATCCTTTCAGACGCTTAAACATCACCATTGCGTTTGAATGTACCAAATCTAGCCAAAACGCTGCAACCTACTGTCTCTTTTTCGCTAATGTTCTCTCCTTCCCTGCAGGTGCCGACTCTCGGTAGGGTCCGATTCCACAGCCACCCAATTATTTGTCGTTCACGTGCGAGCTTAAGCAGTGAGTGTTAGCTGGCTGTTTGGCTACGGAGGGCAGCACGGCTGAGCTCACCCAGAGTTCTTACTGGGCGCACTTTCCCAGTGGAGTTTACAGGATTGCATTGAGGAGCGGGAAACCCTGGTTGGCTTTGTCCCCCCCACCCCTCTCTAGTCCAGGACACTCATTGTAGCGCCCTTAATATTGCCCAGGCTGTGATCAGCACAGCCTATCGAACCTGGGACGTTCTGGTCTGTGGGGCTGCCTTTGCTAACTGGGCCTGTTTGGGAATGCAGGGCAAATTAGTCCCAGCATTTTGTTACGAATGCAACATTTAACCAGAAAGCTCGTACCTTCTGGATACGCAGTAAGGATCTTGGAAGCCTTGCCCTGAGACGGTTCACAGGTTCAAAGCCGATGGGCCTTGTGTTGCTTTTTGAAGGCAGTCCCTTCTCGAGGTGCCTCGCTATTCACGATACAGCTCCCCAGGGCAACCGCAGGGTGATCCGCTGCACAGGTGGAACAAGCACTCGGTCAACAATCTTCAAGCGTACTTGCTTGCACCACGCACCGTGCGGCCTTCAGACCTGAGTTACACTGCTCGTGAGCGCGAGGGGAGCATACGTACACTCAGCCCCAGCACCAATGGGGATGGTAGTGTAGTGGTTAACTCACTGGAGGGGCCTGGAATAATAATCCAGCCAGAACGTGAGTTCATAATCCCATCATGGCAGGTTGAGAATCTGAATTCAGATTTTTTTAAAATCTGGAAATAAATTGTTTTAGTAAAAGTGGCCATGAAGTTGTTGGATTGTTGTAAAACCCAACTGGTTCACTGATGTCCGTCGGGGAAGGAAACCTGCCGTCCTTATTTGGTCTGGTCTATATGTGACCCCACTGCCCTCTGAAATGGGCCAGCAAGCCACTCAGTTGTATCAAAACCGCTACCAAAGGCTCAAGAAGAAGGCCCACCACCTTCTCAGGGTAACTAGGGATGGGCGATGAACCCTGACCCAGCAATGCTCACATTCCAAGAATGAGTAGTAAAAAAAAGAAAAATGAGCTCAGGTCCTCAGATTATTTTAAACATGGCTTCACTGGGCTGGAATTACACGGTTTGGTATGACTCCTGCATCGGGTGAGCCTGCCATCTGTAAGTGTTCTCACAACTCTTGGTCTTAATGTGCTCGGGAGTGAGAGCTCTTCCTGTACCACTTTGGATTGACAAGGCACATTAAAAATTGGCCCTCCAAACACTACAATAGGCTTTTACATCAGCTGGGAATCCAATTAGGTTTTGTGATGGTTTTTCTTCGCTTTTTAAGTGCTCACAGAGCCTCTTTGTTCCAGCAATTTTTTTGTTCAATCTCCTTTCTTCCTGCCCCTCTTTCTCTCCTGAAGGTGTTGAATGTTGAGGTATGGTTCCATGTGTGCCAACACCTCTCTCCCCACCCGCCAGAGCCTCACCCAAGTAGGGGCATTCTCCATAGGTAAGCCCAGACACTGTATCAAGGAGCATCACAGCTAAGCCCAATCCTGAATTCACTCTGATGTCCACATACGTATACTTGCCAGCAAGGGTCGTTTTATCCTCCCTAACCGAGGAATGCTAAGGCCAATCGAAGCACTCCAACCCAGCATGCCAACCCAGCACCATCCCAGCACCAACTCAGCACTCCAACCCAGCATGCCAACTCACCACCATCCCAACACTCCAACCTAGTACTCCATCCCAGCACCACCCCACCACTAATCCAGCACCATCCCAGCTCTCCAACCCAGCACCATCTCAGCACTCCAGCCCAGCACCAACCCAGCACCAACCCAGCAACATCCCAGAACCATCCCAGCACCAACCCAACACCATCCCAGCTCTCCAACCCAGCACCATCCCAGCAGCAACCCAGCACCATTCCAGCACCATCCCAGCACCAACCCAACACCATCCCAGCTCTCCAACCCAGCACCATCTCAGCACTCCAGCCCAGCACCAACCCAGCACCAACCCAGCACCATCCCAGAACCAACCCAGCACCAACCCAGCACCATCCCAGCTCTCCAACCCAGCACCATCCCAGCAGCAACCCAGCACCATTCCAGCACCATCCCAGCACCAACCCAGCACCATCCCAGCTCTCCAACCTAGCACCATCCCAGCAGCAACCCAGCACCATTCCAGCACCATCCCAGCACCAACCCAACACCATCCCAGCTCTCCAAACCAGCACCAACCCAGCACCATCACAGCACCATCCCAGCTCTCCAACCAGCACCATTCCAGCACCAACCCAGCACCATTCCAGCACCAACCCAGCACCATCCCAGCACCAATCCAGCACCAACCCAGCACCATCCAAGCTCTCCAACCCAGCACCATCCCAGTACCATCCCAACATAGTCCCAGCACCATCCCAGCACCAACCCAGCACCATCCCAGCACCAATCCAGCACCAACCCAGCACCATCCCAGTACCAAACCAGCACTATCTCAGCACCATCCCAGTACCAACCTAGCATCATCCCAGCACCATCCCAGCACTATCCCAGCTCTCCAACCTAGCAACATCGCAGCACCATCCCAGCTGAGATCAGCTAATTCACCGTAACCTCCAAGTTCGCCGTTCCTTCATCGTCGCGGGGTCAAAATTCTGGAACTTCTGAGAGTACCTTCACCACATGAACTGCAGCGATTCAAGAAGATGACCCACCACCGCCTTCTCAGGGCAACTAGGGAGGGGCAATAAGTGTCGGCCTTGCCAGCGACGTCCACATCCCGATAATGAATAAAAAACGATATTCAGCATAAATCGAGAATTGAACCTTGGAGCTTCTGATCTGTACGATTTAGTTGCTGGGCTGCTTTCTACAGCTTGGCCATAGGAGGAGCTGTGGCAGCTGTTGGGGTCCACTGTGCCCCTTGGTAAACTGAGAATGCCTTTTGGCACTGAGTTATCTGAGGCAGTGTCCTTGGGTTGGTACTTCCTTCTTAATGAAAACTGACAGTGAAGAGCAAGCGCGAGTCGAGAACACAACCCACACTTTCCAAGATGTGCTCACACATAACACCAGTATGCTTGTGCTCAGCCAGTTTGGACTGGCTGCTGGCTTATAATTAAGGTTCTCGGAGAGATTGTTAGTATTTCTACCTTGACACGCACAGTACGTCACCATCAGCAGAGAGCTTTATGTAAAAGTTGTGCGCTGCACTCAGCAAATCATGTACATAGAATAAAAATCAGCACTATCCAGGGAAACAGATCTGAGGAACAGGAGGAGGCCATTCAGCCCCTCGAGCCTGTTTCACCATTTCATTAGATCATGGCTGGTCTGTATCTCAACTCCATCTACCCACCTTGGTTCTGTAACCCTTAATACCCTTACCCAACGAAAATCTTCATTTTCAGTTTTGAAATTTTCAATTGACCCCCAGCCTCAACAGCTTTTTGGGGGAGAGAGTTCCAGATTTCCACTATCCTTTGTGTGAAGAAGTGCTTCCTGACATCACCCCTGAACGGCCTGGCTCTAATTTTAAGGTTATGCCCCCTTGTTCTGGACTCACCCACCAGAGGAAATAGTTTCTCTCTATCTCCCCTCTCAAATCCTTTGAGCACCTTAAACACCTCAATTAGATCACCCCTTAATCTTCTTTGGTCAAGGGAATGCAAGCCTCGTCTATCCAACCTGTCCTCATAATTGAACCCTTTTATCCCCGGTATCATTCTGGTGAATCTGTGCTGCTCCCGCTCCAAGGCCAATATATCTTTCCCGAGGTGCGGTGCCCAGAATTAAACGTAGTACTGATGGGGTCTGACCACTTTGTATTCAAGCCCTCCTGCCTCCCTTCACCTTCTTGATCCAGAATTATAAGTATGAACACACGGGCTTCAGCTGGAGGATGTAGGCCGGAGCCAGTGCAGCTTGAGATCTCGAGAAATCTGTACGTTTCAAGCCTGCTAAATAAGATGTCGTGGTTAATGTATTCAGAAGTCTTTCTAAAGCCCCAAACCACATCAGTGAGTCATCCTTAATCCACAATGTTAGCTCGGCCATGCGTAACAAGTCAGCGCATTTAAAATGAAAAACAATTCTGACGGAAAGTCATTATTATTTGTTGTAAGCAGAAAGTTGATTGAATACAATTTTCTGCCATCAAAGTTGGAGAACATTGGAATAATTTATCACTTACTTTGCAGTTGTCTATCAAGTGCTTGGGCCTCAGCTATTTACAAGCTACATCAATGACTTAGATGAGGGGACCGAGTGTATTATATCAAAGTTTGCTGATGATAAAAAGCTAGGTGGGAAAATAAGTTGCAAAGAGGCTTCAAGGGGATATAGACAGGTTAAGTGAGTGGGCAAGAACATGGCAGATGCAATATAATGTGGAGAAATGTTAAGTTATCCACTTTGGTAGGAAAAATAGAAAAGCAGAGCATATTTTAAATGGTGAGAGATTGGGAAATGTTGGTGTTCAGAGGGATCTGGGTGTCCTTGTACATGAATCACTGCAAGTTAACATGCAAAGCAAACAATTAGGAAAGCAAATGGTATATTGGCCTTTGTTAGAAAAGGATTTGAGTATAAGAGTAAAGACGTCTTACTGCAATTATATAGCGCCCTGGTGAGACCACACCTGGAGTACTGTGGACAGTTTTGGTCTCTTTACCTAAGGAAGGATATACTTGCCATAGAGGGAGTGCAACGAAGGTTCACCAGACTGGTTCCTGGGGTGGGGGGATTGTCCTAGGGGGAGAGATTGAGTAGACTAGGCCTATATTCTCCAGAGTTTAGAAGAGTGAGAGGTGATCTCATTGAAACGTACAGAATTCTTAAGGGACTTGACAGGGTGGATGCTGGGAGGATGTTTCCCCTGGCTGGAGAGTCTTGAACCAGGGGTCAGAGTCTCAGAATAAGGGGTTGGCCATTTAGGACTGAGATGAGGAGAAATTTCTTCACTTAAAGGGTTGTGAATCTTTGGAATTCTTTACCCCAGAGGGCTGTGGAGGCTCAGTCATTGAGTATATTCAAGACAGAGGTCGATAGATTTTTGGATACTAAGGGAACCAAAGGATATGGGGATAGTGCAGGAAAGTGGAGATGAGGTAAAAGATCAGCCATGACCTTATTGAATGGCGGAGCAGGCTCAAAGGGTAAATGCCTACTCCTGCTCCTATTTCTTATGTTCTTATGGCACTGTGCCCTGTTCTAGTACAGCTGATTAGGGGTTATGGTACCATAATGGTTATTTTACTGGATTAGTAATCCAGAGGCCTGGACTAATGATCCAGTGGACGTGAGCTCAAATCCCATCATGGCAGCTGGGGAATTTAAATTCAGTTAATTATATAAACTGGAATAAAAAAACTAGACCCTGCTTGTTGTAAAAACCCATCTGGTTCACTAATGTCCTTTAGGGAAAGAAATCTGCTGTCCTTACCTGGCCTATATGTAACTCCAGCCCTCTGCGGTTCAAGAAGGCATAAGAAATAGGAGCAGGAGTAGGCCATTTGACCCACTGAGCCTGCTCTGCCATTCAATAAGATCATGGCTGATCTTCGACTTCAACTCCACTTTCCTGCACTATCCTTGACTCCCTTAATGTCTAAAAATCTATCGACCTCTGTCTTGAATATACTCAATGACTGAGCCTCCACAGCCCTCTGGGGTAGAGAATTTCAAAGATTTACCACCCTCAGAGTGAAGAAATTTCTCCTCATCTCAGTCCTAAATGGCTGACCCCTTATTCTGAGACTGTGACCCCTGGTTCTAGACTCCCCAGCCAGGGGAAACATCCACCCTGTCAAACCCTGTAAGAATTTTGTATGTTTCAATGAGATTGTAGGAACATGGGTTCCTAACTAAAAGACTGAGTTCTACTCAGGCGATCAAACAAAATGAACTTTAATGAAACAAACAGGCTTTAACATGAAACTGCAGGATAACATCAAATGTAGGTCTGATCTCTCTGGAGGCTCCACGAGGACTGCCCCTGCAGTCCTGTGGCTGACGTCATGACGTCATCACGTTTTCCCGCCAGTTGGGAGTCACGTGATGAACGGCATGACGGCATCACGTTTTAACCGCGCTGTTAAAGCAACCACACTCTGTACAGTTAAACAGCATAAATAAAGATACAGACTCAGACTGTAGCTAACATGTTGTTAAAGAAATTATTTACAAACGATCTGAGTCCTTTGGTGGCTCCGCCACATGCGCCCCCCCAGAATTGTCTTTAACAGCAAAAGTGAGACGTCGAGGAGGCCTGACAAGTCTGTCCGAGCGACTTCGGTAACCTTGCGGAGGAAGTTGATGAACGGTGGTCGAGCTGGCGGGCGGCTGTGGTTGATCTGGCACGACGGCTGCGGGCCGTCGGCCACGTTTCGGCGGTTGAGCGACGATGACTGGGCGGTCCAGGTCCAGGTGAGCCGGCTTCAACCGGTCCACCGAAATGTGATCCGGCTTTCCTCCGATGTCGACCGAAAAGGATTTGTCTCCTGATTCGATGACGCGGAAAGGACCAGTGTAAGGGGGCTTGAGCGGATCCTGGTGAGCGACATGTCGGATAAATAAGTACTCGGCATTCTTCAGCTCCGCTGGCACGTGGGAGCTCTGTAAGCCGTGATTTGATGTAGGCACCGGAGCGAAGCATCTGGTCACTTCCTGGTGGCTGACGAGTTGCTGGGAGGCAGACCATGGCTCTGTGGGAGAAGGGAGGAAATCCCCTGGTACTTGGAGAGGTTGGCCATAAACGAGTTCGGCTGAGGATGATTGCAGGTCTTCTTTGGACGCCGTACGAAGACCCAAAAGGACCCATGGGAGTCTGTCCACCCATCCTGCACCTTGAAGACTGGCCCGAAGAGCGGCTTTAAGCGACCTGTGGAATCTCTCGCAAAGGCCGTTCACCTGTGGATGATAGGCGGTGGTGCGATGAAGTTTGGTGCCGAGCCCCTGAGCTACAGCATTCCAGAGCTCCGAAGAAAATTGTGGCCCACGGTCGGAAGAGATGTCCGCCGGTACCCCGAAATGGGCAACCCAACAGGAGATGAAAGCTCTAGCGACGTCTGCCGAAGTGGTGGAAACCAAAGGAATTGCCTCTGGCCATCTAGTGGAGCGGTCCACCATGGTGAGGAGATGCGTATAACCATGAGAAGATGGAAGTGGCCCCACGAGGTCCACATGCACGTGGTCGAAACAACGCTCCGGAACAGCGAACGTAGCCACTGGAGCTTTAACATGACGCTGGACCTTGGCCTTCTGGCAGACCACGCAGGTGTTGGCCCAGTCACGGACATCGAGGTGCATATCTTTCCAGACGAACTTCGCCGACATTAGCCGTTGTGAAGCTTTCATACCAGGGTGCGAAAACCCGTGTATGGCATCAAACACCTTCCGGCGCCATGCGACTGGCATGATAGGTCGGGAATGCCCATGGAGATGTCGCAAAGGAGCGTGGCACCTGCGGCCTGGAAACTGACGTCGGTCGCTTGGAAACTAGAGGGTACGGTTCTGTATGATTGGACCTCTGGGTCCGAGGCCTGATCCGCAGCCATGAGAGCGTAGTCGATCCCCAGGTGAAACGCATGGACCGTCGCACGGGAGAGGCAATCCGCCACCAGGTTGTCCTTACCAGACACATGTTAAATGTCCGTGGTAAATTCAGAAATAAACGTCAGCTGACATTGACGCGCAGACCACGGTTCGGCGGTCTTGGCCATGGCGAACGTTAGAGGCTTGTGTGCGACAAAAGCCGTGAAGGGACGTCCTTCTAATAGGAACCGGAAATGGTGGATGGCTAGGAAAAGGGCCAGTAACACCCGATCGAAGGTGCTGTATTGTTTTTCATTTTTCCGTAGCTGACGGCTGAAAAACGCCAGCGGTTGCCACGTGCCGTTCATCCACTGCTCCTGCACTGCGCCGATGGCGTAGTTTGACGCGTCTGTGGTAAGGGCGATGGTGGCACCTGGAAGTGGATGCGCCAGCATGGTTGCGTTGGCCAAAGCGCTCTTGGTGTTAACGAACGCCTGGTCCATCTCGGCTGTCCAACCGATTGGATCCTTACCGGACTTGCCCTTGAGGGCCCCGTACAAAGGCTGCATTAGCTGAGCCGCCTTAGGGATGAATCGGTGATAGAAGTTGACCATCCCCAGGAACTCTTGCAGGGCCTTGACGGTTGGCGGGCGCGGGAAAGAGGTAACAGCTTCCACCTTCGTCAATAAGGGGACGGCGCCGTCTGATGTTATGCGGTGTCCCAAGAAATCGATCCGCTGCAGGCCGAACTGGCACTTGGCCGGGTTGATGATTAAACCATGCTGGCTGAGGCGTGTAAAGAGGGTACGCAAATGGGAGATGTGCTCTTCCTTGCTAGCGCTGGTGATGAGAATGTCGTCAAGGTAGACGAAGATGAAGTGCAGGTCTCGGAGCACGGAGTCCATTAAGCGCTGGAAAGCCTGTGCCACGTTCTTCAAGCCAAACGGCATCCGCAGGAACTCAAAGAGGCCGAAAGGGGTGATGACTGCGGTTTTCGGGACATCTTGCGGGTGCACGGGAACCTGGTGATATCCCCGGACGAGGTCGACTTTAGAAAAGATAGAGTTTCCCGCTAAATGGGCCGAGAAATCCTGAATATGCGGGATCGGGTACCGATCAGGAGTAGTGGCATCGTTCAGGCGTCGGTAGTCACCGCAGGGCCACCAGCCGCCGTCCGGTTTCAGAACAACGTGGAGAGGGGAAGACCAGGGACTATTCAACTGGCGAATAATCCCAAGCTGCTCCATCGTGTCGAACTCTGCTTTCGCAGCCGCGAGCTTGCCGGGTTCGAGCCTTCTAGCCCGTGCATAAACCGGGGAGCCAGTAGTGGTGATATGATGTTCAAATCCATGTTTCGTGGCCGAGGAGGAGAAAGTGGGCCTTGTCAGCTCCGGGAACTCTCCGAGGAGCCGAGTGAAGGCATCCGGAGAAGGGAAAGCGCAGGCGATAGAGCGCGCCATGCTGGTACCGTGGTGGCACGGGATCGAGTGGAAGGTGGCCGCGTTGATCAACCGGCGGTGCCGGACATCGACGAGGAGGCCGTTGGCACACAGAAAATCCACCCCTAGGATGGCCTGCGAGACTGTGGCCGTGACGAATTCCCAATGGAAGCGCTGACCGCCGAAACAGACTTGTACCTGCCGCTTTCGGAAAGTGCGAATTGCTGCGCCATTAGCCGCCACGAGGGAAAAACCGTGGCTCCCAGCTTGCATATCGAGATTCAACGCAGGTAGGATGCTACACTGTGCCCCGGTGTCACAGGGGAAACGTCGGCCCGATAGGGAAATGGTGATGTAAAGAAGTTTCCCCGTAGATCCGATGGCCATCGCAACAGCGGAGCGCCCGTTAGACCCGGTCCTCCTTCGCTAGGAACGCCGCAGGAGCCTTGGTTTTTTTTGGGGCGAGAAACTGCAGGGAGAGCGGCAGCGTCGTGCTTTCGCGCCCGCTGCAGGAGGAGCTGGAGCCGCGTCTGTGGGGGATGGGTGCCTCGTGGCCGTGCAGCTCTGCTGGGTGACTGTGAAAATCTTATCTGCTTCGGCAGCAAGCTCGGCGCAGTCTGTAATCTCAGATCTGGCTAGGGCAGCCTGCACCTGCTCCGACAGTTGGCAGAGGAAAAGCTCCCGGAAGAGGAAGCATTCTGGATCGGCACCCAAGAGCGTGAGCATTTGGCTCATGAGTTCGGACGGTTTGGAGTCCCCGAGGCCAGGCATCGTGAGGAGCTGGCGAGCGCGTTCTGGCTTCGAGAACCCGAAGACCTGTAGCAACCGTGCCTTTAACGTATCATACTTGCTGTCAGTAGGAGGACTACCGAGGAGGCTGACGATCCGCGAGGCAGTTGCGCTATCGAGGGCGGAGACCACGTAGTAATAATGGGTCTGATCCGCGACGATGTTCCTGATGGCGAACTGGGCTTCAGCCTGGATAAACCAGGCGTCTGGTTGTTGCTCCCAGAACTGTGGCAGTTTCAGAGTCACGGCGTTCGTGTCCATGCTGAAGATCTTCCGCGAAAACTGTTCACGAAAGTCGGGGTCACCAATGTAGGAACGTGGGTTCCTAACTAAAAGACTGAGTTCTACTCAGGCGATCAAACAAAATGAACTTTAATGAAACAAACAGGCTTTAACATGAAACTGCAGGATAACATCGAATGTAGGTCTGATCTCTCTGGAGGCTCCACGAGGACTGCCCCTGCAGTCCTGTGGCTGACGCCATGATGTCATCACGTTTTCCCGCCAGTGGGGAGTCACGTGATGAATGGCATGACGGCATCACGTTTTAACCGTGCTGTTAAAGCAAGCACACTCTGTACAGTTAAACAGCATAAATAAAGATACAGACTCAGACTGTAGCTAACATGTTGTTAAAGGAATTATGTACAAACAATCTGAGTCCTTTGGTGGCTCCGCCACAAGATCACCTCTCATTCTTCTAAACTCTAGAGAATATAGGCCTAGTCTACTCAATCTCTCCTCATAGGACAATCCCCTCATCCCAGGAACCAGTCTGGTGAACCTTCGTTGCACTCCCTCTATGGCAAGGATATCCTTCCTTAGGTAAGGAGATCAAAACTGTACACAATACTCTAGGTGTGGTCTCAGCAGGGCCCTATACAATTGCAGTAAGACATCTTTACTCTTATACTCAAATCCTCTTATAATAAAGGCCAACATACCATTTGCTTTCCTAATTGCTTGTTGTACCTGCATGTTAACTTTCAGTGATTCATGTACAAGGACACCAACATTTCCCAATCTCACCATTTAAAAAATACTCTGCTTTTCTATTTTTCTTACCAAAGTGAATAACTTCACATTTCTCCACATTATATTCCATTTGCCATGTTCTTGCCCACTCACTTAGCCTGTCTATATCCCCTTGAAGCCTCCTTGCATCCTCCTCACAACTTACATTCCCACCCAGCTTTGTATCATCAGCAAACTTGGATATATTACATTTAGTCCCTTCATCCAAATCATTGATGTAGATTGTGAATAGCTGAGGCCCAAGCACTGATCCTTGCGGTACCACACTAGTTACAGCCTGCCAACCCGAAAGTAACCCGTTTATTCCTACTCTCTGTTTTCTGTCCGTTAACCAATCCTCAGTCCATGCTAGTATATTACCTCCAATCCCATGAGCCCTAATTTTGTTTAATAACCTCTTGTGTGGCACTTTATTGAATGCCTTCTGAAAATCCAAATACACCACATCCATTGCTTCTCCCTTATCTATTCTGCTAGATACAACCTCAAAAAACTCTAACAGATTCGTCAAACATGATTTCCCTTTCATAAATCCGTGTTGACTCTGCCCAATCCTATTATTATTTTCTAAGTGCCCTGTTACCACGTCCTTAATAATAGATTCTAGTATTTTCCCTACTACTGATGTCAGGCTAACTGGTCTGTAGTTCCGCGTTTTCCCTCTCCCTCCTTTCTTAAATAGTGGGGTTAAAGTTGCTACCTTCCAATCTGCAGGAACCGTTCGAGAATGTATGGAATTTTGGAAAATGACAACCAATGCATCCACTATCTCTATAGCCACCTCTTTCAAAACCCGAGGATGTAGGCCATTAGGTCCAGGGGATTTATCGGCTTTCAGCCCCATTAATTTCTCCAGTACTATTTTTTTACTAATACTAATTTCTTTCAGTTCCTCATTCTGGCTAGAGCCTTGGTTCTCCACTATTTCCGGAAAGTTTTTTTGCGTCTTCTCCCGTGAAGACAGACACAAATGGCTTGATTTTAACTCAGGTGCGGGCTGTTGTCATGTTATCTGAATTCCGTGTTCCTCAGCCAAATCTAAATGGATGTGGGAGATTGATGCAATTTTAACTCAATTGGCCAATTGATTTCCAACGTGTGGGAAGCCTTTGCAAAGGGGTTTTTCATGACTGAAAGTCCCCTCCGATGACGTCATCATTGCTGCTGCATTTAAGGTCCACAGCAAGCCTTGCTTCTTCTGCAAGCTTCCAAGCTTCCTCCATTTGGTGTCAGAGGGACCTGCAGGAAAGATGACAAGTGGGAGGGCAAGATCAGCTCCTCGTTTTGACGAGGCAGCACTGCAGGCATTGGTGGATGGGGCGATGGCCAACAGGGAGGTCCTGTTCTCTTCATCAGGGAGGAAGAGGCCTCCCACTCAGACCAAGGCTGTGTGGATGCAGGTGGCTGAGGAGGTCAACTCCTTGGGAGTCACCCGCAGAACCTGGATACAGTGCAGGAAAAGATTTCAAGACCTTCAGCGCACTGGAAAAGTGAGTATGAATTTCCCATCACCCTCAATCTGAACCCCATTGCCTTTCCTCACCAGCACTCAGCTTTAGCAATCTCTTCCTCCACATCCCACTTGACACTGACATCCATGCACCCTTACCCATTCCCTCTCTCTCTATGCTCACATTCACATAACTATTCTACCATGGAGCCCTCACACTCCCTATCACTCTGATGCTTTGAACACAACTGACAACACATAGGGAGGGCCCTTGGCCTTGTAACCTCACTCCATCTTTGTCTCCTTCTAAGTATCTATGCTGTGCAATCTCTACACTCACTTTCATTCTCACTCAACCTCCACTTGTCTCCCTCATTGCAGGAAAAGAGAGCTCACAACAGGAGAGAGTGAGCCAGGACAGGAGGAGGACCACCCTCAATAGCCCAGCTCACCCTCTGGGAGGAGGCCGCCCTGGAAATCATTGGCATTGAGGATGATTCGCGCATGGGGGACGGACAGATGGCTGTAACACAGCAAGCTGGTGACAGAAAAGTTTCCCATCTCTCTCTTTGACATTGCATGAGTCGCTGATAATGATTGTGAAGCTGTAACAGATGGACTTATGAGCATCTGCAAAAAGCTATGTGCATGTAGCCTTTGCATCATATCTCTGACTCTTTCCTTTACTCCCCCACAGGACCATCACAAGCATCCGTCCCCCCTAGCCAGGAAGAAGAGGCTGAGCAGCCAGACCCCTCAGAGGAAGCTGCAACCTCTGAGGGCGCAGCGTCAGCAGAATTCAGCGCACCCAGCATCAGCGCAGACACTCACACCTCGGTGGGATCTTCGGGACATAGAGTAGTGTTGTCACCTGGTGTATCACAGCTCACAAGTGAGCATCAGCAGACTGTGGAGACAGGGACAGCAGTGGACAGTCCTAGTCAGAGGGCGCAGGACTCTGCCAGCTCGGCTCAGCAGCATGTCAACCCTCTGCCTCTGGGTCCATCCATAAGATCAGAGGTGATGGAACTCCAGGCACAGATGCAGGAGTCTCTGGCAGGTTTTGTCTCTAGGGTCGCTGTGAGTGTGGAGCGAATGGAGGAGTCCATAGTGACATGAGCAGAGCCTTTGTGGAGTCACTGGTGCATGAACGCATCAACATGGAAAGGATGGCTACCTCCGTGGAAACGATTGCTACCTCCGTGGTAAGGCTGGCTACCATAGAGGAGAGGATGGCTACGGTAGAGGAGAGGATGGCTACGGCCATGGAGGAGCTTAGTCGCCAGGGTATGGAAAACATGTTCATTGTTCAGAACAGAATGACATCTCTTGAGGAACGATGGGCATCTATTGAACATAGAAACCAGACCGTGATGGTGATGTAAGCCCCCAAAGTGCGGACCAAGTGATATACATGGTCGACGTCACTGGCTTGTTGTAAAAAAGACAGACCCAATAATTGAAGTCAAAACAGTTTCATCAGACCTGGGGAGATAATGCTCTTGCGTCCCCACACAAGACTACACACTCCACCGAACCTCTTGAGGTTCACACAGTTATACACATTTTCCGAGACCTCCTACTCCAGAGGTCCAATCGATTTAAAAGTCTATACATTAATCACTAACTAGGTGTGTCTAACTTATACAAGGTAGCCTATAACATAAGTTTCACTTTTCACTGCAGGGGCCTGTGGACCCTCTGATTTCTTGGAAATGAGTCATCAGGTCATGTGATTTCTGAGAAACGAGTCCCTCTCTCTCTTGACCACTACTAAGTTTCGTTTTTCCAGAAAAGGGTTATGTCAGTGTCTCTTTTTGTAAGTTTCATCTTTCTAAACTGGTATGGTCATTTCTGCAATTAAACATAGAATAATTAGTACATTTCATCTTTACACATTTTGCTGCCGCAATTGCGTTCTACTAAACGTGCCCTGTTACGCTCATTTTCTAATCTTACTTCAATGGAAGTCCTTCTGAGTAGGACTGCCATTGCAGATGCGGGTCCCCATGGCCCTCCTGATATGCAGCAAGGTGCTCTCCAGCCACTTGCAGGCACGGAGGGGGAGCTGACCCATGAGAGGGAGGTTGGTGGCAGACCTCAAGGAAGTGGGGGTTCCTCTCCAAGCGCTCACACTTCCATGCCACTGCAGAACCCTCAGTCAGAGCCCCACTGGAGTCCACACCCAAGTGAGATAGACGTCTTAACCCCTGCACAGCCACAGCAGCAGCAGACTGTTGACGAGCCCTCACAGGCTCGCCACCCCAGAGGATGCCCGCCAAAGGTGTCGAGACAGGAGCAGCAGGAAAGTGAGCAAGGGGCCTCCACATCTGCTGAAGCCACAGGGGAACCACTACGTAGGAGCACGTGTAAGAGGAAGATAAAGCACAAGTAGTCACAAGGGTAGTCACTTGGGTGAAATTTGATGTATTGTTAGAAAAAGCCATCAGATTAATAATGTTAATAAAAAATCTGATGGCTACTGACGTAATAAAACTCACTACGCACTTGGTTTGAGTATAAAGCAAGGCTTTAATCAACTTGTTTCAGAACATGGGGGTCTAGTTGTACTTCACTAGTTCCTTGTCTTACAAAATGTCCCTGTAAAGCTGGGCCCACGCCCGAGTATTTATACTCCTTGGACAGCGCCACCAGCTGGCTGTCCAGCATTATTTCACTAGTAGTTTCTTGATGATGATGAGATTTATAACATTCTTCCTGCCTAAAAGATTTGGAAGTCCGATGACTTCCTCTTAACGGATTAGGTGGACCACGAATAGCCGCAATCTTTTAGATTTTTGTTTATGGCTAGAAGGCACATCTCCCCGGACAGTGTCTTGGTTCCTGTGCTGCTTGATCCGTACCGGTGGATCGACAGGGCCCGTGTTGCTCTGATCGACCCGAGGAAGGCTGGGGAGATCGTGACTCCGGGTGCGGGTCCCCACAGGCGCAGAACTGGCTTCATCCTGTTTGATAGCTGGGGATTGACCAGCGTCCTGGCCTTGGGTGGCCATCCCACGGGGAGCACTCGGCTCCCCGAGTGGATTTGGTGGGGCAGCTGGCAGATCTCTCGATGTCCCCGGTAGGGCGTCATCTTTGGGGGAGCGCAGAATGTCGGCATCATCCCCGTGGATCCCTCTATCGGTTGGGTCCGTGGAACCGGCCGGACAGGGAGCCAGGTCCCGGAGCGAAATGGTGGACTCCCGGCCATCAGGGCACCGCACGTGCACGTATGTGGGGTTGATGTCCATGAGTCCTGCCTCGTCGACGAGAGGATCGTTTTTAGACAATCAGGCGAATCTTCGGAGCAGCACGGGGCCGGGAGCTGCCAACCATGATGGTAGAGACATCCCATGGGTGGAGCGACGCTGGAAGCTGAAGAATCGCTCATGAAGTGTGACATTGCTAGACATAGAATGGAGAGACCTGATGGAATGCAACACGTCAGGGAGCATAGTTTCCCACTGCTGGTCTGGTAGGTTGCGTGACCTCAGCGCAAGACGAACAGCGTTCCAAATGATAGCATTGTATCTCTCAACCTGTCCATTACTGATGGGATGGTATGGTGTCGTTTTACTTGTGGCCATTCCCCGTTGGGAAAGATAACTTTTGAGTTCGCTTGACATGAAGGAGGGACCCAGATCAGAGTGGATGAAATTGGCCGTACCGCAAAGGGAAAAGACTTGATCAAGGCATTTGATCACTGTGGAAGTAAGCCTATTGGGACAGGGGAAAGCAAAGGGAAAGCGTGAATATTCGTCCACCATAGTCAGTAAGTAGGTGTTTCACGTTGAGGAAGGCAATGGCCCTTCAAAGTCAATGCTGAGTCGCTGCATAGGCTGCATAGCGTTTATGAGCGAGCCATCCGATGGACGGAAGAATTGCGGTTTTAATTCCGCACAAATTCTACAGGAGGAGCATGTTCTATTCACATCTTCTATAGAAAATGGGAGATTTTTAGATCACACAAAGTGCAACATACGGGTAACGCCAGGATGGCATAAGTCAGTAGGAAGATCTGCAAGAGTCGAAGTTGACATAGAAGAGCAGAATGCACGTGTGAGGGTATCCGGGGCCACATTCTCTTTGCTGAGTCGATAATGTATGGCGTATCCAAAGGCGGCCAATTCCATCCTCCAGAGTTGTATTTTGTTATTCTTGATCTTAGTGCGTTTCCGGTTATCCAGCATAAAGGCCACGGAGCGCTGATCGGTTATAAGTGTGAAATGGTGACGAGCGAGAAAATGACTCCATTTACGTATCGCTTTGATGATGGCTGTAGCCTCCTTCTCGACAGGAGGATAATGGATCTCGCTATCCTGCAAAGTTCTGGACAGAAATGCAACGGGTCGACCACCTTGATTCAAGGTAGCAGAGATCGCCACATCCGATGCATCGCACTCGACCACGAAAGGAAGATTGTCATCAATGGAACGAAGAGTGGCTTTTTCCAGTTGTCGCTTGAGGAGGTTGAAAGCTGAAATAGCCGTTGCCTCCAATGGAAATGACTTTGCATGAAGCAGGGGCTGGATCTTGTCGGAGAAGTGGGGTATCCATTTCGCATAATAGGCGAACATGCCGAGTGCCTGACGAAGAGAGCCGAGATTCGTAGTGGGAGGGAGCTCCTGAAGCGGACGAAGTCGCTCCAGATCCGGTTTGATGACACCGTTGCCCACCCAGTAGCCAAGGATGTTGACTGATGGTACTGATTTCACAGATTTGGAGCATTTAAGGTTAAGTTGCGACGACAGAGAACATCAAAAAATTTCTGGAGATTGGCATCATGCTCCTTCTGGTCTTGACCAGCAATGGTGATATTATCCAGATATGGAAAAGTGTCCATTATGTGCTCCTGTTTGACTAGGCTATCCATTGCCCGTTGAAAGATGGCCACCCCATTGGTGACCCCAAATGGAAGGTGACAAAACTGGTAAAGCTGACCATTGGCCTCAAAGGCCGTATACTTTTTGTCAGAGTCCTTTAACGGTACTTGATGATAATCAAAAGTTGAAAATACCTTGTAGTTGGCAAGGTTATTGACCATGTCATCAATGCATGGTAGTGGGTAGACATCCAGGCCTGTATACTGGTTAATAGTTTGTGAGTAATCGATGCAAAGACGTTTCTTGTGTTGCTTTAGAGGATTTTTAACAACGACGACTTGAGCCCGCCAGGAAGATGAACATGGCTCAATGATACCGTCAGCTAGAAAGCGAGAGATTTCTGCCTCGATAAAGGATCGATCATCTTGGCTGAAACGTCGTGATTTAGTGACTATGGGCTTACACCAGGGGAGGGAAAGATTGGCAAACAGGGAGGGCTCGTTGAGCGAAGCCGCCGAAAGCACACAAAACGGTACTTTGGAAATAGTAAGCTCCGGCTTTGACCCTCCAAACTCGAAAGTGAGTCTTTTGTGTTGTTTCTGGAAATCCTGTCCCAGGAGCACATCACTGCATAGGTTCTTGAGCACCCCGAGCCGGGTGGAGAAATAAGTGCGGCCATTGAGAATAAGGTCGACAAGACAAAAGCCGGAAGAATTGGTGGTCAGTGTCATCAGAACCATTGCAATTTCCCTGTCCGGGGGGTAAATACGCAGTTTTAACTTACTGACAGCCCTCTCACTAATGAAGCTGTCAGAGCTGTATGAGTCGATTAGTGCACTCAAAATGTGTCCATTTACCAAAACTTTCATGGCTGCATGGGACAGACTTTGGGAAAAACAGCTGTGATGGGAGGAGGGGCAGTTTTACCCTTGACAGCTGTAACCTTAGTAGTGGTTCTTGGGGGAGGAGCAGTTTCATTGATAGCAGCTGTAACCTTAGTAGTGGCTCTTGGGGGAGGAGCAGTTTTATAGATAGTAGCTGCAAAACTAACGGGCTCTCGACTGGTATACCTTAGAAAGGTGGCCTTTCTTACTAACAGAGGCCCTTGACTGGCATACCTTAGAAAAGTGACCTTTTTTGCTGCAATGATTGCAGGTTGCGTTACGAGCAGGACAAAATTTCCTGTAATGGAACGCACCTCCACAGAAGAAACACTTCCTTCCAGATTGCCAAGATGCCGCTAGGGTGGGGTCATCATCAGTGAAGGCTTCTAGGATAGGGTTGTCATCTGCCAAGTTAGAGTCATCATCAGTAAGGGCTTCCGCCCGAGGCCTATCGAAGGATTCATTAAAAGTGATAGCAGCAGCCCGTGCACGGGGTAAAAGATAGGTATCTGCATTGCTCTTTGCTAAGTCCAGAGAACATGCCTGGTCATAGGCAGCCTGTAACTCGAATGTTTTATTCTCCAACAGACACTGGCGTATGAAGGGAAACGTAATTCAATTAATAAATGAACCGCGAATTAGCTCCTTCTGGTACTGCTCAGCTGTGACAGCTTTAAGGTTACAATCCTTGCTGAGCCTGTGAAGCTTTTGAAGGAATTCGTCAAGTGATTCCCTGGGTTGTTGTTGAGTTGTGGCCAATAATGCCGAGCAAAAATTTCATTTGGGGCCTTAACATATAGTCACTGTAATATTAGGATAGCGGAGTCATAGTCTACACAGTCTTCGATATAGTCAAACACATGAGGAGATACATAATTAGCAAGTATCTCTAATTTATCAGGAACATTCTCACCACACACCCTGAGGAACTTGCTGAAGGTACGATACCAGTGTTTCCATACCTTAGCAGCTGTAGGTGAATTTGGGTCCAGGTCAAGACGGGCAGGTCGGAGTAGTTTCTCCATGATGGATTGATTTCTACGCCGGAGTTCCCTTCTGCAGTTTGAGTTGTAGCTGGCTGTTCCCGAAATCACTCAGAGCGTGGAGTCGATATCAAGTTGATTAAATTGACGTAATAAAACTCACTACGCACTTGGTTTGAGGATAAAGCAAGGCTTTAATCAACTTGTTTCAGAACATGGAGGTCTAGTTGTACTTCACTAGTTCCTTGTCTTACAAAATGTCCCTGGACAAGCTGGGCCCACACCCGAGTATTTATACCCCTTGGACAGCACCACCAGCTGGCCATCCAGCGTTATTTCACGAGTAGTTTCTTGATGATGATGAGATTTATAACAGCTACTGCTGTAGTTGTGGTGTGTGTCATTTCGCGAATGGGACATTCACATTGAGGGCTTAGGATTACTTGCAATTGTCAGTATGCTGGTCAAATAGCTAGGAATCCGCAGGGTCTTGGCCATTGTCGATGCTCAGGTAAGAAGCTGTGAGGCAAAAGTGTTTGATTGACTAGGCTAAGCAAATATGGCCAGGATGAGTGCATTCCTTGCATCCCGGGCAGCAATGTTCTCGCGTAATGCTGCCGCTGGTTGATGGGCCTCTGCAGGATGTTCGTTTTCGTCCTCCTCCTCCTCTTCCTCTCCTCCTCCTCATCTGAGGAGGATATGTGAGGAGCCACTTGGTCCTCAAGAATCTGCAAGCCACGACGCTGTGCCATGTTGTGAAGTGCACAGCAAACCACGACGATTCTGGAGACCCTGGCTGCTGAGTACGGCAGGGCTCCACCTGATCTATCCAGGCAGCTGAAGTGCATCTTCAGCAAACTGATGGTTTGTTTGATAATGGATCTGGTGGAAATGTGGCTGGAGCTGTAGCGCTCCTCAGCTTCATTGGCTGGCCTCCTCAATGGCGTCATCAGCCACGTCCTCAGGGGATAGCCCTTGTCTCCAAGTAGCCATCCGTTAAGTTGGTCTGGCAGACTGAATAGCGGAGGCACACTAGACTGGCACAGTATGAAGGATTCATGGCAACTGCCAGGGTACATGGCACAAACATGCAAAATCTCCTTCTTGTGGTCACACACCAGCTGAACGTTGAGGGAGTGGAAGCCCTTGCGGTTGACAAAAATACCTGGATTGCGATGGGGTGCCCTAAGGGCCACATGTGTGCAGTCAACGATGCCCTGCACCCTTGGAAAGCCTGCCAGATGAGCTAATTCAACCGCTCGCACCGTGACAGTTGCTCGATCCTTGGTGAAATGGATGTGATTGTGCGCGAGGGCACCAAAACTGCACATAGTGCTCCAGGTGTGGTCTCACCAAAACCTCTCAATGATGACGAGGATACAAAGAAAGGAAAACAAAAGAGGGCATCGGTTACCTGCGTGATGCAAGTGTGTGCGGCCGCCTGGGAGATGCCGCGGATGCCTGCTGCTGATCCCTGGAATGAGCCTGAGGCAATAAAGTTGAGTGCGGTGGTGACTTTGACGGCCACTGGTAATGCTTGTCCACCTGGTCCTCTGGGCAGCAGGTCTTGCTGTAGCATTGCACAGATGTCAGTCACTACCTCTCGCGAAAGTCGGAGCCGCCTTTGGCACTGCTGCTCAGACATGTTGAGATAGGTGACCCTGCGTCTGTAGACCCTGTTTGGGGGGTATCTCCTGTGCCGACGGGCTTCCAGGTGCTGGCCCCTTCTGGCTTGTGCAGCCTCAGGTGGGTGAGCAGCAGCCTGGCACTCCTGCTGCTGCTGCTGTTGCTGGTGCTGCTGTTGTTCCTGGTTCTGCTGGTGCCGCTGCTGGTGCTCGAGCTCCTCTAATGCCCAGATGGGAAGGAAATAAATGGCTCCCATGCTTCTGGTATATGCCTCCATTGAGGAAGCGCTGAGTGAAGGTGGCGAGAGGGGTTTCCCAGGAGGCCACACTGGAGATGGGTGTGAGGCTCCAACCTTCCACAGGTGTGGTTAAGCCTTCTAAAAGTTGCCTCAGACCTGAGACCACTAAGTCCTGCCACCTGCAAATGATGGGTGATCAAATCTCCTCTTTAATGGTTGACCTGCAGTTGATAGTCAGCAATCCATTAGTGCTCCCGCCAGGTTTCACATTCGTGATTTCCACCAGGCGTGTTTTACGTGGGAAAAGGGTTAAAGTTGCAAGGGCCTGTTAAAATAGGATTATAGAGGCCATTTAGTGGTTATTAAGGGCCTTAAAGACCAGTTCCGCCTGTTGGATGCGGGACGGAGTCGGGACCATCAGACACGCCTGAGTTAAAATTGCTCGGAATTGGGAACCCACCCACCAGTTTTTGCGATCCAGTTTTTGCGATTTTAACCCCCTGCATGCCTCCAAGCCCGACTCCACGGCTCAATGAAAATCGAGCCCAAAGTATTTGTTTAATTTCTCTGCCATTTCCTTATTCCCCATTATAATTTCTCCTGTCTCAGCCTGTAAGGGACCCACATTTACTTTCGCTAATCTTTCCCTTTTTACATACCTATAGAAGCTTTTACAGTCTGTTTTTATGTCTGTCGCTAGTTTACACTCATATTCTATTTTTCCTTTCTTTATCAATTTCTTGGTCCTCCTTTGCTGAATTCTAAAATCCTCCCAATCTACTCTTTTTGGCAACATTATAAGCCTCTTCCTTTGATCTAATACTACCTTTAACTTCTCTTGTTAGCCACGGTCACCATCATTTTCTGTAGGGCAATTTGGAATGGGCAATAAATCCTGGCCTTGCCAGTGACGCCCATGTCCTATGAACAAATTTTAAAAAATTACAATAGCATTATAAAGAGGTGGACTTATTTTGGTCACATGCCGTTCTCAACCCTTCACTCCCGAAGCCACAGCTTCATCCAGTGCGAGCCCAGTGTGTGTCAGCAAGCTATTTGCCTGCAGAGGGCATCACAGCCAAGCCTGACCCTGTCCTCATCTGACAGCCATACACATTTGAGCATGGGTCAGCGGACAGCAAACAGTTTTGGAGCCCTGGCTGAATTTTCCCTTCCCACTCCAAGGGCATTGGAACTATTTGTCACAGCCCTGAAACTTACCCAGCTGAGATCAGGCAGCAACAACTTGTATTTAACATAGTAAAACACCCCAAGACTTTTCACAGGAGCGTTATCCAACAAAATTTCACACCGAGCCACACAATGAGCTATTACGACAGATGACCAAAAGATTAGTCAAAGAGTTAGGTTTTAAGGAGTGGCTAAAAGGAGGAGAGAGAAGTAAAGAGGCAGAGAGGTTTAGGGAGGGAATTCCAGAGCTTAGGGCCGAGGCAGCTGAAGGCACGGCCGCCAATGGTGGAGCGATTAAAATCGGGGATGCTCAAAAGGCCAGAATTGGAGGAATGCAGAGATCTCGGGGGGGGGCGGGGGGTGTGGGGGTGGGTGGGCTGGAGGAGGTTACAGAGATAGGGAGGGGTGAGGCCCTGAAATGATTTGTAAATGTAAGGCTCGCAAAATTCTACAGATTCTTCCAAAGTAAGAAAAGAAGAGGTTTTGGACTGTTTGAAGGAAATATTGGGCCAAAAGGAACTTAAAATCAAACCCCAGGATTTCTGTTAGTTTAAAAGGCATGTTCAGGCCTGTGGAAAAGCTGCAACAAAGGGAATGGGTTGGACACTGTGGGACAGACAGTTTGAATATTGGAAAAGGCCAGATTGTCTGAGAATGTTCTGGGCTGTCCCAGTCATTCTACATAAAGACAATAGGCCCACGGAAGGGCAGTTCCCGCCGAAAACCCACAGGGCCATCAAGTACATGAATAATACAATACATGCCAACAACCAACAAAAGAGACCCTGGCCCCAGCAGGAGAAGACAATCAAACAACAGATTAACCATTCAGAAAGATTTCCAAAACCACTTTGCACACTTAAAACTGATTTCAAAGCAATCCTGAAACCAGTTAAAAGCCAATAAAAAAATGATGGGACCAGCCCCGAAACCCGATGAGAATTTAAACCTATTAAAATTAACGAGCCTGCCAAAATTAACAATGGACCAGAGGAGATTTGGCAGTCAGGTAAGCCAGGCCTCAACACAGTATAATTGTGGCCTGCTAGTTCAGTACTACAGACTGTTGAAACAGTACAGTTCGAGCTGAGAGAGTCAGTTGAGGACACAGCTCAAGAGAAAGTTCAAGTTCAGTACAGGAGAGAGAAAGTACGGTTCAGAAAGAGTACTACTCATTATCATCATCACTGTACATAGTCAGAGGATCGGAGACTTGAGGAAAGAAGAACGAAACGGAAGGAAAAGGAAATCGCGGCAACCAAAGGCCTCAAGAAACCAACAACTAACAATATTACCACCAACTAGGTAATATTGGGCCACCGCGACCAACAAGAAACCAACCAACAAGAAGTCGAAAATTCGCAAGTTTGTTTCCACTCTACAAGCTAGCCTGATTTACCCCTGGGTAAAATTTGACACAAAAAACTCTAAAAACTATACCTAAGCAAAGGAAATTGGGTACTTACCCGATAAATCCAACTACGCATCCAACCGCATCAGTGGACAGGCGAAGACTGAAAACCCAACGCAGGTGCAGTCTTCCACCACGTCCAGGGTACGGCAGGCCCCAACCGCCACAGCTAAAGAGAACCCCGAACTCGCGAACCTCTACAATCTGTCAAGAAAGTCGTTTGGTGAGCATTCCCTGGTCCTCTGGATTTCAACCTAGTTAGTGTAGTGGGATTGGGAGGGTAAGGTATTTTTGTCTATTGTCATTCTCCCTTGCATATTCCAAAGTGTTCCCCCTTTTAGAGTATAAGATTTATTGTATTGTATATTTTCCTGTCTCAAAATAAAAATCTCAATTCTTTTGACCAACTCAGGTGTCTGTTGCACTTTCACTACAATCCCCAAATAAGTCCAAAGTCTAGAACCAAGGGAGTGGGAACGATTCGAACCGCTCAGGGGGTCAGAGGCAAAGCTGACCACACACACCACCCCTTACATAAACAAGGAGGAGAATTTTAATATCGCGGCATTGCTGGACTGGGTGCCAATGTAGGTCAACGTGCACAGGGGTGATGGGTGAACGGGACTTGGTGCGAGTTAGGATACGGGCAGGAGAACCTCAGCACAAGTTGTAAAGTAACCAGGGACATTCTGGTCTGCGTTGCCTAGTACAGCAACAGGTGGTGACTCTATCGAGTAGGCTATCAGCATGGCGTCCTGCAGTCTTATTTTAAAAGAAATCTTAAATTACCCTGTTCATTTTAATTGTTGGGAATGATTGAGAACCATCAAAAATCAATACCAAAAATGTTGTTTCTCATTACCTGCGCAGCAGTTTTCAAGTACCTTTCCTTATCTGATAAGTAATTTGAAACAAGCACACAGCAGGTCATTTTACAAGAAGCTTTCATGTTTACTCATCTTAATGAGACACAACTACACTGATACCAAATCCACAAACCCTCAGCTGGGAAAAACAAAGTAAAAATTGATTAAAGAGCAACAGAAGAGGTGGATCCAGAGATAAATACACCAAGAGCAGAGATCGAGGAGCTGTAGGTTACCGAGGTGGAGATTGAACTTTTCCTGCAGATTATGTACCTTTTCCCTGTACTTCATTGTTGCAATTTTCATGTATTCAGATGAGTAATCAGGTAATCTGATTTTGTTGGTATTGGTTAAGGGAGGGGAAGAATGTTTAAAGGAGAAAAGCACGTCTTAAAATGCAGCACTCCTTCCGTGCCACGTGGAGCATCATAGAAACATGGAAGATCGGAGCAGGAGTAGGCCATTCAGCCCCTCGAGCCTGCTCCGCCATTCAATGCGATCATGGCTGATCATCCAAATTCAGTACGATAGCAAAATACTGCAGATGCTGGAAATTCAGTACCCTGTCCCTGCTTTCTCCCCATATCCCTTGATCCCTTTAGCCTTAAGAAATATATCTAACTCCTTCTTGAATATATTTAATAAGTTGGCCTCAACTGCCTTCTGTGGTAGAGAATTCCACAGGTACACCACTCTCTGGGTGAAGAAATTCCTCCTCATTTCTGTCCTAAATGGCTTACCCCTTACCCTTACACTGTGACCCCTGGTTCTGGACTCTCCCGCCATCAGGAACATCCTTCCTGCATCTAGTCTGTCTAGTCCTGTTAGAATTTTATAAGTTTCAATGAGATCCCCTCTCATTCTTCTAAACTCTAGCGACTATAAGCCTAATCGACTCAATCTCTCCTCATACGTCATTCCTGCCATCCCAGGTATCAGTCTGGTGAATCTTCGCTGCACTCCTTCCATGGCAAGCACATCCTTCCTCAGATAAGGCGACCAAAACTGCACACAATACTCAAAGTGTGGTCTTGCTGCTTTTTCTGGCCAATTTATATGTCATCTCCTTGAATCTTATGCTATCCCTTATTTGCCTTGTCAGCCACGGTTGAGTCACCTTTTTTGTTTTATTTTTATGCCAAACAGGGATGAACAAATTCTGTAGTTCATCCATGCGATCTTTAAACTTAAAATCATCCTGGTTTATGAGTTAGTGTGGGGCTTGAACTCACAACCCCCTGGCCTAGAAGTGAGAGTGTTACCAACTAATCCAAGCTGACATGGGAAACGCAAGTTTCATCTGCTCAGCACCAGCCTAAGACATCAAACTCTGCACTCCTGCTGATAGTTCAACTCGACATTCATCAACTTCCTCTCAACCTCACGCAGCTAGTGCATGTAACCTTCGGTCAAGTCGCCACTACATCCTGATCATTCCATGCCCTTCTAATTGCAAGGCCAAGCAATGACTTCCACCCTTATTGGCTCCACACTTACTCCTTCTTCTGCTATCAATGCTCTTGACTTCATTGTCTCCGCTGACCACAGATTGATTACCCACAACTCCTAAAACTTCATCCAAGTAGTTCACTTTGTGCTAAATACTTGCTCGCTAAAGAAAGAAAGGCTTGCATTTATATATCGCCTTTCATAACCTCAAAGCACTTTACGGCTAATTAAGTACTTTTGAAGTGTAGTCACTGTTGTAATGTGAGAAACACAGCAGCTAATTTGCACACAGCAAGATCCCACAAACAGCAATGTGATAAATGACCAGATATCCTGTGTTTTAGCGATGTTGGTCGAGGGATTAATATTGACCAGAACTCCCCCGCTCTTCTTCGAATCGTGTACATGAGGGGGGGCCTCAGTTTAACGTCTCACCCGAACACGGCACCTGCAACAGTGCAGCGCTCCCTCAGGACTGCACTGGACTGACAGTCTGGATTTTGTGCTCAAGTATGATTCAGAGGTGAGAGTGTTACTAACTGAGCCACAAGTGACACCTACACACGATACATCTCTTCAGTCCACATTCCTGTATCTCAAAATTCTGGAACTCTTCACCTCTCAGTCTTTCTTTCCCTTTACAAACTGCAGGCTTTGAAAACCTGAACTTGACATTAGTCAATCACTGCTTCCTGCTTCATTTCTTTCCTACTTTTTTCAACCTTGTTGATGTCCTAGACTCTGGACACTGACTCTCACTCTGATGGTGTCCTGAGCTCTGGACACTGACTCTCACTCTGGTGGTGTCCTGGACCCTGGACACTGACTCTCACTCTGATGGTGTCCTGGGCTCTGGACACTGACTCTCACTCTGATGGTGCCCTGGGCTCTGGACACTGACTCTCACTCTGATGGTGTCCTGGGCTCTGGACACTGACTCTCACTCTGATGGTGTCCTGGGCTCTGGACACTGACTCTCACTCTGATGGTGTCCTGGACTCTGGACACTGACCTTCACTCTGATGGTGTCCTGGGCTCTGGACACTGACTCTCACTCTGATGGTGCCCTGGGCTCTGGACACTGACTCTCACTCTGGTGGTGTCCTGGACCCTGGACACTGACTCTCACGCTGATGGTGTCCTGGGCTCTGGGCATGACTCTCACTCTGGAAGTGTCCTGGGCTCTGGACACTGACCTTCACTCTGATGGTGTCCTGGGCTCTGGACACTGAAATTCACTCTGATTGTGTCCTGGGCTCTGGACACTGACCTTCACTCTGATGGTGTCCTGGGCTCTGGACACTGACTCTCACTTTGATGGTATCCTGGACTCTGGACACTGACCTTCACTCTGATGGTGTCCTGGGCTCTGGACACTGACTCTCACTCTGATGGTGTCCTGGGCTCTGGACACTGACTCTCACTCTGATGGTGTCCTGGGCTCTGGACACTGACTCTCACTCTAATGGTGTCCTGGGCTCTGGACACTGACCATCACTCTGATGGTGTCCTGGACTCTGGACACTGACTCTCACTCTGATGGTGTCCTGGGCTCTGGACACTGACTCTCACTCTGATGGTGTCCTGGACTCTGGACACTGAATCTCACTCTGATGGTGTCCTGGGCTCTGGACACTGACTCTCACTCTGGTGGTGTCCTGGGCTCTGGACACTGACTCTCACTCTGGTGGTGTCCTGGACCCTGGACACTGACCTTCATTCTGATTGTGTCCTGGAATCTGGACACTGAAATTCACTCTGATGGTGTCCTGGGCTCTGGACACTGACTCTCACTTTGATGGTATCCTGGACTCTGGACACTGACCTTCACTCTGATGGTGTCCTGGGCTCTGGACACTAACTCTCACTCTGGGCTCTGGATACTGACTCTCACTCTGATGATGTCCTGGGCTCTGGACACTGACCTTCACTCTGATGGTGTCCTGGGCTCTGGACACTGACTCTCACTCTGATGGTGTCCTGGACTCTGGACACTGACCTTCACTCTGATGGTGTCCTGGGCTCTGGACACTGACTCTCAGTCTGATGGTGTCCTGGGCTCTGGACACTGACACTCACTCTGATGGTGTCCTGGGCTCTGGACACTGACTCTCACTCTGATGGTGTCCTGGGCTCTGGACACTGACTCTCACTCTGATGGTGTCCTGGGCTCTGGACACTGACTCTCACTCTGGTGGTGTCCTGGACTCTGGACACTGACCTTCAGACTGATGGTGTCCTGGGCTCTGGACACTGACCTTCACTCTGATGGTGTCCTGGACTCTGGACACTGACCTTCACTCTGATGGTGTCCTGTGCTCTGGACAATGACCCTCACTCTGATGGTGTCCTGGACTCTGGACACTGACTCTCACTCTGGTGATGTCCTGGGCTTTGGACACTGACTCTCACTCTGGTGGTGTCCTGGGCTCTGGACACTGACCTTCACTCTGATGGTGTCCTGGGCTCTGGACACTGACCTTCACTCTGATGGTGTCCTGGGCTCTGGACACTGACTCTCACCCTGATTGTGTCCTGGGCTCTGGACACTGACTCTCACACTGGTGCTGTCCTGGGCTCTGGACACAGACCTTCACTCTGATGGTGTCCTGGGCTCTGGACACTGACTCTCACTCTGATGGTACCCTGGACTCTGGACACTGACTCTCGCTCTGATGGTGTCCTGGGCTCTGGGCACTGACTCTCACTCTGATGGTCTCCTGAGGTCTGGACACTGACCTTCACTCTGATGGTTGTAATGATATCAGCAAATAGAGATGGTATTTGCCTGTTCGATTATGATGCCTTAACAGCATGTTTGCATGTATTGATTGCTTGTGCCTGACCAGCAGAGGGCATGTGACCGAGACAAGCAAGGCAGTTCAGTTTAGTTTCAGTTTCGTTCTAGATGGATCACTAGCATGATGTCTCCTGTAAATGCTGTATAAAGAGTTGAACAGACTTTAGATTAAAAGACATTCTCTTTCATGAATGTCTCGTCATTGAACCCACAAAGAAATCAATACATGGTGTCAGAAGTGATTGAAAGAGATGAAGAGGAAAAATCTGAAGTTAGCAACTCGACGAGATAGTGGCAAGTAAGCTACCCAGTGAAATCAGCTCTCCACATGTTAGCAAGCCAAAAGAGAAAATCGTTACCTACCTTGGAGAATAGCTAACGAAGTGAAAAAATGGAAAGATTACACCCACCGGCGAAGCTTCAGTTAACAGGTAATGCGGCTGAAAATTGGAGGAGATTCAAACAACGTATGGGGTTGTATTTAGCGGCAATCGAAGCTGACGAGAAAAGTAATAAAAGGAAATCGTCACTGTTCTTACATGTCGTGGGTGATGAAGCGCTGGAGGTGTATAATAACTTCACATTCGCTGCTGATGGAGTCAAAATGAAGCTAGATAAAATAATGGAACAGTTTGAGGCCTACTGCATACCTAAACGTAACGTGATGTTTGAGAGGCACAGATTTTTCACATGTGTACAGAAAACGGGAGAGACTATTGATCAGTATGTGACTGAACTGAGAAACCAAAGCAAATTGTGTGAATTTGGGGGACTGACAGACTCGCTGATAAAAGACAGACTGGTGTGTGGTATTCCAGATAATGGTCTAAGGGAAAGACTGCTAAGAGAGCAAGATCTAGACCTGGGAAAAGCCATAGCACTGTGTAGGGCTACAGAGACTGTGAAGTTGCAGGCAAAGGAGCTGTTCAGTGACAGTAGCTGCAACGTGGATGCAGTGAGTAAGAACGGACACAAACCATTTAACAAAAAGAGCGACAATGTGAAAAAAGAGGCGTGGCCAGCGAACGAAAATGAAAGGGACAATCGAAAGTCATGTAGTCGATGCGGTACACAGCATCCACCAAGAAAGTGTCCAGCATATGGTAAAACATGCAATAGTTGCAACAAGAACAACCATTATGCCCGTTGCTGTAAGAACCAAATGCAACAAAGCAAGGTCCATGCAGTAGATGAAAGCGACATAGAGGAGTTCTATGTAGATGTTGTGTCTGAAAACAAAAAAGAAGAAAGAGACTGGCTGTTGACACTAAAAGTGAATGACATACACATTCCATTTAAATTGGATACTGGAGCACAAGTTAATGTGATATCAGAGACTGATTTTAAGAAAATTAGACCCAGACCAAAGATACATGGAATAAAAGTGAAAGTGACAGGATACACAGGTACTGAAATACCAGTGAAAGGAAGATGCATTGTCAAAGTAACACACAAGGACAATCAATCAGAAAATCCTCAAGACACGTGAAGCCTCCTGAGAGACTCATTGAGCAAATTAAAGGACTATTGTTATGGAAGGAAGTAATGTTATCTTATTCTTTCTTCAAGTTCTAGTGTATTGACATATTTCATGTGAACACACAAAGCAAGGTTAAAAAACCTTGATCATGACAATGATAATGTAAGTTCATTAAGTGTTACAGTTAAAATGCAGATTAATACAAAGAAAACATGTTGTTAGTTAAAAATAAAATACTTTTGTTTTAAGAAAAGGAGATGTAATGATATCAGCAAATAGAGATGGTATTTGCCTGTTCGATTATGATGCCTTAACAGCATGTTTGCATGTATTGATTGCTTGTGCCTGACCAGCAGAGGGCATGTGACCGAGACAAGCAGGGCAGTTCAGTTTAGTTTCAGTTTCGTTCTAGATGGATCACCAGCATGATGTCTCCTGTAAATGCTGTATAAAGAGTTGAACAGACTTTAGATTAAAAGACATTCTCTTTCATGAATGTCTCGTCATTGAAACCACAAAGAAATCAATGGCAGCACGGTGGCATAGTGGTTAGCACTGTCGCCTCACAGCGCCAGCGACTCTGGACACTGACCTTCACTCTGATGGTGCCCTGGGCTCTGGACACTGACTCTCACTCTGATGGTGCCCTGGGCTGTGGACACTGACTCTCACTCTGGTGGTGTCCTGGACTCTGGACACTGACCTTCACTCTGATGGTGTCCTGGACTCTGGACACTGACTCTCACTCTGATGGTGTCCTGGACTCTGGACACTGACCTTCACTCTGATCGTATCCTGGACCCTGGACACTGACTCTCACTCTGATGGTGTCCTGGGCTCTGGACACTGACTCTCACTCTGGTGGTGTCCTGGGCTCTGGATACTGACTCTCACTCTGATGGTGTCCTGGGCTCTGGATACTGACTTTCACTCTGATGGTGTCCTGGGCTCTGGAAACTGACTTTCACTCTGATGGTGTCCTGGGCTCTGGACGCTGAATCTCACTCTTATGGTGTCCTGGATTCTGGACACTGACTCTCACTCTGGCAGTGTCCTGGGCTCTGGACGCTGACTCTCACTCTGATGGTGTCCTGGACTCTGGACACTGACTCTCACTCTGGCAGTGTCCTGGGCTCTGGACGCTGACTCTCACGCTAATGGTGTCCTGGACTCTGGACACTGACTCTCACTCTGGCAGTGTCCTGGGCTCTGGACACTGATCTTCACTCTGATGGTGTCCTGGACGCTGGACACTGACGTTCAATCTGATGGTGTCCTGGGCTCTGGACACTGACTTTCACTCTGATGGTGTCCTGGAATCTGGACACTGACCGTCACTAAGATGGTGTCCTGGACTCTGGACGCTGACACTCACTCTGATGGTGTCCTGGGCTCTGGACACTGACTCTCACTCTGATGGTGTCCTGGGCTCTGGATGCTGACTGTCACTCTGATGGTGTCCTGGACTCTGGACACTGACTCTCACTCTGATGGTGTCCTGGGCTCTGGAAACTGATCCTCACTCTGGTGGTGTCATGGGCTCTGGACACTGACTCTCACTCTGCTGCTGTCCTGGGCTCTGGACACTGACTCTCACTCTGATGGTGTCCTGGGCTCTGGACACTGACTCTCACTCTGATGGTGTCCTGGACTCTGGACACTGACCTTCACTCTGATGGTGTCCTGGGCCCTGGACACTGACTCTCACTCTGATGGTGTCCTGGGCTCTGGGCACTGACTCTCACTCTGATGGTGTCCTGGGCTCTGGACACTGACTCTCACTCTGATGGTGTCCTGGGCTCTGGACACTGACACTCACTCTGGTGGCGTCCTGGACTCTAGACACTGACCTTCACTCTGATGGTGTCCTGGGCTCTGGACAATGACCCTCACTCTGATGGTGTCCTGGACTCTGGACACTGACTCTCACTCTGGTGATGTCCTGGGCTTTGGACACTCACTCTCACTCTGGTGGTGTCCTGGGCTCTGGACACTGACCTTCACTCTGATGGTGTCCTGGCCTCTGGACACTGACCTTCACTCTGATGGTGTCCTGGAATCTGGACACTGACCTTCACTCTGATGGTGTCCTGGGCTCTGGACACTGACCTTCACTCTGATGGTGTCCTGGGCTCTGGACACTGACTCTCACTCTGATGGTGTTCTGAGCTCTGGCCACTGACCTTCACTCTGATGGTTTCCTGGGCTCTGGACAATGACCCTCACTCTGGTGATGTCCTGGGCTTTGTACACTGACTCTCACTGTGGTGGTGTCCTGGACTCTGGACACTGACCTTCACTCTGATGGTGCCCTGGGCTCTGGACACTTACTCTCACTCTGGTGGTATCCTGGACTCTGGATACTGACTGTCACTCTGATGGTGCCCTGGGCTGTGGACACTGACTCTCACTCTGGTGGTGTCCTGGACTCTGGACACTGACCTTCACTCTGATGGTGTCCTGGACTCTGGACACTGACTCTCACTCTGATGGTGTCATGGACTCTGGACACTGACCTTCACTCTGATGGTGTCCTGGACCCTGGACACTGACTCTCACTCTGATGGTGTCCTGGGCTCTGGACACTGACTCTCACTCTGGTGGTGTCCTGGGCTCTGGACACTGACTCTCAATCTGATGGTGTCCTGGGCTCTGGATACTGACTTTCACTCTGATGGTGTCCTGGGCTCTGGACACTGACTGTCACTCTGGTGGTGTCCTGGACTCTGGACACTGACTCTCACTCTGATGGAGTCCTGGGCTCTGGAAACTGACTTTCACTCTGACGGTGTCCTGGGCTCTGGACGCTGAATCTCACTCTTATGGTGTCCTGGATTCTGGACACTGACTCTCACTCTGGCAGTGTCCTGGGCTCTGGACGCTGACTCTCACTCTGATGGTGTCCTGGACTCTGGACACTGACTCTCACTCTGGCAGTGTCCTGGGCTCTGGACGCTGACTCTCACGCTGATGGTGTCCTGGACTCTGGACACTGACTCTCACTCTGGCAGTGTCCTGGGCTCTGGACACTGATCTTCACTCTGATGGTGCCCTGGACGCTGGACACTGACCTTCACTCTGATGGTGTCCTGGGATCTGGACACTGACTTTCACTCTGATGGTGTCCTGGAATCTGGACACTGACCGTCACTCAGATGGTGTCCTGGACTCTGGACGCTGACACTCACTCTGATGGTGTCCTGGGCTCTGGACACTGACTCTCACTCTGATGGTGTCCTGGGCTCTGGACACTGACTCTCACTCTGATGGTGTCCTGGGCTCTGGAAACTGATCCTCACTCTGGTGGTGTCATGGGCTCTGGACACTGACTCTCACTCTGCTGCTGTCCTGGGCTCTGGACACTGACTCTCACTCTGATGGTGTCCTGGGCTCTGGACACTGACTCTCACTCTGATGGTGTCCTGGACTCTGGACACTGACCTTCACTCTGATGGTGTCCTGGGCCCTGGACACTGACTCTCACTCTGATGGTGTCCTGGGCTCTGGGCACTGATTCTCACTCTGATGGTGTCCTGGGCTCTGGACACTGACTCTCACTCTGATGGTGTCCTGGGCTCTGGACACTGACTCTCACTCTGGTGGTGTCCTGGACTCTAGACACTGACCTTCACTCTGATGGTGTCCTGGGCTCTGGACAATGACCCTCACTCTGATGGTGTCCTGGACTCTGGACACTGACTCTCACTCAGGTGATGTCCTGGGCTTTGGACACTCACTCTCACTCTGGTGGTGTCCTGGGCTCTGGACACTGACCTTCACTCTGATGGTGTCCTGGGCTCTGGACACTGACCTTCACTCTGATGGTGTCCTGGAATCTGGACACTGACCTTCACACTGATGGTGTCCTGGGCTCTGGACACTGACCTTCACTCTGAAGGTGTCCTGGGCTCTGGACACTGACTCTCACTCTGATGGTGTTCTGGGCTCTGGCCACTGACCTTCACTCTGATGGTTTCCTGGGCTCTGGACAATGACCCTCACTCTGGTGATGTCCTGCGCTTTGGACACTGACTCTCACTCTGGTGGTGTCCTGGACTCTGGACACTGACCTTCACTCTGATGGTGCCCTGGGCTCTGGACACTTACTCTCACTCTGGTGGTATCCTGGACTCTGGACACTGACTGTCACTCTGATGGTGCCCTGGGCTGTGGACACTGACTCTCACTCTGGTGGTGTCCTGGACTCTGGACACTGACCTTCACTCTGATGGTGTCCTGGACTCTGAACACTGACTCTCACTCTGATGGTGTCATGGACTCTGGACACTGACTCTCACTCTGGTGGTGTCCTGGGCTCTGGACACTGACTCTCAATCTGATGGTGTCCTGGGCTCTGGATACTGACTTTCACTCTGATGGTGTCCTGGGCTCTGGACACTGACTGTCACTCTGGTGGTGTCCTGGACTCTGGACACTGACTCTCACTCTGATGGAGTCCTGGGCTCTGGAAACTGACTTTCACTCTGATGGTGTCCTGGGCTCTGGACGCTGAATCTCACTCTTATGGTGTCCTGGATTCTGGACACTGACTCTCACTCTGGCAGTGTCCTGGGCTCTGGACGCTGACTCTCACTCTGATGGTGTCCTGGACTCTTGACACTGATTCTCACTCTGATGGTTTCCTGGACTCTGGACACTGATTCTCACTCTGATGTTGTCCTGGACTCTGGACACTGACTCTCACTCTGGTGGTGTCCTGGACTCTGGACACTGACCTTCACTCTGATGGTGTCCTGGACCCTGGAAACTGACTCTCACTCTGATGGTGTCCTGGGCTCTGGACACTGACACTCACTCTGATGGTGTCCTGGACTCTGGACACTGACCTTCACTCTGATGCTGTCCTGGGCTCTGGACACTGACTCTCACTCTGATGGTGTCCTGGGCTCTGGCCACTGACCTTCACTCTGATGGTGTCCTGGGCTCTGGACAATGACCCTCACTCTGGTGATGTCCTGGGCTTTGGACACTGACTCTCACTCTGGTGGTGTCCTGGACTCTGGACACTGACCTTCACTCTGATGGTGCCCTGGGCTCTGGACACTGACTCTCACTCTGATGGTGCCCTGGGCTCTGGACACTGACTCTCACTCTGATGGTGCCCTGGGCTGTGGACACTGACTCTCACTCTGGTGGTGTCCTGGACTCTGGACACTGACCTTCACTCTGATGGTGTCCTGGACTCTGGACACTGACTCTCACTCTGATGGTGTCCTGGACTCTGGACACTGACCTTCACTCTGATCGTGTCCTGGACCCTGGACACTGACTCTCACTCTGATGGTGTCCTGGGCTCTGGACACTGACTCTCACTCTGGTGGTGTCCTGGGCTCTGGATACTGACTCTCACTCTGATGGTGTCCTGGGCTCTGGATACTGACTTTCACTCTGATGGTGTCCTGGGCTCTGGAAACTGACTTTCACTCTGATGGTGTCCTGGGCTCTGGACGCTGAATCTCACTCTTATGGTGTCCTGGATTCTGGACACTGACTCTCACTCTGGCAGTGTCCTGGGCTCTGGACGCTGACTCTCACTCTGATGGTGTCCTGGACTCTGGACACTGACTCTCACTCTGGCAGTGTCCTGGGCTCTGGACGCTGACTCTCATGCTGATGGTGTCCTGGACTCTGGACACTGACTCTCACTCTGGCAGTGTCCTGGGCTCTGGACACTGATCTTCACTCTGATGGTGTCCTGGACGCTGGACACTGACCTTCACTCTGATGGTGTCCTGGGCTCTGGACACTGACTTTCACTCTGATGGTGTCCTGGAATCTGGACACTGACCGTCACTCAGATGGTGTCCTGGACTCTGGACGCTGACACTCACTCTGATGGTGTCCTGGGCTCTGGACACTGACTCTCACTCTGATGGTGTCCTGGGCTCTGGATGCTGACTGTCACTCTGATGGTGTCCTGGACTCTGGACACTGACTCTCACTCTGATGGTGTCCTGGGCTCTGGAAACTGATCCTCACTCTGGTGGTGTCATGGGCTCTGGACACTGACTCTCACTCTGCTGCTATCCTGGGCTCTGGACACTGACTCTCACTCTGATGGTATCCTGGGCTCTGGACACTGCCTCTCACTCTGATGGTGTCCTGGACTCTGGACACTGACCTTCACTCTGATGGTGTCCTGGGCCCTGGACACTGACTCTCACTCTGATGGTGTCCTGGGCTCTGGGCACTGACTCTCACTCTGATGGTGTCCTGGGCTCTGGACACTGACTCTCACTCTGATGGTGTCCTGGGCTTTGGACACTGACACTCACTCTGGTGGTGTCCTGGACTCTAGACACTGACCTTCACTCTGATGGTGTCCTGGGCTCTGGACAATGACCCTCACTCTGATGGTGTCCTGGACTCTGGACACTGACTCTCACTCTGGTGATGTCCTGGGCTTTGGACACTCACTCTCACTCTGGTGGTGTCCTGGGCTCTGGACACTGACCTTCACTCTGATGGTGTCCTGGCCTCTGGACACTGACCTTCACTCTGATGGTGTCCTGGAATCTGGGCACTGACCTTCACTCTGATGGTGTCCTGGGCTCTGGACACTGACCTTCACTCTGATGGTGTCCTGGGCTCTGGACACTGACTCTCACTCTGATGGTGTTCTGGGCTCTGGCCACTGACCTTCACTCTGATGGTTTCCTGGGCTCTGGACAATGACCCTCACTCTGGTGATGTCCTGGGCTTTGTACACTGACTCTCACTGTGGTGGTGTCCTGGACTCTGGACACTGACCTTCACTCTGATGGTGCCCTGGGCTCTGGACACTTACTCTCACTCTGGTGGTATCCTGGACTCTGGACACTGACTGTCACTCTGATGGTGCCCTGGGCTGTGGACACTGACTCTCACTCTGGTGGTGTCCTGGACTCTGGACACTGACCTTCACTCTGATGGTGTCCTGGACTCTGGACACTGACTCTCACTCTGATGGTGTCATGGACTCTGGACACTGACCTTCACTCTGATGATGTCCTGGACCCTGGACACTGACTCTCACTCTGATGGTGTCCTGGGCTCTGGACACTGACTCTCACTCTGGTGGTGTCCTGGGCTCTGGACACTGACTCTCAATCTGATGGTGTCCTGGGCTCTGGATACTGACTTTCACTCTGATGGTGTCCTGGGCTCTGGACACTGACTGTCACTCTGGTGGTGTCCTGGACTCTGGACACTGACTCTCACTCTGATGGAGTCCTGGGCTCTGGAAACGGACTTTCACTCTGACGGTGTCCTGGGCTCTGGACGCTGAATCTCACTCTTATGGTGTCCTGGATTCTGGACACTGACTCTCACTCTGGCAGTGTCCTGGGCTCTGGACGCTGACTCTCACTCTGATGGTGTCCTGGACTCTGGACACTGACTCTCACTCTGGCAGTGTCCTGGGCTCTGGACGCTGAATCTCACGCTGATGGTGTCCTGGACTCTGGACACTGACTCTCACTGTGGCAGTGTCCTGGGCTCTGGACACTGATCTTCACTCTGATGGTGTCCTGGACGCTGGACACTGACCTTCACTCTGATGGTGTCCTGGGATCTGGACACTGACTTTCACTCTGATGGTGTCCTGGAATCTGGACACTGACAGTCACTCAGATGGTGTCCTGGACTCTGGACGCTGACACTCACTCTGATGGTGTCCTGGGCTCTGGACACTGACTCTCACTCTGATGGTGTCCTGGGCTCTGGACACTGACTCTCACTCTGATGGTGTCCTGGGCTCTGGAAACTGATCCTCACTCTGGTGGTGTCATGGGCTCTGGACACTGACTCTCACTCTGCTGCTGTCCTGGGCTCTGGACACTGACTCTCACTCTGATGGTGTCCTGGGCTCTGGACACTGACTCTCACTCTGATGGTGTCCTGGACTCTGGACACTGACCTTCACTCTGATGGTGTCCTGGGCCCTGGACACTGACTCTCACTCTGATGGTGTCCTGGGCTCTGGGCACTGACTCTCACTCTGATGGTGTCCTGGGCTCTGGACACTGACTCTCACTCTGATGGTGTCCTGGGCTCTGGACACTGACTCTCACTCTGGTGGTGTCCTGGACTCTAGGCACTGACCTTCACTCTGATGGTGTCCTGGGCTCTGGACAATGACCCTCACTCTGATGGTGTCCTGGACTCTGGACACTGACTCTCACTCTGGTGATGTCCTGTGCTTTGGACACTCACTCTCACTCTGGTGGTGTCCTGGGCTCTGGACACTGACCTTCACTCTGATGGTGTCCTGGGCTCTGGACACTGACCTTCACTCTGATGGTGTCCTGGAATCTGGACACTGACCTTCACTCTGATGGTGTCCTGGGCTCTGGACACTGACCTTCACTCTGATGGTGTCCTGGGCTCTGGACACTGACTCTCACTCTGATGGTGTTCTGGGCTCTGGCCACTGACCTTCACTCTGATGGTTTCCTGGGCTCTGGACAATGACCCTCACTCTGGTGATGTCCTGCGCTTTGGACACTGACTCTCACTCTGGTGGTGTCCTGGACTCTGGACACTGACCTTCACTCTGATGGTGCCCTGGGCTCTGGACACTTACTCTCACTCTGGTGGTATCCTGGACTCTGGACACTGACTGTCACTCTGATGGTGCCCTGGGCTGTGGACACTGACTCTCACTCTGGTGATGTCCTGGACTCTGGACACTGACCTTCACTCTGATGGTGTCCTGGACTCTGGACACTGACTCTCACTCTGATGGTGTCATGGACTCTGGACACTGACTCTCACTCTGGTGGTGTCCTGGGCTCTGGACACTGACTCTCAATCTGATGGTGTCCTGGGCTCTGGATACTGACTTTCACTCTGATGGTGTCCTGGGCTCTGGACACTGACTGTCACTCTGGTGGTGTCCTGGACTCTGGACACTGACTCTCACTCTGATGGAGTCCTGGGCTCTGGAAACTGACTTTCACTCTGATGGTGTCCTGGGCTCTGGACGCTGAATCTCACTCTTATGGTGTCCTGGATTCTGGACACTGACTCTCACTCTGGCAGTGTCCTGGGCTCTGGACGCTGACTCTCACTCTGATGGTGTCCTGGACTCTTGACACTGATTCTCACTCTGATGGTTTCCTGGACTCTGGACACTGATTCTCACTCTGATGTTGTCCTGGACTCTGGACACTGACTCTCACTCTGGTGGTGTCCTGGACTCTGGACACTGACCTTCACTCTGATGGTGCCCTGGGCTCTGGACAGTGACTCTCACTCTGGTGGTGTCCTGGACTCTGGACACTGACCTTCACTCTGATGGTGCCCTGGGCTGTGGACACTGACTCTCACTCTGATGGTGTCCTGGGCTCTGGATACTGACTTTCACTCTGATGGTGTCCTGGGCTCTGGACACTGACTGTCACTCTGGTGGTGTCCTGGACTCTGGACACTGACTCTCACTCTGATGGTGTCATGGACTCTGGACACTGACCTTCACTCTGATGGTGTCCTGGACCCTGGACACTGACTCTCACTCTGATGGTGTCCTGGGCTCTGGACACTGACTCTCACTCTGGTGATGTCCTTTGCTCTGGACAGTGACTCTCACTCTGATGGTGTCCTGGGCTCTGGATACTGACTTTCACTCTGATGGTGTCCTGGTCTCTGGACACTGACTGTCACTCTGGTGGTGTCCTGGACTCTGGACACTGACTCTCACTCTGATGGAGTCCTGGGCTCTGGAAACTGACTTTCACTCTGATGGTGTCCTGGGCTCTGGACACTGACTCTCACTCTGATGGTGTCCTGGACTCTTGACACTGATTCTCACTCTGATGGTGTCCTGGACTCTGGACACTGATTCTCACTCTGATGTTGTCCTGGACTCTGGACACTGACTCTCACTCTGGTGGTGTCCTGGACTCTGGACACTGACCTTCACTCTGATGGTGCCCTGGGCTCTGGACAGTGACTCTCACTCTGGTGGTGTCCTGGACTCTGGACACTGACCTTCACTCTGATGGTGCCCTCGGCTGTGGACACTGACTCTCACTCTGATGGTGTCCTGGGCTCTGGACACTGACCTTCACTCTGATGGTGTCCTGGGCCCTGGACACTGACCTTCACTCTGATGGAGTCCTGGACTCTGGACACTGATTCTCACTCTGATGGTGTCCTGGACTCTGGACACTGACTCTCACTCTGGCAGTGTCCTGGGCTCTGGACGCTGACTCTCACTCTGATGGTGTCCTGGACTCTGGACACTGACTCTCACTCTGGCAGTGTCCTGGGCTCTGGACACTGACTCTCACTCTCATCGTGTCCTGGGCTCTGGACACTGACCTTCACTCTGATGGTGTCCTGGGCTCTGGACACTGACTTTCACTCTGATGGTGTCCTGGAATCTGGACACTGACCGTCACTCTGATTGTGTCCTGGACTCTGGACGCTGACTCTCACTCTGATGGTGTCCTGGGCTCTGGACACTGACTCTCACTCTGATGGTGTCCTGGGCTCTGGATGCTGACTGTCACTCTGATGGTGTCCTGGACTCTGGACACTGACTCACACTCTGATGGTGTCCTGGGCTCTGGAAACTGATCCTCACTCTGGTGGTGTCATGGGCTCTGGACACTGACTCTCACTCTGCTGCTCTCCTGGGCTCTGGACACTGACTCTCACTCTGATGGTGTCCTGGGCTCTGGACACTGACTCTCACTCTGATGGTGTCCTGGACTCTGGACACTGACCTTCACTCTGATGGTGTCCTGGGGTCTGGACACTGACTCTCACTCTGATGGTGTCCTGGGCTCTGGACACTGACTCTCACTCTCATCGTGTCCTGGGCTCTGGACACTGACCTTCACTCTGATCGTGTCCTGGGCTCTGGACACTGACTTTCACTCTGATGGTGTACTGGAATCTGGACACTGACCGTCACTCTGATGGTGTCCTGGGCTCTGGACACTGACTCTCACTCTGATGGTGTCCTGGGCTCTGGATGCTGACTGTCACTCTGATGGTGTCCTGGACTCTGGACACTGACTCTCACTCTGATGGTGTCCTGGGCTCTGGAAACTGATCCTCATTCTGGTAGTGTCATGGGCTCTGGACACTGACTCTCACTCTGCTGCTCTCCTGGGCTCTGGACACTGACTCTCACTCTGATGGTGTCCTGGGCTCTGGACACTGACTCTCACTCTGATGGTATCCTGGACTCTGGACACTGACCTTCACTCTGATGGTGTCCTGGGCTCTGGACACTGACTCTCACTCTGATGGTGTCCTGGGCTCTGGACACTGACTCTCACTCTCATGGTGTCCTGGGCTCTGGACACTGACTCTCACTCTGATGGTGTCCTGGGCTCTGGACACTGACTCTCACTCTGATGGTGTCCTGGGCTCTGGACACTGACTCTCACTCTGGTGGTGTTCTGGCCTCTAGACACTGACCTTCACTCTGATGGTGTCCTGGGCTCTGGCCACTGACCTTCACTCTGATGGTGTCCTGGGCTCTGGACACTGACCTTCACTCTGATGGTGTCCTGGAATCTGGACACTGACCGTCACTCTGATGGTGTCCTGGACTCTGGATGCTGACTCTCACTCTGATGGTGTCCTGGGCTCTGGATGCTGACTGTCACTCTGATGGTGTCCTGCACTCTGGACACTGATTCTCACTCTGATGGTGTCCTGGACTCTGGACACTGATTCTCACTCTGATGTTGTCCTGGACTCTGGACACTGACTCTCACTCTGGTGGTGTCCTGGACTCTGGACACTGACCTTCACTCTGATGGTGCCCTGGGCTCTGGACAGTGACTCTCACTCTGGTGGTGTCCTGGACTCTGGACACTGACCTTCACTCTGATGGTGCCCTGGGCTGTGGACACTGACTCTCACTCTGATGGTGTCCTGGGCTCTGGACACTGACCTTCACTCTGATGGTGTCCTGGGCCCTGGACACTGACCTTCACTCTGATGGAGTCCTGGACTCTGGACACTGATTCTCACTCTGATGGTGTCCTGGACTCTGGACACTGACTCTCACTCTGGTGGTGTCCTCTGACCTTCACTCTGGTGGTGTCCTGGACTCAGGACACTGACTCTCACTCTGGTGGTGTCCTGGGCTCTGGACACTGACTCTCACTCTGATGGTGTCCTGGACTCTGGAAACTGACCCTCACTCTGGTGGTGTCCTGGACTCTGGATGCTGACTCTCACTCTGATGGTGTCTTGGGCTCTGGACACTGACTCTCACTCTGATGGTGCCCTGGACTCTGGACACTGACTCTCACTCTGATGGTGCCCTGGACTCTGGACGCTGACTCTCACTCTGATGGTGCCCTGGACTCTGAACACTGACCCTCACTTTGGTGGTGTCCTGGGCTCTGGACACTGACCCTTAGTCTGATGGTGTCCTGGACTCAGGGCAATTCCCCTACACTCTGGTTTCTCAATATTGATAAATGAAAGCCCATCTGTCAGTCAGACAATGGGTCTCTGAGGAAGGCTCCACAAAGAAAAAGAAAACCTGCCTTGTCTCTTTTAAAGGTTGATGGGCCTGGGGTGTATTGTTGGCACATTCTGGTTTTTTACCTTGCCATTATTTATGGGTTTTCTTTTTATTTCTTCCTCATTTCCCAAATATACCAATTTCCTGGCTCGATTAGTTTTTCCCGGGCCTCTGGGCCATACAGGCCAGGAAGGTCCTGGGGTCGGTCCCTGACTTGTGCTGAGTTAAGCTGATCTCTGTTATGTTAACAGTGGGGTTTGCTGCAGCTGGGCCCTGTGATTTGAGGTAGGGAGGGGGTATATTGTCCCTGGTTCCCAGACCTGTTTGTTATCTAATGCCGACTCTCCTGACCATGACCACCACCAACTTGCTGCGTGTGGATGCCAAAGTTCGATTGGCATCGAATAACCTACTAACACTCGCTGTCGAGGGTCACATTTGAAGAATGGCCCGTTGGGTGAGGTAGTGGAGGTAGTTGCGCCCCATGAAACTGAACCTGATTTAAATCTGTAACACTATCCCCCAAAAAGCTGTTAAGGCTGGGGGGTCAAATGAAAATTTCACAACTGAGATTGATTGATTGATTTTTTTGTTAGGAAAGGATTATTAAGATTTATGGAACCAAGGTGGGTAAGTGGAGTTAAGATGCAGATCAACGATGATCTAATTGAATGGCGGAACAGGCTCGAGGGGTTGAGTGGCCTCCTCCTGTTCCTGTGTTCCTTTGAACTGCAGCAGGAACCAACGTCTTCAGAAAGGTAGATTGTTGGCAATAAGAAAAAGAATCAGATAAAGCATTGGAAATGCAGAAACATTGACTAAAAACTTCTCCTACCTGCAGACATCAGAGCTGGAAAAATAATCCAGATACAGTGATCCCAGACAGATAGCTGGGAATCTGTTTCTGGATGCAGAGAGGAAAGAAAATAATCTTTTTCTCTCAAACCGGCAGTAATCTTGTTCACCGGTGTTCTGTTTGTTTTTTTGGCCAGATCTTCTCCCTCCCTCAGGAAGCCCACCTCACACCAAGTTCAAAGTCAGGCAGCGGCAGGAGGTGGGGTAATGGGCTTCGCTGATGCTGCAAATTCACGGAGGACCCTTTTCTAACCGATCCTTCCAGCATTATGAGACACACGGGAGAACAGACGAATTTCCTTTCAAAAGAAATCAGATGTTTGGCATCTGGTTTTTACGTCTTAGAAACATCTGAACAGTTTAGTCAAAAACCCGAGCGAACAGATGGTGACTCTATCCCTAGTCCGCCCACTCCGTCCCTGCAATGGTCTTTTAGCCTGCTGGCTTGGGATAATAGGATCGTTATTCAAGAGAGAATCTGACTATTGAATCTTCCCTTTGAAAACAGGACTCTCACCATCAGGACATTATTGCACATAGGAGGTTTAGAAATATTTCCTATTGACTTTTTGACATGTTGCTGAACTTAGTAATTATTGGTTTGGATCAAACGTATCATCTCCTTTAATGGTTTGCAGTCGTGCAAAGATGTCCCACTTGCGAACCAGCACAGAGCTGACCAAGTGGGAATGGTGGCGTGGCAGTCATGTTTCTGGACTCGTAATCCAGAGGCCTGGATTAATAATCCCAGGAATGGGAGTTCACAATCCGACCAGGGCACATGAAGAATTTGAGTCCGGTGAAAAATAATAAAATAAAAAACTAAGAGTGACCACTGAACTGTCGGCTTGTAAAAACCCAACTGGTTCACTGGCATCCTTTAGGGGAGGAAACCTGCTGTCCTTAACTGGCCTGTCCTATATGTGACTCGAGTCACACACCAACGTGGTTGACTCTTGGATGGGCAGTAAATGCCGGCCTTCCCAGCAGGAATGAATAAAAGATCACTCCGAATGCATAATGAGGCCAGAAGATGTGTTGCCACTCTGAGCTGGTGGGGCTCGGGTGAGTGCAACTCTGCAAAATCCCAGTCCCGCTTCTCCTATGCTCAGCCAGGGAAATTGACCTGGAGCATTTTTAGCAACTATGGCCGAGAAATTCGGTTGGTTGCGCCAGCGATTAGCACCTAAAGAGCCCGAGATTTGGGGCGTTACCCAATTTTCGATCGTGCGCAGTGATCCTAACGCATCCTGCCATATTGAGTAGCCTGTAGGCGCTGGTGCTAAGTCTTTGTGCCCGCTTGCGGGCGCAGCCAGATAATGACGTCATTTCATTGTGCAACGCCTTTTTGGCGCCCCGTTCTGGAAATTCAGTGGCGCCCCACTCCGTTCCGCCTGGCGCTATTAGTGACAGTTGGATGGAACGTTACCAGGTCCTTCTCGGACTTGGGGGGCGCTCTTTACAGGGGACAGCACTAGTATAAAACCAGCAGCCATTTGGCCTGGCCATACTGCTCGCTGCTGGAGAGAGTTGCAGACCTTCAGTTACACAGACTTGTTCTTATTGAGCCAGAGGAGCCTTGGGACCTTCAGCCCTGTCCAGAACAGTTGGATCCAGAAAGCTGACTGCGTCTTACTGGTCGGCCAGAATAATGGGAGCTGCTTTGGAGGGTAACATCATCCTGGCTGAACAACTGGCAAGGGCACAGAGATGGAGGGAGAGAGGGCCGGGATTGGCCAGAAGGAGGAGGGCCAATGGACGTCGCCAAATCTGACTATACGCTGCCAGGGTTTTCAGGCAGCAGGTCTCCTACCTTACCATGTCGGAGGAGCAGTGTCTGCGAAGGCTCAGATTTGGTAAGGATGTTGTGACTGAGCTGTGCCACCTGCTTGCTGGGGATCTGCAGCCATGGATACGGTGCAGGACCTCTCTGTCGGTGGCCGTGAAAGTCACTGTTGCGCTCAACTTTTACGCCAGCGGATCGTTTCAGGCAGCAGCTGGGGACATATCTAATATCTCTCAATTTGCAGTGCATTGCTGCATCCGGCAAGTGACAGCTGCCCTCTACAAAAGGAGGCGTGAATTAATCACCTTCCCTGTGACCCTGGAGAAGCAGGGGGAGCGCGTACAGGGCTTCGCGGCTATTGCGGACTTCCCCATGGTGCAGGGGGCCATTGATTGTACACATGTGGCTTTGCGGGCGCCATTACAGAATCCGGAGGAGTTCCATAACCGAAAGGGGTTCCACTCCCTTAATGTGCAGCTGGTCTGTGATCACCGGCAGATGATCATGGCGGTGAATGCACAATTCCCTGGCAGCAGCCATGACGCGTTCATCCTGCGGCAGACCTCAGTGGCTGACGTTTTTGAGGCCCCAGCTCACCCACGAGGCTGGCTTCTGGGCGACAAGGGCTATCCTCTCTGCCCATGGCTCATGCCCAGCACCCCGGCAGAAGAGCATTACAACAACAGCCATCAGGCCACCAGGAACATTGTGGAGCACACAATTGGTGTGCTGAAGCAGCGTTTCTGCTGTCTAGACCATTCGGGGGGCGACCTACAGTACTCGCCGGAGCATGTGGCGCGCATCTTTGTTGTCTGCTGCATGCTCCACAACCTGGCCATTCAACGCACCCAGCCAATGCCAGCCGACCCTCAAGGTCCAGCAGAGCAGGCGGACGAGGAGGAGGAGGAGGAGGACCATGCAGACGAGGAGGAGGAGGAGGAGGAGGAGGAGGAGGAAGATGGGAGGGCTCCAGAAACTGGAAGGGCCGTTCGTCAGAGGCTCATAAGGACTTGGTTCTAGGCCCCTCGGACGGAATGGTGGCTGTGATTCGAACAGCGCCCTCCGGTTCGCAGTAAGCCTATGAAGGCCTCGATGATTGTAAATAGTGTACAGCTCGATTGTAAATAAAAAGTTTTCTTTATTTTCAAACAAGTGCTTCCTTCCAGCATGACAACGTAATGGTAACAGAAATCATAACTAACAAACTAACAGATAACTGTCTGGCAACCCGGCGAAACTAACCAAACCATAACAAACAAACACAGCAGGTGTGGACGGCCTTAAAACCGGAAAAAGAGACGTCTTAGCACCTCCCTCTACTGGTGACCCCTTGATGGAGACCGACTCCTCTTACGAGGTCGGCCCCTTCCCTCTCTGCAGCTCCTCCGTAATTGGACCCCAGTGGCTGTGTCAAGGCTGGGGGACGCCTGCTGAGTGTCTGGAAGTGCTGAAGCCCCTGAGGGATGGCCTGGACGACCTCTGGCCTTGGAGGTCCCGCAAGCAGGCTGCTCCAACTGGGCATGTCTGCTAGCAGTGTGCCGCGCAGGTGGTGGCAGCTGCTCTGCTGACGTGCCAGCGGTGGCATCAGGACTGGTCACATGCAGAGAGAGGACACCTGCACCGTGGTCGGCCGACACACTGGCACTCTGACGGTGCCGCACCGGATCATCCGCCGCTATCGACTGCTCCACAGATTCATGGTCTGCTGTGGTGCTGCAAGGGCCTGGGGTGATCCTGCCTGATGCAGCTAGGGTGGCTGCAGTGAGTGTTCGCGTGGCCTCAATCTGCGTGTGGACGAGGCCAGCAAGTGACTGCGTGGTAGCAGTGAGGACCTGCGTGACAGGTGCCAGTGCTTCAGAGAAGCCATGGACAGTCCTTTCCACTGCTTCGGATAAGGCCGGAACAGTCCTTTCCACTGCTTCGGACAAGGCCGGAACAGTCCTTTCCACTGCTTCGGACAAGCCATGGACAGACCTTTCCATTGCTGCCCTGAAGCCCTGGACAGTCCTTTCCATTGCTGCCCCAAAGTCCAGCACACTCTTTGCCAGTGTGTCGATCGACTCAGGCATCCTCCCCACTGCATCATAAGCTCAGTGTGCCTGAGCCGGGCCTGGGCGCTCATTTTGGCAAGGCAACACACCTCCTCTGCACTCTGTGCAGCAGTCATGGTGGCCTGCCTCGCCCTCCAGGGAGACGGCCCCCGAGCGGCCCTACCCCCCGCGCGTTGCTGCAGGCCGCTGGTTCCTGCAACTGGCTCCTCATCAGAGCCCCCCCCTCCCCTCAAGGGAACTACTATCCCCAGTCTCCACATGCGGTGGCTCCCCTGAGGCTGGCATGGATGGTCCGGCTTCCTCCTGGTCGTCGCCTCTGGAGGCACTTGCACTGGCAGCATGAAGGGCCGGTCCCGAGCTGGTGATGCAGCATCTGAAAGTAGGGAGGTTGAAGAGTGGCTTTAGCAAAAGGACAGTTTGGCAGCAAGGGATGCAACAGTGCGGCAGTGCTATGACATGGGTCCACATTGAGAAAGCATGCTGGCGGGGGAAACAACTGGAAGGTGACAGCTGTAATAGTTGAGAACCTTACCATCACTGTGGACAATGGGGTCGGCAGCTGCAGTGGTGACAGGACCACTCAGACGTCCTCCCACAATCTGGTGGACTCTCTCCTCGAGATCCGTCAGAGTCTCCAGTTGAGGACGGCCTCCTCCGGTGCGAAGCTGTTCCTTGCGGTTTCACGCCAGCTTGGCCTGCAGGGCAAAGGATGGGAAGTGATGTTACATGATGCCCTGAGTTATCAACTCATGCCCCCCATGGTGGAACAGCCCTTACATGATGCCCTGAATTATCATCTCATGCCCCCCATGGTGGAACAGCCCTTACATGATGCCCTGAGTGATGATCTCATGCCCCCCATGGTGGAACAGCCCTTACATGATGCCCTGAGTTATCATCTCATGCCCCCCATGGTGGAACAGCCCTTACATGATGCCCTGAGTCAAGTGTGGATGTGTGTGACCAGAAAGGGCCATGGGTGCTTGCTGACAGATGGCCATTGGGGCATAGCGCACCCTGTAGCCATAAAGTCAGGTGCTAATGGAGGGATGCATAAGTTTACATTAACTCCACTAACCCTGACGACCCGAGTGAGGTCGTTGAATTTCTTCCTGCACTGCACAGGGCTCCTGGTCGCCATGCTGCTGGAGTTGACCCTCTGAGAAACATCCCTCCAAGCTCGTCGGTAGTCCTTATGATTAGGCCTCCTGCCATTGTCAGGGTAGAGGACATCTCGCCGGCGCTCCACTGCGGACAATTCCTCCAGAGACTCATTGGTGAAGCGCTCTGCTCTCTGCCTCACCCTCTCCATATGCTCCAAGTTTTTTGCGCCAGATAAGGGCCTGCGCCGATTTGCAGGCCTACAAGGCGCAGACTGTGGATGCTGGAGCTGCCTGACCCACCCCTTTAAGAGCTGGCTGGTGCCTGGAAGTCTCGTGGTCATGGGTAATTCAGAGCACCTGTGCTGCGGCTGGACGCCCCGATATTGGGTTGCGCCGGCATGTTAGCGCCTTAGGTGCCCCATGTAATGTCTGAACTCGTGCCTCAATCACCTTTGGGGTGCTGCAACCCAATATCGCACGAGGTGTTGATAAGTTGCGTCTGGCTATAAAATTTGCGCTCCGCCAATTCTAACGCCCCAAGCGGGGCTATACCCAATTTCTATGCCTATGTGTTAATTCAGCTTCCTTAAAGAATCAGGCACAAAATCTCCTCCAAGGCAGTTTTACACACCATCAGGAACAATAACATTAATCATTGGTAGCTGTGGCTCAGTGGGTAGCACTCTCTAGGTGGGAGGAGCTAGGAGTGAGCAGGTGTTACTGGTTGCCTGATTGCTGCAGGGAGTTGGAGTGAGTTTGTAAAAAAGTTGTTGGTGGGTTTTTTTCAGGTTTCAGGGTGTTTTTGGCCCATAAACATCAGCCAGATGGCTGCTGAGGCATCCAGAGTGCTGGAGCCCTCAAAGGACAGTGTTCCCAAGATGAATTTAATTAGGGGAGAAACTGTGTTTGGAAGGGAAAGAAAAAGGCCCAAAGATTTGGGCCGGGACCCCAGGAGGTTTGGAAAAGAAAATACGGTGGTGGTTCAGTGCGAGGATAAGGAGATACGAGCTTGGGTTATTATCCAGGCAGTACATGAGGACTGTGGCGAGGGAAGCTGCTTTGCCTGCCGACCAAAGTCGAATGTTGGGTTCGAGGTGACGGTCAGTGGCCGAGAGGAGGTGGAAAGACTTTTACTCAGTTTGAAAGTTGGCGGTAAGTTCTTGGAGGTATCTCTGCTATATTCGGAAGAGGTGGTGGTCTCATTCTTAAACTTACCAGTTTATATTGAGGACGATGTGCTAATTAAAAAGTTGGAGTCGTGGGACATTAAAATTTGCTCAGCAATAAACAGGAAGTACCATCCAGGAACACGGGTAGCAGATGGAACCCGTTACGTAAAGGTGCGGTTCCCAGAGGGGGTGAAGTCATTACCGTACAGCATGAAATTCGAGACAATGGAAGGAGTGCAGTACTTTCGAGTACTGCATGATAACCAAGTGAAGGTTTGTTAATATTGTCTTGGACACGACCATCTTGTAAGAAACTGTCCAGACTTGTACTGTTATAATTGCGGTGAGTCTGGACACATCACTCGGAGCTGCAAGGCGGAAAGCTGTGGGGTGTGTCACAAAGGCCCCACCTGCTGTGAGTGTGAGGTAGAAGGAAGCTCTATGAGTGATGAGAGGATGGGAGAAGGAGCAGGAGGCGTGAGTGGAATGGCCGGAGGAGCGGAGCAGTCGGAGGACACAGCTGGTAAATTGAAGGAGAAAAGAGCACAGGAAGAGTCAGAAAATTGCGGAGCAGAGAACAGGATGGAGATGGTGGAAAACACACCAAGTACAGTGGAAAAGAACCAAGACAGCAGAGGGCAGCAAGGGTCGAGTGCAGACTCAAGCCTTAATACGGTTCAGCTCTCCCTAAAGAATCTGGTGTCCGCAGGGGGAGAGGAGGCGGGAGCGGGGTGCGTGTTAAATGTAAGTACTCCAAAGAAAGATGGGGAGTCGGACATCTCGGTGAGCAGGAGGGGGCAAGACAAGGAGTGGGTGCAAGAGGAAGGAGCCTTAAAGGGGCAGCAGGACGGGAGCGGCGAGACAAAGATGCCAGAAGGGAGCAATATAGGTGCGCCATTGTCCCAGAGAGAGAAGGATCAGGGAGCAAGGGTCAGAAGTGGAGATGAGGTCGAAGAGAGCGGCACTGTTGGAGAAACCGCGATAACAGGAAGACTCTCTCTGGGAGATGATGTATCTGACGGGGAGCAGGATTATGTATCTGACGGGGAGCAGGCACAGAGGGTTACAGAAGAGCTTGCGAGTGAGGAATTAGAGGGGGACAGAGACATGGAAGTGGGGGATGGGGTGGCATCATGTGGAAAGGGAAAGGTTAGTGAGGGGCAGAAGGAGGGAGAAGGGGCAGCTCCTTGGCCCAAACTTAATGCAAGGAAGAGGCTGAAACAGCAGGGAAGGTTCAAGCAGGAGGTGAAAAAGAGTCGGAGGCAGCAGGAAAAAGCAACAGCTGGCTGAAAAGTTGGGAAGGAGCATGTGAGGAGGGAAGGGCCAGAGATTAAATGATGGGGAGATTATCAGGCATACTTCCTTTCTTCGGGGCCATGATTACATTGGTCTCGATTAATGTGAACGGACTGAGGGGTGAGAAGAAATTGCAGCAGTTGTTGCAGGGTTTTAAAGGTACGGACTTGTTGTGTCTGCAAGAAACCTTTTGGGATGAGGATATCCTAGAAAGAGTTCAGAAGATTTGGAAGGGAGAGGTGTTTGCAAGTTGTGTAAACAATAACCGTAGAGGGGTGGCTGTTTTGGTGAGTCCGTCCATAAAAGAGAACGTTGCCTTGGTGGACAACGATACTGAGGGGAGATTTTTACGGCTAAGGGTAAAAATGGAGGAATTTAATTGCGATCTCTTTAATATCTATGCACCGAACGACCATTGCAAGCGTCGCGAGTTTTTTCGGGGGTTATTCACTGAAGTGGCAGAGGTGGAAAATCCTGGTATAGTGGGGGATTTTAATGTATTTTTATCTCGGATGGACATTTCAGCCCAGATGACCTTTAAGGAAGATAACTCCAGAGGGATGATTGTAAAAATGATGGCAAATTTAAATTTGAGAGACTTATGGAGGGACCGGAATCCCATAAAAAGGAAGTTCTCCAGAACAGGTTGGGTGGGTGATGCTTTAAAACAGAGTCGAATAGATTTTGTGTTAATGTGGGAAGGGTTAAGTTCTGAGGTGATGGAGATTTATTATAAAAAAGTGTTTTTTAGTGACCACTTGGCTTTGGTTCTTAGAATTAGGAACAGCAGAGTTAAGATCGGTTCAGGACTGTGGATTTTAAACAATCAATACCTGAAAGAAATTGCTTATAAAGAAGCGATTTTAAATATAATAAAGAATGCTCGGAAGGAACCTTTGTTCTTGAAAGAAAGAAGAGTTTGGTGGGACAATTTCAAATATGAGGTAAAAGTTTTTTCGGTACGTTATGGGAAAAAGAGGGCGGCAGCTAACCGGCGTCGAGAAGAGAATATAAACAAAAGGTTTACGGATGTCTGTAAAGCAGTTGACGGAGGGGATAAGGGTGCTGAGACTAAGTTCTGGGTGCTAAAGGAAGAGTGGGAATTATTGCAAGCTGAAAAATGCAAGGGGGACGTTCGCCATGCAAAGGCTATAGATGCATTGGAGGGCGAAAGATGCACTAGATATTTTCTAGAGCAAGAGAAACTGCGACAGAGATTATCATTAATTGGAGAGTTGAAGGTTGGGGAGATCATTCATGAAAGTGGGGAGATTTTAGAGGCGGCTAGCAGCTTTTATCAAGAGTTATATACAAAAGAAGACATTTCCAATTTGGCGATGGAGAAGGTTACTGCTTTTATTGAAGAGGGTTTAAAGGAGGCTGAGAGAAGCATGTGTGACAAAGAAGTAGGATTAGCGGAAATAAAAGTAGCAATAAGTGGAATGAAGGTGGGGGAGGGAAAAGCCCAAGATCCGATGGACTAAGTGCAGAATTTTATAAAGAATTTTTTGAGATTTTACGTCCATTGCTCTTAGAAGTTTTTAAGGAAATTAAAATTGAGGGTAGCCTGGCCCCATCTATGAGGAGAGATGTCATAAGCTTAGCTTATATAAAAATAAAGGGGATAGACAGGATCTAAAGAATAGGAGGCCCATCACATTATTAAATGTGGATTATAAGATCTTGGCAAGGGCTATGGCAAATCGTATGAAGGAGGTGTTGCCGCAGATAGTTTTGCCCTCAGTCCTATGGAGTCATAGGCCGGGACATCGCACTCTGTGGTCTCAATCCGAGATGTGATAGAGCTCATGGAAGAGAGTGGGAGGGAGGCTTATGTATTAAAGATAGATCAAGAGAAAGCCTTTGATAGGGTCTCTCATGAGTTTTTATTGAAGGTTTTGGAAGCATTTGGTTTCAAGGAAAATTTCATTCAGTGGATAAGGATTTTTTATTCAAACATATTTAGCTGCATTAAATGTAATGTTTTTTTATCCAAGTATTTTCCGATACAGAGATCAGTGAAACAGGGTTGTCCCCTGTCCCCATTGTTGTACACATTGGTAGCAGAACCATTAGGTTACATGATGTGAAAGAAACAAGGTGTAGTTGGGATTGTGGTCCCCAGTTCTGGGCTGGTGTCAGTGATACACCAATATGCAGATGACACAACCTTAACATTGAGAAATGGGGAGTCAGTGAGGAAAGCTATGGATGTAGTGGAGGAATATTGTAGAGCTTCAGGAGCCAGAGTGAATTATAGTAAGTCCCAATGCCTGGTTGCAGGAAGGGGTAGGGGGGAATGGTTGGGGGAAAGTCCCTTTAAGGTGGTGGAGGTTTTGGAAGTTCTGGGGGTGCATATGGGGTGCAAGAAAGACAGGGATGAAGTGGATCGATTAAATTGTGAACCGAAAGTTATGAAAATTAAAAAGATTTTGGGAAGATGGGAAAGAAGGTGGTTGAAAGTGCAAGGAAGAGCGACAGTGGTGTCTGCTCTCCTGCTATCTAAGCTATGGTACTTATTGACGGTGGAGGATATTCCTGAGTGGGCGGAAAAGTCCATCTGAGAGGCTTGTCTGAGGTTTTTATGGGAAGGGAAACCAGCCTTGGTTGCTTACAATACCATCATTGGATGGAGAAATCAGGGAGGACTCAATTTCCCAGATACTGATTTGAAGATAAAATCCTTTAGAATCAAATGGGTGAAGAAATTTCTTCAGAAGTCAAATACAAGTTTTTGGAAGAGTTGTTTTGAGCATTTTTAAAAACGAAGTGGGATAGGAGGGCAGGGGATATTGTATATGGAACACAATAATGGCCCAGAAATTCGGGTCCCAACGCGTGAGTAAGCACGGAGTACTCATGCGTGGACCCGATGGAAGTGCCGGTTTCTTGCATGCACTACGCATGCGCGGGAAACCGGCATTTCCGATCCTCTGAATCAAGGGGTTCAGAGGTCGAACGCGTGTGCGCAGGAGTCTGCGCGTGCGCGTTGAACTTCCTTTTTTTTACAGGTTTCCCGTGCGTGAAGGCCTCTACTTTTTGCACATCTAAAAACCAGGCGTAAGGACTTCATTTTAAAAGGTAAGTGGTCAATTAATTAAAATTAGAACATTTTTTCCACAGGTTTATTATTTTTAAATACTTTACAGTAAGGTAAGTGTATTTTTAGCCCCGATTTTTTATAAAATTATTTTTTTCAAAAATTTAAATTATTGTTTAAAATAGTTATTTAATGTTATTTATAGTTGATTTAAATAGTGTGATTTTTTTTCAAATTTATTTTAAGGTTAAGTACTGTTTTGGGCACCCGGAGTTTTCATGAGTTTGACAGTTCTTTCTGTCAAACTCATGAATTGGCTTTTACCTCCTCCGATTGGTTGCCCAGTGCTCACGTGATCCCAGCCGACGCATCGCACTAAGTACGCCGCTGGGTCACGCAAGCACAGCGCGCCGGGAGCTGGAACGGGCCACAGACAGGAAATCCACGCAGGCCCAGGCCTCAACTGTCGGCGCACTATGTAAGTGTAGGTCGGGGGCTTGCACCCGTGGGAAGCCCCCGACACGAATTTCTGGGCCATTATGTTTTTGAAATCGATTAAACTTCTCCCTAGGTTTTATAAAGGGGTTGTAGAGACTTGGGCTCAATTTTTAAAAAGTATGCAGTTTACGCCCAAGGGGGCTGAGGAATTTTTAGAACAGCCCTTATTTTTGAATAGGTGGGTCAACATCGAAGGAGAGGTTTTATTTAATCAAGCTTTTATAAAAGCTGGGATTATATCTGTGAAAGATGTATTATACGAGGTGATTCCAGGTTGGTTGCCGGAAGCGATAGTGAGGGACATGGTGTGGGAGGAGGATCAGGAGGTAGAAGGAGAAGCAATAGGAATCATGTATGAGAAGATTGTGAGGGCAATGCCACAGGATTGGATGGAAGAAATAAATGCGGAAATCTCCAAAGGAAGTAAAATGCGTCCTGCTTTTCCAAGCTTTGTACTGGAGAAAGCGGGAGAGTTAGTCCAATTTGACAACTGTAATACTCGAGATTTCTATGAGGTATTCAGAGAATGGAGATTCAAGACACCTGCTGGTCAGGAGTTTTGGCAGAGTATATACCCACAGCTGGACTTCAACAGGATTTGGAAGGGAGTGTGGGTGAATTTTAAGTGCCCAGCATGGATTGAACTGGATTTCAAATTGGCTCATAACCGGATTTTTACCATGACGGTCTTGTGCAAGATTGGACGAGTGGAGGCGGCAACTTGTCCAATGCGTGGGACACGGGATGAGACTCTGTCCCATTTACTGGTGTTATGTCCGCAGTTAAATGACTTTAAGTACTATGTTCGACAGTTGTGTGAAGCTTTTTTGCTGGGTTGGGACCGAAGAGCGAGAATGGAAATCCCGTGGGACTCAATTTTGAGATGGGGATTGCAGGAGAGTCTGCCAGAGTCTAGCGGAGCGGCAATTAATTTAATGTTCAGTTTGGCTAGATTCGTGATTGTGCAAAGAAGGAATGCTCTGTTTTTTAAGGGGAGGAGTATTTTAAATATAAGCTAAAAGATCATTATAAGGCTCTGTGGATGTTTTATTCAGAAAGGAATTTAAGGACAGTATTTTACAACCAATTTTAAAAGTACAATCGATTAATATATGTTACAGGTGACAAATTAAACTTCAGGTTTTGATGTTAAAAGGTGGTGACGGAATGGCTGTGCAGAGCGGTGGAATTGATTTGTATCATACAATGTAATGATCACGATGTTGTAAATGTTCTTAATGTTCAATAAAGTATAATATAAAAAAAAGTGGGTAGCACCCTTGCCTCCGAGTCAGAAGGATGTGGGTTCAAATCCCACTCCAGGGACTTGAGCACATAAATACTAGGCTGACACTCCAGGGGAGTGCTGCACTGTCGGTGGTGCCGTCTTTCAGATGAGACATTAAACTGAGGCCCTGTCTGCCCTCCCAGGTGGATGTAAAAGATCCCATGGCACTATTTGAAGAAGAGCAGTGGAGTTCTCCCCAGTGTTCTGGCCAATATTTATCCCTCAATTGACATTATCCCTCTAAGGGGTGGCGTGTGGGTTGTTTGTCAGCTTCACCTCTGACTCCTTTGAGCGGTTCGAATCGCTCCCATTCCCTTTTGTTCTAGACTTTGGACTTATTTGGGGGTTGTAATAAACTTGCAACAGACACCTGGGTTAGTCAAAAGAATTCAGATCTTTATTTTGAGACAGGAAAATATACAATACAATAAAACTTATACTTTAAAAGGGTGGGGAACACTTGGAATAAGCGAGGGAGAATTACAATACACAAAATCCCTTACCCTCCCAACCCCACTACACTAGCTGGGCTGGAATCCAGAGGACCAGGAAATGCTCACCAAAACGACTTTCTTGACAGACTGTAGAGGTTCACGATTTCGGGGTTCTCTTTAGTTGTGGTGGTTGCGGCCTGCCGTACCTCGACCATGGTAGAAGACTGCACCTGCGTTGGGTCTTCAGTTTGGGTTTGTCCGCAGATGCGGTTAGTTGCGCTGATGGATCTATCAGGTGAGTACCCGATTTTCTTTGGTTAGGGCTAGTTTTACGGTCTTTTGTGTCCAAATCCTACCTAGGGGTAAGTCAGACTAGCCTGTAGAGTGGAAACAAGTCTTTGGTTCGTGAGTTTTTCAGCGGTTGGTTTCTTGTTGGTCGCGGTGGCCCAATATTACCTGGTTGGTGGTAATATGCGGTTGTTGGTTTCTGTAGGCCTTTAGTTGCCATGATCTCTGTTTCTTCTTTCTTCCTTCAAGTCTCCGATGATGATCTCTCTCTTGAGCTGGTTGGCTGAACTTGAACTCGAACTGGCTGTCCTCTGAGCTGATGAACTGTTGAACTGAAAAGGCAGGCCTCAATTATACTAATTTGGGGCCTAACTTATCTGACCGCCAAATCTCAGGTTTCTTTGTTAAATTTGGCTGGCTCGTTATTTTTAACGTGTTTTTAAACTTTAACGAGCTTGTGGGATGGCCCATCCAAACTTAACAAGTTTAGGGGATGGCTCATCTAAACTTAATTGACCTGGGGGAGAGCAGCATCGAGCGGACAGCGGCTGGACCTGGGGGAGAGCAGCATTGAGCGCGGCGAGGTATAAAACCGGCGGCAGCGAACGAGGCCCGACCACAGCGGCTGGACCTGGGGGAGAGCAACATCGAGCGCGGCGAGGTATAAAACCGGCAGCAGCGAACGAGGCCTGACCACAGCGGCTGGACCTGGGGGAGAGCAACATCGAGCGTGGCGAGGTATAAAACCGGCGGCAGCGAACGAGGCCCGACCACAGCGGCTGGACCTGGGGGAGAGCAGCATCGAGCGCGGCGAGGTATAAAACCGGCGGCAGCAAAAGAGGCCCGAGCACAGCGGCTGGACCTGGGGGAGAGCAGCATCGAGCGCGGCGAGGTATAAAACCGGCGGCAGCGAACGAGGCCCGACCACAGCGGCTGGACCTGGGGGAGAGCAGCATCGAGCGCAGCGAGGCATAAAACCGGCGGCAGTGAACGAGGCCCGACCACAGCGGCTGGACCTGGGGGAGAGCAGCATCGAGCGCAGCGAGGCATAAAACCGGCGGCAGCGAACGAGGCCCGACCACAGCGGCTGGACCTGGGGGAGAGCAGCATCGAGCGCAGCGAGGCATAAAACCGGCGGCAGCGAACGAGGCCCGACCACAGCGGCTGGACCTGGGGGAGAGCAGCATCGAGCGCAGCGAGGCATAAAACCGGCGGCAGTGAACGAGGCATACCAATTCAGCAGCAGGGGACAGAGGTAAAAAGTAATCAAAGTGTGACATCAGCAGGAAGCAGGTAAGTGATTGGTTGGTGAGTATTTCTCTCTTTTTTAAACTTTAACTCTGGTTTATAGTTTCTAAGGTCTCTCTGGTGTAGCGGGGACTGTTGGTAAACTATTTAACTGTAGTGGGATTGATTGATTTAATTTAAACTCAATTAATTAAAGGCTAAATCATGCCAGGACAGCCCGGTCCCGTGATATGCTCCACCTGCGATACGTGGGAACTCAGGGACACTTCCTGTGTCCCTGACAACTACGTGTGCAGGAAGTGCACGCAGCTGCAGCTGCAGCTACTGACAGACCGCATTGCGGCGCTGGAGCTGCGATTGGATGCATACTGGAGCATTCGCGATGCTCGGGATATCGTGAATAGCACGTTTAGGGAGTTGGACACACCACAGGTAGAGGTTGGACAGGAAGAAAGGGAATGAGTGACCAACAGGCAGAGTACTAGGCGCAGGCAGGTAGTGCAGGGGTCCCCTGTGGCCATCCTCCTTTCAAACAGGCTCGAAGGGCCGAATGGCCTACTCCTGCTCCTATCTTCTATGTTTCTATGTTTCTATGTTTAACTGGTTTCAGGATTGCCTTGAAACCAGTTTAAAAATGGAAAACGTTTGTCAATCTCTTTAATTGGTTTTGGACTGTGGTTTGTTTGTTGTATCCTGTAGGGCTAAAATGTTCCTTCCTTTGTGTTGCTGGGGACATGTCCTGTTTATTCAGTACCTGGCTCTGCGAATTCTCGGCGGGAAACAGGTTTCATTGTCCTTATGTAAAACTGGGGTAGCCCAGGACATTCCTAGACAGTCCAATATCCAAACTCGGGGGCCCACCCCGCCTCCCCTTTTGTCCCAGCCTTTTGCAAGCCTGAACATGCCTTTTTAAACCAGCCAAAAATCTTCCTGGGATTTTTATTGTAAATCCCTTTGGCCCAATACTCCTTAAAACAGCCCAAAATCTTTTCTTCTTACACTTAGGAAAACTGTGTAATTTAGCTCTTTGAAATCTTCTGTTAGGCCCAACCATACTTTTATCCCCTTTTACAGATTTCTTCTGTGATGTTCCAAAATCCTTTTAAAAAAGGCTTTCCTTCTGTTCTGGGGTTGTGCAGAAATTTTCGAACCTTACATCACATTGCTGATTGTGGGAGCTTGCTGTGCACAAATTAGCTGCCGCATTTCCTATATTGCAACAGTGACTCCACTTCAAAAGTACTTAATTGGCTGTAAAGCGCTTTGGGACATCCAGTGGTCAAGAAAGGCGCTATAGAAATGTAAGTCTTTCTTTCTTTTTCAAACACAAATTGCTGAACACCCCCCTCCACCCCATATTGCAGTTCCTGATGGATCTGTTTTAATATCGAGAGGAATACCAATTGTAAAACTAATGGGTTCATAAAATGTGGAAGCGACTTTTGTTCCCACTGCTTAATCCACATCAGTTTCTATTATTTTCTTTTTGTGCCTTCCTTCTGTCATTTCAAACTCATTCAACTGGACGTTCAACTTAGAATAATTTGAATGGAAAATTATCATAATTGCAGCAGTAAAGCTTGTTACTGCACAGGATTTCGAATGATCCTTTTATTCAAATGCATTGTATAAAAAGTGTCCATTGTTGTCCTTGGGTAATGTTGTCCAAAACCTTCAATTGCATTTCCATTCATCTTCTGTTGTTCCTCCTCCCCGCTCAGTTTTCTTCCCCACAGTTTCCTCTCCTGTAAGTGTCGACCCCTTGCTGGGGTTCGGTCCCGCTAGCTCTGGCAGCCTTGCAGCACCTCACTGTTGTTCGTGCATGAGCCTGGGCAGCAAAGGGTTAATCTTGCCTTGCCTAAAGTCTCCTGCCTTCTACCCCATCACAGACCTTCCCTTTTGTTCTTTCCTCCCCTCCCCGCTTTTCCTGCCCCTGCACTTGCTTAAAATCGGTTACATCTGTAAGGGGTGGTGTGTGTGGTCAGCTTTGCCTCTGACTCCCTGAGCGGTTTGAATCGTTCCCACTTCCTTGGTTCTAGACTTTGGACTTATTTGGGGGTTGTAATGAAATTGCAACAGACAACTGAGTTGGTCAAAAAGAATTTAGATTTTATTTTGAGACAGGAAAATATACAATACAATAAACTTATACTCTAAAAGGGGGAACACTTGGAATATGCGAGGGAGAATGACAACAGACAAAATACCTTACCCCTCCCAATCCCACTATACTAACTAGGTTGGATTCCAGAGGACCAGGAAATGCTCACCAAACGACTTTCTTGACAGTTGTAGAGGTTCGCAATTTCGGGGTTCTCTTTAGTTGTGGTGGTTGGGGTCTGCCGTACCCTGGACATGGTGGAAGACTGCACCTGCGTTGAGTTTTCAGTCTTCGCGTGTCCGCTGATGCGGTCGGGTGCGTAGTTGGATTTATTGGGTAAGTAGCCAATTTCCTTTGGTTAGGTATAGTTTTTAGAGTCTTTTGTATTAAATCTTACCCAGGGGTAAGTCAGGCTAGCTTGTAGAGTGGAAACAAACTTGCGAATCTTCGGTTTCTTCCAGGTTGGTTTCTTGGTGGTCGCGGTGGCCCAATATTACCTAGTTGGTGGTAATATTGGCGCAGAAATTCGGATCGGGGGCTTCCCGTGGGTGTAAGCCCCCGACCTGCACTTACCTAGCGCGCCGGCAGTTGAGCTGTAGGGCCGAGTGGAATTCCGCTCCGGGGCCTGGCCCAGCTGCCGGCGCGCTGTGCTTGTGTGTCCCAGGGGCATAGTTAGCGCGATGCGTCCCCTGGGATCACGTGAGCCATGGGCAGCCAATCGGAGGAGGGAAAAGCCCATTCATAAGATTGACAGGAAGACCTGTCAAAATTTATGAATACTACGGGCCCCAAAATAGCAGTAAACCTTCAAATAATTTTTTTTTTTAAATCACACTTTTTAAATAAACTATAAATTACATTAAATAACTATTTTAAACAATAATTTAAATTTTTGAAAAAATAATTTCATATTCTAATGGGGCTAAAAATAAACTTACCTTGCTTTAAAGTATTTAAAAATAATAAACCTGTGGAAAAAATGTTTTAATTTTAATTAATTGACCACTTACATTGTAAAAAGCAGGCCTTACGCGTGCTTTTTACATTTCTAAATACTGCAGGCTTACGATCCCGGGAAAACCTGCAAAAAAAACCTAAGTTCAAAGCGCACGCGCAGCCTCTCCTGCACGCGCGTTTGACCTCTGAACCCCTTCGTTCAGAGGATCGGAAGTGCCGGTTTCCCGCGCATGCGCAGTGAATGCAGAAAACCGGCACTTCCATTCGGCCTACGGGTGAGTACCCCGTGCGTACTCACCCGTGGAGACCCGAATTTCTGGGCCATTGTTAGTTGTTGGTTTCTTGAGGCCTTTGGTTGCCATGATTCCTTTCTCCTTTCATTTCGTTCTTCTTTCCTCGAGTCTCCGATTCTCCGATGATGATTAGTACCTTCTTCTCCCGTGTTGTTGTTCCGAGAGGCTGCTCGTATCCGGATGAATTGTGAGGTGAACTGTGCTCTTTCTGAACTGTGTAACTGACAAAGCAGGCCTCAATTATACTGTTTTGAGGCCTGGCTTATCTGACTACCAAATCTCCTCTGGCCCATTGTTAATTTTGGTGGACTCATTAATTTTAATAGTTTAAAAATTCTTATCGAGTTTCGGGGCTGGTCCCATCTATTTTTAATTGACTTTTAACTAGTTTCGGGATTGCTTCGAAATCAGTTTAAGTGTGCAAAGTGGTTTTGGATGTCTCTCTGAGTGGGTTTAAACTGTTGTTCGATTGTCTTCTCCTGCTGGCGCCAGGGTCTCTTTTGTTGATTAGGAGCATGTGTTATATTATTCATGTTCTTGATGGCCCTGTAGGTTTTTGGCGGGATCTGTCCTTCCGTGGGCCTATTGTCTTTATGTAGAATGGCTGGGATGGTCCAGAACATTCCCAGACAATCTGGCCTTTTCCAATACTCAAGCTGTCTGTCCCACAGTGCCCAACCCAGTTCCTTTGTTGCAGCTTTCCACAGGCCTGGACATGCCTTTTAAAATAGCCAAATCTTCCTGGGGTTTTGACTTTAAGTCCCTTTTGGCCCAATATTCTTTAAAATAGTCCAAAATCTCTCCTTTTCTTGGTTTGGGGGAATCTGTAGAATTTTGCGAACCTTACACATTTCTAACTTTTTCCAGTTCTGACGAAAGGTCATCGACCTGAAACGTTAACTCTGTTTCTCTCTCCACAGATGCTGAGTATTTCCAGCATTTTCTGTTTTTAGTTCAGATTTCCAGCATCTGCAGTATTTTGCTTTTGTAAAGGGTTAATCTTATTGGTCGCGGTTCCCGGCGTGGAGCCTCACCTGCCACCAGCGAGCGCAGGGCGAGGAGCTTGACCGCGGAGACCGATTTCCTGGTCGTTAAAGCTGACCAGAAAATAGGCGTCTCCGCGAATAGGCTGCGCTGATATCTGCGGCTGGTTCTTCGAGCCACACCTCCCGGTGGGTGAGGCCCCATGGAGGAAGCCCCACCTCACAAGATTCAGCCCGAAATATTGACGGGCTATTCTACTACTCTTGGGTATCACATCTTTGCCCAAATCTGTTCTTGCTCAATATGTGCATTCTTTAGCAGCAGTCACTCGATGCCAAAGAGGAGCAGGAACCCTGGTTGGTTTATCCTTCGACTGATGCCAATTGTAGCACCTTGATCAACTGACTCAGCATAGATAATGCTCAGATCTCTTGATACCTCGTTTAAGGGTCAGTGTTCTAACATACTAACATCGTCGCTGCAATTCTCTATTCAGTTTGCCAAAATAACTCTCAATTTCAACACAAGGCAGTCAAGTGCCAGTTTGGCTCATTTGGTAACACTCTCGTCTCTGAGTCAGAGTGTTATGGGTTTAAGTTCCACAAATCTAGGCTGACACTCCAGTGCAGCAGGAGTGCTGCCCTGTTGGAGGTGCCGTTTTTTCAGGTTGATGTATAAGATCCTGGGGCCCTAATTGAAGAAGAGCAGTGAGTTCTTCCAGAGTCTTACCCAACATTCATCCCTCAGCAAACACCACCACAAACAAAGGAACTGCTCATTTATCTCATTTGCTGTTCGTGGGATCTTGCTGTGTGCAATGTGGCTGTAGTTTGTGCCTACAAAACAACAATGACGACACTTCGAATTGAAGCTGAATTGGGAGCACTCAAACTGAGAATCCTGTGGAGTGCGAGACCAGAGGAATGTGGCGTTTACCTCAACAGGAGTGACTGGGAGATAAGTATTGAAATCTTCATTTATATATTTCACTGTATCTTGAGTTTAAATTTACTTCATATCAGTGTTCAATCCTATGAGCCTTTCACTTTTGTTTAATTGGGCTTAGCTGTGAGCTGGTGTTAGGTGATAATGTGCCAGAATTTTCTGTCAAAATAATGGAGAGGCTAATGACACTCGATGTTATGTAAATGTTACAGTAACTTCAGGCGAGGTAGAATCTTTCACTAACACCACATACAAATGCAAAGGTCCAAAGGTTGCTGTCCGTGTTGCGCCGCTCCACTGTTAGCTTTGTGAAAACGTTATCTTGCTGTCGTCTTCTTCTGCTTAGGCAGTCCCTCGGAACTGAGGATGACTTGCTTCCACACTAAAAATGAGTTCTCAGGTGACTGATGAGTCCAATGCAGGCGGTGGTTGAAGGGGCGGGTGGGTGGGGTGCTTGGGTTGATGTGCACTCCTTCCGCTGTTTGCGCTATGAAGCATACAGGAGGGCGGGTATCACTACTGCCCTGTAGACCATGAGCTTGGTGCTGGGTTTGAGGTCCTGGTCTTCAAACACTCTCTTCCTTAGGCGACCGAAGGCTGCACTGGCAAACTGAAGGCGGTGTTGGACTTCATCATCGATGCCTGCCCTTGTTGACAGTAGGCTCCCAAGGTATGGAGAGTGATCTATGTTGTCCAAGGCCTCGTCGTGGATTTTGATAATCAGGAGCAGTACTGCGTGGCATGGGCAGGTTGGTAGAAGACCTTTGTCTTACGGATGTTTAGTGTAAGGCCCATGCTCTCGTACATTTCGGTGATGGTGTTGACGATGGTTTGGAGTTCGACCTCAGAGTGTGCGCAAACACAAGCGTCATCTGCATACTGTAATTCGATGACCAAAGATGGGATGACCATGGATCTGGACTGGAGGCGACGGAGGTTGAATAGTTTCCCATTTGTTCTGTAGATTAGCTCCACTCCAGCGGGGAGCTTACTGAGGGTGAGATGGAGCACTGCAGCCAGGAAGATCGAGAAGAGCGTTTGTGCGATGACACAGCCTTGCTTGACCCCGGTCCATACATGAATTGGGTCTGTGGTGGATCCGTTGGTCAGGATCACGGCTTGCATGTCATCCTGAAGCAGGTGGAGGATGGTGACAAGCTTTTGAGGGCAGCTGAATTTGAGGAAGACACTCCATAATGCCTCATGGTTGACGGTGTCGAAGGCCTTTGGGAAGTCAAAGAAGGCTATATACAGCGGTTGGTGCTGTTCCCTGCATTTCTCTTGTAGTTGACGCGCGGTGAAGATCATGTCCATTGTGCTCCTTAATGGGCGGAATCCGCATTGCGACTCTGGGAGGAGCTCTTCAGCCACTGGGAGAAGGCGATTGAGGAGGATTCTTATGATGACTTTCCTTGTGGCAGACAGCAGGGAGACTCCTCTGTAATTACCGCAATTGGACTTGTCACCTTTCTTGAAGGTGGTCACGATTACGGCGTCTCTGAGATCCCCTGGCTTGCTCTCCTCCTTCCAGATAAGAGAAATAAGCTGTTAGCTTTGCAAAAACGGCATCTCGCTGTCTGCCTCACTATTGAAATACATTGAACGGCGTGATGCTGCTGTATTTGCGCGGTAGATATGAACTAAACTTGCCACAGATATTGAGGGTTAATAGCGTAAGTGCCCTTTTAATGATGTGATAATAGTTAATTACTGCCAATCAACCTCTCTGGCACTGAAAATTAACTATTACAAGAGTGGAGTCTCATTCCTTCAGGTTTTGGATTTTTTAGGGAGATTATAAAAATGTCAAATATAATTTTTTTTTACTTTTCCTTTCTATCTCTTTTGTCTCTCTCTTAATCAAGTCTTCCTTCCCCCTTTCTATTTCACTTTGACATTGAATTCACCACCTTTAATTCACCCTTCTTCTCAGTGTTTCCACTGTTTATTTCCCAATCCTTAAATCTCATTGGTTAAGGAGATATTCTTTGCTCCGCCCTGTTTCCCTCTCTGTGCCGTTATCCGCTCGCACTTTCAGCAAGTTTGTGGGCCATAATGTTTTGAGCTGAAGGGTGCTGGGGCAAGTCTAACTAACAGCAAACGATGTTAGATGTCCTGCCACAGCAAATCCTGGCCCAATAATAAGTCAGCAATTGAACGCGAGAGGCCAAAAGACGAGTTTAGCCTCAGCGGGGAGTTAAACCTTAAATGGAGTTCAGCCTTGAGGTGCGCTTGAACTTTTTGTTTCATAATTTTCGTGAGAGTTCGGTGCTAGTGGGAGTTCAGGCCAACGCTATCTACCTGTTTTAAAAGAAAAAAAGACTTTTCCAGGTGGAATATAAGAAATAGGAGCAGGAGTAGGCCATACGGCCCCTGGAGCAGCCTGACCACTTGGGTGAAGTCTTTCACTAACACCGTATATAAAAAGGAGATGTGCTGAACTCGCAAACAGCAAAGTTATCAACAGAAAGTTAGCAAACAGGTTGAAAGATCAGCTGTGGGAAATCTTCAGATATGAGATGTACAAAATAAACATATTCCTACAAGGCAAAAGAGAAGTGCATCAAAGTATCTTCTCTTCTTAGGCCGTCCCTGGGAACCGAGGATGACTTGCTTCCACATTAAAAATGAGTTCTCAGGTGACTGATGAGTCCAATGCGGGCCCTACAGTCTCCGTCACAGGTGGGGCAGACGGTGGTTGAAGGGGCGGGTGGGTGGGGTGCTTGGGTTGACGTGCGCTCCTTGCGCTGCTTGCGCTTGGCTTCTGCTTGCTCCCGGTGAAGAGACTCGAGGTGTTCGACGCCTTCCCGGATGCTTCTCCTCCACTTTGTACGGTTTGGGGCCAGGGATTCCCAGGAATCGGTGAGGATGTTGCACTTTTTCAAGGAGGCTTTGAGGGTGTCCTTGAAGCGTTTCCTCTGCCCACCTGGGGCTCTCTTGCCGTGTTGGAGCTCCGAGTAGAGCGTTTGTTTTGGGAGTCTCGTATCGGGCATGCGGACGATGTGACCCGTCCATTGGAGCTGATCGAGCGTGGTCAAAGCTTCGATGCTGGGGATGTTGGGCTGAGTGAGAACAATGACGTTGGTGCGCCTATCCTGCCAATGGATTTGCAGGATCTTGTGGAGGCAGCGTTGCTGGTACCTCTCCAGTGCTTTGAGGTGCCTGCTGTACATGGTCCATGTCTCTGAGGCATACAGCAGTATAGGCATCAAAGTATAGAGTTCTATGGATAAACAAAGATAAAACTGAACTGAAACATTCAAGAGAGGCATGTGATAACGTGTGGGCTAACAGAGCTAAGGAGGAGTACAGAAAGTGCAGTAGGGAGGGGAAAAGGGAGATTAGAAGGGCTAAAAGGAATATGAAAAAAGACTAGCAGTTAATATGAAAGGAAATATAGTAAGGGATTTTATACATATATAAAGATTACTTAAAGAAAGGGTAGGACCACTCAGGGATGAAGGAGAGTAATTGCGGAGGATGAAAGTATGGCAGAGATATTAAATAAATATTTTTACAAATGCTGGTGGAAGTGAGAATGTGGGTGTACTAGAGGAGGATATGAACCATTGACTGCAGTAACTGTAGAAGAGGAATTGACTCAGAAAGAATGGGCAGAGCCCAGAGGAGCCAGAGAGAAGGCAGCCCAGGGCCTCGTCATGATATTTCAATCCTCCTTAAATATGCTAATTGTGCTGTGGGACTGGAGAGTTGCTGATATAACTCCCTTGTTCAAGAAGGGAGAGAAGGATAAACCGAGTAACTCGTGACCAGTTAATCGACATCAGCTGCGGGGAATCTCTTCGAATCCGTAATGTGAGATAAAATCAGAATTGCATGGGATAAATTAAGGACAGCCCAGCCTGGACTTGTTAAAGCCAAGTTGTTTTTGTCAAATTTAATTAAGTTTTTTGATGTTTTTTGGATAGGTAAGGGGAATGCGGTAGATTTAGTTTCTATTGATTTTCAGTAGGCATTTGATAAGGTGTCTCACAAGAGACTTATTAGAAAAACCCAGGCGGGTGGTGTGAGGGAATGTAACAGCATGGATAGAAAATTGGTCGACGGACAGGACACAAAGAGCCAGGTTAAATGGGCACTGAAATAAAAACAGAAAATGCTGGAAATACTCAGCAGGTCAGGCAGCATCTGTGGAGAGAGAAACAGAGTTAACGGTTCAGGTCAATGGCCCTTCATCAGAACTGGAAAAAGTTGGAGATCGATCAGGTTTTTAAGCAAGTGCAGGGGCAGGGAAAGGGGGCAGGGGAGGAAAGAACAAAAGGGAAGGTCTGTGATAGGGTGGAAGGCAGGAGAGATTAAAAGACATTAAGAGATGATGCAAGGCAAAAGGAGATGGTAATGGGACAAGTTAAGTAACAAAAGATGGCTCTAGATGAAGTGTAAATGGCAGAGAATGAAAGACAGCTGCCATGTGGAAGAGAGAGAAAAAAAATAAATAAATAAAATAAATGGAAATAAAAATAGGTTTCTGTTCAAGGAAGAAGCGGACGCCCTCAGGCCATCCTGGTGGGGGATGGAGGTGTAGAGGGATTGGACGTCCATAGTGAAAAGGAGGCGGTTGGGGCCAGGAAACTGTTAAATTGACGGAGGGCTTCGGAAGAGTCTCTTCCCATCTACATCCGCGACTCTTCCGACACCCTCCGTCACTTTAACAGTTTCCTGGCCCCAACCGTCTCCTTTTCACCATGGACGTCCAATCCCTCTACACCGCCATCCCCCACCAGGATGGCCTTCGGGCGCTCCGCTTCTTCCTTGAACAGAGGCCCAACCAGTCCCCATCCACCACCACCCTCCTCCGCCTGACTGAACTTGTTCTCACATTGAACAACTTCTCCTTTGACTCCACTCACTTCCTCCAAATTAAAGGTGTTGCTGTGGGAGCCTGCATGGGTCCTAGCTATGCCTGCTTTTTCGTGGGATATGTGGAACATTCTTTGTTCCAGTTCTACTCAGGTCCCCTCCCTCACCTCTTTTTCCGATACATTGATGACTGTATTGGTGCTGTTTCCTGCTCTCACCCTGAACTAGATCATTTCATTCACTTTGCTTCCAATTTTCACCCTTCCCTCACCTTCACATGGTCCATCTCCGACTCTTCCCTTCCCTTCCTCGACTTCTCTGTCTCCATCTCTGGGGATAAGCTATTGACAAACATTCACTACAAGCCCACTGACTTCCACAGCTACCTGGGCTACACTTCCTCCCACCCTGCTTCCTGTAAGGACTCTATTCCATTCTCCCTGTTTCTCCATCTCCGTCGCATCTGCTCTGACGATGCCAACTTCCATACCAGTGCTTCAGCCATGTCTTCTTTTTTCCTCAACCGAGGATTCCCCTCTACTGTGGTTGACACGGCCCTTGACCGTGTCCGTTCTATTTCCTGCACTTCTGTTCTCACCCCTTCCCCTCCCTCCCGGAGCCATGATAGGGTTCCCCTTGCCCTCACCTTTCACCCCACCAGCCTCCACATTTAACGGATCATCCTCCGCCATTTCCGCCACCTCCAGCGTGATCCCACCACCAAACGCATCTTCCCCTCACCTCCCCTTTCAGCATTCCGAAGGGACTGCACCCTCCACGACACCCTGGTCCACTCCTCTGTCACCCCCAACACCCCTTCCCCTTTGCCCGGCATCTTCCTGTGCAAGCGCAAGAGATGCCACACATGCCCTTTTACCTCCACCCTTCCCACTGTCCAGGGCCCCAAACACACCTTCCAGGTGAAACAGCGATTTACTTGTACTTCTTGCAATCTAGTATACTGTATTCGATGCTCACGATGTGGTCTCCTCTAAATTGGGGAGACCAAACGCAGATTGGGTGACCGCTTTGCAGAACACCTCCGTTCAGTCTGTAAGGGTGACCCCGAGCTTCCGGTCGCCTGTCACTTCAATTCTCCGCTCCACTCCCACTCAGACCTCACCATCCTTGGCCTCGTACACTGTTCCAATGAAGCTCAACGTAAGCTCGAGGAACAGCATCTCATCTTTCGATTAGGCATTTTATAGCCTTCTGGACTCAACATAGAGTTCAACAATTTCAGACCATAACCTCTGCTCCTATTCTTTTTTTTCCATTTTTTTTTTTTTTTTTTCTCTCTCCCACATGGCAGCTGTCTTTCATTCTGTGCCATTTACACTTCATCCAAAAGCCATCTTTTATTTCTTAACTTGTCCCATTACCATCTCCTTTTGCCTTGCACCATCTCTTAATGTCTCTTAATCTCTCCTGCCTTCCATCCTATCACAGACCTTCCCTTTTGTTCTTTCCTCCCCTCCCCCCTTTCCCTGCCCCAGCACTTGCTTAGAAACCTGTTCCATCTCCAGCTTTTTCCAGTTCTGACGAAGGGTCATCGACCTGAACCGTTAACTCTGTTTCTCTCTCCACAGATGCTGCCTGACCTGCTGAGTGTTTCCAGCATTTTCTGTTTTTATTTCAGATTTCCAGCATCCACAGTATTTTGCTTTTGGATTAAATGGGCACTGCTTGGTCTGGAGAAGGCTTGGGAGTGGTGTACCCTCGGGGACTTCACAAGGATATAGACAGGTTAGTGGAATGGGCAAGCAGGTGGCAGATGCAATTTAAAGTGGATATAAAGAGGTTTTGTATTTTGGAGGATAAAACTCCCAAGTAATAGGAGCATCCACTCAATGGACAGAAGCTGAAGGGTGTGAATGAACAGCGAAACCTTGGGGTTCAAATACAAAGTTCCCTGAAAGTAGGAAAGTGATAAAGCCATAAAGAAGGTCAATAGAATTTTGGGTTTTAGAAACAGGGGCACAGAGTACAAGAGGAGCGTTAGAACAGGTTTTATCTTCAGCACCTGTGTGTATGAGCTTCACCTGTTGGGAGCACCTATCACAAAACTTGGGCACCAGCTGCCCCCGATTTTCCATCCATTTGGAAAGAATTTTGGGCAGCTCATGCCCGAATTTATGATAAGAGCTGCCAGCAGGTGAAGCTTGGATATTAAAGACATAAACCTGGGCAGTACACTTCTAGTAAGGGTCAATGGGCTAAACCCAGCCCTTGCAGAACAGTCACCTCCTTTGTTATGAACTCAGTGTTCTCGCAGAATTGTTAAAACCATCTTTCATGTTCCATCTAATGGCTTAGTGGTACTAAGTCATACAGACCAGGAGGTCCTGAGTTCAATTCCTAATCTGTGCTAAGGTTCCTATTCCTGCTCCCTATCCCTGTCACCCCCTTCTGGAAATGCATGTGCCCAGAAGTAATTGGGCTCACCTGTGATAGAAAGAAAGACTTGCATTTCTATAGCACCTTTCACAACCTCAGGACATCCCAAAGCACCTGACAGCCAATGAAATACTTTTTGAAGTGTAGTTACTGTTGTAATGTAGGAAACGTGGCAGCTAATTTATACACAGCAAGCTCCCACAAACAGCAATGTGATAATGGCCAGATAACGGGGGAAATATTCGGTTGCTTTGCGCCTCCTATTAGCACCCTAAGAGGGTGCAAACGGGGCGCAAAGCAACTAGCGCCCGGGCGCGGCGCTGCCATTGCCTCCCACAAAATTCAGCGGGAGGTTAGTGGTGGCTGTAACCGTTAGCGCCCTGCGGCGCTGCGGTGCTGCGCCGCCGCCGATGACGTCATTGCCGTGTGCAACGTCCCGCCCGCAAACATTGGTAGCGTCCCCTGACTCACCGCCAGACGCTATATCCGACGGGTTCGGGGGGCCTCCCTGCGGCTGGGGTGGTGCTAGTTAAAGGCGAGGTGCCGGGCGGCAATTTTTGTTGCTGGCCGCCTGCCAGCTCCTGCCCCCGCTACCGTCCCTGGCCTCCTGAACAGCCCCCTGCGGAGTGTCGGCTGCGCTCCATGAGCCTGGCACTTCTCTTGTGTGCTCGGTTCTTTTGTCGGCATTCCGATCCGTGGTGGCCCAGTTGGGCCCTGGGTAGCGCAGTGCAAGGCCTCTCCCCTTTAAGAAGGGGAGGAAGGCCTGCTGTACCACGGCATGCAGCGCCCCAATAGGGAGGAGGGGCGCTTCCAGTAGCGCCCCACTTCCCTCTTGGGGCGCTACCAATGAATTTCAACCGTGGGGGCAGTGATGTTGACTGAGAGATAAATATTGGCCAGAACACCAGGGAGATTTCCCCTGTTCTTCTTTGAAATAGTACCATGGGATCTTTTACATCCACCCGAGAGGACAGATGGGGCCTCGGTTAAACGTCGCTATTAAAAGATGGCACCTCCAACAGTGCAGCATTCCCTCACTTCTGCACTGGACTATCAGCCTGCATTATGTGCTCAAATCTCTGGAGTGGGGCTGTGAACCCACAACCTTCTGACTTGGAGACAAGATGCTTCCCACTTCGCCAAGGCTGATGCCTAAATGTTGCCTAAAATAACCAGCTGATGCTCACTGTGTCATCTCACACACAAAGGAAAGATGGTGGATGCCTGAAAGTGGTTATAGAACTGTCCGTAAACAGGAGTCAGTGACTTCGGGTGAGGAGGCTTCTACAATTGTTTTCTCTGCAGATCTGTTGTTTGGCTCTGCTGTTCACGCCAGTAGTTTGGTGGAAATATTACTTGGCTGGAGCTTTCTTTATTATCGGACGACCCCTTACGACATTCATTTGGAGGAGCGCCACTAATAATTAGTGTGTGTGCAATTCAGGAAACTTGGCAGGCTTGCAAATCATCATGTAGCGGCAAATTGAATCATGGGTAATTCCAGTTGCTGTTAATTATCTGCAATTGGCATAAATACAGGGAATGAGAAATGAACCAAAAACAGGGACTTAATGTGGCCCAAACTGGGGGCTGTTCACGAGTGCCAGAATTTTGAATAATTCTGACCATCTCACATCTGTTGGACCAAGTATTGAATGTAAAAATGCCATTCGGCTCATTGGACCTACTCCTCCCAAAAAAACATGCACAGAGCATTCACAATCTGCGCTACAGTGGAACCTCCATTATCAGCCATCCTGGGAATTCTCTTCCTAAACCCTTCTGCCTTGCTACATTGCTCCCTACTTTAAAGCCACCTCGAAATCTGTCTATTTGACTGTGCCATCTGTCACCTCCCCATACTCTTCTTATAACTCCTTCTTACAAACCAGAATGGGTTGTTTTGCAATGTTAAAGGACTATATAAGTGTAAGTATTTTTGGTTGATGTGGACAAGGCTGTCTTGGTCAGGAAAAGAGTATCATAGAAATTTACAGCACAGAAGGAGGCCATTCGGCCCATCTTGTCCGTGCCGGCTGACAAAGAGCTCTCCAGCCTCTTCCCACTTTCCAGCTCTTGGGCCGTAGCCTTGTAGGTGTAAGGTTTGGAAATTTCTGCACAACCCCAAAACAGAAGAATAACCTTATTTAAAACGATTTTGGAACATCACAGAAGAAATCTGTAAAAAGGATAAAATGTATGGTTGGGCCTAACAGAAGAATTCAAAGAGTTAAATTACACATTTTCCCTAAATGTAAGGAAGGAAGAGATTTTGGACTGTTTTAAGGAATTATTGGGCCAAGTGGATTTAAAAATAAAAATCCCAGGATGATTTGGCTGGTTTAAAAGACATGTTCGGGCTTGCAAAAAGGCTGTGACACAGGGAAGGTGGGGTGGGCCCCTGAGTTTGGATATTGGACAGTCTGAGAATGTCCTGGGCCACCCCAGCTTTACATAAAGGCAATGAAACCTGTTCCCGCCAAAATAAAACAGTACATGTCCCCAGCAACACAAAGGAAAGAACATAGCCTTACAGGATACAACAATCAAACCACAGTCCAAAACCAATCAAAGAGATTTACAAATGTTTTCCATTTTTAAACTAGTTTCAAGGCAATCCCGAAACCAGTTAAAAGTCAATTAAGAGTTAGATGGACCACCCCTGAAACTCGTTAAGTTTAGATGGGCCATCCCCGAAGCTCATTAAAGTTTTAAAACCTATTAAAAATAACGAGCCCGCCAAATTTAACAAAGAAACCCGAGATTTGGCAGTCAGATAAGCCAGGCCCCAAATTAGTATAATTGAGGCCTGCCTTTTCAGTTCAGCTCAGAAGTCGGTTCGAGTTCAGGTCAGAGTTCAGTTCATCATCAGACAGCTCGGTGCAGTTCAAGTTCAGCCAACCAGTTCGAGAGAGAGATCACCATCATCGGAGACTTGAAGAAACAGAAAGAAGAAATGGAGATCGCGGCAACCAAAGGCCTACAGAAACCAACAACCACCAATATTACCACCAACCCGGTAATATTGGGCCACCGCGACCAACAAGAAATCAACCGTCGAAAAACTCACAAACCAAAGACTTGTTTCCACTCTACAGGCTAGTCTGACTTACCCCTGGGTAAGATTTGGACACAAAAGACCCTAAAACTAGCCCTAACCAAAGAAAATCAGGTACTCACCTGATACATCCAACAGCGCGACTAACTGCATCAGCGGACCAACCCAAACTGAAGACCCAACGCAGGTGCAGTCTTCTACCACGTCCGGGGTATGGCAGGCCCCAACCGCCACAATAAGGAGAACCCTGAAATCGCGAACCTCTACAATCTGTCAAGAAAGTCATTTTGGGGAGCATTTCCTGGTCCTCTGGATTCCAGCCTAGCTAGTGTAGTGGGGTTGGGAGGGTAAGGGATTTTGTGTATTGTAATTCTCCCTCGCTTATTCCGAGTGTTCCCCACCCTTTTAGAGTATAAGTTTTATTGTATTGTATATTTTTCCTGTCTCAAAATAAAGATCTGAATTCTTTTGAACAACCCAGGTGTCTGTTGCAAGTTCATTACAACCCCCAAATAAGTCCAAAGTCTAGAACAAAAGGGAGTCAGAGCGATTCGAACCACTCAAAGGAGTCAGAGGTGAAGCTGACAAACAACCCACAAACACCACCCCTTACATGGATATGCACTTGAAGTGCCGTAACCTAAGTACATTTTAAATGTGATGAGCGTTTCTGTCTCTACCACCCTTTCAGGCAGTGAGTTCTAGACCCCCAGCACTCGTTGGGTGAAAAAAGTTCGCCCCAACTCCCCTCTAAACCTCCGACCAATTAGTTTAAATCTATGCCCCCTGATTATTGACCCTTCTGCTAGAGGAAATAGATCCTTCCTATCCACTCTATCTGGGCCCCTCATAATTTTATACACCTTAATTAAGTCTCCCCTCAACCTCCTCTACTCCAAAGAAAACAACCCCAGCCTATCCAATCTTTCCTCATAGCTAAAATTCTCCAGTCCTGACAACATCTTCGCAAATCTCCTCTGTACCCTCTCTCGTGCAATCACATCTTTCCTGTATTGTGGTGACCAGAACTGTACACAGTACTCTAGCTGTGGCCTAACCAGTGTTTTATACAGTTTAAGCAAATTCTCCCTGCTCTTATATTCTATGCCTCAGCTAATAAAGGAAAGTATCCTGTATGCCTTCTTAACCACCTTATCTACCTGTCCTGCTACCTTCAGGGATCAGTGGACATGCACTCCAAGGTCACTTTGTTCCTCTACACTTCTCAGGAGCTTACCATTTAATGTGTATTCCCTTGCCCTGTTAGCCCTCCCCAAATGCATTACCACACACTTCTCCAGATTGAATTCCATTTGCCACTTTTCTGCCCACTTGACCAGTCCACTGATATCTTCCTGCAGTCTACTGTTTTCTTCCTCACTATCAACCACACGGCCAATTTTTGTGTCATCTGCAAACTTCTTAATCATGCCCCCTACATTGAAGCCTAAGTCATTGATGAAGACCACAAAAAGCAAGGGACCTAGTACTGAGCCCTGTGGAACCCCACTGGAAACATCTTTCCAGTCACAAACACATCAGTTGACCATTACCCTTTGCTTCCTGCCACGGAGCCATTTTTGGATCCAACTTCCACTTTCCCTTAACATAAAAACATAAGAAATAGGAGCAGGAGCAGGCCATTCGGCCCTTTGAGCCTGCTCCGCCATTCAATGAGATCATGGCTGATCTTCTGCCTCAATTCCATTCACCGGCCCTATCGCCATATCCCTTGATGCCCTTACTAGTCAGAAATCTATCGACTTCTGTTTTGAATATACCCAATGACTGAGCCTCCACAGCCCTCTGGGGTAGAGAATTCCAAGGATTTACCACCCTCTGTGTGAAGAAATTTCTTCTCATCTCAGTCCTGAATGGCCTACCCTTTATCCTGATGCTGTGGCCCCTGGTTCTAGACTCCCCAGCTAAGGGAAACATTCTCCCAGCATCCACCCTATCAAGCCCTGTAATAATTTTGTATGCTTCAATGAGATCCCCTCTCATTCTTCTGAATTCAAGAGAATACAGGCCTAGTTTACTCCATCTCTTTTCATACGACAGTCCCGCCATCCCAGGAATCAATTTCGTGAACCTTCGTTGCACTCCCTCTATGGCAAGTAAATCCTTCCTTCAGTAAGGAGACCAAAATTGTACACAGTGTGGCCTCACCAAGGCCCTATATAGTTGGAGTAAGACTTATTTACTCCTGTACTCAAATCCTCTTGTAATGAAGGCCAGCATATCATTTGCCTTCCTAATGGCTTGCTGCACCTGCACATTCACTTTCAGTGACTCGTGCAAGGACACCCAGGTCCCTTTGAGCATCTGCATTCCCCAATCTGTCACCATTTAGGAAATACTCTGCCTTTCTGTTTTTTCTACCAAAGTGGTTAACTTCACATTTATCCACATTATAATCCATCTGCCATGTTCTCGCCCACTCACTGAGCCTGTCGAGATCCCCTTGAGGCCTCTTCACATCCTCTTCGCAACTGACACTGCCACCTAGCTTTGTGTCATCAGCAAATTTGGAAATGTTACATTTAGTCCCCTCATCCAAATCATTGATATAGATTGTGAATAGCTGGGACCCAAGCACCGATCCTTGCGGTACCCCACTAGTCACAGCCTGCCATCCTGAAAAGACCCGTTTATATCCCTACTCTTTGTTTTCTGTCTGTTAACCAATTCTCAATCCATGCTAGTATATTACCCCCAATTCCATGTGCCCTAATTTTGTTCACCAACCTCTTGTGTGGGGCCTTATCGAAGGCCTTCTGAAAATCCAAATACACCACACCTACCGGTCCCCCTTTGTCTACTCCACTAGTTATATCCTCAAAGAACTCCAATAGGTTTGTCAAACAGGACTTCCCTTTCATAAATCCATGTTGACTCTGCCCAATCTTACTATTGTGGTGTATGTAACCTGTTCCACCTTAAGAGAACTACCTTAAGAGATGTACTACTTTCTCTTGGCTGCTGTATACTGTAATACCAGTGGTGACCACACCGGTATATAAACGTTGTGTAGTGATTTGCTGGGCAGTTCAGCCCTGACCTCCGAATAGTAAAGACCTGTTAAAGTTATTCTTGTTGTCTGTGTCCAGTGATTTATAATAAGCATAACTGGGACACACAGACTCAACAGTGGCGACGAGTCCGATCTTACCCTGCGGCAGTTTTACATCCAAGGCAGCTTCGTCCTCAGAACGGGCGTCGAGAAGAGGCATCCGCCCTCATCATCCTGCTGAGCACCACATCACACGGGAGGCATCGAGAACCCGGGTTAAAAAGAAAAATTCTGACCACGAAGCCCTCCATCAGCGACAGGCAGTGATCATCCCTTCTACCATGGTGGTGGGTAAGCCGATCAGCGACACGAGCAGAAAGTCGGCCGCGTTGGCTGTGGAGTAGGGGAGGGAAAACGGAGGAAAAAGGGCGGAGAACTCGACTGCGGCCGGTGAAAAGGGCCGGGCTGCAATCGGGGCCGAGAGGCGCAGCGACTGGGGCAGCGTTAAGGCCACGAGAACCGCGGAGAACTCAACCGCAGCCGGTGTAAAGGACCGGCCTGCAAGCGGGGCTGAGAGGCGCAACAGCAGGGGAAGCGTGAATGCCCACGGGAACCGCGGGGGAGCAAAAAGCAGTGTCGGGGAATTGAGAACCGCTGGGGAGGCGAGAACGGCAGCAGCACGGCAATCGCCATTGCAGCCAGCGGGGGAAGAAGGCAAACGCGGGAAGCCGCCATTGTAGTCGGCGGGGGAAGAAGACGAGCGCGGGAAGCCGCCATTTTGGGAAAAAGAAAATTTAAAGAAACTTGCAAGGATGCCTAAACATGGTAACATCAATGCTTTTGATAGCGATGTCGAAGATTGGGCCACGTATGTAGAACGCATGGAAGTTTATTGTAAAGCAAATGAGGTACCAGATGATAAGAAAGCACTAACCTTATTAAACTCAATGGGTGCGAAGACGTACGGGCTATTGAAGCACCTTGTATCACCAGATAAACCAGTGGATCAGACTTTCGCAAATATTGTTGCTGTCCTGAAAAATCATTTAAACCCCACGCCGCTGCTGATAGCGGAACGATTTAAATTTTACGGAAGAACGCAGCTGAAAGAAGAAAGCAACGCTGAATTCTTAATTGAACTGCGTAAGCTATCAAAGTACTGTCAGTTTGGAACAGGACTAGCAGATGCGCTGAGAGATAAATTTGTGTGTGGGTTGTTAAAAGAAGGAACACAAAAGCGACTGCTAGAGGAGAATGATCTTACGCTTGATAAAGCTGTCACTATTGCAGCATCGCACGAAGCCGCAGCGAGAGGCACTGCGGAAATGCAGCTAAGGTCATCGGAACTCAGCACCAATCAAATGGCCTTGGGTGCAGTAAAGTGTTATCGTTGTGGAAAGACAACGCACGATCAGAACCAGTGCTGGTTCAAAAATCAGGAATGCAGAAAATGTGGCAGGCTTGGTCACATAGCTAAAGTATGCCGGTCAGGAAAGAAGACCAGCAACAAAAGGTCACCGCAGGAAAAGTGCAGAAAGGTACACAAGGTGACAGAGAACAGTTCGGATGAACAGAAGTCAGATTCAGACTCCAGCAGTAAGGAACTGGGTTGTCTAAGAGTACACAATGTGGGTAATGAAGCAGACCTCCAAACTATCTGGGTCACACTTCAGATAGCAGGAGTCCAAGTGAAGATGGAATTGGACACTGGATCGGCATTGACGGTCATGAATAAGCAAGATTACAAAAGGTTATTCCCACATATTCCCCTACGGGATACGGAGATTGTATTGAAAACATACACAGGGCAAAGAGTATACCCCACCGGAAAGATAAAGGTAAAGGTGGTCCACAAGGGCAAAGAAAGCCGAGGAATGGACTTGTATGTGCTACCTGAGGGAGGTCCACCACTATTGGGACGGGAGTGGATCAGGAGAATAAATATGGACTGGCATTCCTTAAAAGCACTAACGGTAGATTCCGGTAAAAAATAAGATGTCAAACCTAAACGATTGTCCAGAATATTGGACGATGCTAAAGAGGTGTTCCAACAGGGACTGGGAACACTGAGAGGAATTACGGCAAACATCAAGGTTGAAGAACATGCAAACCCAAAATTTTTCAAAGCCAGACCGGTATCTTATGCGATACGACCTGCTGTGGAAGCTGAGCTGGAAGGGCTAGAACGTTCAGGAGTACTGTCTAAGGTGGACTGGAGTGAGTGGGCCACGCCCATTGTTCCCGTCATGAAGCGTTCATCGAGCAACAAGCCGGGGGAACCGGGGAAGGTTCGCATCTGTGGAGATTTCAAGATCACTGTTAATCCGGTGCTTCACACGGTGCAATATCCGCTTCCGCGGATTGAGGATATCTTCGCTTCGTTGTCTGGCAGGAAACACTTCACCAAGATAGACCTGGCGCAGGCGTACTTACAGACGGAAGTTGAGGAAGAGTCACGCCAGTATCTCACGATCAACACGCATAGAGGCTTGTATCAGTATAATAGACTGGTTTTTGGAGTGGCATCGGCTCCAGCAATTTGGCAGAGGGCCATGGAGCAGGTATTACAGGGAATTCCAGGCACACAATGTTACCTGGATGATATTCTGATTACAGGAGATGATGATGAGGAACACCTTGCAAATTTGGAACTGGTGCTCACCAGATTGAAAGAATATGGACTTCGAGTTAATCGCCAGAAATGTGAGTTCTTTCAGAAGCGGATCTCGTACTGTGGTCATGTCATTGACCAGGAGGGGCTTCATAAGTCTCCTGACAAGATCGAAGCTGTTGTGAAGGCTCCCGCTCCGGATAATGTATCCCAGTTGAGGTCGTCCCAAGGGTTGATTAACTATTACCATAAGTTTCTGCCAAATTTATCCACGGTGCTGCACCCGCTGAACGCTCTTTTGCAGAAGGGAGTACCATGGAAGTGGAGCGAGGACTGTAAGAGGGCCTTTCGCAAAAGCAAGGCATTGATCACCTCAGAGGAAGTGTTGGCTCACTTCAACCCAACGCTGCCTATTCGTTTGGCTTGTGATGCTTCTCCATATGGTATTGGGGCAGTACTCTCACACAAGTTGCCAAATGGCTTGGAGAGGCCAGTCGCGTTCGCATCCAGATCATTGACCTCCGCTGAGCGCAACTATGCTCAGATAGATAGGGAGGCTCTCAGCCTTGTGTGGGGAGTAAAGAAGTTTAATCATTACCTGCAGGGCCAAAAGTTTACGCTACTGACAGACCACCAGCCGTTGGTATCCATTTTTAACCCTAAGAAGGGTGTTTCGGTGATGACAGCACAGAGGCTCCAGAGATGGTCCCTTTTCCTAGGGGCACATCAATATCAGATTGAATTCAAAGGTACAAAGCAGCATGGTAATGCTGATGGGCTGTCACGCCTGCCACTACCTACAGTGGAGGAGGCACCGACGGTTGACCCTGTTGAGTTATTTCACTCGACCATCATCGAATGTTTACCAGTCACCAATGCAAGTATTGAAAGAGAAACCAGGAACGACCCGACACTGTCCCGGGTCTACGAATTGACAGTGAAGGGATGGCCAGCACATGGTGATCCACTGTTACCGGCATTCTCAGCAAGACGGGAACAGCTGTCCGTCTGTCAAGAAACATTGATGTATGGAACAAGGGTGATTATTCCTCCTAAGTTAAGAGAGAGAGTTCTAAAGGAACTGCATGAAGGTCATCTGGGGGGAGTCAAGATGAAAAGCCTTGCTAGGGCTTATGTGTGGTGGCCGGGTATCGACCAACAGATAGAGGATCTGACGAAAAGCTGCTCAGGGTGCCAAAAAGTTCAAAATGCACCTCCGATTGCACCGCTGCATCCATGGGAATGGCCTTCAACCCCATGGCAACGTGTACATATTGACTTTGTTGGTCCATTCATGGACTCCATGTTTTTAATTGCAGTGGACGCACATTCTAAATGGCCAGAAGTGATTAAGATGACTACCACTACCTCGGAAAAGACGATCGCGGTGCTAAGAACGATATTTGCAAGAAATGGATTGCCAGAACAAATATGTTCAGACAACGGACCGCAGTTCGTGTCAGAAGAATTCCAGAAATTCATGAAGAAGAATGGGGTGAAACAATATACCTCTGCCCCATATCATCCGGCTACAAACGGGTTGGCCGAGAGATTTGTACAAACGTTCAAAAAAGCAATAAAGGCCATGAGCGAAGATCAGATTCCACTACAACACAAGGTGGACAATTTCCTACTGGCATATCGAAATGCCACTCAGCAGTGACAAACCAAAGTCCTGCCATGATGTTCTATAACAGGAGGTTACGGTCCAGGTTGGACTTGTTAAAACCAAATGTGCGGAGGGAAGTCGAAAACAAACAGTTCCAGCATATAAATAACAAGACCACTCGGAGTTTCGAAATAGGACAACCAGTGTTAGCCCGGGACTATAAAAATGAGAAATGGCAATCTGGAACAATTCGGGCCAGACAAGGACCCCTGATGTACACGGTAGATATTGGTGAAAATGTAATACGACGTCATGCTGACCAACTGGTAGAATCGAGAACAAGGGTCGAACCCATAGTTACGGCAGAGACAACCGTGGAAGAAGTTAGTGAACCTGAAGCATCTACCTCAGAAGTGAATGTACCTGATGATGATGTCCAATCCATAAGAGATCAACTAGATGAGTCACCCCAGCAACGAGAATCAGAGATCCCTGAAAGGCGTTATCCAACTCGGATCAGGAGGCCTCCTCAGAGACTGAATCTTTGAACTGTTTTGCATGAAGTTGTATATATATATATATATGTTATTATGTTATGTTAAATGGGGATATACACTGTTAAGCTAAAAAGGGAGGATTGTGGTGTATGTAACCTGTTCCATCTTAAGAGAACTACCTTAAGAGATGTACTACTTTCTCTTGGCTGCTGTATACTGTAATACCGGTGGTGACCACACCGGTATATAAACATTGTGTAGTGATTTGCTGGGCAGTTCAGCCCTGACCTCCGAATAGTAAAGACCTGTTAAAGTTATTCTTGTCTGTGTCCAGTGATTTATAATAAGCATAACTGGGACACACAGACTCAACAACTATTAGTTTCTAAGTGCCCAGTTATTGCATCCTTTATAATAGATTCCAGCATTTTCCCAACTACCGATGTGAGACTAACGGGTCTGTAGTTCCCCGTTTTGTCTCTCCCTCCTTTCTTAAATAGCAGGGTTACATTTGCTATCCTCCAATCTGCAAGAATCGTTCCAGAATCTATAGGATTTGAATCCTATGGGCTTTTACTTTTCTGACCAGTCTTCCATGTGGGACCTTGTCAAAGGCCTTGCTAAAATCCATATAGACTACATCAAATGCACTACCCTCATCAACCCTCCTTGGTACCTCCTCAAAAAATGTAATCAAGTTAGTCAGACACGACCTTCCCTTAACAAATCCATGCTGACTGTCCTTGAGTAATCCGTGCCTTTCTAAATGACAATTAACGCTGTCCCTCAGAATTTTTTCCAACAATTTGCCAACCACCGAGCTTAGGCTGACTGACCTGTAATTACTTGGTCTATCCCTTTCTCCCTTTTTAAACAATGGTTCAACCTTAGCAGTCCTCCAGTCCTCCGGCACCACACCTGTAGCCAGAGGGGATTGCCACAGGGAAACCACTGAAAGGCAACTAGTGTGTAGGAGAACAAAATTGCAAGAGGGCATGGGTGGTATAGTTGGTAACATCCACATCTTGAGTATCCCTGGTGTGGGAAAAGGAAAATACTCACATAGATGCAGTTGGGGTGCTTTACTATTGTTAAGTCTGTGGGTTGTATTGTAAATAATACACAGACTCCACGATTAACAAAATAAAACAGGTCTTTACTATTCAGAGGTTCGGGCGATTCTGCCCTAGTTAACGTATCACAACCCTTATATACTGGTGTGGTCACTATCGGTATTACAGTATACATGAGCCAACAAATAGTGCCACACCGAAAGTAGTGCTCTTAAAGGCGAATGGTTACATTCTATAGTTCCCTTAAAGGTAAACGGTTACATACACAACACTCCTCCCTTTTTAGCTTATTACTTACAGAATCCCCTTTAAACATACAATCTTCAACTTCATATAACAGTTTACAGATATACTCTCGATGGAGTCAACGTCATATAACAGTTTACAAGTTCAGTCTCTGTGGAGGTTTCCGGATCCTCTCTGGATAACGCCGAAGTGGTGTCGTCATTCCTAGCGGCCCAGTAGGGGTGCCTGGCAAAATCGTTTCAGCTGGAACAACAGTGTCAGGTTCATCTGATTCCAATGTTACTAGATCAGCAGTAGGTGTTCTAGGTATTTCAGTTTCAACATTACTCGGGTCAGGTGGTGAAGTCGAGTGCTCATTTGTGGCGGACTCTATGAGCTGGTCAACATGGCGCCTTATTACATTGTCCCCAATGTTCACCGTGTACATCAACGGGCCTAGCCTTTTTTTAATAGTTCCAGGCTGCCATTTTTCTGTACGATAGTCCCGGGCCAAAACTTGTTGCCCCATCTTGAAAGACCTAGTTGCCCTGTCATTGATGTTCTGGAATTGCCGGTTCTCCACGTCCCTTCTGACATTGGGTTTAAGTAAATCCAGCCGGCATCTTAAGCGTCTGTTAAAAAACATCATTGCGGGAGTTTGATTTGTGACCGCATGTGTTGCATTTCGGTATGCCAACAAAAAACTGTCTACCTTATGTTGTAGACTTATGTCTTCATTACTCATGGCCTTTACGGCCTTCTTAAAGGTCTGGACGAACCTTTCAGCCAACCCATTGGAGGCGGGATGGTATGGGGCTGATGTGTAATGTTTAACCCCATTGCTCTTTAGGAATTTCTTGAATTCCTCGGACACAAATTGTGGTCCGTTATCGGAACAGATCTGTTCCGGCAGGCCATTCCGAGCAAACATGGTTCTTAACACCGTGATGGTTTTCTCCGTCGTGGTGGTGGTCATTTTAATTACTTCCGGCCACTTGGAGTGGGCATCTACCGCTATCAGGAACATCGAGTCCATAAATGGACCAGCAAAGTCGATGTGTACTCTTTGCCAAGGAGATGAGGGCCACTCCCATGGGTGCAGAGGAGCCGGTGGTGGTGCGTTCTGAACCCTCTGACATCCTAGGCAATTCTTGGTGATCTCCTCTATGTTCCCGTCGATGCCTGGCCACCACACAAATGCTCTCGCTAAATTCTTCATCTTCATTCCACCCAGATGTCCCTCGTGCAGCTCCTTGAGCACTTTCTTTTGGAGTTTGGGCGGAATCACCACTCTCGACCCACACATTAGGGTTCCTCGGCACACCGACAGTTGTTCTTTCCTCTGTGAGAATGCCTGCAGTGTTGGTTCGCACTGCGCTGGCCATCCCTTCACCGTTAAGTCATAGACTCGTGAAAGAGTCGGGTCATTCCTTGTCTCCTTCTCAATCATTGAGTTTGTTATCGGCAGACATTCCACAATGGATGAGTGGAACAACTCCACTGGGTCCCCTGTACTCGCTTCTTCTACTGTCGGCAATGGCAAGCGTGATAACCCATCGGCATTTCCGTGTTTTGTTGACCTTTTGTACTCAATGTCATACTGGTGTGCCCCAAGTAAGACTGACCATCTTTGTAGCCTTTGTGCTGTCATGTTGGACACGGCCTTGTTCGGGTTAAATATGGACACCAACGGCTGGTGGTCTGTCAGCAATGTGAACCTCTTACATTGCAAGTAATGGTTGAATTTCTTCACGCCCCACACAAGACTGAGGGCCTCCCTGTCTATCTGGGCGTAATTTCGCTCCGCGGTTGTCAAAGATCGGGACGCGAAAGCCACTGGCCTTTCCGAGCCATTTGGTAGCCTGTGCGAAAGTACTGCTCCAATTCCGTACGGTGAAGCATCACACGCCAGCCGAAGGGGTAATGCTGGGTTGAAATGAGCCAACACTTCTTCAGAGGTAATCAACTCCTTGCTTCTGCGAAAAGCCTTTTTGCACTCCTCACTCCACTTCCATGGTGTCTCCTTTCGCAACAGCTCATTCAGTGGATGCAGCACCGTGGACAAATTTGGTAGGAACTTGTGGTAGTAATTGATCAACCCCAAGAATGATCTTAACTGTGACACGTTCCCTGGAGCGGGAGCCTTCACGACCGCTTCTATCTTCTCCGGTGATTTATGTAGTCCCTCGCGGTCAATGATATGACCGCAGTATGAGATTCGTTTTTGGAAAAACTCACACTTATTGCGGTTAACCCTAAGGCCATACTCCTTTAACCTGGTGAGTACCAGTTTCAAATTCGTGAGGTGTTCCTCTTCATCCATTCCCGTGATTAGGATATCATCCAAATAGCACTGCGTGCTTGGAATTCCTTGTAACACCTGTTCCATGGCCCTCTGCCAAATTGTTGGTGCCGAAGCCACTCCAAAGACCAGTCTGTTATAACGGTACAAACCTCTGTGGGTATTGATAGTTAGGTATTGGCGTGACTCTTCCTCAACCTCCATCTGCAAATATGCCTGAGCTAGGTCTATCTTCGTGAAGTGTTTTCCTCCAGCCAACGAAGCGAAAATATCTTCAATCCTTGGCAGCGGGTATTGTACCGAATGAAGCACTGGGTTCACTGTGATCTTGAAATCCCCGCAGATACGGACCTTCCCCGGTCCCCCTGGCTTACTACTTGGTGAGGATTTCATGACGGGTACAATGGGCGTGGCCCACTCACTGTAGTCTACTTTTGACAGAACCCCTGATCGTTCAAGTTCTTCTAGTTCTGCCTCCACTGCTGGTTGTATTGCATACGGTACCGACCTGGCCTTACAAAACTTTGGGCTTGCATGTTCTGCAATCTTAACCCTTGCTTTAATACCTCGCAGCTTACCCAGCCCTTGTTGGAATACTTCTTTCGCTTCATCTAATATACGGGACAACCATTCAGATTTGACGTCCTCTTTCTCGGGCTCCACCGACATGGCGTTTAGCTCATGCCAATCCATCTTTATTTTTCGGATCCACTCCCGTCCTAGAAGTGGTGGACCTCCCTCAGGCAGTACATACAGATCCAGACGGCGGTAATTTTTGTCTTTGTATCGCACATTAACTCCTGCCTTCCCAATAGGGAATACTTTGTGTCCCGTGTATGTCTGTAGTACTAATTCTGTATTCCGTAGTGGAATATGTTTGAAAAACTTTTTATAGTCATGCTTATTCATGACCGTCAATGCCGATCCCGTGTCTACTTCCATTTTGACTTTGGCCTTTTCAATCCGCAGCGTCATCCAAATGGTTTGTCTGTCAGCTTCGTTGTTCACGTTGTGAATTTTTAGACTGTCCAGTCCCTTGTATTTGGAGTGTGAGTCGGACTTTTGTTCCCTTGGACTCTTCTTGTACCCTTTTTTTGCGGACTCTCTCTTGTCCGTCATTCTTGACCGGCATACTTTTGCTATGTGCCCGATCCTGCCACATTTCCTACATTCTTGGTTCTTAAACCAGCACTGATTCTGGTCGTGCGTTGTCTTTCCACAACGGTAGCATTTGGAAGTGCTTGCAGTAATTTGATCCTTCAGCACTGCTACGATCTCTTCGAAGGTCTGGTCCACTGGTTTAACTGGTGCTATTAGATGTTTCAAGAGCCCATATGTTTTTGCTCCCATCGAATTTAACAAAGTTATTGCCTTGTCGTATATGGCTACGCAATATATTCCTATGCGTTCCACATACGTGGCCCAGTCTCCTATTTCAGCATTAAAATCATTAATATTTCCTCGCTTAGGCATCTTCTTCTCTTTCCGAGAACAGCACAAGTATTTCTTTACTTATTATCAATTTTCTTCTCTTCTTGAGAACACCACAAGTATTGCTTTACTTATTCTTATTTTTCCTCTCTTCTTGAGAACACACCAGCCTTTCTGAAAATTCTAATTAATTTTCTAAGATGGCGGTTTCCCGCTTCTGTCTTCTTCCCCAGCGGTTTTCCCGCGAAAAATGGCGGCTTTCCCGCGCTTCTCGCTCTCCCCGCCCACCTCAATGGCGGTTTTCCCGCGCTTGACGGTCTTCACCCATCCCCCGACGCTGTCTTTCAGCCCGAGTGCGGCCCTTATCAGCGGATGCGATCGATGGCCCGGCTGCGCCTCGCACTTGAAAGCGGCCCGGCCCTTATCAGTGCTTGCGATCGATGGCCCAGCTGCGCCTCGCACTCCAAAGCCCTTATCTCCCGATCGCAATCGATGGCCCGCGCTGTGCGCCGCGGCTCTCGCGCCTTCAATTTCTGCAGCCGCTGCCCTTTCAGCCCGAGTGCGGCCCTTATCGGTGGTTGCGATCGATGGCCCGGCTGCGCCCCTCACTTCAAAGCGGCCCGGCCCTTATCTGCCGATCGCGAGCGCCTGTACCTCTGTCTTCCCAGCCCTGTTTCTTCTGCACTCCAGTTTTCAGTCGCTGATGGAGGCTGCAGGGTCCTAATGCCTGTCGCTTCCAGTGGGGTGGTGAGGATTGAAACCTCTCTTCAACGTCCTGTCTTTGGACGAAGCCGCCGTGGAATAACTGCCGCAGGGTTCGAATCCGACTCGTCGCCAGTGTTAAGTCTGTGGGTTGTATTGTAAATAATACACAGACTCCACGATTAACAAAATAAAACAGGTCTTTACTATTCAGAGGTTCGGGCGATTCTGCCCTAGTTAACGTATCACAACCCTTATATACTGGTGTGGTCACTATCGGTATTACAGTATACATGAGCCAACAAATAGTGCCACACCGAAAGTAGTGCTCTTAAAGGCGAATGGTTACATTCTATAGTTCCCTTAAAGGTAAACGGTTACATACACAACAACTATAGTTGTGGTTGAGGCAAGTGATTGCAGTAGAGAGATAGAAGCATTAATGTGGCTCTAATCCGTGGGATAGAGTAAGAAGACCATTGCTCTGCCTCTAACCCAAGTTATACTTAATATAGGGGTGCTAGGTGCTGATAATTAAATGTCTCTTCTTAGGCAGTCCCTCGGAACCGAGGATGACTTACTTCCACATTAAAAATGAGTTCGCAGGTGATTGATGAGTCCAATGCGGGACCTACAGTCTCTGTCACAGGTGGGGCAGACAGTGGTTGAAGGGGCGGGTGGGTGGGGTGCTTGGGTTGACGTGCGCTCCTTGCGCTGCCTGCGCTTGGCTTCCGCTTGCTCCCGGCGAAGAGACTCGAGGTGTTCGGCACCGTCCTGATGCTTCTCCTCCACTTTGTGCGGTCTTGGTCCAGGGATTCCCAGGTGTCGGTGGGGATGTTACACTTTTTCAAGGAGGCTTTGAGGGTGTCCTTGAAGCGTTTCCTCTGCCCACCTGGAGCTCTCTTGCCGTGCCAGAGCTCTGAGTAGAGCGCTTGTTTTGGGAGTCTTGTATCGGGCATGTGGACAATGTGACCCGTCCATCGGAGCTGATTGAGCGTAGTCAAAGCTTCAATGCTGGGGATGTTGGCCTGAGCAAGAACACTGACGTTGGTGCGCTTTTCCTGCTAATGGATTTGCAGGATCTTGCGGAGGCAGCGTTGCTGGTACCTCTCCAGTGCTTTGAGGTGCCTGCTGTACATGGTCCATATCTCTGAGGCATACAGCAGGGCGGGTATCACTGCTGCTCTGTAGACCATGAGCTTAGTGCCGGGTTTGACGTCCTGGTCTTCAAACACTCTCTTCCTCAGGCGACCGAAGGCTTCACTGGCATACTAAAGGCGGTGTTGGACTTCGTTGTCGACGTCTGCCCTTGTTGACAGTAGGCTCCCGAGGTATGGAAAGTGGTCCATGTTGTCCAAGGCCTTGTCGTGGATTTTGATAATCGGGGGGCAGTACTGTGTGGCGGGGGCAGGTTGGTAGAGGACCTTTGTCTTACAGATGTTTAGTGTAAGGCCCATGCTCTCGTATGCTTTGGTGAAGGTGTTGACGATGGTTTGGAGTTTGACCTCTGAGTGAGCGCAGACGCAAGTGTCGTCTGCATACTGTAATTTGACGACAGAGGATGGGACGACCGTAGATCTGGACTGGAGGCGACGGAGGTTGAATAGTTTCCTGTTTGTTCTGTAAATTAGCTCCACTCCACTGAGGAGCTTACTGAGGGTGAGATGGAGCATTGTAGCAAGGAAGATTGAGAAGAGCGTTGGTGCAATGACACAGCCTTGCTTGACCCTGGTTCGTACGTGAATTGGGTCTGTGGTGGAACCGTTGGTCAGGATCATGGATTGCATGTTGTCGTGAAGCAGGTGGGGGATAGTGACAAATTTTTGAGGGCAGCCGAATTTGAGGAGGACACTCCATAATCCCTCACGGTTGAGAGTGTCGAATGCCTTTGTGAGATCAAAGAAGGCCATGTACAGCGGTTGGTGCTGTTCCCTGCATTTCTCTGTGGGGTAGAATAAGAAGACCATTGCTCTGCCTCTAACCCAAGTTATACTTAATATAAGGGTGCTAGAAACTGATAATTAAATGTAACACTCAAAGATGTATAGATTACCCAACACTAATGAATTTGATGAGAACAAAAATAAATCAACAGGCAACATGTTCCCGTAAAGGTCAAGGGTGGGACCAACAAGCCCAGGGAACCTTGGATGTCAAGGGATATACGAGAATGGATTAGGAAAAAAAGGGGGGCTTTTGGCAGATACAAAGGACTAAAGACAGGAAGCCCTGGAGGAGTATAAAAAGCGCAGGGGGAAACTTAAAAAAGAAATTAGCAGAGTGAGGAGGGGCCATGAAATAACACAGGCGAGCAAAATAAAGGAAAATCCTAAGGTGTTTTATAAGTATATTAAGGGCAAGAGGATAACTAGGGAAAGAATAGGGCCCATTAGGGACCAAAGTGGCAAACTGTGTGTAGAGCCAGAGGATGTAGGTGGGGTTTTAAATGAAATTTTTGCATCTGTGTTCACTATGGAGAAGGACGATGTGGACATAGAAATCGGGCAGGGGGACTGTGATATACTTGAACATATTAGCATCGAGAGGGAGGAGGTACTAGCGGTTTTAGCAGGCTTAAAAGTGGATAAATCCCCAGGCCCGGATGAGATGTATCCCAGGCTACTATGTGAGGCAAAGGAGGAGATTGCAGGGGCTCTGACACAAATTTTCAGAACCTCTCTGGCCACAGGGGATGTGCCAGAGGACTGGAGAACAGCTAACGTAGTACCATTATTCAAGAAGGGTAGTAGGGATAAACCAGGGAATTACAAGCCAGTGAGCCTAACATCAGTGGTAGGGAAATTATTGGAAAAAATTCTGAGGGACAGAATTGGTCTCCACTTGGAGAGGTAGGGATTAATTAGGGATAGCCAGCATGGCTTTGTCAAGGGAAGATCATGTCTGACCAATTTGATTGAATTTTTCGAGGGGGTGACTAGGTGTGTGGATGAGGGTAGTGCAGTGGATGTGGTTTACATGGATTTCAGTAAGGCTTTTGATAAAGTCCCACATAGGAGACTGGTTAGGAAGGCAAGAGCCCGTGGGGTCCAGGGTGCCTTGGCACATTGGATCCAAAACTGGCTTAGTGGCAGAAGGCAGAGGGTGATGGTGGAAGGTTGTTTTTGTGACTGGAAGCCTGTGTCCAGTGGGGTACCGCAGGGATCGGTGCTGGGTCCCTTGCTGTTTGTGGTCGACATTAATGATTTGGATGTGAATGTAAAAGGTATGATCAGTAAGTTCGCAGATGACACGAAAATTGGTGGGGTGGTAAATAGCGAGGCGGGAAGCCTCAGGCTACAGGACGATATAGATGGGTTGGTCAGATGGGCGGAACAGTGGCAAATGGAATTTAACCCTGAAAAGTGTGAGGTGATGCATTTTGGAGGGACTAACAAGGCAAGGGAATACACAATGAATGGTAAGACCCTAGGAAAGACAGAGGATCAGAGGGACCTTGGTGTGCATGTACATAGATCCCTGAAGGCAGCAGAACAGGTGGATAAGGTGGTTAAAAAGGCATATGGGATACTTGCCTTCATTAGCCGAGGCATAGAATATAAGAGCAGGGAGGCTATGATGGAGCTGTACAAAACGCTGGTAAGGCCACAGCTGGAATACTGTGTGCAGTTCTGGTCACCACACTATAGGAAGGATGTGATTGCTTTGGAGAGGGTGCAGAGGTGATTTACCAGGATGTTACCTGGGCTGGAGCGCTTCAGCTATGAAGAAAGACTGGACAGGCTGGGGTTGTTTTCCTTGGAGCAGAGAAGGCTGAGGGGGGACCTGATTGAGGTATACAAAATTATGAGGGGCATAGATAGGGTGGATAGAAAGGAACTTTTCCCCTTAGTAGAGGGGTCAATAACAAGGGGGCATAGATTCAAGGGAAGGGGCAGGAGGTTTAGAGGGGATTTGAGGAAAAACTTTTTCACCCAGAGGGTGGTTGGAATCTGGAACTCACCGCCTGAAAGGGTGGTAGAGGCAGGAACTCTCACAACATTCAAGAAGCATTTGGATGAGCACTTGAAATGCCATAGCATACAAGGCTACGGGCCAAATGCTGGAAAATGGGATTAGATTAGACAGGGCTTGATGGCCGGCGCGGACGCGATGGGCCGAAGGGCCTCTTTCTGTGCTGTAGAACTCTATGACTCTATGACACTATGATTCATATTTTCCCTCCTCTCCTCTCCTGAGGTTCTAACTATTGCAGAGATACTATGGTTATGACCATTCTTCATGTGTGAAAGAAAGAAAGACTTATATTTGTAAAGATTGTTGAAATATCTCTAAGCGTTTCACATAATTAATCATTTTAAGTGCAGCTGCTGTTGTTATAAGAACATATGAACTTAAGAAATAGGAGCCTGACAGGCTACCTGGCAATGACGATGAGGAAATGTTACATAAGACCGTAAGAAATAGGAGCAGGAGTAGGCCATTCAACCCTTCGAGCCTGCTCTGCCATTCAATAAGATCATGGCTGATCTTTTATCTCAACTCCGCCTTCCCACACTATTCCCATATCCCTTGATTCCCTTAGTATCCCAAAATCTATTGATCTCTGTCTTGAATATACTCAACGACTGAGCATCCACAGCTCTCTGGGGTAGAGAATTCCAAAGATCACAACCATTTGAGTGAAGACATTTCTCCTCATTTCAGCCCTAATTGGCTGACTCCTTATTCTGAGACAGTGACCCCTAGTTCTAGACTCTCCAGCCAGGGGAAACATCCTACTGGCATCTACCCTGTCAAGCCCCTTAATCATTTTATACATTTCAATTAGATCACCTCTCATTCTTCTAAACTCTAGGGAATATAGGCCGAGTCTACTCAATCTCTCCTTATAGGACAATCCCCCCATCCCAGGAACCAGCCTGGTGAACCTTGTTGCACTCCCTCTATGGCAAGTATATCCTTCCTTAGGTAAGGAGACCAAAACTGTACACTGCTCCAATTGTGGTCTCGCCAAGGCCCGATATAATTGTAGTAAGACTTCTTCACTCTTATACTCCAATCCTTTTGTAATAAAGGCTAACAAACCCTTTACTTTCCTAATTGCTTGCTGTACCTGCATGTTAACTTTGTGATTTGTGTACAAGGACACCCAGGTCCCTCTGAATGCAAACATTTCCCAGTCTCTCACCATTTAAAAAATAATCTGCTTTTCTATTTTTCCTATCAAAGTGGATAACTTCACATTTCTTCACATTATTATCCATTGTAAGAATTATTTATGACTTTCACACCTCCCACGTTAGGTGTTGGAGTAGGGTTCGTAGACCTGAATCCATTTTTACAGAAACACATGCATGCATTCTCTCTCATAGAGATCTTTTATTTAACCACTAACACACGGATTAAATAAGAAACACAACTAGGCCTGTCCTGGAGTCTTCAAGTGCCCGGTTGGCCAAACGGACGATCACCCGAAGTCCGTTGAAATCTTTAGATGTCTTCTCTTGTTTAGACCAGGGCACGTTTGTCCTCACCAACTGCAGTAAAAAACTAGGTATTGGCCCAGAAATTCGGGTCTCCCCGGGTGAGTACGCATGGGGTACTCACCCGTAGGCCGAATGGAAGTGCCGGTTTTCTGCATGCACTGCGCATGCGCGGGAAACCGGCACTTCCTATCCTCTGAACGAAGGGGTTCAGAGGTCGAACGCGCGCACAGGAGAGGCTACGCCTGCGCTTTGAACTTAGGTTTTTTTTTGCAGGTTTTCCCGGGATCGTAAGCCTGCAGTATTTAGAAATGTAAAAAGCAGGCATAAGGCCTGCTTTTTACAAGGTAAGTGGTCAATTAATTAAAATTAAAACATTTTTTCCACAGGTTTATTATTTTTAAATACTTTAAAGCAAGGTAAGTTTATTTTTAGCCCCGTTAGAATATAAAATTATTTTTTTCAAAAATTTAAGTTATTGGCCTAGAAATTCAGTTGGTTGCGCCAGCCGTTAGCACCTTAGGAGGAGTAGATGTCGGGCGCTAGGCGGCTAGCGCCCGGGCGCAGCGCATCTGCGCCTCGCCCCAACTTCACTAGAGATTTAGCGGCGGCGCAAAGTCTTTGCGCGCGCTCAGCTGCGTGCGCAGATCATGACGTCATTTCCTCGTGCAACGCCCTTTGTGCGCCCCCAACCGGAAATTCAGTGGCGACGCCCCATTGTGCGCCTGGCGCCCCTAGCGACTGTTAGACTGGAACGGTGCTCAGCCGATGCGGGGCGCGGGGGGCACAAATTAAAGGGCACTCCTCCTGCACTATAAAAGGCTGCCATTTCGCAGCACTCCTTCTTGAGAAACGGATCTTTGGAGAGAGACCAAGGTAGATAGCTTTCTGCTTTGGACCAACACTCGGATAGGTACTTCTGGCTTCAGGCCACAGCTTTCCACTAGTCTTTGCCTTCATTGACATCTCATTGTTTGCCAGCATATTATGGGGGCTGCAATGGGTGTCAACGCTGGCTTTCTCAATTACATCCAAAGGGCTCACAGACGCCGTGAGAGAGTGGCAGCCCTGGCTAGACGGAGAGGGGGCAACAGGCGTCGGGAAAGGAGGCCTTACCCACCCAGGGTATACCGCCAGCAGTTCTCCTATCTCAACATGTCTGAGGAGCAGTGTGTTCGGAGGCTGCGATTCAGAAGGGACGTGGTCACAGAGATCTGCCAGCTGCTTGGCGGTGATCTGCAGCCACAGCTGAGGAGCAGGACGTCTCTGTCGGTGGCAGTGAAGGTGACGGTGGCTCTCAACTTCTATGCCACCGGCTCCTTCCAATCCGCTACTGGGGACATTGCCAACATCTCCCAGTTCGCCGTGCATTGCTGCATCCGCCAGGTGACCAATGCCCTTTTCAAAAGGAGACGTCAGTTCATCTCCTTCTCCATGGCCCTTGCCAAGCAGCAACAGCGTGCAATGGGCTTTGCAGCATTCGCGGGCTTCCCCATGGTGCAGGGCGCCATTGACTGCACGCATGTGGCTTTGCGGGCACCTCTGGAGAATGCCGAGGATTACCGCAACCGGAAGGGCTACCATTCGCTGAACGTCCAGCTGGTGTGTGACCACAGGCAGCTCACCCTAGCTGTCAATGCCCGCTTTCCAGGCAGCAGCCACGATGCCTTCATCCTGCGACAGACTTCTGTGGCAGACATGTTCCAGGCACAGCCTCACCCACGAGGATGGCTTATCGGGGACAAAGGCTATCCTTTGTGTACCTGGCTGATGACCCCGCTCCGTGCGCCCAGCACCCCTGCTGAAGAGGGATGCAACGAGAGCCATCAAGCGACCAGGAACATCATCGAACAAACAATCGGTGTCCTGAAGCAACGGTTCCGCTGTCTGGATCGTTCCGGTGGAGCCCTACAGTATTCGCCGGAGCGAGTCTCCCATTTCGTGGTCGTTTGCTGCATGCTGCACAACCTGGCTATCCGCAGGACTCAGCCACTGCCACCAGAGATTGGAGGACCACCTCAGGAGGAGGAGCAGGAGGAGGAGGAGGAGAACCAGCACAGGAGGGAGGCACAAAGTGCAAGGGCCGCCCGTCGCCGGCTTATTGAACGTCGGTTCTAGGCCCCCTCTCAGGGAATGGCTTGTGCCAATGTCAGCAGATGAATGTAGCCGCTCCAAAAGCCCTCAGCCGAGCAGGGCAACCAGGACTTAACCAAAAAACCATGCACACTGCAATTTAACAACAATAATTTATTGAAAACCTCTGCCCTTCCCACATTACATGCTCATGTGGAGAAGCCCCTTCCAAAAACACAAAACTACCAGTCTCGGCCTTACAAAAAGAAAGAAAGACACCAGTCTCGGCCTTACAAAAACACAACAGGCATTTGAGCATACCTTCTACTTTTTGCCCTGCGAGGGCGATGCCTTGCGCATCCTTGCCTGGCCCCTGCCCGCCCTGCTGCTCCTCCTCAATGGGAGCCCAGTGGCTGCAGCAAGGCTGGGGGAAGGCTGCTGAGGGGCAGATGGCGAGACGGCAGATGCCCTTGGGGGTTGGCCTGCACCAGCTCTGGCCTTGGAGTGGCCGGCTGCTGACTGCTCCAACTCTGGCTGGGCGGCAGCAGTGTGTCCAGCAGCTCGTGGCAGCTGCAATGGCGGAGTGGCAGTGTCGGCTGCAGGAATGGTGGCAACGTGGCAGATCGCAGGTGCTCGCTGGTCACCTGAGACATTGGCACTCGCACGGGCCAGCACTGCAGCATGCGCAGCAAACAGCTGAAGAACAGACTGCTGGGCTGCTGCTGCGCGGCGAGTGCCCTGGCGATGCCTGGCTGATCCAGCGAGGGTGGCAGCAGTTAGTGCCCGTGTGGCCCTGGTCTGTGTCCGCATAACACCAGCCAGTGAATGGACGCCACGACTGAGCACTTGGCTAGAAGCCGACTGTGCTGCCGCAAAGTCCTGCAGACTCCTGGCCTGTGCTGCACTGAATTGTTCCAGACTCCTGGCCTGTGCTGCACTGAATTGTTGCAGACTCCTGGCCTGTGCTGCTCCGAATTGCTGCACACTCCTTGACAGAGACTCTATGGAGCCAGGCATCCTTGCCACTGCAGCCATGAGCTCAGTGTGCCTGCGCTCAGCCTGGACGGCCATTTCCTCTTGGAGGCGCACCTCCTCTGCGCTCACCGTCGCAGGACTGGAGGCCGCACTCACCCTCTGGGGAGAAGTCCGCCGAGCTTCCCCACCCCTCCCGCGTTGCTGCAGGCCGCTGGGCCCCGGAGCTTCACTCTCCTCCGACCCTTCCCCCCGGCTCCCCTCCAGGGAAGACGTGTCCCCTACATCGCCATGGGCTGGCGCGGCTGAGGGTGGCACTGATGGGCCGGCTTCCTCTTCCTCCTCCTCGTCTTCCGAAGGGCTGACAGTGGCAGCTTGAGGGCTCGCCTCCTCACCTGGCGATTCACCATCTGAAAGCAGGAAGGCACAAGAGTAGCTTTAGAGTGAGGACAGGGCGGCAACGAGGGAGGCATGAGTGGTGCCATTCACCGCATTGGTCGGACAGTGGCAAAGGATGCTGATCTGATGCGCAAGTGGAACGAGAGAGGTCCAAAAGGTGATGCCCTTACCATTGGTGCCCAGAGCAGGGTCGGCATCTCCACTGGCGCCGGGGCCAATCAGCCGGCCTGCCATAATGCGCTCCACACGCTGGTCGAGGTCGGAGAGCTCCTTGAGGTCAGGACGGGCTCCCCCGGTCTCAGTTCGGTTGCGCTGGTTGTGCGCCACCTTGGCCTGCAAGAGAAAGGACGGCCTCTAAGTACAGTGTGAAGCCCTGATCTTGTCTGCACTGCCTCCCATGGTCGAATAGCTTGTACAGTGTGTAGTCCTGATCTTGTCTGCAATGCCTCCCATGGTCGAATAGCTTGTACAGTGTGTAGCCCTGATCTTGTCTGCACTGCCTCCCATGGTCGAAGAGCTTGTACAGTGTGTAAAGTGCTAAATGTGCAAGTGATTTTCATGCCAGTCCCATAGCTGCTGGATGAGGGCTGGCCATTAGGGCTTTCAGGTCCCTTTGCCCATAAAGTGAGGTGCACATGCAAGGATGAGGAGGACACTGGAAAGGGTACTCACCCTGACAACCCGAGTGAGGTCGTTGAACTTCTTCCGGCATTGCACAGGAGTCCTGGCAACCACGCTGTTGGAAGACACCCTGTTGGAGACCTCCCTCCAGGCTTTCCGGTAGGCGCTGGGCAGCGGCCTCTTGCCACCTTCTGGGAACAGAACATGGCGCCTGCGCTCCACTCCGCCAACCAGCAGCCTCAGGTCACCGTCGCTGAAGCGCTGCGCGCTCTCCCTGGCCTTCTCCATAGCCCTGGGCGTTGTGCAGGTGACGCTGAAGTGGTCAGGCCTGGGTTGAGGGCTGCAGTGTGCAGGGCGTGGCAGGCAAACAAATCCACCCTCCCCCTTTAAGAGCTGACTGGCGCCAGAGTGTCTGCCGTCAATCAAGAACTCGCCGCACCTGCACTGCGCCCGGCCTCGGGGGTATCAGTCAGCACCGCCGGCTTAGCGCCTAAAGATAGTCGTGCATCGCCTGTTTTAGCGCAGCAGCAACCTCTTGGGGCGATGCGACTGAATATCGGTGAAGGGGGCGTGACTTTGCGCCGGGCACAAACTTTAGCGGCCGCCCGACTTTACCGCCCCAAAAGTGGCTATACTGAATTTCTAGGCCATTGTTTAAAATAGTTATTCAATGTAATTTATAGCTTATTTAAAAAGTGTGATTTAAAAAAAAAATTATTTGACGGTTTACTGCTATTTTGGGGCCGTAGTATTCATAAGTTTTGACAGGCCTTCCGGTCAATCTTATGAATGGGCTTTTCCCTCCTCCGATTGGCTGCCCATGGCCCACGTGATCCCAGGGGACGCATCGCACTAACTACGCCCCTGGGACACGCAAGCACAGCGCGCCGGCAGCTGGGCCAGGCCCCGGAGCGGAATTCCACAGGGCCCTACAGCTCAACTGCCGGTGTGCAAGGTAAGTGCACGTCGGGGGCTTACACCTGCGGGAAGCCCCCGACCCGAATTTCTGGGCCATTGTGTTAGTTCTTATATTTTTGTGCTCAGATTCTTCTCATGGTGTTCACAATGATTGGCTCCTTCAATCATAGCTTTTCCCCTTGTTGTTCATGATTGGTTCAAATTATAGTGGGCTTAATTCATCATGCGTGTCACTTGTTGCAGTTTAATGAGGGTCTTATCGCAAAACAGTGCCGGTCAGATCCATTGGTTCCATCGCAACCCCAGATTTGTCCTTGGTTACAACTGCTTTCTTTGTATGTCTGTTAAAAATGTTCCTCCATATTCCTGTGTTCAACTTGCATTTAAATGTGCCTCAAAGCCTCCTTGAAAAAGTGCAACATCCCCACCGACACCTGGGAATCCCTGGCCCAAGACCGCACAAAGTGGAGGAGAAGCATCCAGGAAGGCGCCGAACACCTCGAGTCTCTTCGCCGGGAGCAAGCGGAAGCCAAGCGCAGGCAGCGCAAGGAACGCACGTCAACCCAAGCACCCCACCCACCCGCCCCTTCAACCACCGTCTGCCCCACCTGTGACAGAGACTGTAGGTCCCGCACTGGACTCATCAGTCACCTGCGAGCTCATTTTTAATGTGGAAGCAAATCATCCTCGGTTCCGAGGGACTGCCTAAGAAGAAGAAGAGAAATGTAGTTTAGCCATAATTAAAAGTTCTCTTTTGTAGTTAAGTTCTTCTTGTTGTCAAGGATGTTTGAAATAGATTTTCCTTCACCATCTGCCATGTTCTTGCTCACTCACTTAACCAGTGTAATGTGGCCAAGGCAGCAATTCTGTGTCATCAACAACTCACAAATGGCAATGAAATGGATGACCAGTTAAACAGTTTTTGTTGGTGGTGGTTGATGGAGGAAGATAGTCCAGGAAAACACCCCGCTTGTCTATGTATAATATCACGGGATCTTGATATCCACCAACTAATGGAACAGGGCCTTGATTTAATGGGATAGACTTTCCTTTTAGGGATGGTGTTTCGACGGGCCACATCTTCTTCCTGCCACTGCAGCCTGTTAAGAAAGTAGGTATTCCCAATGCCAGGCGTGAACCTGTTAAAGTGATAGAAGTGCACCAAATACTGCAACAACTGTCCCACTGCTGACCTCTGCTGAGACTGAGGCCTTCAGCAGGTAAGTGCTGGGAGCGGAATGGAGGGACACATGGTTGCTACAAGGTCCCCTTCCCCTCTATCAGACGAATTTGCTGTCTTCGCACCACTACTCCAGGCTTTACCTGCTGATCCTAAGGAGCAGCGGGAAGGGCAGAGGTGGCTAACATTGTGGCGATGGAAGTAAGCGGCTTTGGTGATGGAGAGTGTGAGCATTTGAAGCACAGCTCAGGGGTTGAGCAGGATGCCAAGGTTTCACACAGACTCTACCAGCCTGAGTGAGAAGCAAAAGAGGGGGATGGAATCAATGCTAGGAGAACGGAATTGGTAGCTTTCATCAAGAGCAATGGCTTCTGTCCTCATGGTGTCCAGAAGGAGAGTGTAACTCCATGAAGACTTAGTCATAGAGTCATAGAGTTATACAGCACGGATAGAGGCCCTTCGGCCCATCGTGTCCGCGTCGGCCATCAAGCCCTGTCTAATCTAATCCCATATTCCAGCATTTGGTCCGTAGCCTTGTATGTTATGGCATTTCAAGTGCTCATCCAAATGCTTCTTAAATGTTGTGAGGGCTCCTGCCTCCACAACCCTTTCAGGCAGTGAGTTCCAGACTCCAACCACCCTCTGGGTGAAAAAGTTCTTTCTCAAATCCCCTCTAAACCTCCCGCCCTTTACCTTGAATCTATGCCCCCTAGTTATTGACCCTTCTACTAAGGGAAAAAGCTCCTTAGTATCCATCCTATCTATGCCCCTCATAATTTTGTACACCTCAATCATGTCCCCCCTCAGCCTCCTCTGCTCCAAGGAAAACAAACCCAATCTGCCCAGTCTTTCTTCATAGCTGAAGCGCTCCAGCCCTGGTAACATCCTGGTGAATCTCCTCTGCACCCTCTCCAAGCTATTCCACCATGGGAGGCAGTGCACACAAGATCAGGGCTACACACTGGCCAAGCTATTCCACCATGGGAGGCAGTGCACACAAGATCAGGGCGACACACTGGCCAGGCTATTCCACCATGGCAGGCAGTGCACACAAGATCAGGGCGACACACTGGCCAGGCTATTCCACCATGGGAGGCAGTGCACACAAGATCAGGGCGACACACTGGCCAGGCTATTCCACCATGGGAGGCAGTGCACACAAGATCAGGGCTACACACTGGCCAAGCTATTCCACCATGGGAGGCAGTGCACACAAGATCAGGGCTACACACTGTACTTAGAGGCCGTCCTTTCTCTTGCAGGCCAAGCTGGCCAATAATAGGAAGAGCCGGACTGCGACCGGGGGAGGCGGACCCCAGATCCAGCCGCTCACCGAGCTGCAACATCGCGTGGAGCGCCTCATGGGTGGCCGGGTGATTGGCCCCGTTGCATGTGGAGATGCCGACCCTGTTCTGGGCACCAATGGTAGACATCAATGTTTGGATCTCTCTCGTCCCACTTGCGCATCAGATCTACATCCTTTGCCACTGTCCGACCAATGCGCTGAATGCCACCACTCATGCATCCCTCGCTGACGCCCTCTCCTCACTCTAAAGCTACTCTTGTGCCTTCCTGCTTTCAGATGGTGAGGAGGAGGTCCCTGAAGTTGCCAGTGACAGCCCCTCAGAAGAGGAGGAGGAGGAGGAGCAAGAGGAAGGCGGCCCATCAGGGGAACCCTCAGCCGTGGCAACCCATGCGAATGTAGGGGACACGTCTTCCCTGGAGGGGAGCGTGGCGGAAGTGTCGGAGGGGAGGGGAGCTCATGGGACCTGCGGCCTGCAGAAACGCGAGAGGGGGGTGCCAGCTCGGCGGCCTTCTCCCCAGAGGGGGGAAGGGTCGGAGGGGAGTCCAATTGCTGGGCCCAGCGGCGTCCAGCAACGCAGGAAGGGTCGGCCAGCTCGGCGGCCTTCTCTCCAGAGGGAGAGTCCAGCCTCCAGTCCGGAGATGGTCTTCGCCGAGGAGATGGAACGCCTTGAGGACTTGTCCGCGGACTCGGAGCGCCGGCACACAGAGCTCATGGGGGTAGTGACACGGTTGCCTGAGGCCATCGAGTCCCTCTCTCGAAGTGTCACCGACGTCGGGGACTCACAGGCCATCAGTTTGGCGGAATTCGGGGCAGAGCAGGCAGCGAGTCGGGCGGCATTCGGGGCAGCTCCGGCAGCGAGTGGGCAGCTGATCAGTGGTGCCGTGCAGTCACTGGGTGCTCTGATGAGGTCACTGAACAGGTCAGCACGGGCACTCACTGCTGCCACACTTGCTGTGTTAGCCAGGCATCGCCAGGGCACCCGGCGCGCTGCAGCAGCACAGCGGTCTGTCCCTCGGCAGATTGGTGCGCATGCTGCAGTGCTGGCCCGGGCGAGTGCCAGTGTCTCAGGCGACCAGCGAGCGCCTGCCATCCGCCAGCTTGCCCCCATTCCTCCAGCCGCCACTGCCACTCCCCCAGTGGAGCTGCCAGGAGCTGCTGCAGCGACTGGTGCTGGCCAGCCACAGCTGCAGCATTCAACAGCCGCCCGCTCGACGGCCAGACCTCGACTAGGCCGACCCCCAAGGGCATCTGCCGTCACGACATGTGCCCCTCTGGAGCCTGCCCCCAGCCTTGCAGCAGCCAATGGCCTTACTTTGAGGAGGAGCAGCAGGGCGGGCAGAGGCCACACAAAGATGGCCAAGGCATCGCCCTAGCGGGCCAAAAAGTCGAATGTGTGGCCAGTTGTGTTTGTTTTTTGAGGCCGAGAATTGGATGTTTGTTTTTTGAGGCCGAGAATTGGATGTTTGTTTTTTGAGGCCGAGAATTGGATGTTTGTTTTTTGAAGGCCGAGGATGTGATGTTTGTTTTTTGAAGGCCGAGGATGTGATGTTTGTTTTTTACGAAGGCCGAGGATGACGGCCATTTTAGTTGCACTGTTTTGTTAATCCTCTCCAGGTTGTGGGAGCAAGTAATGTGTTTGAGTGTTTTTTGGGGGTTTCGTCTGTTTTTGGTTTTCATGTGGGAAGGGCCCTGAGTTTGTACAATAAAGCATTTTATTTATTAACATTGTCCATGTTTGATCTTTGAAGTGTTTGTTGCCTTAACCGGCTGAGGGCTTGCGGAGTGGCTGCAATCATGTTCTTTCATTGGCACAAGCCATTCCCTGACAGGGGGCCTAGAAGTGACGTTCAATAAGCCGCCGACGGGCGGCCCTTGGACCTTCTGCCTCCCTCCTGGGCTGGTACTCCTCCTCCTCCTCCTCCTCATGCTCCTCCTGCTCCTCCTCCTGAGGTGGGGGTCCAACGTGAGGTGGCAGTGCCTGAGTCCTGCGGATAGCCAGGTTGTGCAGCATGCAGCAAATGACGACGAATTGGGAGACTCGCTCCTGCGAATACTGGAGGGCTCCCCCGGAGCGATCGAGACAGCGGAACCGTTGCTTGAGGACGCCGATTGTTTGTTCTATGATGTTCCTAGTCGCTTGATGGCTCTCGTTGTATGCCTCTTCAGCAGGGGTCGTGGGCGCGCGGAGCGGGGTCATGAGCCAGGTACACAAAGGATAGCCTTTGTCTCCGATAAGCCATCCTCTTGGGTGAGGCTGTGCCTGGAACATGTCAGCCACAGTTGTTTGTCGCAGGATAAAGGCATCGTGGCTGCTGCCTGGAAAGCGGGCATTGACAGCTAGGATGCGCTGCCTGTGGTCACACACCAGCTGTACGTTGAGGGAATGGTAGCCCTTCCGGTTGTGGTAATCCTCGGCATGCTCCAGAGGTGCCCGCAAAGCCACATGCGTGCAGTCAATGGCGCCCTGCACCATGGGGAAGCCCGCTATTCTTGCAAATCCCACTGCACGCTGCTGCTGCTTCTCCAGGGTCATGGGGAAGGAGATGAATTGATGTCTCCTTCTGAAAAGGGCTTCGGTTACCTGGCGGATGCAGCAATGCACGGCGAACTGGGAGATGTTAGCGATGTCCCCAGCAGCGGATTGGAAGGAGCCGGTGGCATAGAAGTTGAGAGCCACCGTCACCTTCACTGCCACCGACAGAGACGTCTTGCGCATCAGCTGTGGCTGCAGATCTCTCTGAAGCAGCTGGCAGATCACAGAATCACAGAATCACAGAATCTACAGTGCAGATAGAGGCCATTTCGGCCCATCGAGCCTGCACCGACACATATCCCACTCTATCCCCGTAACCCCACGTATTTAATCCCCTAACACTAAGGGTCAATTTATCATAGCCAAATCAACCTAACCTGCACATCTTTGGACTGTGGGAGGAAACCGGAGCACCCGGAGGAAACCCACGCAGACACAGGGAGAATGTGCAAACTCCACACAGACAGTCGCCCGAGGCCAGATTTGAACCCGGGTCCCTGGCGCTGTGAGGCAACAGTGCTAACCACTATGCCACCATGCCCCCAGATGTCTGCAACCACCTCCCTTCTGAATCGCAGCCTCCTTACACACATCGCGGCAGACATGGTCAGATAGGAGGACTGCTGGCGGTATACCCTGGGTGGGTAAGGCCTCAGTTGGCGACGCCTGTTGTCCCCTCTGTGTCTAGCCAGGGCTGCCACTCTCTCACGGCGTCTGTAAGCCCTCCTGGCATAAGGCTGAAAGTCAGCGTTGGCACCCAATGCAGCCCCCATTATATGCTGGCAAACACTGAGCTCTCAATGAAGGCAAAGATAATTGCTAAGCTCTGGCCTGAGCCAAAAATACCTGTCCTAGTGTTGGTCCAAACCAGTAAGCTCTCCTCCTTGGTCTCTCTCCAAAAAACCGTTGCACAAGAGTGAATGCTGCAAAATGGCTGGCCTTTATAGTGCAGGGTAAGTGCCCTTTAATTAGCGCTCCCCGTGGCCCGCCTCGGCTGTGTACCGTTCCACTTCACAGTCGTTAGGGCCGCCCGGCGCACAATGGCCCGGCGCGAGTGAAGTTCCGGTTCGGGGCGCACAAAGGGCGTTGCACTAGTAAATGACGTCATGATCTGCGCGCGCAGCAGGGCGCGCGCTAAGACTTTGCGCCGGCGCTAAGTGTGTACTGAAGTTGGGGCGAGGCGCAGATCGCGCTGCGCCCGGGCGCTAAGCGCCTAGCGCTCGAGATCTACTCCTCCTAAGGCGCTAACGGCTGGTGCGCCCAACTGAATTTCTAGGCCAAAGTGTTGAAAATAAAGGTTTCAATGTTTGAAACCACATTATCAGAAACTTTACATGAACATTGCATAAAACACCCAAGTGCCTACCATTGTGTGTTGTTAGTTGGAGTGATTACACTAGGATGAGGTTGAGTGTGAGGGGCGGCTAGTGAGATGGGGAAATGATAATGTAGATAGAGAGGGATGGGTGGAGGTGCAAGATAAGTTGGTGTGAGTAAGGATGTGCAGTAGGGTAGAGAAGGCAGAGTGATGGGGATGTGATGAGCTGCACAGCAGGATGAGGTTGTGTGTGGCTTTGCAGTAATGTTTCGTGATCTACTGAGATCATTGAAAGGTTTAGACAGGTCTAACGCATATTTATTAAAATGTTTCCTGATATGAGGAAATACAAAGACTTGAAAAATGTTTGTTTTTGTTAGAGCAATGCAATATAAGAGAAGTGCTTAAAATTCTGAAAGGATGGGACAGGGTGGATAGAATCAGACTGTCTCCAGGGGTGAAGAACGAGGGGCCATGGATGCAAGATTAAATGTAAGAGATGTAGAACAGAGGGCAGGAGAAACATCTTCACTCATCGACCTAGGCATCTGTGGTAATCCAGGGTTAGTGGTTGAGGCAGCAACTATGTCAGCATTGAAGATTAGATTGGATAGGTGGATGAAAGAAAATGAGTTATGGGATATGGGAAGAGGGCGGGTAAATGTGATTAAAATATTTGATTACATGGAGGGTAACTGCCCCCACGGACTGGTTGGCCCGAATGGCCTGTTTCCATGTTGGAACTTCTGAATATTTCTTTGTATTAGATCTGCAGGGTCTGGATACTCATTATTGGGGAGGGGGGATATCATAGAATGGTTACAACACAGAAGGAGGCCATTCGGCCCGTTGAGCCCGTGCCGGCTCTCTGCAAGAGCACTTCAGCTAGTCCCACTCCCCCGCCCTTTCCCCGTAGCCCTGCAAATTTATTTCCTTCAGGTACTTATCCAATTCCCTTTTGAAAGCCACGATTAAATCTGCCTCCACCACCCTTTCAGGCAGTGCATTCCAGATCCTAACCACTCGCTGCATAAAAAAGTTTTTCCTCAGGTCGCCTTTGGTTCTTCTGCCAATCACCTTAAATTTGTGTCCTCTGGTCTCGACCCTTCTGCCAATGGGAACAGTTTCTCTCTCTCTACTCTGTCTAGACCCCTCATGATTTTGAATACCTCTATCAAATCTCCTCTCAACCTTCTCTGCTCTAAGGAGAACAACCCCAGCTTCTCCAGTCTATTCACGTAACTGAAGTCCCTCATTCCTGGAACCATTCTTGTAAATCTTTTCTGCACCCTCTCGAAGGCCTTCACATCCTTCCTAAAGTGCCCAGAATTAGACACAATGCTCCAGTTGAAGCCGAACTAATGTTTTATACAGGTTCATCATAATTTCCTTGCTTTTGTACTCTATGCCTCTATTTATGAAGCCCAGGATCCTGTATGTTTTCTTAACCGCTTTCTCAACCTGTTCTGCCACCTTATGGTAGTGAGTTGGCCTTATCCTTCTTCGATTCTGCCTCACTCTCCTTTGATCCCATTTGTTTTTCTCCTTCTCCTCCTCCATTAGGATAACAAACAGGGGAATCTCTACAGGAAACCTGAACTGCGCTGTGGTATCCCTTATTGTGGGTGGGGATTAAAACATGTTGGTGACCAGAGAGAGCATCGCTCTCGGTGTAGTTTAGTCGTTACCCACAACAGCAAACCTTTCTCAAAAGATGCAGGGTTTCAAACAGCTGGATGGTGTCCACCACTTCACCATTGCTCTACACTGTCGAGCTTCAACCACTCAAATCGTTCCTCAAAGCTCATCCTCCTGAGGCTTGGGGCCTTCCTTGTTGTTCTTTGTGCTCTTTTAAAGCATGAATGTCCTTCTGATGATGTGTTGCCCAGATTTGTACAGAGGAATGCTTCTCCACACTGTTTCGACATTGAATGTGATGGATCTAGTGTCACTGCCTGGTCCCTTTCACAATTTCCCCGTGCTATTTTTATACAATTCATTGTAAGCTTCGGTTGCACATTTTTTTTCAATGTGCAATATTTTACATTTGTCAGTACAAAACTGAATTTACAACTTGCATAGCTAACCCAAAACTTTCTGCAAAGCCCTGACTTCCTCCCTACTGCATTCCCTGTTTTACTGTTGTCAGGAAATGTAGAAAGATTAGAATTGGTTTCAGCGATAGGTGATCAGGAGCAACAGGCATCCAATCCGATTATTGCTCCTAGACCGAGACTGTTATAATCTCATGAAATAGGGGACAACAGCATCTCGTGAAATAGGAGACAACAATATCTCATGAAATAGGGGACAATAGTATCTCATGAAATAGATGTAGGTGGTGGTGTGTGGGTCAGCTTCCCCTCTAACTTCTGAGTGGTTCGAATCGCTCCCACTCCCTTGATTCTAGACCTTGGGCTTATTTGGGGGTTGTGACAAAAGTGCAGCAGACAACTGGTTTTGGTGCAAGAAACTTTGATCTTTATTGAAGAAAGAAAATATAACACAACAATCTTCTACTCTAATAAAAATGGGGAACACTTTGATACATACGAGGGAAAATACAGCAGAAAAATACCTCACCCCTCCCAATCCCACTTCCTAGCTAAGTTGGACTCTAGAGGACCAGGGATAATGCTCACCAAAACGAAACCTTGACATTTGAGCTGGTTTGCAGTTTCGGGGTTCGCTGGATGTGTTGCTCAGTGTCTGCCATACCCCGTAAGCGGTAGAGGGCTTCGACTATCTGCTGGTCAGTCTTCGCGAGTCCGCTGATGCGGTAGGGTGCGTTTTGGATCTATGGGGTGAGTACCCACTTTTCTTCGGTAGAGATAGGGTTTAGAGTTCCTTTTAAGTAAAACTCTTACCTAGGGTAAGTCAGGAATAGATTGTAGAGTGGAAACTTTCAAATCTTCGGTTTTTCTCCTGAGTTGTTTTTCTTTGGTCGCGGTGGCTCAATATTACCGGATTGGTTGGTGGTAATATTTTGTTGGTAGTTTCATAAGGCTCTTGTTGCCACGGGGTGTCCAATGATGTCCTGGGTCACTGAAGCTGTTGAACTTGGGTGTACGGTAGAATGCTGCCCCATTTCGATGCTTCGGTTTCTCTAGTGTGTTGCTTCTGGGGCGAGCTTTCTGAGAGAGAACTTCTTGAGTTGTCTTGAACTTCTGGAGAGTTGACTTCCTTTAGAAAACAGGCCTTTAATTATACTAATTGGGGCCTCCTAATCTGCGTGCCAAATCAGTCCCGGTTTATTGTTTGATTTGAGCGGGCTTGTTAAGGTAACTTGCTTAAAAAAAATGTGAAAAATGGTTTCGGGATGTTGTACTGTTTAGTCAATGAGTTGTTGATCACCTAGTTCATTGTCATAGTTATATTCAGGTTTCGAGTATCCTGTCTGAGCCTGAGATTTCTATGTAGGTTGGCGAGGTGATTTGCATTATGCATGTTTTGGATGGGTCCTGTGTTTTGGGTGGGGACTGCTCCTTCATGGATCGATTGTTAGGATGGATTGAGGTTACACAGTTCCCCAGACAATTTGATTTACTCCAATATCCAAGCTGTCTTTACAGAGGTTGATCCCATTTCCTGTTGCAGCCTTTTCTCCCTGTACAGGTCCAAACATGCCTTTTTTATTTTATCATCCTGAAATGTGTTTAGAAAGAGTCCAAAGTCATTTTCCTTAGGGTTTTCTTTTGCTTTGGGGATCTTTGAATTTTGAGAATCTCACATAGGGGACAACAGTATCTAATGAAATAGGAGACAACAGCATCTCATGAAATAGGGGACAACGGCATCTCATGAAATAGGGGACAACAGTATCTCATGAAATAGGGGACAACAATATCTCATGAAATAGGGGACAACAGTATCTTGTGAAATAGGGGACAACAGCATCTCATGAAATAGGGGACAACAGTATCTCATGAAATAGGGGACAACAGTATCTCATGAAATAGGGGACACAGGTATCTCATGAAATAGGGGACACCAGTATCTAATGAAATAGGGGACACAGGTATCTCATGAAATAGGGGACAACAGTATCTCATGAAATAGGGGACAACAGTATCTCATGAAATAGGGGACAACAGTATCTCATGAAATAGGGGACAACAGTATCTTATGAAATAGGGGACAGCAGTATCTCATGAAATAGGGGACAACAGTATCTCATGAAATAGGGGACAACAGTATCTCATGAAATAGGGGACAACAGTATCTCATGAAATAGGGGACAACAGTATCTTGTGAAACAGGGGACAACAGTATCTCATGAAATAGGGGACTAAAGCATCTCATGAAATAGGGGACAACAGTATCTCATGAAATAGGGGACAACAGTATCTTGTGAAATAGGGGACAACAGTATCTCATGAAATAGGGGACAACAGTATCTTGTGAAATAGGGGACAACAGTATCTCATGAAATAGGGGACAACAGTGTGGTGTATGTAACTTGTTCCACCTTAAGAGAACTTAAACCTGTTCCACCTTAAGAGATGTACTACTTTCTCTGGCTGCTGTATACGGTAATACCGGTGGTGACCACACCGGTATATAAGTGCTGTGTAGTAATTTGCTGAGTAGTTCAGCCCTGACCTTCGACTAGTAAAGACCTGTTAAAGTTATTCTTGTGGTCTGTGTGCAGTGATTCATATTAACCATAACTGGAACACACAGACTTAACAGTGGCGACGAGTACGATCTTACCCTGCGGCAGAGATACATCCAAGGCAGTTTAACGGGCGTCGAGAAGAGGCACCCGCCCTCATCATCCTGCTGAGAAAAGACTCGGGTCTGAAGAGCAAAGGAAGAATCCTGACATGAAGCCTTCCATCAGCGACAGGCAGTGATCATCCCTTCTACCACGGTGGTGGGTAAGCCGATCAGCGACGAGCAGCAAGTCGGCCACGTTGGCTGTGGAGTAGGGGAGGGAAAACGGAGGATATAAGGGCGGAGAACTCGACCACGGCCGGGGAAAAGAGCCGGACAGAAGTCGGGGCCAGAGGCGCTGAGACTGGGGCAGCGTAAGGCACGGGAGCCGCGGTGAATGCAAACGCAGCCGGTGCAAAAGACCGGGCTGCAAGCAGGCTGGGAGACGCAACAGCGTCGAGAGAGAGCTTGACCACGACCGGTGAAAAAGGCCGGGCAGCTACCGAGGCCGCGAGGCGCAGCGACCGGGACAGCATAAGGTGCGGGAGAAAATAAAAAAAAACCGCGGAGAACTCAGCCGCAGCCGGTGGAAAGGACCGGACTGCAAGAGGGGCTGGGAGGCATGAATTGAGAACCGCTGGGGAGGCGCGAACGGCAGCAATATGGCAATCGCCATTACAGCCAGCGGGGGAGAAAGGCAAATGCGGGAAGCCGCCATTTTCGCAGGCGGGGGAAGAAGACAAGCGCGGGAAACCGCCATTTTAAAATAAAAGTAAAAAAGAAAAATAAAAGAAATTTTTTTTGTTGTTTCTCAAGAAGATTGCAAGGATGCCTAAGCGTGGTAACATCAACGATTTCGATGCCGATGTTGAAGATTGGGCCACGTATGTAGAACGCATAGAAGTTTATTGTAAAGCAAATAAGATATCAGATGAGGATAAAGCACTAACCTTATTAAACTTAATGGGTGCGAAGACATACGGGCAATTGAAACACCTTCTATCACCAGAGAAACCGGCAGATAAGACTTTCGCAGATATTGTTACCGTCCTGAAAAATCATTTAAGCCCCACGCCGCTGATGCTAGCGGAACGATTTAAATTTTACAGCAGAAAGCAGCTGAAAGATGAAAGCAATGCTGAATTTTTAATTGAATTGCGTAAGCTAGCAAAGTACTGTCAGTTTGGAACAGGACTAACAGATGCGCTAAGAGATAAATTTGTGTGTGGATTGTTAAAAGAAGAGACACAAAAGCGACTGCTTGAGGAGAATGAGCTGACGCTTGATAAAGCTGTCGCTGTGGCAGCATCGCACGAAGCCGCAGCGAGAGGCACGGCGGTAATGCAGCTGCGGTCACCGGAACTCAGCACAAATCAAATGGTCTTGGGTACAGTAAAATGTTACCGTTGTGGAAAGACAACGCACGATCAGAACCAGTGCTGGTTCAAAATTAAGGAATGCAGAAAATGTGGCAGGCTTGGTCACATAGCTAAAGTATGCCGGTCAGGAGAGAAGACCAGCAACAAAAAGTCACCGCAGGGAAAGTACAGAAAGGTACACAAGGTGACAGAGAACAGTTCAAACGAACAGAAGTCAGATTCAGATGCCAGCAGTAATGAACTGGGTAGCTTAAGGGTACACAACGTTGGTAAGGAAGCAGACCTCCAGACAATTTGGGTCACACTTCAGATAGCAGGAGTCCGAGTGAAGATGGAATTGGACACTGGATCGGCATTGACGGTCATGAATAAGAAAGATTACAAAAGGTTATTCCAACATATTCCCCTACGGGATACGGAGATTGTATTGAAAACATACACGGGGCAAAGAGTATACCCCATCGGAAAGATAGAGGTAAAGGTGGTCCACAAGGGCAAAGAAAGCCGAGGAATGGACTTATATGTGCTACCTGAAGGAGGTCCACCACTACTGGGACGGGAGTGGATTAGAAAAATGAATATGGACTGGCATTCCTTAAAAGCACTAACGGTAGATGCCAGGGAAACAGATGTCAAACCTAAATGATTGTCCAGAATATTGGACGATGCTAAAGAGGTGTTCCAGCAGGGACTGGGAACACTGAGAGGAATTACGGCAAACATCAAGATTGAAGAACATGCACAACCAAAATTTTTCAAAGCCAGACCGGTACCCTATGCGATACGACCTGCTGTGGAAGCGGAGCTGGAAGCGCTAGAACGTTCAGGAGTACTGTCTAAGGTAGACTGGAGTGAGTGGGCTACGCCCATTGTTCCCGTGATGAAACGTCCTTCGAGCAACAAGCCGGGAGAACCAGGGAAGGTTTGCATCTGTGGAGATTTCAAGATCACTGTTAATCCGGTGCTTCACATGGTGCAGTATCCGCTTCCGCGGATTGAGGATATCTTCGCTTCATTGTCAGGCGGGAAACACTTCACCAAGATAGACCTGGCGCAGGCGTACTTACAGATGGAAGTTGAGGAAGAGTCACGCCAGTACCTCACGATCAACACGCATAGAGGCTTGTACCGGTATAATAGACTGGTTTTTGGAGTGGCATCGGCTCCAGCAATTTGGCAGAGGGCCATGGAGCAGGTATTACAGGGAATTCCAGGCACACAATGTTACCTGGATGATATTCTGATTACAGGAGAGGGTGACGAGGAACACCTCGCAAATTTGGAACTGGTGCTCATCAGATTGAAAGAATATGGACTTCGAGTTAATCGGCAGAAATGTGAGTTCTTTCAGAAGCGGATCTCGTACTGTGGCCATGTCATTGACCAGGAGGGACTTCATAAGTCTCCTGACAAGATCGAAGCGGTTGTGAAGGCTCCCGCTCCGGTTAATGTATCTCAGTTGAGGTCGTTCCTAGGATTGATTAACTATTACCATAAGTTTCTGCCAAATTTATCCATGGTACTGCACCCGCTGAATGCTCTTTTGCAGAAGGGAGTACCATGGGAGTGGAGCGAGGACTGTAAGAAGGCCTTTCGCAAAAGCAAGGAATTGATAACCTCAGAGGAAGTGTTGGCTCACTTCAACCCAACACTGCCTATTCGTTTGGCTTGTGATGCTTCTCCATATGGTATTGGGGCAGTACTCTCACACAAGTTGCCAAATGGCACGGAGAGGCCAGTCGCGTTCGCATGCAGATCATTGACCTCCGCTGAGCGCAACTATGCTCAGATAGATAGGGAGGCTCTCAGCCTTGTGTGGGGAGTAAAGAAGTTTAATCATTACCTGCAGGGCCAAAAGTTTACGCTTCTGACAGACCATCAGCCGTTGGTATCCATTTTTAACCCTAAGAAGGGTGTGTCGGTGATGACAGCACAGAGACTCCAGAGATGGTCCCTTTTCCTAGGGGCACATCAATATCAGATAGAATTCAAAGGTACAAAGCAGCATGGTAATGCTGATGGGCTGTCGCACCTGCCACTACCTGAAGAAGAGGAGAGAACGAAGGTTGACCCTGTTGAGTTATTTCACTCGACCATCATCGAGTGTTTACCAGTCACCAATGCAAGTATTGAAAGAGAAACCAGGAACGACCCAACACTGTCCCGAGTCTACGAGGTGACAGTGAAGGGATGGCCAGCACATGGTGATTCTCTGTTACCGGCATTCTCGGCAAGACGAGACCAGCTGTCCGTCTGTCAAGGAACATTGATGTATGGAACGAGAGTGATTATTCCTCCTAAGTTAAGGGAAAGAGTTCGAAAGGAACTGCATGAAGGTCATCTGGGGGGAGTCAAGATGAAAAGCCTTGCTAGGGCTTATGTGTGGTGGCCGGGTAACGACCAACAGATAGAGGAGCTGACGAAAAGCTGTTCAGGGTGCCAAAAAGTGCAAAATGCACCTCCGATTGCACCGCTGCATCCATGGGATTGGCCTTCCGCCCCATGGCAACGCGTACATATTGACTTTGCTGGTCCATTCATGGACTCCATGTTTCTAATTGCGGTGGACGCACATTCTAAATGGCCAGAAGTGATCAAGATGACTACCACTACTTCAGAAAAGACAATTGCGGTGTTAAGAATGATATTCGCAAGGAACGGATTGCGAGAACAAATATGTTCCGACAACGGACCACAGTTCGTGTCAGAAGAATTCCAAAAATTCTTAAAGAAGAGTGGGGTGAAACATTATACCTCTGCCCCATATCATCCGGCTACAAATGGGTTGGCCGAGAGATCTGTACAAACATTCAAAAAGGCAATAAAGGCCATGAGCGAAGATCAGATTCCACTACAACATAAGGTGGACAAGTTTCTACTGGCATATCGAAATGCGCTCATGCAGTGACAAACCAAAGTCCTGCCATGATGTTTTATAACAGGAGGTTGCGGTCCAGGTTGGACTTGTTAAAACCAAATGTGCGGAGGGAAGTTGAAAACAAACAGTTCCAGCACATAAATAACAAGACCACTCGGAGTTTTGAGGTAGGACAACCAGTGTTGGCCAGGGACTATGGAAACGAGAAATGGCAATCCGGAACAATTCGGGCCAGACAAGGACCCCTGATGTACACGATAGATGTTGGTAAAAATGTAATACGGCGTCTTGCTGACCAACTGGTGGAATCGAGAACAAGGGTCGAACGCATGGTTACGACAGAGACAACCGTGGAAGAAGTTAGTGAACCTGAAGCATCTACCTCGTCAGTGAATGTACCTGATGATGATGTACAAGACATAAGAGACCAACTAGAGGAGTCACCTCAGCAACAAGAATCAGAGACCCCTGAAAGGCGTTATCCAACTCGAATCAGGAGGCCTCCTGAGAGACTGAACCTTTGAACTGTTTCTACATGAAGTTGTATATGTATATATGTTATTATGTTATGTTAAATGGGGATATAACTGTTAAGCTAAAAAGGGAGGATTGTGGCGTATGTAACTTGTTCCACCTTAAGAGAACTTAAACCTGTTCCACCTTAAGAGATGTACTACTTTCTCTGGCTGCTGTATACGGTAATACCGGTGGTGACCACACCGGTATATAAGTGCTGTGTAGTAATTTGCTGAGTAGTTCAGCCCTGACCTTCGACTAATAAAGAACTGTTAAAGTTATTCTTGTGGTCTGTGTGCAGTGATTCATATTAACCATAACTGGAACACACAGACTAAACAAACAGCATCTCGTGAAATAGGGGACAACAGTATCTCATGAAATAGGGGACAACAGTATCTCATGAAATAGGGGACAACAGTATCTCATGAAATAGGGGACAACAGTATCTCATGAAATAGGAGGCAACAGTATCTCATGAAATAGGGGACAACAGTATCTCATGAAATAGGGGACAACAGTATCTTGTGAAACAGGGGACAACAGTATCTCATGAAAGAGGGGACAACAGTATCTCATGAAATAGGGGACAAGAGTATCTTGTGAAATAGGGGACAACAGTATCTCATGAAATAGGGGACAAGAGTATCTTGTGAAATAGGGGACTACAGCATCTCATGAAATAGGGGACAACAGTATCTCATGAAATAGGGGACAAGAGTATCTTGTGAAATAGGGGACAACAGTATCTCATGAAATAGGGGACAACAGTATCTCATGAAATAGGGGACAACAGTATCTCATGAAATAGGGGACAACAGTATCTCATGAAATAGGGGACAACAGTATCTCATGAAATAGGGGACAACAGTATCTCATGAAATAGGGGACAACATTATCTCATGAAATAGGGGACAACAGTAGCTCATGAAATAGGGGACAACAGCATCTCATGAAATTGGGGACAACAGTATCTCATGAAAAAGGGGACAACAGTATCTCATGAAATTGGGGACAGCAGTATCTCATGAAAAAGGGGACAACAGTAGCTCATGAAATAGGGGACAACAGCATCTCATGAAATTGGGGACAGCAGTATCTCATGAAAAAGGGGACAACAGTATCTCATGAAATAAGGGGCAACAGTATCTCATGAAATAGGGGACAACAGCATCTCATGAAATAGGGGACAACAGTATCTCATGAAATACGGGACAACAGTGTCTCATGAAATAGGGGACAACAGGATCTCATGAAATAGGGGACAACAGTATCTCATGAAATAGGGGACAACAGTATCTCATGAAATAGGGGACAACAGTATCTCATGAAATAGGGGACAACAGTATCTCATGAAATAGGGGACAACAGTATCTCATGAAATAGGGGACAACAGTATCTCATGAAATAGGGGACAACATTATCTCATGAAATAGGGGACAACAGTAGCTCATGAAATAGGGGACAACAGCATCTCATGAAATTGGGGACAACAGTATCTCATGAAAAAGGGGACAACAGTATCTCATGAAATTGGGGACAGCAGTATCTCATGAAAAAGGGGACAACAGTAGCTCATGAAATAGGGGACAACAGCATCTCATGAAATTGGGGACAGCAGTATCTCATGAAAAAGGGGACAACAGTATCTCATGAAATAAGGGGCAACAGTATCTCATGAAATAGGGGACAACAGCATCTCATGAAATAGGGGACAACAGTATCTCATGAAATACGGGACAACAGTGTCATGAAATAGGGGACAACAGGATCTCATGAAATAGGGGACAACAGTGTCTCATGAAATAGGGGACAACAGTATCTCATGAAATACGGGACAACAGTGTCTCATGAAATAGGGGACAACAGTATCTCATGAAATAGGGGACAACAGTATCTCATGAAATACGGGACAACAGTGTCTCATGAAATAGGGGACAACAGTATCTCATGAAATAGGGGACAACAGCATCTCATGAAATAGGGGACCACAACATCTCATGAAATAGGGGACAACAGTATCTCATGAAATAGGGGACAACAGTATCTCATGAAATAGGGGACAACAGTATCTCATGAAATAGGGGACAACAGTATCTCATGAAATAGGGGACAACAGTATCTCATGAAATAGGGGACCACAACATCTCATGAAATAGGGGACAACAGTATCTCATGAAATAGGGGACAACAGTATCTCATGAAATAGGGGACAACAGTATCTCATGAAATAGGGGACAACAGTATCTCATGAAATAGGGGACAACAGTATCTCATGAAATAGGGGACAACAGTATCTCATGAAATAGGGGACAACAGCATTTCATGAAGTAGGGGACAACAGTATCTCATGAAATAGGGGGCAACAGCTTCTCATTAAAAAGGGGACAACAGTATCTCATGAAATAGGGGATAACAGTATCTCATGAAATAGGGGAAAACAGTATCTCATGAAATATGGAACAACAGTATCTCATGAAATAGGGGACAACAGTATCTCATGAAATAGGGGACAACAGTATCTCATGAAATAGGGGACAACAGTATCTCATGAAATAGGGGACAAAATTATCTCATGAAATAGGGGACAACAGTATCTCATGAAATAGGGGACAACAGTATCTCATGAAATAGGGGACAACAGTATCTCATGAAATAGGGGACAACAGTATCTCATGAAATAGGGGACAACAGTATCTCATGAAATAGGGGACAACAGTATCTCATGAAATAGGGGACAACAGTATCTCATGAAATAGGAGACAACTGTATCTCATGAAATAGGGGGCAACAGTAACTCATGAAATAGGGGACAACAGTATCTCATGAAATAGGGGGCAACATTATCTCATGAAATAGGGGACAACAGTAACTCATGAAATAGGGGACAACAGCATCTCATGAAATTGGGGACAACAGTATCTCATGAAATAGGGGACAACAGTATCTCATGAAATAGGGGGCAACATTATCTCATGAAATAGGGGGCAACATTATCTCATGAAATAGGGGACAACAGTAACTCATGAAATAGGGGACAACAGTATCTCATGAAATAGGGGGCAACATTATCTCATGAAATAGGGGACAACAGTAACTCATGAAATAGGGGACAACAGTATCTCATGAAATAGGGGACAACAGTAACTCATGAAATAGGGGACAACAGCATCTCATGAAATAGGGGACAACAGTATCATGAAAAAGGGGACAACAGTATCTTATGAAATAGGGGACAACAGCATCTCATGAAATAGGGGACAACAGTATCTCATGAAATACGGGACAACAGTGTCTCATGAAATAGGGGACAACAGTATCTCATGAAATAGGGGACAACAGTATCTCATGAAATAGGGGACAACAGTATCTCATGAAATAGGGGACCACAACATCTCATGAAATAGGGGAAACCGGTATCTCATGAAATAGGGGACAACATTATCTCATGAAATAGGGGCAACAGCATCTCATGAAATAGGGGACAACAATATCTCATGAAATAGGGGACAACAGTATCTCATGAAATAGGGGCAACAGCATCTCATGAAATAGGGGACAACAATATCTCATGAAATAGGGGACAACAGTATCTCATGAAATAGGGGACAACAGCATCTCATGAAATAGGGGACAACAGTATCTCATGAAATAGGGGACAACAGCATCTCATGAAATAGGGGACAACAGTATCTCATGAAATAGGGGACAAGAGTATCTTGTGAAATAGGGGACAACAGTATCTCATGAAATAGGGGACAACAGCATCTCATGAAATAGGGGACAACAGTATCTCATAAAATAGGGGACAACAGTATCTCATGAAATAGGGGACAACAGTATCTCATGAAATAGGGGACAACAGTATCTCATGAAATAGGGGACAACAGTATCTCATGAAATAGGGGACAACAGTATCTCATGAAATAGGGGACAACAGTATCTCATGAAATAGGGGACAAGAGTATCTTGTGAAATAGGGGACAACAGTATCTCATGAAATAGGGGACAACAGTATCTCATGAAATAGGGGACAACAGTATCTCATGAAATAGGGGACAACAGTATGTCATGAAATAGGGGACAACAGTATCTCATGAAATAGGGGACAAGAGTATCTTGTGAAATAGGGGACAACAGTATCTCGTGAAATAGGGGACAACAGTATCTCATGAAATAGGGGACAACAGTATCTCATGAAATAGGGGACAACAGTATCTCATGAAATAGGGGACAACATTATCTCATGAAATAGGGGACAACAGTAGCTCATGAAATAGGGGACAACAGCATCTCATGAAATTGGGGACAGCAGTATCTCATGAAAAAGGGGACAACAGTATCTCATGAAATAAGGGGCAACAGTATCTCATGAAATAGGGGACAACAGCATCTCATGAAATAGGGGACAACAGTATCTCATGAAATACGGGACAACAGTGTCTCATGAAATAGGGGACAACAGTATCTCATGAAATAGGGGACAACAGTATCTCATGAAATAGGGGACAACAGTATCTCATGAAATAGGGGACCACAACATCTCATGAAATAGGGGACAACAGTATCTCATGAAATAGGGGACAACAGTATCTCATGAAATAGGGGACAACAGCATCTCATGAAATAGAGGACAACAGTATCTCATGAAATAGGGGACAACAGTATCTCATGAAATAGGGGAAAACAGCATCTCATGAAATAGGGGACAACAGTATCTCATGAAATAGGGGACAACAGCATCTCATGAAATAGAGGACAACAGTATCTCATGAAATAGGGGACAACAGTATCTCATGAAATAGGGGACAACAGTATCTCATGAAATAGGGGACAACAGCATTTCATGAAATAGGGGACAACAGTATCTCATGAAATAGGGGACAACAGCATCTCATGAAATAGGGGACAACAGCATCTCATGAAATAGGGGACAACAATATCTCATGAAATAGGGGACAACAGTATCTCATGGAATAGGGGACAACAGCATCTCATGAAATAGGGGACAACAGTATCTCATGAAATAGGGGACAACAGCATCTCATGAAATAGGGGACAACAGTATCTCATGAAATAGGGGACAAGAGTATCTTGTGAAATAGGGGACAACAGTATCTCATGAAATAGGGGACAACAGCATCTCATGAAATAGGGGACAACAGTATCTCATGAAATAGGGGACAACAGTATCTCATGAAATAGGGGACAACAGTATCTCATGAAATAGGGGACAACAGTATCTCATGAAATAGGGGACAACAGTATCTCATGAAATAGGGGACAACAGTATCTCATGAAATAGGGGACAACAGTATCTCATGAAATAGGGGACAACAGTATCTCATGAAATAGGGGACAAGAGTATCTTGTGAAATAGGGGACAACAGTATCTCATGAAATAGGGGACAACAGTATCTCATGAAATAGGGGACAACAGTATCTCATGAAATAGGGGACAACAGTATCTCATGAAATAGGGGACAACAGTATCTCATGAAATAGGGGACAACATTATCTCATGAAATAGGGGACAACAGTAGCTCATGAAATAGGGGACAACAGCATCTCATGAAATTGGGGACAGCAGTATCTCATGAAAAAGGGGACAACAGTATCTCATGAAATAAGGGGCAACAGTATCTCATGAAATAGGGGACAACAGCATCTCATGAAATAGGGGACAACAGTATCTCATGAAATACGGGACTACAGTGTCTCATGAAATAGGGGACAACATTATCTCATGAAATAGGGGACAACAGTATCTCATGAAATAGGGGACCACAACATCTCATGAAATAGGGGACAACAGTATCTCATGAAATAGGGGACAACAGTATCTCATGAAATAGGGGACAACAGTATCTCATGAAATAGGAGACAACAGTATCTCATGAAATAGGGGACAACAGTATCTCATGAAATAGGGGACAACAGCATCTCATGAAATAGAGGACAACAGTATCTCATGAAATAGGGGACAACAATATCTCATGAAATAGGGGAAAACAGCATCTCATGAAATAGGGGACAACAGTATCTCATGAAATAGGGGACAACAGCATCTCATGAAATAGAGGACAACAGTATCTCATGAAATAGGGGACAACAGTATCTCATGAAATAGGGGACAACAGTATCTCATGAAATAGGGGACAACAGCATTTCATGAAATAGGGGACAACAGTATCTCATGAAATAGGGGACAACAGCATCTCATGAAATAGGGGACAACAGTATCTCATGAAATAGGGGATAACAGTATCTCATGAAATAGGGGAAAACAGTATCTCATGAAATATGGAACAACAGTATCTCATGAAATAGGGGACAACAGTACCTCATGAAATAGGGGATAACAGCAGCTCATGAAATAGGGGACAACAGTATCTCATGAAATAGGGGACAAAATTATCTCATGAAATAGGGGACAACAGTATCTCATGAAATAGGGGACAACAGTATCTCATGAAATAGGGGACAACAGTATCTCATGAAATAGGGGACAACAGTATCTCATGAAATAGGGGACAACAGTATCTCATGAAATGGGGACAACAGTATCTCATGAAATAGGGGACAACAGCATCTCATGAAATAGGGGACAACAGTATCTCATGAAATAGGGGACAACAGTATCTCATGAAATAGGGGGCAACAGCTTCTCATTAAATAGGGGACAACTGTATCTCATGAAATAGGGGATAACAGTATCTCATGAAATAGGGGAAAACAGTATCTCATGAAATATGGAACAACAGTATCTCATGAAATGGGGGACAACAGTATCTCATGAAATAGGGGACAACAGCAGCTCATGAAATAGGGGACAACAGTATCTCATGAAATAGGGGACAGCATTATCTCATGAAATAGGGGACAACAGTATCTCATGAAATAGGGGACAACAGTATCTCATGAAATAGGGGACAACTGTATCTCATGAAATAGGGGACAACAGTATCTCATGAAATAGGGGACAACAGTATCTCATGAAATGGGGACAACAGTATGTCATGAAATAGGGGACAACAGTATCTCATGAAATAGGGGACAACAGTATCTTGTGAAATAGGGGACAACAGTATCTCATGAAATAGGGGACAACAGTATCTCCTGAAATAGGGGACAACATTATCTCATGAAATAGGGGACAACAGTATCTCATGAAATAGGGGACAACGGTATATCATGAAATAGGGGACAACAGTATCTCATGAAATAGGGCACAACGGTATCTCATGAAATAGGGGAAAACAGCATCTCATGAAATAGGGGACAACAGTATCTCATGAAATAGGGGCAACTGTATCTCATGAAATTGGGGACAACAGTATCTCATGAAATGGGCGACAACAGTATCTCATGAATGAGGGGACAACGGTATCTCATAAAATGGGGGACAACAGTATCACATGAAATAGGGGACAACAGTATCTCATGAAATAGGGGACAACAGTATCTCATGAAATAGGGGACAACAGTATCTCATGAAATAGGGGACACCAGTAGCTCATGAAATAGGGGACAACAGTATCTCATGAAATACGGGACAACAGTGTCTCATGAAATAGGGGACAACAATATCTCATGAAATACGGGACAACAGTATCTCATGAAATAGGGGACAACAGTATCTCATGAAATAGGGGACAACAGTACCTCATGAAATAGGGGACCACAACATCTCATGAAATAGGGGACAACAGTATCTCATGGAATAGGGGACAACAGTATCTCATGAAGTAGGGGACAACAGCATCTCATGAAATAGGGGACAACAGTATCTCATGAAATAGGGGACCACAACATCTCATGAAATAGGGGAAACCGGTATCTCATGAAATAGGGGACAACAGTATCTCATGAAATAGGGGACAACAGTATCTCATGATATAGGGGACAACAGCATCTCATGAAATAGGGGACAACAGTATCTCATGATATAGGGGACAACAGTATCTCATGAAATAGGGGACAACAGTATCTCATGAAATAGGGGACAACAGTATCTCATGAAATAGGGGACAACAGTATCTCATGAAATACGGGACAACAGTATCTCATGAAATACGGGACAACTGTCTCATGAAATAGGGGACAACATTATCTCATGAAATAGGGGACAACAGTATCTCATGAAATAGGGGACCACAACATCTCATGAAATAGGGGACAACAGTATCTCATGAAATAGGGGACAACAGTATCTCATGAAATAGGGGACAACAGTATCTCATGAAATAGGAGACAACAGTATCTCATGAAATAGGGGACAACAGTATCTCATGAAATAGGGGACAACAGCATCTCATGAAATAGAGGACAACAGTATCTCATGAAATAGGGGACAACAGTATCTCATGAAATAGGGGAAAACAGCATCTCATGAAATAGGGGACAACAGTATCTCATGAAATAGGGGACAACAGCATCTCATGAAATAGAGGACAACAGTATCTCATGAAATAGGGGACAACAGTATCTCATGAAATAGGGGACAACAGTATCTCATGAAATAGGGGACAACAGCATTTCATGAAATAGGGGACAACAGTATCTCATGAAATAGGGGACAACAGCATCTCATGAAATAGGGGACAACAGTATCTCATGAAATAGGGGATAACAGTATCTCATGAAATAGGGGAAAACAGTATCTCATGAAATATGGAACAACAGTATCTCATGAAATAGGGGACAACAGCATCTCATGAAATAGGGGACAACAATATCTCATGAAATAGGGGACAACAGTATCTCATGGAATAGGGGACAACAGCATCTCATGAAATAGGGGACAACAGTATCTCATGAAATAGGGGACAACAGCATCTCATGAAATAGGGGACAACAGTATCTCATGAAATAGGGGACAAGAGTATCTTGTGAAATAGGGGACAACAGTATCTCATGAAATAGGGGACAACAGCATCTCATGAAATAGGGGACAACAGTATCTCATGAAATAGGGGACAACAGTATCTCATGAAATAGGGGACAACAGTATCTCATGAAATAGGGGACAACAGTATCTCATGAAATAGGGGACAACAGTATCTCATGAAATAGGGGACAACAGTATCTCATGAAATAGGGGACAACAGTATCTCATGAAATAGGGGACAACAGTATCTCATGAAATAGGGGACAAGAGTATCTTGTGAAATAGGGGACAACAGTATCTCATGAAATAGGGGACAACAGTATCTCATGAAATAGGGGACAACAGTATCTCATGAAATAGGGGACAACAGTATCTCATGAAATAGGGGACAACAGTATCTCATGAAATAGGGGACAACATTATCTCATGAAATAGGGGACAACAGTAGCTCATGAAATAGGGGACAACAGCATCTCATGAAATTGGGGACAGCAGTATCTCATGAAAAAGGGGACAACAGTATCTCATGAAATAAGGGGCAACAGTATCTCATGAAATAGGGGACAACAGCATCTCATGAAATAGGGGACAACAGTATCTCATGAAATACGGGACTACAGTGTCTCATGAAATAGGGGACAACATTATCTCATGAAATAGGGGACAACAGTATCTCATGAAATAGGGGACCACAACATCTCATGAAATAGGGGACAACAGTATCTCATGAAATAGGGGACAACAGTATCTCATGAAATAGGGGACAACAGTATCTCATGAAATAGGAGACAACAGTATCTCATGAAATAGGGGACAACAGTATCTCATGAAATAGGGGACAACAGCATCTCATGAAATAGAGGACAACAGTATCTCATGAAATAGGGGACAACAATATCTCATGAAATAGGGGAAAACAGCATCTCATGAAATAGGGGACAACAGTATCTCATGAAATAGGGGACAACAGCATCTCATGAAATAGAGGACAACAGCATCTCATGAAATAGGGGACAACAGTATCTCATGAAATAGGGGACAACAGTATCTCATGAAATAGGGGACAACAGCATTTCATGAAATAGGGGACAACAGTATCTCATGAAATAGGGGACAACAGCATCTCATGAAATAGGGGACAACAGTATCTCATGAAATAGGGGATAACAGTATCTCATGAAATAGGGGAAAACAGTATCTCATGAAATATGGAACATCAGTATCTCATGAAATAGGGGACAACAGTACCTCATGAAATAGGGGATAACAGCAGCTCATGAAATAGGGGACAACAGTATCTCATGAAATAGGGGACAAAATTATCTCATGAAATAGGGGACAACAGTATCTCATGAAATAGGGGACAACAGTATCTCATGAAATAGGGGACAACAGTATCTCATGAAATAGGGGACAACAGTATCTCATGAAATAGGGGACAACAGTATCTCATGAAATGGGGACAACAGTATCTCATGAAATAGGGGACAACAGCATCTCATGAAATAGGGGACAACAGTATCTCATGAAATAGGGGACAACAGTATCTCATGAAATAGGGGGCAACAGCTTCTCATTAAATAGGGGACAACTGTATCTCATGAAATAGGGGATAACAGTATCTCATGAAATAGGGGAAAACAGTATCTCATGAAATATGGAACAACAGTATCTCATGAAATGGGGGACAACAGTATCTCATGAAATAGGGGACAACAGCAGCTCATGAAATAGGGGACAACAGTATCTCATGAAATAGGGGACAGCATTATCTCATGAAATAGGGGACAACAGTATCTCATGAAATAGGGGACAACAGTATCTCATGAAATAGGGGACAACTGTATCTCATGAAATAGGGGACAACAGTATCTCATGAAATAGGGGACAACAGTATCTCATGAAATGGGGACAACAGTATGTCATGAAATAGGGGACAACAGTATCTCATGAAATAGGGGACAACAGTATCTTGTGAAATAGGGGACAACAGTATCTCATGAAATAGGGGACAACAGTATCTCCTGAAATAGGGGACAACATTATCTCATGAAATAGGGGACAACAGTATCTCATGAAATAGGGGACAACGGTATATCATGAAATAGGGGACAACAGTATCTCATGAAATAGGGCACAACGGTATCTCATGAAATAGGGGAAAACAGCATCTCATGAAATAGGGGACAACAGTATCTCATGAAATAGGGGCAACTGTATCTCATGAAATTGGGGACAACAGTATCTCATGAAATGGGCGACAACAGTATCTCATGAATGAGGGGACAACGGTATCTCATAAAATGGGGGACAACAGTATCACATGAAATAGGGGACAACAGTATCTCATGAAATAGGGGACAACAGTATCTCATGAAATAGGGGACAACAGTATCTCATGAAATAGGGGACACCAGTAGCTCATGAAATAGGGGACAACAGTATCTCATGAAATACGGGACAACAGTGTCTCATGAAATAGGGGACAACAATATCTCATGAAATACGGGACAACAGTATCTCATGAAATAGGGGACAACAGTATCTCATGAAATAGGGGACAACAGTACCTCATGAAATAGGGGACCACAACATCTCATGAAATAGGGGACAACAGTACCTCATGGAATAGGGGACAACAGTATCTCATGAAGTAGGGGACAACAGCATCTCATGAAATAGGGGACAACAGTATCTCATGAAATAGGGGACCACAACATCTCATGAAATAGGGGAAACCGGTATCTCATGAAATAGGGGACAACAGTATCTCATGAAATAGGGGACAACAGTATCTCATGATATAGGGGACAACAGCATCTCATGAAATAGGGGCAACAGTATCTCATGATATAGGGGACAACAGTATCTCATGAAATAGGGGACAACAGTATCTCATGAAATAGGGGACAACAGTATCTCATGAAATAGGGGACAACAGTATCTCATGAAATACGGGACAACAGTATCTCATGAAATACGGGACAACTGTCTCATGAAATAGGGGACAACATTATCTCATGAAATAGGGGACAACAGTATCTCATGAAATAGGGGACCACAACATCTCATGAAATAGGGGACAACAGTATCTCATGAAATAGGGGACAACAGTATCTCATGAAATAGGGGACAACAGTATCTCATGAAATAGGAGACAACAGTATCTCATGAAATAGGGGACAACAGTATCTCATGAAATAGGGGACAACAGCATCTCATGAAATAGAGGACAACAGTATCTCATGAAATAGGGGACAACAGTATCTCATGAAATAGGGGAAAACAGCATCTCATGAAATAGGGGACAACAGTATCTCATGAAATAGGGGACAACAGCATCTCATGAAATAGAGGACAACAGTATCTCATGAAATAGGGGACAACAGTATCTCATGAAATAGGGGACAACAGTATCTCATGAAATAGGGGACAACAGCATTTCATGAAATAGGGGACAACAGTATCTCATGAAATAGGGGACAACAGCATCTCATGAAATAGGGGACAACAGTATCTCATGAAATAGGGGATAACAGTATCTCATGAAATAGGGGAAAACAGTATCGCATGAAATATGGAACAACAGTATCTCATGAAATAGGGGACAACAGTATCTCATGAAATAGGGGATAACAGCAGCTCATGAAATAGGGGACAACAGTATCTCATGAAATAGGGGACAAAATTATCTCATGAAATAGGGGACAACAGTATCTCATGAAATAGGGGACAACAGTATCTCATGAAATAGGGGACAACAGTATCTCATGAAATAGGGGACAACAGTATCTCATGAAATAGGGGACAACAGTATCTCATGAAATGGGGACAACAGTATCTCATGAAATAGGGGACAACAGCATCTCATGAAATAGGGGACAACAGTATCTCATGAAATAGTGGACAACAGTATCTCATGAAATAGGGGGCAACAGCTTCTCATTAAATAGGGGACAACTGTATCTCATGAAATAGGGGATAACAGTATCTCATGAAATAGGGGAAAACAGTATCTCATGAAATATGGAACAACAGTATCTCATGAAATTGGGGACAACAGTATCTCATGAAATAGGGGACAACAGCAGCTCATGAAATAGGGGACAACAGTATCTCATGAAATAGGGGACAGCATTATCTCATGAAATAGGGGACAACAGTATCTCATGAAATAGGGGACAACAGTATCTCATGAAATAGGGGACAACAGTATCTCATGAAATAGGGGACAACAGTATCTCATGAAATAGGGGACAACAGTATCTCATGAAATGGGGACAACAGTATGTCATGAAATAGGGGACAACAGTATCTCATGAAATAGGGGACAACAGTATCTTGTGAAATAGGGGACAACAGTATCTCATGAAATAGGGGACAACAGTATCTCCTGAAATAGGGGACAACATTATCTCATGAAATAGGGGACAACAGTATCTCATGAAATAGGGGACAACGGTATATCATGAAATAGGGGACAACAGTATCTCATGAAATAGGGCACAACGGTATCTCATGAAATAGGGGAAAACAGCATCTCATGAAATAGGGGACAACAGTATCTCATGAAATAGGGGCAGCTGTATCTCATGAAATTGGGGACAACAGTATCTCATGAAATGGGCGACAACAGTATCTCATGAATGAGGGGACAACGGTATCTCATAAAATGGGGGACAACAGTATCACATGAAATATGGGACAACAGTATCTCATGAAATAGGGGACAACAGTATCTCATGAAATAGGGGACAACAGTATCTCATGAAATAGGGGACACCAGTAGCTCATGAAATAGGGGACAACAGTATCTCATGAAATACGGGACAACAGTGTCTCATGAAATAGGGGACAACAATATCTCATGAAATACGGGACAACAGTATCTCATGAAATAGGGGACAACAGTATCTCATGAAATAGGGGACAACAGTACCTCATGAAATAGGGGACCACAACATCTCATGAAATAGGGGACAACAGTATCTCATGAAATAGGGGACAACAGAATCTCATGAAGTAGGGGACAACAGCATCTCATGAAATAGGGGACAACAGTATCTCATGAAATAGGGGACAACAGTATCTCATGAAATAGGGGACAACAGTATCTCATGAAGTAGGGGACAACAGCATCTCATGAAATAGGGGACAACAGCATCTCATGAAATAGGGGACAACAGTATCTCATGAAATAGGGGACCACAACATCTCATGAAAGAGGGGAAACCGGTATCTCATGAAATAGGGGACAACAGTATCTCATGAAATAGGGGACAACAGTATCTCATGAAATAGGGGACAACAGCATCTCATGAAATAGGGGACAACAGTATCTCATGATATAGGGGACAACAGTATCTCATGAAATAGGGGACAACAGTATCTCATGAAATAGGGGACAACAGTATCTCATGAAATAGGGGACAACAGTATCTCATGAAATAGGGGACAACATAATCTCATGAAATAGGGGACACCAGTATCTCATGAAATAGGGGACAACAGCATCTCATGAAATAGGGGACAACAGTATCTCATGAAATACGGGACAACACTGTCTCATGAAATAGGGGACAACAGTATCTCAAGAAATAGGGGACAACAGTATCTCATGAAATAGGGGACAACAGTATCTCATGAAATAGAGACCACAACATCTCATGAAATAGGGGACAACAGTATCTCATGAAATAGGGGACAACAGCATCTCATGAAATAGGGGAAACAGTATCTCATGAAATAGGGAACAACATAATCTCATGAAATAGGGGACAACAGCATCTCATGAAATAGGGGACAACAGTATCTCATGAAATAGGGGACAACAGTATCTCATGAAATAGGGGACCACAACATCTCATGAAATAGGGGACAACTGTATCTCATGAAATAGGGGACAACAGCATCTCATGAAATAGGGGACAACAGTATCTCATGAAATAGGGGACAACAGTATCTCATGAAATAGGGGACAACAGTATCTCACGAAATAGGGGACCACAACATCTCATGAAATAGGGGAAATCGGTATCTCATGAAATAGGGGACAACAGTATCTCATGAAATAGGGGGCAACAGTATCTCATGAAATAGGAGACAACAGTATCTCATGAAATAGGGGCAGCAGTATCTCATGAAATAGGGGACAGCAGTATCTCACGAAATTGGGGACAACAGTATCTCATGAAATTGGGGACAACAGTATCTCATGAAATAGGAGACAACAGTATCTCATGAAATAGGGGACAACATTATCTCATGAAATAGGGGAAACAGTATCTCATGAAATAGGGAACAACATAATCTCATGAAATAGGGGACAACAGCATCTCATGAAATAGGGGACAACAGTATCTCATGAAATAGGGGCAACAGAATCTCAGGAAACAGGGGCAACAGTATCTCATGAAATAGGGGACAACAGTATCTCATGAAATAGGGGCAACATTATCTCATGAAATTGGGGACAACAGTATCTCATGAAATAGGGGACAACAGTATCTCATGAAATAGGGGACAACAGTATCTCATGAAATAGGTACAACAGTATCTCATGAAATAGGGGCAACAGTATCTCATGAAATTGGGGACAACAGAATCTCATGAAATAGGGGCAACAGTATCTCATGAAATTGGGGACAACAGTATCTCATGAAATAGGCGACAACAGTATCTCATGAAATAGGGGACAACAGTATCTCATAAAATGGGGGACAACAGTATCTCATGAAATAGGGGACAACATTATCTCATGAAATAGGGGACAACAGTATCTCATGAAATAGTGGCAACAGTATCTCATGAAATTGGGGACAACAGTATCTCATGAAATAGGCGACAACAGTATCTCATGAAATAGGGGACAACAGTATCTCATGAAATGGGGGACAACAGTATCTCATGAAAGAGGGGACAACATTATCTGATGAAATAGGGGACAACAGTATCTCATTAAATAGGGGACAACAGTATCTCATGAAACAGGGGACAACAGTATCTCATGAAATCGGGGACAACAGTATCTCATGAAATAGGGGACAACATTATCTCATGAAATAGGGGACAAATGTATCTCATGAAATAGGGGACAACAGTATCTCATGAAATAGGGGACAACAGTATCTTGTGAAAAAGGGGACAACAGTATCTCATGAAATAGGGGACAACAGTATCTCCTGAAATAGGGGACAACAGTATCTCATGAAGTAGGGGACAACAGTATCTCATGAAATAGGGGACAACAGTATCTCATGAAATAGGGGACAACAATATCTCATGAAATAGGAGACAACAGTATCTCATGAAATAGGGGACAACAGTATCTCATAAAATGGGGGACAACAGAATCTCATGAAATAGGGGACAACATTATCTCATGAAATAGGGGACAACAGTATCTCATGAAATAGGGGCAACGGTATCTCATGAAATTGGGGACAACAGTATCTCATGAAATAGGCGACAACAGTATCTCATGAAATAGGGGACAACAGTATCTCATAAAATGGGGGACAACAGTATCTCATGAAAGAGGGGACAACATTATCTCATGAAATAGGGGACAACTGTATCTCATTAAATAGGGGACAACAGTATCTCATGAAATAGGGGACAACGGCATCTCATGAAATAGGGGACAACAGTATCTCATGAAATGGGGACAACAGTATCTCATGAAATAGGGGCAACAATATCTCATGAAATAGGGGTCAACAGTATCTCATGAAATAGGGGCAACAGTATCTCATGAAATAGGGGACAACAGTATCTCATGAAATAGGGGACAAATGTATCTCATGAAATAGGGGACAACAGTATCTCATGAAATAGGGGACAACAGTATCTTGTGAAAAAGGGGACAACAGTATCTCATGAAATAGGGGAAAACAGCATCTCATGAAATAGGGGACAACAGTATCTCATGAAATAGGGGCAACAGTATCTCATGAAATAGGGGACAACAGTATCTCATGAAATAGGGGACAACAGTATCTCATGAAATAGGGGACAACGGTATCTCATGAAATAGGGGACAACAGTATCTCATGAAATAGGAGACAACAGTATCTCATGAAATAGGGGACAGCAGTATCTCATGAAATAGGGGACAACAGTGTCTCATGAAATGTGGGACAACAGTATCTCATGAAATAGGGGACAACAGTATCTCATGAAATAGGGGACAACAGTATCTCATGAAATAGGGGACAACAGTATCTCATGAAATAGGGGACAAAAGTATCTCATGAAATAGGGGACAACAGCATCTCATGAAATAGGGGACAACAATATCTCATGAAATAGGGGACAACAGTATCTCATGAAATAGGGGACAATGGTATCTCATGAAATAGGGGACAACTGTTTCTCATGAAATAGGGGACAACGGTATCTCATGAAATAGGGGAAAACAGCATCTCATGAAATAGGGGACAACTGTATCTCATGAAATATGGGCAACAGTATCTCATGAAATTGGGGAAAACAGTATCTCATGAAATAGGCGACAACAGTGTCTCATGAAATAGGGGACAACAGTATCTCATGAAATAGGGGACAACAGTATCTCATGAAATAGGGGACAACAGTATCTCATGAAATAGGGGACAACTTTATCTCATGAAATAGGGGACAACAGTATCTCATGAAATAGGGGACCACAACATCTCATGAAATATGGGACAACAGTATCTCATGAAATAGGGGACAACAGTATCTCATGAAATAGAGGACAACAGTGTCTCATGAAATAGGGGACAACAGTTCCTCATGAAGTAGGGGACAACAGCATCTCATGAAATAGGGGACAACAGTATCTCATGAAATAGGGGACAACAGTATCTCATGAAATAGGGGACAACGGTATCTCATGAAATAGGGGACAACAGTATCTCATGAAATAGGGGACAACAGCATCTCATGAAATTGGGGACAACAGTATCTCATGAAATAGGGGACAACAGTATCTCATGAAATAGGGGACAACAGCTTCTCATGAAATGGGGACAGCAGCATCTCCTGAAATCGGGGACAACAGTATCTCATGAAATAGGGGACAACAGTATCTCATGAAATAGGGGCAACAGTATCTCATGAAATAGGGGACAACAGTATCTCATGAAATAGGAGACAACAGTATCTCATGAAATAGTGGACAACGGTTTCTCATGAAATAGGGGAAAACAGTATCTCATGAAATAGGGGACAACAGTATCTCATGAAATAGGAGACAACAGTATCTCATGAAAGAGGGGACAACAGTATCTCATGAAATAGGGGACAACAGTATCTTATGAAATAGGGGACAACAGCCGCTCATGAAATAGGGGACAACAGCATCTCATGAAATAGGGGACAACATTATCTCATGAAATAGGGGACAACAGTATCTCATGAAATAGGGGACAACAGTATCTCATGAAATAGGGGACAACAGTATCTCATGAAATAGGGGACAACAGTATCTCATGAAATAGGGGACAACAGTATCTCATGAAATAGGGGACAACAGTATCTCATGAAATAGGGGACAACAGAATCTCATGAATTAGGGGACAACAGTATCTCATGAAATAGGAGACAACAGTATTTCATGAAATAGCGGACAACAGTATCTTGTGAAATAGGGGACAACAGTATCTCATGAAATAGGGGACAACAGTATCTCATGAAATAAGGGACAACAGTATCTCATGAAATAGGGGACAACAGTATCTCATGAAATAGGAGACAACAGTATCTCATGAAATAGAAGACAACAGTATTTCATGAAATAGGGGACAACAGTATCTTGTGAAATAGGGGACAACAGTATCTCGTGAAATAGGAGACAACAGTATTTCATGAAATAGGGGACAACAGTATCTTGTGAAATAGGGGACAACAGCATCTCATGAAATAGGGGACAACAGTATCTCATGAAATAGGAGACAACTGTATCTCATGAAATAGGGGACAACAGTATCTCATGAAATAGGGGACAACAGTGTCTCATGAAATAAGGGACAACAGTGTCTCATGAAATAGGGGACAACAGTATCTCATGAAATAGGGGACAACAGTATCTCATGAAATAGGGGACAACAGTATATCATGAAATAGGGGACAACAGTATCTCATGAAATAGGGGACAACAGTATCTCATGAAATAGGAGACAACAGTATCTCTTGAAATAGGGGACAACAGTATCTCATGAAATAGGGGACAACCGTATCTCTTGAAATAGGGGACAACAGTGTCTCATGAAATAGGGGACAACGGTATCTCATGAAATAGGGGACAACAGTATCTCATGAAATAGGGGACAACATTATCTCATGAAATAGGGGACAACAGTATATCATGAAATAGGAGACAACAGTATCTCATGAAATAGGGGACAACAGTATCTCATGAAAGAGCAGACAACAGTATATCATGAAATAGGGGACAACAGTATCTCATGAAATAGGGGACAACAGTATCTCATGAAATAGGGGACAACAGTATCTCATGAAATAGGGGACAACAGTATCTCATGAAATAGGGGACAACAGCATCTCATGAAATAGGGGACAACAGTATCTCATGAAATAGGGGGCAACAGTATCTCATGAAATAGGGGACAATGGTATCTCATGAAATAGGGGACAACTGTTTCTCATGAAATAGGGGACAACAGTATCTCATGAAATAGGGGACAACAGTATCTCATGAAATAGGGGCAACAGTATCTCATGAAATAGGGGACAACAGTATCTCATGAAATAGGAGACAACAGTATCTCATGAAATAGTGGACAACGGTTTCTCATGAAATAGGGGAAAACAGTATCTCATGAAATAGGGGACAACAGTATCTCATGAAATAGGAGACAACAGTATCTCATGAAAGAGGGGACAACAGTATCTCATGAAATAGGGGACAACAGTATCTTATGAAATAGGGGACAACAGCCGCTCATGAAATAGGGGACAACAGCATCTCATGAAATAGGGGACAACATTATCTCATGAAATAGGGGACAACAGTATCTCATGAAATAGGGGACAACAGTATCTCATGAAATAGGGGACAACAGTATCTCATGAAATAGGGGACAACAGTATCTCATGAAATAGGGGACAACAGTATCTCATGAAATAGGGGACAACAGTATCTCATGAAATAGGGGACAACAGAATCTCATGAATTATGGGACAACAGTATCTCATGAAATAGGAGACAACAGTATTTCATGAAATAGCGGACAACAGTATCTTGTGAAATAGGGGACAACAGTATCTCATGAAATAGGGGACAACAGTATCTCATGAAATAAGGGACAACAGTATCTCATGAAATAGGGGACAACAGTATCTCATGAAATAGGAGACAACAGTATCTCATGAAATAGAAGACAACAGTATTTCATGAAATAGGGGACAACAGTATCTTGTGAAATAGGGGACAACAGTATCTCGTGAAATAGGAGACAACAGTATTTCATGAAATAGGGGACAACAGTATCTTGTGAAATAGGGGACAACAGCATCTCATGAAATAGGGGACAACAGTATCTCATGAAATAGGAGACAACTGTATCTCATGAAATAGGGGACAACAGTATCTCATGAAATAGGGGACAACAGTGTCTCATGAAATAAGGGACAACAGTGTCTCATGAAATAGGGGACAACAGTATCTCATGAAATAGGGGACAACAGTATCATGAAATAGGGGACAACAGTTTATCATGAAATAGGGGACAACAGTATCTCATGAAATAGGGGACAAAAGTATCTCATGAAATAGGAGACAACAGTATCTCTTGAAATAGGGGACAACAGTATCTCATGAAATAGGGGACAACCGTATCTCTTGAAATAGGGGACAACAGTGTCTCATGAAATAGGGGACAACGGTATCTCATGAAATAGGGGAAGACAGCATCTCATGAAATAGGGCACAACTGTAGCTCATGAAATATGGGCAACAGTATCTCATGAAATTGGGGACAACAGTATCTCATGAAATAGGCGACAACAGTATGTCATGAAATAGGGGACAACAGTATCTCATGAAATAGGGGACCACAACATCTCATGAAATATGGGACAACAGTATCTCATGAAATAGGGGACAACAGTATCTCATGAAATAGGGGACAACAGTATCTCATGAAATAGGGGACAACAGTATCTCATGAAATAGGGGACAACAGCATCTCATGAAATAGGGGACAACAGTATCTCATGAAATAGGGGACAACAGTATCTCATGAAATAGGGGACAACAGCATCTCATGAAATAGGGGACAACAGTATCTCATGAAATAGGCGGCAACAGTATCTCATGAAATAGGGGACAATGGTATCTCATGAAATAGGGGACAACTGTTTCTCATGAAATAGGGGACAACGGTATCTCATGAAATAGGGGAAGACAGCATCTCATGAAATAGGGCACAACTGTAGCTCATGAAATATGGGCAACAGTATCTCATGAAATTGGGGACAACAGTATCTCATGAAATAGGCGACAACAGTATGTCATGAAATAGGGGACAACAGTATCTCATGAAATAGGGGACCACAACATCTCATGAAATATGGGACAACAGTATCTCATGAAATAGGGGACAACAGTATCTCATGAAATAGGGGACAACAGTATCTCATGAAATAGGGGACAACAGTATCTTATGAAATCGGGGACAACAGCCGCTCATGAAATAGGGGACAACAGCATCTCATGAAATAGGGGACAACATTATCTCATGAAATAGGGGACAACAGTATCTCATGAAATAGGGGACAACAGTATCTCATGAAATAGGGGACAACAGTATCTCATGAAATAGGGGACAACAGTATCTCATGAAATAGGGGACAACAGTATCTCATGAAATAGGGGACAACAGTATCTCATGAAATAGGGGACAACAGAATCTCATGAATTAGGGGACAACAGTATCTCATGAAATAGGAGACAACAGTATTTCATGAAATAGCGGACAACAGTATCTTGTGAAATAGGGGACAACAGTATCTCATGAAATAGGGGACAACAGTATCTCATGAAATAAGGGACAACAGTATCTCATGAAATAGGGGACAACAGTATCTCATGAAATAGGAGACAACAGTATCTCATGAAATAGAAGACAACAGTATTTCATGAAATAGGGGACAACAGTATCTTGTGAAATAGGGGACAACAGTATCTCGTGAAATAGGAGACAACAGTATTTCATGAAATAGGGGACAACAGTATCTTGTGAAATAGGGGACAACAGCATCTCATGAAATAGGGGACAACAGTATCTCATGAAATAGGAGACAACTGTATCTCATGAAATAGGGGACAACAGTATCTCATGAAATAGGGGACAACAGTGTCTCATGAAATAAGGGACAACAGTGTCTCATGAAATAGGGGACAACAGTATCTCATGAAATAGGGGACAACAGTATCTCATGAAATAGGGGACAACAGTATATCATGAAATAGGGGACAACAGTATCTCATGAAATAGGGGACAACAGTATCTCATGAAATAGGAGACAACAGTATCTCTTGAAATAGGGGACAACAGTATCTCATGAAATAGGGGACAACCGTATCTCTTGAAATAGGGGACAACAGTGTCTCATGAAATAGGGGACAACGGTATCTCATGAAATAGGGGACAACAGTATCTCATGAAATAGGGGACAACATTATCTCATGAAATAGGGGACAACAGTATATCATGAAATAGGAGACAACAGTATCTCATGAAATAGGGGACAACAGTATCTCATGAAAGAGCAGACAACAGTATATCATGAAATAGGGGACAACAGTATCTCATGAAATAGGGGACAACAGTATCTCATGAAATAGGGGACAACAGTATCTCATGAAATAGGGGACAACAGTATCTCATGAAATAGGGGACAACAGCATCTCATGAAATAGGGGACAACAGTATCTCATGAAATAGGGGGCAACAGTATCTCATGAAATAGGGGACAATGGTATCTCATGAAATAGGGGACAACTGTTTCTCATGAAATAGGGGACAACAGTATCTCATGAAATAGGGGACAACAGTATCTCATGAAATAGGGGCAACAGTATCTCATGAAATAGGGGACAACAGTATCTCATGAAATAGGAGACAACAGTATCTCATGAAATAGTGGACAACGGTTTCTCATGAAATAGGGGAAAACAGTATCTCATGAAATAGGGGACAACAGTATCTCATGAAATAGGAGACAACAGTATCTCATGAAAGAGGGGACAACAGTATCTCATGAAATAGGGGACAACAGTATCTTATGAAATAGGGGACAACAGCCGCTCATGAAATAGGGGACAACAGCATCTCATGAAATAGGGGACAACATTATCTCATGAAATAGGGGACAACAGTATCTCATGAAATAGGGGACAACAGTATCTCATGAAATAGGGGACAACAGTATCTCATGAAATAGGGGACAACAGTATCTCATGAAATAGGGGACAACAGTATCTCATGAAATAGGGGACAACAGTATCTCATGAAATAGGGGACAACAGAATCTCATGAATTATGGGACAACAGTATCTCATGAAATAGGAGACAACAGTATTTCATGAAATAGCGGACAACAGTATCTTGTGAAATAGGGGACAACAGTATCTCATGAAATAGGGGACAACAGTATCTCATGAAATAAGGGACAACAGTATCTCATGAAATAGGGGACAACAGTATCTCATGAAATAGGAGACAACAGTATCTCATGAAATAGAAGACAACAGTATTTCATGAAATAGGGGACAACAGTATCTTGTGAAATAGGGGACAACAGTATCTCGTGAAATAGGAGACAACAGTATTTCATGAAATAGGGGACAACAGTATCTTGTGAAATAGGGGACAACAGCATCTCATGAAATAGGGGACAACAGTATCTCATGAAATAGGAGACAACTGTATCTCATGAAATAGGGGACAACAGTATCTCATGAAATAGGGGACAACAGTGTCTCATGAAATAAGGGACAACAGTGTCTCATGAAATAGGGGACAACAGTATCTCATGAAATAGGGGACAACAGTATCATGAAATAGGGGACAACAGTTTATCATGAAATAGGGGACAACAGTATCTCATGAAATAGGGGACAAAAGTATCTCATGAAATAGGAGACAACAGTATCTCTTGAAATAGGGGACAACAGTATCTCATGAAATAGGGGACAACCGTATCTCTTGAAATAGGGGACAACAGTGTCTCATGAAATAGGGGACAACGGTATCTCATGAAATAGGGGAAGACAGCATCTCATGAAATAGGGCACAACTGTAGCTCATGAAATATGGGCAACAGTATCTCATGAAATTGGGGACAACAGTATCTCATGAAATAGGCGACAACAGTATGTCATGAAATAGGGGACAACAGTATCTCATGAAATAGGGGACCACAACATCTCATGAAATATGGGACAACAGTATCTCATGAAATAGGGGACAACAGTATCTCATGAAATAGGGGACAACAGTATCTCATGAAATAGGGGACAACAGTATCTCATGAAATAGGGGACAACAGCATCTCATGAAATAGGGGACAACAGTATCTCATGAAATAGGGGACAACAGTATCTCATGAAATAGGGGACAACAGCATCTCATGAAATAGGGGACAACAGTATCTCATGAAATAGGCGGCAACAGTATCTCATGAAATAGGGGACAATGGTATCTCATGAAATAGGGGACAACTGTTTCTCATGAAATAGGGGACAACGGTATCTCATGAAATAGGGGAAGACAGCATCTCATGAAATAGGGCACAACTGTAGCTCATGAAATATGGGCAACAGTATCTCATGAAATTGGGGACAACAGTATCTCATGAAATAGGCGACAACAGTATGTCATGAAATAGGGGACAACAGTATCTCATGAAATAGGGGACCACAACATCTCATGAAATATGGGACAACAGTATCTCATGAAATAGGGGACAACAGTATCTCATGAAATAGGGGACAACAGTATCTCATGAAATAGGGGACAACAGTATCTCATGAAATAGGGGACAATGGTATCTCATGAAATAGGGGACAACTGTTTCTCATGAAATAGGGGACAACAGTATCTCATGAAATAGGGGACAACAGTATCTCATGAAATAGGGGCAACAGTATCTCATGAAATAGGGGACAACAGTATCTCATGAAATAGGAGACAACAGTATCTCATGAAATAGTGGACAACGGTTTCTCATGAAATAGGGGAAAACAGTATCTCATGAAATAGGGGACAACAGTATCTCATGAAATAGGAGACAACAGTATCTCATGAAAGAGGGGACAACAGTATCTCATGAAATAGGGGACAACAGTATCTTATGAAATAGGGGACAACAGCCGCTCATGAAATAGGGGACAACAGCATCTCATGAAATAGGGGACAACATTATCTCATGAAATAGGGGACAACAGTATCTCATGAAATAGGGGACAACAGTATCTCATGAAATAGGGGACAACAGTATCTCATGAAATAGGGGACAACAGTATCTCATGAAATAGGGGACAACAGTATCTCATGAAATAGGGGACAACAGTATCTCATGAAATAGGGGACAACAGAATCTCATGAATTATGGGACAACAGTATCTCATGAAATAGGAGACAACAGTATTTCATGAAATAGCGGACAACAGTATCTTGTGAAATAGGGGACAACAGTATCTCATGAAATAGGGGACAACAGTATCTCATGAAATAAGGGACAACAGTATCTCATGAAATAGGGGACAACAGTATCTCATGAAATAGGAGACAACAGTATCTCATGAAATAGAAGACAACAGTATTTCATGAAATAGGGGACAACAGTATCTTGTGAAATAGGGGACAACAGTATCTCGTGAAATAGGAGACAACAGTATTTCATGAAATAGGGGACAACAGTATCTTGTGAAATAGGGGACAACAGCATCTCATGAAATAGGGGACAACAGTATCTCATGAAATAGGAGACAACTGTATCTCATGAAATAGGGGACAACAGTATCTCATGAAATAGGGGACAACAGTGTCTCATGAAATAAGGGACAACAGTGTCTCATGAAATAGGGGACAACAGTATCTCATGAAATAGGGGACAACAGTATCATGAAATAGGGGACAACAGTTTATCATGAAATAGGGGACAACAGTATCTCATGAAATAGGGGACAAAAGTATCTCATGAAATAGGAGACAACAGTATCTCTTGAAATAGGGGACAACAGTATCTCATGAAATAGGGGACAACCGTATCTCTTGAAATAGGGGACAACAGTGTCTCATGAAATAGGGGACAACGGTATCTCATGAAATAGGGGAAGACAGCATCTCATGAAATAGGGCACAACTGTAGCTCATGAAATATGGGCAACAGTATCTCATGAAATTGGGGACAACAGTATCTCATGAAATAGGCGACAACAGTATGTCATGAAATAGGGGACAACAGTATCTCATGAAATAGGGGACCACAACATCTCATGAAATATGGGACAACAGTATCTCATGAAATAGGGGACAACAGTATCTCATGAAATAGGGGACAACAGTATCTCATGAAATAGGGGACAACAGTATCTCATGAAATAGGGGACAACAGCATCTCATGAAATAGGGGACAACAGTATCTCATGAAATAGGGGACAACAGTATCTCATGAAATAGGGGACAACAGCATCTCATGAAATAGGGGACAACAGTATCTCATGAAATAGGCGGCAACAGTATCTCATGAAATAGGGGACAATGGTATCTCATGAAATAGGGGACAACTGTTTCTCATGAAATAGGGGACAACGGTATCTCATGAAATAGGGGAAGACAGCATCTCATGAAATAGGGCACAACTGTAGCTCATGAAATATGGGCAACAGTATCTCATGAAATTGGGGACAACAGTATCTCATGAAATAGGCGACAACAGTATGTCATGAAATAGGGGACAACAGTATCTCATGAAATAGGGGACCACAACATCTCATGAAATATGGGACAACAGTATCTCATGAAATAGGGGACAACAGTATCTCATGAAATAGGGGACAACAGTATCTCATGAAATAGGGGACAACAGTTTCTCATGAAGTAGGGGACAACAGCATCTCATGAAATAGGGGACAACAGTATCTCATGAAATACGGGACAACAGTATCTCATGAAATAGGGGACAACAGTATCTCATGAAATAGGGGACAACAGTATCTCATGAAATAGGGGACAACAGTGTCTCATGAAATAGGGGACAACAGCATCTCATGAAATTGGGGACAACAGTATCTCATGAAATAGGGGACAACAGTATCTCATGAAATAGGGGACAACAGCTTCTCATGAAATGGGGACAACAGTATCTCATGAAATAGGGGACAACAGTATCTCATGAAATAGGGGACAACAGTATCTCATGAAATAGGGGACAACAGTATCTCATGAAATAGGGGCAACAGTATCTCATGAAATAGGGGACAACAGTATCTCATGAAATAGGAGACAACAGTATCTCATGAAATAGTGGACAACGGTTTCTCATGAAATAGGGGAAAACAGTATCTCATGAAATAGGGGACAACAGTATCTCATGAAATAGGAGACAACAGTATCTCATGAAATAGGGGACAACAGTATCTCATGAAATAGGGGACAACATTATCTCATGAAATAGGGGACAACAGTATCTCATGAAATAGGGGACAACAGTATCTCATGAAATAGGGGACAACAGTATCTCATGAAATAGGGGACAACAGCAGCTCATGAAATAGGGGACAACAGCATCTCATGAAATAGGGGACAACATTTTCTCATGAAATAGGGGACAACAGCAGCTCATGAAATAGGGGACAACAGCATCTCATGAAATAGGGGACAACAGTATCTTATGAAATGGGGGACAACAGCAGCTCATGAAATAGGGGACAACATTATCTCATGAAATAGGGGACAACAGTATCTCATGAAATAGGGGACAACAGTATCTCATGAAATAGGGGACAACAGTATCTCATGAAATAGGGGACAACAGTATCTCATGAAATAGGGGACAACAGTATCTCATGAAATAGGGGACAACAGTATCTCATGAAATAGGGGACAACAGAATCTCATGAAATAGGGGACAACAGTATCTCATGAAATAGGGGACAACAGTATGTCATGAAATAGGGAACAACAGTGTCTCATGAAATAGGGGACAACAGTATCTCATGAAATAGGGGACAACAGTATCTCATGAAATAGGGGACAACAGTATCTCATGAAATAGGGGACAACATTATCTCATGAAATAGGGGACAACAGTATCTCATGAAATAGGGGACAACAGTATCTCATGAAATAGGGGACAACAGTATCTCATGAAATAGGGGACAACAGTATCTCATGAAATAGGGGACAACAGTATCTCATGAAATAGGGGACAACAGTATCTCATGAAATAGGGGACAACAGAATCTCATGAAATAGGGGACAACAGTATCTCATGAAATAGGGGACAACAGTATGTCATGAAATAGGGAACAACAGTGTCTCATGAAATAGGGGACAACAGTATCTCATGAAATAGGGGACAACAGTATCTCATGAAATAGGGGACAACAGTATCTCATGAAATAGGGGAAAACAGTATATCATGAAATAGGGGACAACAGTATCTCATGAAATAGGGGACAACAGTATCTCATGAAATAGGAGACAACAGTATCTCATGAAATAGGGGACAACAGTATCTCATGAAATAGGGGACAACCGTATCTCATGAAATAGGGGACAACAGTATCTCATGAAATAGGAGACAACAGTATCTCATGAAATAGGGGACAACGGTATCTCATGAAATAGGGGACAACAGTATCTCATGAAATCGGGGACAACAGTATCTCATGAAATAGGGGACAACAGTATATCATGAAATAGGGGCCAACTATCTCATGAAATAGGGGACAACAGTATCTCATGAAATAGCAGACAACAGTATATCATGAAATAGGGGACAACAGTATCTCATGAAATAGGGGACAGCAGTATCTCATGAAATAGGGGACAACAGTATATCATGAAATAGGGGACTACAGTATCTCATGAAATAGGGGACAACAGTATCTCATGAAATAGGAGACAACAGTATCTCATGAAATAGGAGGCAACAGTGTCTCATGAAATAGGGGACAACAGTATCTCATGAAATAGGGGACAACAGTATCTCATGAAATAGGGGACAACAGTATCTCATGAAATAGGGGACAACAGCATCTCAGGAAATAGGGGACAACAGTGTCTCATGAAATAGGGGACAACAGTATCGCATGAAATAGGGGACAACGGTATCTCATGAAATAGGGGCAACAATATCTCATGAAATAGGGGAAAACGGTATCTCATGAAATAGGGGAAAACAGCATCTCATGAAATAGGGGACAACAGTATCTCATGAAATAGGGGCAACAGTATCTCATGAAATAGGGGACAACAGTATCTCATGAAATAGGGGACAACAGTATCTCATGAAATAGGGGACAACGGTATCTCATGAAATAGGGGACAACGGTATCTCATGAAATAGGGGACAACAGTATCTCATGAAATAGGGGACAACAGTATCTCATGAAATAGGAGACAACAGTATCTCATGAAATAGGGGACAACAGTATCTCATGAAATAGGGGACAACAGTGTCTCATGAAATGTGGGACAACAGTATCTCATGAAATAGGGGACAACAGTATCTCATGAAATAGGGGACAACAGTATCTCATGAAATAGGGGACAACAGTATATCATGAAATAGGGGACAACAGTATCTCATGAAATAGGGGACAACAGTATCTCATGAAATAGGAGACAACAGTATATCATGAAATAGGGGACAACAGTATCTCATGAAATAGGGGACAAAAGTATCTCATGAAATAGGGGACAACAGTATCTCATGAAATAGGGGACAACAGCATCTCATGAAATAGGGGACAACAATATCTCATGAAATAGGGGACAACAGTATCTCATGAAATAGGGGACAATGGTATCTCATGAAATAGGGGACAACTGTTTCTCATGAAATAGGGGACAACGGTATCTCATGAAATAGGGGAAAACAGCATCTCATGAAATAGGGGACAACTGTATCTCATGAAATATGGGCAACAGTATCTCATGAAATTGGGGAAAACAGTATCTCATGAAATAGGCGACAACAGTGTCTCATGAAATAGGGGACAACAGTATCTCATGAAATAGGGGACAACAGTATCTCATGAAATAGGGGACAACAGTATCTCATGAAATAGGGGACAACTTTATCTCATGAAATAGGGGACAACAGTATCTCATGAAATAGGGGACCACAACATCTCATGAAATATGGGACAACAGTATCTCATGAAATAGGGGACAACAGTATCTCATGAAATAGAGGACAACAGTATCTCATGAAATAGGGGACAACAGTTTCTCATGAAGTAGGGGAAAACAGCATCTCATGAAATAGGGGACAACTGTATCTCATGAAATATGGGCAACAGTATCTCATGAAATTGGGGAAAACAGTATCTCATGAAATAGGCGACAACAGTGTCTCATGAAATAGGGGACAACAGTATCTCATGAAATAGGGGACAACAGTATCTCATGAAATAGGGGACAACAGTATCTCATGAAATAGGGGACAACTTTATCTCATGAAATAGGGGACAACAGTATATCATGAAATAGGGGACAACAGTATCTCATGAAATAGGGGACAACAGTATCTCATGAAATAGGAGACAACAGTATATCATGAAATAGGGGACAACAGTATCTCATGAAATAGGGGACAAAAGTATCTCATGAAATAGGGGACAACAGTATCTCATGAAATAGGGGACAACAGCATCTCATGAAATAGGGGACAACAATATCTCATGAAATAGGGGACAACAGTATCTCATGAAATAGGGGACAATGGTATCTCATGAAATAGGGGACAACTGTTTCTCATGAAATAGGGGACAACGGTATCTCATGAAATAGGGGAAAACAGCATCTCATGAAATAGGGGACAACTGTATCTCATGAAATATGGGCAACAGTATCTCATGAAATTGGGGAAAACAGTATCTCATGAAATAGGCGACAACAGTGTCTCATGAAATAGGGGACAACAGTATCTCATGAAATAGGGGACAACAGTATCTCATGAAATAGGGGACAACAGTATCTCATGAAATAGGGGACAACTTTATCTCATGAAATAGGGGACAACAGTATCTCGTGAAATAGGGGACCACAACATCTCATGAAATATGGGACAACAGTATCTCATGAAATAGGGGACAACAGTATCTCATGAAATAGAGGACAACAGTATCTCATGAAATAGGGGACAACAGTTTCTCATGAAGTAGGGGACAACAGCATCTCATGAAATAGGGGACAACAGTATCTCATGAAATAGGGGACAACAGTATCTCATGAAATAGGGGACAACGGTATCTCATGAAATAGGGGACAACAGTATCTCATGAAATAGGGGACAACAGCATCTCATGAAATTGGGGACAACAGTATCTCATGAAATAGGGGACAACAGTATCTCATGAAATAGGGGACAACAGCTTCTCATGAAATGGGGACAGCAGCATCTCCTGAAATCGGGGACAACAGTATCTCATGAAATAGGGGACAACAGTATCTCATGAAATAGGGGCAACAGTATCTCATGAAATAGGGGACAACAGTATCTCATGAAATAGGAGACAACAGTATCTCATGAAATAGTGGACAACGGTTTCTCATGAAATAGGGGAAAACAGTATCTCATGAAATAGGGGACAACAGTTTCTCATGAAATAGGAGACAACAGTATCTCATGAAAGAGGGGCAACAGTATCTCTTGAAATAGGGGACAACAGTATCTTATGAAATAGGGGAAAACAGCCGCTCATGAAATAGGGGACAACAGCATCTCATGAAATAGGGGACAACATTATCTCATGAAATAGGGGACAACAGTATCTCATGAAATAGGGGACAACAGTATCTCATGAAATAGGGGACAACAGTATCTCATGAAATAGGGGACAACAGTATCTCATGAAATAGGGGACAACAGTATCTCATGAAATAGGGGACAACAGTATCTCATGAAATAGGGGACAACAGAATCTCATGAATTAGGGGACAACAGTATCTCATGAAATAGGAGACAACAGTATCTCATGAAATAGGGGACAACAGTATATCATGAAATAGAAGACAACAGTATCTCATGAAATAGAAGACAACAGTATTTCATGAAATAGAGGACAACAGTATCTTGTGAAATAGGGGACAACAGTATCTCGTGAAATAGGAGACAACAGTATTTCATGAAATAGGGGACAACAGTATCTTGTGAAATAGGGGACAACAGCATCTCATGAAATAGGGGACAACAGTATCTCATGAAATAGGAGACAACTGTATCTCATGAAATAGGGGACAACAGTATCTCATGAAATAGGGGACAACAGTGTCTCATGAAATAAGGGACAACAGTGTCTCATGAAATAGGGGACAACAGTATCTCATGAAATAGGGGACAACAGTATCTCATGAAATAGGGGACAACAGTATATCATGAAATAGGGGACAACAGTATCTCATGAAATAGGGGACAACAGTATCTCATGAAATAGGAGACAACAGTATCTCTTGAAATAGGGGACAACAGTATCTCATGAAATAGGGGACAACCGTATCTCTTGAAATAGGGGACAACAGTGTCTCATGAAATAGGGGACAACGGTATCTCATGAAATAGGGGACAACAGTATCTCATGAAATAGGGGACAACATTATCTCATGAAATAGGGGAGAACAGTATATCATGAAATAGGAGACAACAGTATCTCATGAAATAGGGGACAACAGTATCTCATGAAATAGCAGACAACAGTATATCATGAAATAGGGGACAACAGTATCTCATGAAATAGGGGACAACAGTATCTCATGAAATAGGGGACAACAGTATCTCATGAAATAGGGGACAACAGTATCTCATGAAATAGGGGACAACAGCATCTCATGAAATAGGGGACAACAGTATCTCATGAAATAGGGGGCAACAGTATCTCATGAAATAGGGGACAATGGTATCTCATGAAATAGGGGACAACTGTTTCTCATGAAATAGGGGACAACGGTATCTCATGAAATAGGGGAAAACAGCATCTCATGAAATAGGGCACAACTGTAGCTCATGAAATATGGGCAACAGTATCTCATGAAATTGGGGACAACAGTATCTCATGAAATAGGCGACAACAGTGTCTCATGAAATAGGGGACCACAACATCTCATGAAATATGGGACAACAGTATCTCATGAAATAGGGGACAACAGTATCTCATGAAATAGGGGACAACAGTATCTCATGAAATAGGGGACAACAGTTTCTCATGAAGTAGGGGACAACAGCATCTCATGAAATAGGGGACAACAGTATCTCATGAAATACGGGACAACAGTATCTCATGAAATAGGGGACAACAGTATCTCATGAAATAGGGGACAACAGTATCTCATGAAATAGGGGACAACAGTGTCTCATGAAATAGGGAACAACAGCATCTCATGAAATTGGGGACAACAGTATCTCATGAAATAGGGGACAACAGTATCTCATGAAATAGGGGACAACAGCTTCTGATGAAATGGGGACAACAGTATCTCATGAAATAGGGGACAACAGTATCTCATGAAATAGGGGACAACAGTATCTCATGAAATAGGGGACAACAGTATCTCATGAAATAGGGGCAACAGTATCTCATGAAATAGGGGACAACAGTATCTCATGAAATAGGAGACAAAAGTATCTCATGAAATAGTGGACAACGGTTTCTCATGAAATAGGGGAAAACAGTATCTCATGAAATAGGGGACAACAGTATCTCATGAAATAGGAGACAACAGTATCTCATGAAATAGGGGACAACAGTATCTCATGAAATAGGGGACAACATTATCTCATGAAATAGGGGACAACAGTATCTCATGAAATAGGGGACAACAGTATCTCATGAAATAGGGGACAACAGTATCTCATGAAATAGGGGACAACAGCAGCTCATGAAATAGGGGACAACAGCATCTCATGAAATAGGGGACAACATTTTCTCATGAAATAGGGGACAACAGCAGCTCATGAAATAGGGGACAACAGCATCTCATGAAATAGGGGACAACAGTATCTTATGAAATAGGGGACAACAGCAGCTCATGAAATAGGGGACAACATTATCTCATGAAATAGGGGACAACAGTATCTCATGAAATAGGGGACAACAGTATCTCATGAAATAGGGGACAACAATATCTCATGAAATAGGGGACAATAGTATCTCATGAAATAGGGGGCAACAGTATCTCATGAAATAGGGGACAACAGTATCTCATGAAATAGGGGACAACAGAATCTCATGAAATAGGGGACAACAGTATCTCATGAAATAGGGGACAACAGTATGTCATGAAATAGGGAACAACAGTGTCTCATGAAATAGGGGACAACAGTATCTCATGAAATAGGGGACAAGAGTATCTCATGAAATAGGGGACAACAGTATCTCATGAAATAGTGGACAACATTATCTCATGAAATAGGGGACAACAGTATCTCATGAAATAGGGGACAACAGTATCTCATGAAATAGGGGACAACAGTATCTCATGAAATAGGGGACAACAGTATCTCATGAAATAGGGGACAACAGTATCTCATGAAATAGGGGACAACAGTATCTCATGAAATAGGGGACAACAGAATCTCATGAAATAGGGGACAACAGTATCTCATGAAATAGGGGACAACAGTATGTCATGAAAAAGGGAACAACAGTGTCTCATGAAATAGGGGACAACAGTATCTCATGAAATAGGGGACAACAGTATCTCATGAAATAGGGGACAACAGTATCTCATGAAATAGGGGACAACAGTATATCATGAAATAGGGGACAACAGTATCTCATGAAATAGGGGACAACAGTATCTCATGAAATAGGAGACAACAGTATCTCATGAAATAGGGGACAACAGTATCTCATGAAATAGGGGACAACCGTATCTCATGAAATAGGGGACAACAGTATCTCATGAAATAGGAGACAACAGTATCTCATGAAATAGGGGACAACGGTATCTCATGAAATAGGGGACAACAGTATCTCATGAAATCGGGGAAAGCAGTATCTCATGAAATAGGGGACAACAGTATATCATGAAATAGGGGCCAACAGTATCTCATGAAATAGGGGACAACAGTATCTCATGAAATAGGGGACAACAGTATCTCATGAAATAGGGGACAACAGCAGCTCATGAAATAGGGGACAACAGCATCTCATGAAATAGGGGACAACATTTTCTCATGAAATAGGGGACAACAGCAGCTCATGAAATAGGGGACAACAGCATCTCATGAAATAGGGGACAACAGTATCTTATGAAATAGGGGACAACAGCAGCTCATGAAATAGGGGACAACATTATCTCATGAAATAGGGGACAACAGTATCTCATGAAATAGGGGACAACAGTATCTCATGAAATAGGGGACAACAGTATCTCATGAAATAGGGGACAATAGTATCTCATGAAATAGGGGGCAACAGTATCTCATGAAATAGGGGACAACAGTATCTCATGAAATAGGGGACAACAGAATCTCATGAAATAGGGGACAACAGTATCTCATGAAATAGGGGACAACAGTATGTCATGAAATAGGGAACAACAGTGTCTCATGAAATAGGGGACAACAGTATCTCATGAAATAGGGGACAAGAGTATCTCATGAAATAGGGGACAACAGTATCTCATGAAATAGTGGACAACATTATCTCATGAAATAGAGGACAACAGTATCTCATGAAATAGGGGACAACAGTATCTCATGAAATAGGGGACAACAGTATCTCATGAAATAAGGGACAACAGTATCTCATGAAATAGGGGACAACAGTATCTCATGAAATAGGGGACAACAGTATCTCATGAAATAGGGGACAACAGAATCTCATGAAATAGGGGACAACAGTATCTCATGAAATAGGGGACAACAGTATGTCATGAAATAGGGAACAACAGTGTCTCATGAAATAGGGGACAACAGTATCTCATGAAATAGGGGACAACAGTATCTCATGAAATAGGGGACAACAGTATCTCATGAAATAGGGGACAACAGTATATCATGAAATAGGGGACAACAGTATCTCATGAAATAGGGGACAACAGTATCTCATGAAATAGGAGACAACAGTATCTCATGAAATAGGGGACAACAGTATCTCATGAAATAGGGGACAACCGTATCTCATGAAATAGGGGACAACAGTATCTCATGAAATAGGAGACAACAGTATCTCATGAAATAGGGGACAACGGTATCTCATGAAATAGGGGACAACAGTATCTCATGAAATCGGGGAAAGCAGTATCTCATGAAATAGGGGACAACAGTATATCATGAAATAGGGGCCAACAGTATCTCATGAAATAGGGGACAACAGTATCTCATGAAATAGCAGACAACAGTATATCATGAAATAGGGGACAACAGTATCTCATGAAATAGGGGACAGCAGTATCTCATGAAATAGGGGACAACAGTATCTCATGAAATAGGGGACAACAGTATCTCAAGAAATAGGGGACAACAGCATCTCATGAAATAGGGGACAACAGTATCTCATGAAATAGGGGACAACAGTATCTCATGAAATAGGGGACAATGGTATCTCATGAAATAGGGGGCAACTGTTTCTCATGAATTAGGGGACAACGGTATCTCATGAAATAGGGGACAGCAGTATCTCATGAAATAGGGGACAACTGTATCTCATGAAATAGGGGACCACAACATCTCATGAAATATGGGACAACAGTATCTCATGAAATAGGGGACAACAATATCTCATGAAATAGGGGACAACAGTATCTCATGAAATAGGGGCAACAGTTTCTCATGAAGTAGGGGACAACAGCATCTCATGAAATAGGGGACAACAGTATCTCATGAAATAGGGGACAACAGTATCTCATGAAATAGGGGACAACAGTATCTCATGAAATGGGGGACAACAGTATCTCATGAAATAGGGGACAACAGCATCTCATGAAATTGGGGACAACAGTATCTCATGAAATAGGGGACCACAACATCTCATGAAATAGGGGACAACAGTATCTCATGAAATAGGGGACAACAGTATCTCATGAAATAGGGGACAACAGTATCTCATGAAATAGGGGACAACAGTATCTCATGAAATAGGGGACAACAGTATCTCATGAAATAGAGGACAACAGTATCTCATGAAATAGGGGACAACAGTATCTCATGAAATAGGAGACAACAGCATCTCATGAAATAGGGGACAACAGTATCTCATGAAATAGGGGACAACAGTATCTCATGAAATAGGGGACAACAGTATCTCATGAAATAGGGGACAACAGCATTTCATGAAATAGGGGACAACAGTATCTCATGAAATAGGGGGCAACAGCTTCTCATTAAAAAGGGGACAACAGTATCTCATGAAATAGGGGACAACAGTATCTCATGAAATAGGGGACAACAACATCTCATGAAATAGGGGACAACAGTATCTCATGAAATAGGGGACAACAGTATCTCATGAAATAGGGGACAACAGTATCTCATGAAATAGGGGACAACAGTATCTCATGAAATAGGGGACAACAGTATCTCATGAAATAGGGGACAACAGCATCTCATGAAATAGAGGACAACAGTATCTCATGAAATAGGGGACAACAGTATCTCATGAAATAGGGGACAACAGTATCTCATGAAATAGGGGACAACAGCATTTCATGAAATAGGGGACATCAGTATCTCATGAATTAGGGGGCAACAGCTTCTCATTAAAAAGGGGACAACAGTATCTCCATGAAATAGGGGATAACAGTATCTCATGAAATAGGGGAAAACAGTATCTCATGAAATATGGAACAACAGTATCTCATGAAATAGGGGACAACAGTATCTCATGAAATAGGGGATAACAGCAGCTCATGAAATAGGGGACAGCAGTATCTCATGAAATAGGGGACAAAATTATCTCATGAAATAGGGGACAACAGTATCTCATGAAATAGGGGACAACAGTATCTCATGAAATAGGGGACAACAGTATCTCATGAAATAGGGGACAACAGTATCTCATGAAATAGGGGACAACAGTATCTCATGAAATAGGGGACAACAGTATCTCATGAAATAGGGGACAACAGCATCTCATGAAATAGGGGACAACAGTATCTCATGAAATGGGGACAACAGTATGTCATGAAATAGGGGACAACAGTATCTCATGAAATAGGGGACAACAGTATCTCATGAAATAGGGGACAACAGTATCTCATGAAATAGGAGACAACTGTATCTCATGAAATAGGGGACAACAGTATCTCATGAAATAGGGGACAACAGTATCTCATGAAATAGGGGGCAACATTATCTCATGAAATAGGGGACAACAGTAACTCATGAAATAGGGGACAACAGCATCTCATGAAATTGGGGACAGCAGTATCTCATGAAAAAGGGGACAACAGTATCTTATGAAATAAGGGGCAACAGTATCTCATGAAATAGGGGACAACAGCATCTCATGAAATAGGGGACAACAGTATCTCATGAAATACGGGACAACAGTGTCTCATGAAATAGGGGACAACAGTATCTCATGAAATAGGGGACAACAGTATCTCATGAAATAGGGGACAACAGTATCTCATGAAATAGGGGACCACAACATCTCATGAAATAGGGGAAACCGGTATCTCATGAAATAGGGGACAACATTATCGCATGAAATAGGGGACAACAGCATCTCATGAAATAGGGGACAACAATATCTCATGAAATAGGGGACAACAGTATCTCATGAAATAGGGGACAACAGCATCTCATGAAATAGGGGACAACAGTATCTCATGAAATAGGGGACAACAGCATCTCATGAAATAGGGGACAACATTATCTCATGAAATAGGGGACAAGAGTATCTTGTGAAATAGGGGACAACAGTATCTCATGAAATAGGGGACAACAGCATCCCATGAAATAGGGGACAACAGTATCTCATGAAATAGGGGACAACAGTATCTCATGAAATAGGGGACAACAGTATCTCATGAAATAGGGGACAACAGTATCTCATGAAATAGGGGACAACAGTATCTCATGAAATAGGGGACAACAGTATCTCATGAAATAGGGGACAACAGTATCTCATGAAATAGGGGACAACAGTATCTCATGAAATAGGGGACAACAGTATCTCATGAAATAGGGGACAAGAGTATCTTGTGAAATAGGGGACAACAGTATCTCATGAAATAGGGGACAACAGTATCTCATGAAATAGGGGACAACAGTATCTCATGAAATAGGGGACAACAGTATCTCATGAAATAGGGGACAACAGTATCTCATGAAATAGGGGACAAGAGTATCTTGTGAAATAGGGGACAACAGTATCTCATGAAATAGGGGACAACAGTATCTCATGAAATAGGGGACAACAGTATCTCATGAAATAGGGGACAACAGTATCTCATGAAATAGGGGACAACATTACCTCATGAAATAGGGGACAACAGTAGCTCATGAAATAGGGGACAACAGCATCTCATGAAATTGGGGACAGCAGTATCTCATGAAAAAGGGGACAACAGTATCTCATGAAATAAGGGGCAACAGTAACTCATGAAATAGGGGACAACAGCATCTCATGAAATAGGGGACAACAGTATCTCATGAAATACGGGACAACAGTGTCTCATGAAATAGGGGACAACAGTATCTCATGAAATAGGGGACCACAACATCTCATGAAATAGGGGACAACAGTATCTCATGAAATAGGGGACAACAGTATCTCATGAAATAGGGGACAACAGCATCTCATGAAATAGAGGACAACAGTATCTCTTGAAATAGGGGACAACAGTATCTCATGAAATAGGGGAAAACAGCATCTCATGAAATAGGGGACAACAGTATCTCATGAAATAGGGGACAACAGCATCTCATGAAATAGAGGACAACAGTATCTCATGAAATAGGGGACAACAGTATCTCATGAAATAGGGGACAACAGTATCTCATGAAATAGGGGACAACAGCATTTCATGAAATAGGGGACAACAGTATCTCATGAAATAGGGGACAACAGCATCTCATGAAATAGGGGACAACAGTATCTCATGAAATAGGGGACAAGAGTATCTTGTGAAATAGGGGACAACAGTATCTCATGAAATAGGGGACAACAGCATCTCATGAAATAGGGGACAACAGTATCTCATGAAATAGGGGACAACAGCAGCTCATGAAACAGGGGACAACAGTATCTCATGAAACAGGGGACAACAGTATCTCATGAAACAGGGGACAACAGTATCTCATGAAATAGGGGACAACAGTATCTCATGAAATAGGGGACAACAGTATCTCATGAAATAGGGGACAACAGTATCTCATGAAATAGGGGACAAGAGTATCTTGTGAAATAGGGGACAACAGTATCTCATGAAATAGGGGACAACAGTATCTCATGAAATAGGGGACAACAGTATCTCATGAAATAGGGGACAACAGTATCTCATGAAATAGGGTACAACAGTATCTCATGAAATAGGGGACAACATTATCTCATGAAATAGGGGACAACAGTAGCTCATGAAATAGGGGACAACAGCATCTCATGAAATTGGGGACAGCAGTATCTCATGAAAAAGGGGACAACAGTATCTCATGAAATAAGGGGCAACAGTATCTCATGAAATAGGGGAAACAGCATCTCATGAAATAGGGGACAACAGTATCTCATGAAATACGGGACAACAGTGTCTCATGAAATAGTGGACAACATTATCTCATGAAATAGGGGACAACAGTATCTCATGAAATAGGGGACCACAACATCTCATGAAATAGGGGACAACAGTATCTCATGAAATAGGGGACAACAGTATCTCATGAAATAGGGGACAACAGTATCTCATGAAATAGGAGACAACAGTATCTCATGAAATAGGGGACAACAGTATCTCATGAAATAGGGGACAACAGCATCTCATGAAATAGAGGACAACAGTATCTCATGAAATAGGGGACAACAGTATCTCATGAAATAGGGGAAAACAGCATCTCATGAAATAGGGGACAACAGTATCTCATGAAATAGGGGACAACAGCATCTCATGAAATAGAGGACAACAGTATCTCATGAAATAGGGGACAACAGTATCTCATGAAATAGGGGACAACAGTATCTCATGAAATAGGGGACAACAGCATTTCATGAAATAGGGGACAACAGTATCTCATGAAATAGGGGACAACAGCATCTCATGAAATAGGGGACAACAGTATCTCATGAAATAGGGGATAACAGTATCTCATGAAATAGGGGAAAACAGTATCTCATGAAATATGGAACAACAGTATCGCATGAAATAGGGGACAACAGTATCTCATGAAATAGGGGATAACAGCAGCTCATGAAATAGGGGACAACAGTATCTCATGAAATAGGGGACAAAATTATCTCATGAAATAGGGGACAACAGTATCTCATGAAATAGGGGACAACAGTATCTCATGAAATAGGGGACAACAGTATCTCATGAAATAGGGGACAACAGTATCTCATGAAATAGGGGACAACAGTATCTCATGAAATGGGGACAACAGTATCTCATGAAATAGGGGACAACAGCATCTCATGAAATAGGGGACAACAGTATCTCATGTAATAGGGGACAACAGTATCTCATGAAATAGGGGGCAACAGCTTCTCATTAAATAGGGGACAACTGTATCTCATGAAATAGGGGATAACAGTATCTCATGAAATAGGGGAAAACAGTATCTCATGAAATATGGAACAACAGTATCTCATGAAATAGGGGACAACAGTATCTCATGAAATAGGGGACAACAGCAGCTCATGAAATAGGGGACAACAGTATCTCATGAAATAGGGGACAGCATTATCTCATGAAATAGGGGACAACAGTATCTCATGAAATAGGGGACAACAGTATCTCATGAAATAGGGGACAACAGTATCTCATGAAATAGGGGACAACAGTATCTCATGAAATAGGGGACAACAGTATCTCATGAAATGGGGACAACAGTATGTCATGAAATAGGGGACAACAGTATCTCATGAAATAGGGGACAACAGTATCTTGTGAAATAGGGGACAACAGTATCTCATGAAATAGGGGACAACAGTATCTCCTGAAATAGGGGACAACATTATCTCATGAAATAGGGGACAACAGTATCTCATGAAATATGGGACAACGGTATATCATGAAATGGGGGACAACAGTATCTCATGAAATAGGGCACAACGGTATCTCATGAAATAGGGGAAAACAGCATCTCATGAAATAGGGGACAACAGTATCTCAGGAAATAGGGGCAACTGTATCTCATGAAATTGGGGACAACAGTATCTCATGAAATGGGCGACAACAGTATCTCATGAATGAGGGGACAACGGTATCTCATAAAATGGGGGACAACAGTATCACATGAAATAGGGGACAACAGTATCTCATGAAATAGGGGACAACAGTATCTCATGAAATAGGGGACAACAGTATCTCATGAAATAGGGGACACCAGTAGCTCATGAAATAGGGGACAACAGTATCTCATGAAATACGGGACAACAGTGTCTCATGAAATAGGGGACAACAATATCTCATGAAATACGGGACAACAGTATCTCATGAAATAGGGGACAACAGTATCTCATGAAACAGGGGACAACAGTACCTCATGAAATAGGGGACCACAACATCTCATGAAATCGGGGACAACAGTATCTCATGAAATAGGGGACAACAGTATCTCATGAAGTAGGGGACAACAGCATCTCATGAAATAGGGGACAACAGTATCTCATGAAATAGGGGACCACAACATCTCATGAAATAGGGGAAACCGGTATCTCATGAAATAGGGGACAACAGTATCTCATGAAATAGGGGACAACAGTATCTCATGATATAGGGGACAACAGCATCTCATGAAATAGGGGACAACAGTATCTCATGATATAGGGGACAACAGTATCTCATGAAATAGGGGACAACAGTATCTCATGAAATAGGGGACAACAGTATCTCATGAAATAGGGGACAACAGTATCTCATGAAATACGGGACAACAGTATCTCATGAAATACGGGACAACAGTGTCTCATGAAATAGGGGACAACATTATCTCATGAAATAGGGGACAACAGTATCTCATGAAATAGGGGACCACAACATCTCATGAAATAGGGGACAACAGTATCTCATGAAATAGGGGACAACAGTATCTCATGAAATAGGGGACAACAGTATCTCATGAAATAGGAGACAACAGTATCTCATGAAATAGGGGACAACAGTATCTCATGAAATAGGGGACAACAGCATCTCATGAAATAGAGGACAACAGTATCTCATGAAATAGGGGACAACAGTATCTCATGAAATAGGGGAAAACAGCTTCTCATGAAATAGGGGACAACAGTATCTCATGAAATAGGGGACAACAGCATCTCATGAAATAGAGGACAACAGTATCTCATGAAATAGGGGACAACAGTATCTCATGAAATAGAGGACAACAGTATCTCATGAAATAGGGGACAACAGCATTTCATGAAATAGGGGACAACAGTATCTCATGAAATAGGGGACAACAGCATCTCATGAAATAGGGGACAACAGTATCTCATGAAATAGGGGATAACAGTATCTCATGAAATAGGGGAAAACAGTATCTCATGAAATATGGAACAACAGTATCTCATGAAATAGGGGACAACAGTATCTCATGAAATAGGGGATAACAGCAGCTCATGAAATAGGGGACAACAGTATCTCATGAAATAGGGGACAAAATTATCTCATGAAATAGGGGACAACAGTATCGCATGAAATAGGGGACAACAGTATCTCATGAAATAGGGGACAACAGTATCTCATGAAATAGGGGACAACAGTATCTCATGAAATAGGGGACAACAGTATCTCATGAAATGGGGACAACACTATCTCATGAAATAGGGGACAACAGCATCTCATGAAATAGGGGACAACAGTATCTCATGAAATAGGGGACAACAGTATCTCATGAAATAGGGGGCAACACCTTCTCATTAAATAGGGGACAACTGTATCTCATGAAATAGGGGATAACAGTATCTCATGAAATAGGGGAAAACAGTATCTCATGAAATATGGAACAACAGTATCTCATGAAATAGGGGACAACAGTATCTCATGAAATAGGGGACAACAGCAGCTCATGAAACAGGGGACAACAGTATCTCATGAAATAGGGGACAGCATTATCTCATGAAATAGGGGACAACAGTATCTCATGAAATAGGGGACAACAGTATCTCATGAAATAGGGGACAACAGTATCTCATGAAATAGGGGACAACAGTATCTCATGAAATAGGGGACAACAGTATCTCATGAAATGGGGACAACAGTATGTCATGAAATAGGGGACAACAGTATCTCATGAAATAGGGGACAACAGTATCTTGTGAAATAGGGGACAACAGTATCTCATGAAATAGGGGACAACAGTATCTCCTGAAATAGGGGACAACATTATCTCATGAAATAGGGGACAACAGTATCTCATGAAAGAGGGGAAAACGGTATATCATGAAATAGGGGACAACAGTATCTCATGAAATAGGGCACAACGGTATCTCATGAAATAGGGGAAACAGCATCTCATGAAATAGGGGACAACAGTATCTCATGAAATAGGGGCAACTGTATCTCATGAAATTGGGGACAACAGTATCTCATGAAATGGGCGACAACAGTATCTCATGAATGAGGGGACAACGGTATCTCATAAAATGGGGGACAACAGTATCACATGAAATAGGGGACAACAGTATCTCATGAAATAGGGGACAACAGTATCTCATGAAATAGGGGACAACAGTATCTCATGAAATAGGGGACACCAGTAGCTCATGAAATAGGGGACAACAGTATCTCATGAAATACGGGACAACAGTGTCTCATGAAATAGGGGACAACAATATCTCATGAAATACGGGACAACAGTATCTCATGAAATAGGGGACAACAGTATCTCATGAAACAGGGGACAACAGTACCTCATGAAATAGGGGACCACAACATCTCATGAAATAGGGGACAACAGTATCTCATGAAATAGGGGACAACAGTATCTCATGAAGTAGGGGACAACAGCATCTCATGAAATAGGGGACAACAGTATCTCATGAAATAGGGGACCACAACATCTCATGAAATAGGGGAAACCGGTATCTCATGAAATAGGGGACAACAGTATCTCATGAAATAGGGGACAACAGTATCTCATGATATAGGGGACAACAGCATCTCATGAAATAGGGGACAACAGTATCTCATGATATAGGGGACAACAGTATCTCATGAAATAGGGGACAACAGTATCTCATGAAATAGGGGACAACAGTATCTCATGAAATAGGGGACAACAGTATCTCATGAAATACGGGACAACAGTATCTCATGAAATACGGGACAACAGTGTCTCATGAAATAGGGGACAACATTATCTCATGAAATAGGGGACAACAGTATCTCATGAAATAGGGGACCACAACATCTCATGAAATAGGGGACAACAGTATCTCATGAAATAGGGGACAACAGTATCTCATGAAATAGGGGACAACAGTATCTCATGAAATAGGAGACAACAGTATCTCATGAAATAGGGGACAACAGTATCTCATGAAATAGGGGACAACAGCATCTCATGAAATAGAGGACAACAGTATCTCATGAAATAGGGGACAACAGTATCTCATGAAATAGGGGAAAACAGCTTCTCATGAAATAGGGGACAACAGTATCTCATGAAATAGGGGACAACAGCATCTCATGAAATAGAGGACAACAGTATCTCATGAAATAGGGGACAACAGTATCTCATGAAATAGAGGACAACAGTATCTCATGAAATAGGGGACAACAGCATTTCATGAAATAGGGGACAACAGTATCTCATGAAATAGGGGACAACAGCATCTCATGAAATAGGGGACAACAGTATCTCATGAAATAGGGGATAACAGTATCTCATGAAATAGGGGAAAACAGTATCTCATGAAATATGGAACAACAGTATCTCATGAAATAGGGGACAACAGTATCTCATGAAATAGGGGATAACAGCAGCTCATGAAATAGGGGACAACAGTATCTCATGAAATAGGGGACAAAATTATCTCATGAAATAGGGGACAACAGTATCGCATGAAATAGGGGACAACAGTATCTCATGAAATAGGGGACAACAGTATCTCATGAAATAGGGGACAACAGTATCTCATGAAATAGGGGACAACAGTATCTCATGAAATGGGGACAACACTATCTCATGAAATAGGGGACAACAGCATCTCATGAAATAGGGGACAACAGTATCTCATGAAATAGGGGACAACAGTATCTCATGAAATAGGGGGCAACACCTTCTCATTAAATAGGGGACAACTGTATCTCATGAAATAGGGGATAACAGTATCTCATGAAATAGGGGAAAACAGTATCTCATGAAATATGGAACAACAGTATCTCATGAAATAGGGGACAACAGTATCTCATGAAATAGGGGACAACAGCAGCTCATGAAACAGGGGACAACAGTATCTCATGAAATAGGGGACAGCATTATCTCATGAAATAGGGGACAACAGTATCTCATGAAATAGGGGACAACAGTATCTCATGAAATAGGGGACAACAGTATCTCATGAAATAGGGGACAACAGTATCTCATGAAATAGGGGACAACAGTATCTCATGAAATGGGGACAACAGTATGTCATGAAATAGGGGACAACAGTATCTCATGAAATAGGGGACAACAGTATCTTGTGAAATAGGGGACAACAGTATCTCATGAAATAGGGGACAACAGTATCTCCTGAAATAGGGGACAACATTATCTCATGAAATAGGGGACAACAGTATCTCATGAAAGAGGGGAAAACGGTATATCATGAAATAGGGGACAACAGTATCTCATGAAATAGGGCACAACGGTATCTCATGAAATAGGGGAAACAGCATCTCATGAAATAGGGGACAACAGTATCTCATGAAATAGGGGCAACTGTATCTCATGAAATTGGGGACAACAGTATCTCATGAAATGGGCGACAACAGTATCTCATGAATGAGGGGACAACGGTATCTCATAAAATGGGGGACAACAGTATCACATGAAATAGGGGACAACAGTATCTCATGAAATAGGGGACAACAGTATCTCATGAAATAGGGGACAACAGTATCTCATGAAATAGGGGACACCAGTAGCTCATGAAATAGGGGACAACAGTATCTCATGAAATACGGGACAACAGTGTCTCATGAAATAGGGGACAACAATATCTCATGAAATACGGGACAACAGTATCTCATGAAATAGGGGACAACAGTATCTCATGAAATAGGGGACAACAGTACCTCATGAAATAGGGGACCACAACATCTCATGAAATAGGGGACAACAGTATCTCATGAAATAGGGGACAACAGTATCTCATGAAGTAGGGGACAACAGCATCTCATGAAACAGGGGACAACAGTATCTCATGAAATAGGGGACAACAGTATCTCATGAAATAGGGGACAACAGTATCTCATGAAGTAGGGGACAACAGCATCTCATGAAATAGGGGACAACAGCATCTCATGAAATAGGGGACAACAGTATCTCATGAAATAGGGGACCACAACATCTCATGAAATAGGGGAAACCGGTATCTCATGAAATAGGGGACAACAGTATCTCATGAAATAGGGGACAACAGTATCTCATGAAATAGGGGACAACAACATCTCATGAAATAGGGGACAACAATATCTCATGATATAGGGGACAACAGTATCTCATGAAATAGGGGACAACAGTATCTCATGAAATAGGGGACAACAGTATCTCATGAAATAGGGGACAACAGTATCTCATGAAATAGGGGACAACAGCATCTCATGAAATAGGGGACAACAGTATCTCATGAAATACGGGACAACAGTGTCTCATGAAATAGGGGACAACAGTATCTCAAGAAATAGGGGACAACAGTATCTCATGAAATAGGGACCACAACATCTCATGAAATAGGGGACAACAGTATCTCATGGAATAGGGGACAACAGCATCTCATGAAATAGGGGAAACAGTATCTCATGAAATAGGGAACAACATAATCTCATGAAATAGGGGACAACAGCATCTCATGAAATAGGGGACAACAGTATCTCATGAAATAGGGGACAACGGTATCTCATGAAATAGGGGACAACAGCATGTCATGAAATAGGGGACAACAGTATCTCATGAAATAGGGGACAACAGTATCTCATGAAATAGGGGACAACAGTATCTCATGAAATAGGGGGCAACACCTTCTCATTAAATAGGGGACAACTGTATCTCATGAAATAGGGGATAACAGTATCTCATGAAATAGGGGAAAACAGTATCTCATGAAATATGGAACAACAGTATCTCATGAAATAGGGGACAACAGTATCTCATGAAATAGGGGACAACAGCAGCTCATGAAACAGGGGACAACAGTATCTCATGAAATAGGGGACAGCATTATCTCATGAAATAGGGGACAACAGTATCTCATGAAATAGGGGACAACAGTATCTCATGAAATAGGGGACAACAGTATCTCATGAAATAGGGGACAACAGTATCTCATGAAATAGGGGACAACAGTATCTCATGAAATGGGGACAACAGTATGTCATGAAATAGGGGACAACAGTATCTCATGAAATAGGGGACAACAGTATCTTGTGAAATAGGGGACAACAGTATCTCATGAAATAGGGGACAACAGTATCTCCTGAAATAGGGGACAACATTATCTCATGAAATAGGGGACAACAGTATCTCATGAAAGAGGGGAAAACGGTATATCATGAAATAGGGGACAACAGTATCTCATGAAATAGGGCACAACGGTATCTCATGAAATAGGGGAAACAGCATCTCATGAAATAGGGGACAACAGTATCTCATGAAATAGGGACAACAGTATCTCATGAATGAGGGGACAACGGTATCTCATAAAATGGGGGACAACAGTATCACATGAAATAGGGGACAACAGTATCTCATGAAATAGGGGACAACAGTATCTCATGAAATAGGGGACAACAGTATCTCATGAAATAGGGGACACCAGTAGCTCATGAAATAGGGGACAACAGTATCTCATGAAATACGGGACAACAGTGTCTCATGAAATAGGGGACAACAATATCTCATGAAATACGGGACAACAGTATCTCATGAAATAGGGGACAACAGTATCTCATGAAATAGGGGACAACAGTACCTCATGAAATAGGGGACCACAACATCTCATGAAATAGGGGACAACAGTATCTCATGAAATAGGGGACAACAGTATCTCATGAAGTAGGGGACAACAGCATCTCATGAAATAGGGGACAACAGTATCTCATGAAATAGGGGACAACAGTATCTCATGAAATAGGGGACAACAGTATCTCATGAAGTAGGGGACAACAGCATCTCATGAAATAGGGGACAACAGCATCTCATGAAATAGGGGACAACAGTATCTCATGAAATAGGGGACCACAACATCTCATGAAATAGGGGAAACCGGTATCTCATGAAATAGGGGACAACAGTATCTCATGAAGTAGGGGACAACAGTATCTGATGAAATAGGGGACAACAGCATCTCATGAAATAGGGGACAACAGTATCTCATGATATAGGGGACAACAGTATCTCATGAAATAGGGGACAACAGTATCTCATGAAATAGGGGACAACAGTATCTCATGAAATAGGGGACAACAGTATCTCATGAAATAGGGGACAACATAATCTCATGAAATAGGGGACACCAGTATCTCATGAAATAGGGGACAACAGCATCTCATGAAATAGGGGACAACAGTATCTCATGAAATACGGGACAACAGTGTCTCATGAAATAGGGGACAACAGTATCTCAAGAAATAGGGGACAACAGTATCTCATGAAATAGGGACCACAACATCTCATGAAATAGGGGACAACAGTATCTCATGGAATAGGGGACAACAGCATCTCATGAAATAGGGGAAACAGTATCTCATGAAATAGGGAACAACATAATCTCATGAAATAGGGGACAACAGCATCTCATGAAATAGGGGACAACAGTATCTCATGAAATAGGGGACAACAGTATCTCATGAAATAGGGGACAACAGCATGTCATGAAATAGGGGACAACAGTATCTCATGAAATAGGGGACAACAGTATCTCATGAAATAGGGGACAACAGTATCTCACGAAATAGGGGACCACAACATCTCATGAAATAGGGGAAATCGGTATCTCATGAAATAGGGGACAACAGTATCTCATGAAATAGGGGGCAACAGTATCTCATGAAATAGGAGACAACAGTATCTCATGAAATAGGGGCAGCAGTATCTCATGAAATAGGGGACAACAGTATCTCACGAAATTGGGGACAACAGTATCTCATGAAATTGGGGACAACAGTATCTCATGAAAAAGGAGACAACAGTATCTCATGAAATAGGGGACAACAGTATCTCATGAAATAGGGGAAACAGTATCTCATGAAATAGGGAACAACATAATCTCATGAAATAGGGGACAACAGCATCTCATGAAATAGGGGACAACAGTATCTCATGAAATAGGGGACAACAGTATCTCATGAAATCGGGGCAACAGAATCTCAGGAAACAGGGGCAACAGTATCTCATGAAATAGGGGACAACAGAATCTCATGAAATAGGGGCAACAGAATCTCATGAAATAGGGGCAACAGTATCTCATGAAATTGGGGACAACAGTATCTCATGAAATAGGCGACAACAGTATCTCATGAAATAGGGGACAACAGTATCTCATAAAATGGGGGACAACAGTATCTCATGAAATAGGGGACAACATTATCTCATGAAATAGGGGACAACAGTATCTCATGAAATAGGGGCAACAGTATCTCATGAAATTGGGGACAACAGTATCTCATGAAATAGGCGACAACAGTATCTCATGAAATAGGGGACAACAGTATCTCATGAAATGGGGGACAACAATATCTCATCAAAGAGGGGACAACATTATCTCATGAAATAGGGGACAACAGTATCTCATTAAATAGGGGACAACAGCATCTCATGAAACAGGGGACAACAGTATCTCATGAAATCGTGGACAACAGTATCTCATGAAATAGGGGACAACATTATCTCATGAAATAGGGGACAAATGTATCTCATGAAATAGGGGACAACAGTATCTCATGAAATAGGGGACAACAGTATCTTGTGAAAAAGGGGACAACAGTATCTCATGAAATAGGGGACAACAGTATCTCCTGAAATAGGGGACAACAGTATCTCATGAAGTAGGGGACAACAGTATATCATGAAATAGGGGACAACAGTATCTCATGAAATAGGGGACAACAATATCTCATGAAATAGGAGACAACAGTATCTCATGAAATAGGGGACAACAGTATCTCATAAAATGGGGGACAACAGAATCTCATGAAATAGGGGACAACATTATCTCATGAAATAGGGGACAACAGTATCTCATGAAATAGGGGCAACGGTATCTCATGAAATTGGGGACAACAGTATCTCATGAAATAGGCGACAACAGTATCTCATGAAATAGGGGACAACAGTATCTCATAAAATGGGGGACAACAGTATCTCATGAAAGAGGGGACAACATTATCTCATGAAATAGGGGACAACTGTATCTCATTAAATAGGGGACAACAGTATCTCATGAAATAGGGGACAACGGCATCTCATGAAATAGGGGACAACAGTATCTCATGAAATAGGGGACAACAGTATCTCATGAAATAGGGGCAACAATATCTCATGAAATAGGGGTCAACAGTATCTCATGAAATAGGGGCAACAGTATCTCATGAAATAGGGGACAACAGTATCTCATGAAATAGGGGACAAATGTATCTCATGAAATAGGGGACAACAGTATCTCATGAAATAGGGGACAACAGTATCTTGTGAAAAAGGGGACAACAGTATCTCATGAAATAGGGGACAACAGTATCTCCTGAAATAGGGGACAACAGTATCTCATGAAATAGGGGACAACAGTATCTCATGAAATAGGGGACAACAGTATCTCCTGAAATAGGGGACAACAGTATCTCATGAAATAGGGGACAACAGTATATCATGAAATAGGGGACAACAGTATCTCATGAAATAGGGGACAACAGTATCTCATGAAATAGGAGACAACAGTATCTCATGAAATAGGGGACAACAGTGTCTCATGAAATAGGGGACAACAGTATCTCATGAAATAGGGGACAACAGTATCTCATGAAATAGGGGACAATAGTATCTCATGAAATAGGGGACAACAGCATCTCAGGAAATAGGGGACAACAGTGTCTCATGAAATAGGGGACAACAGTATCTCATGAAATAGGGGACAACGGTATCTCATGAAATAGGGGCAACTGTATCTCATGAAATTGGGGACAACAGTATCTCATGAAATAGGCGACAACAGTATCTCATGAAATAGGGGACAACAGTATCTCATGAAATGGGGGACAACAGTATCTCATGAAAGAGGGGACAACATTATCTCATGAAATAGGGGACAACAGTATCTCATTAAATAGGGGACAACAGCATCTCATGAAACAGGGGACAACAGTATCTCATGAAATCGTGGACAACAGTATCTCATGAAATAGGGGACAACATTATCTCATGAAATAGGGGACAAATGTATCTCATGAAATAGGGGACAACAGTATCTCATGAAATAGGGGACAACAGTATCTTGTGAAAAAGGGGACAACAGTATCTCATGAAATAGGGGACAACAGTATCTCCTGAAATAGGGGACAACAGTATCTCATGAAGTAGGGGACAACAGTATATCATGAAATAGGGGACAACAGTATCTCATGAAATAGGGGACAACAATATCTCATGAAATAGGAGACAACAATATGTCATGAAATAGGGGACAACAGTATCTCATAAAATGGGGGACAACAGAATCTCATGAAATAGGGGACAACATTATCTCATGAAATAGGGGACAACAGTATCTCATGAAATAGGGGCAACGGTATCTCATGAAATTGGGGACAACAGTATCTCATGAAATAGGCGACAACAGTATCTCATGAAATAGGGGACAAAAGTATCTCATGAAATAGGGGCAGCAATATCTCATGAAATAGGGGTCAACAGTATCTCATGAAATAGGGGCAACAGTATCTCATGAAATAGGGGACAACAGTATCTCATGAAATAGGGGACAAATGTATCTCATGAAATAGGGGACAACAGTATCTCATGAAATAGGGGACAACAGTATCTTGTGAAAAAGGGGACAACAGTATCTCATGAAATAGGGGACAACAGTATCTCCTGAAATAGGGGACAACAGTATCTCATGAAATAGGGGACAACAGTATCTCATGAAATAGGGGACAACAGTATCTCCTGAAATAGGGGACAACAGTATCTCATGAAATAGGGGACAACAGTATATCATGAAATAGGGGACAACAGTATCTCATGAAATAGGGGACAACAGTATCTCATGAAATAGGAGACAACAGTATCTCATGAAATAGGGGACAACAGTGTCTCATGAAATAGGGGACAACAGTATCTCATGAAATAGGGGACAACAGTATCTCATGAAATAGGGGACAATAGTATCTCATGAAATAGGGGACAACAGCATCTCAGGAAATAGGGGACAACAGTGTCTCATGAAATAGGGGACAACAGTATCTCATGAAATAGGGGACAACGGTATCTCATGAAATAGGGGCAACAATATCTCATGAAATAGGGGAAAACGGTATCTCATGAAATAGGGGAAAACAGCATCTCATGAAATAGGGGACAACAGTATCTCATGAAATAGGGGCAACAGTATCTCATGAAATAGGGGACAACAGTATCTCATGAAATAGGGGACAACAGTATCTCATGAAATAGGGGACAACGGTATCTCATGAAATAGGGGACAACGGTATCTCATGAAATAGGGGACAACAGTATCTCATGAAATAGGGGACAACAGTATCTCATGAAATAGGAGACAACAGTATCTCATGAAATAGGGGACAACAGTATCTCATGAAATAGGGGACAACAATGTCTCATGAAATGTGGGACAACAGTATCTCATGAAATAGGGGACAACAGTATCTCATGAAATAGGGGACAACAGTATCTCATGAAATAGGGGACAACAGTATATCATGAAATAGGGGACAACAGTATCTCATGAAATAGGGGACAACAGTATCTCATGAAATAGGAGACAACAGTATATCATGAAATAGGGGACAACAGTATCTCATGAAATAGGGGACAAAAGTATCTCATGAAATAGGGGACAACAGTATCTCATGAAATAGGGGAGAACAGTATCTCATGAAATAGGGGACAACATCATCTCATGAAATAGGGGACAACAATATCTCATGAAATAGGGGACAACAGTATCTCATGAAATAGGGGACAATGGTATCTCATGAAATAGGGGACAACTGTTTCTCATGAAATAGGGGACAACGGTATCTCATGAAATAGGGGAAAACAGCATCTCATGAAATAGGGGACAACTGTATCTCATGAAATATGGGCAACAGTATCTCATGAAATTGGGGACAACAGTATCTCATGAAATAGGTGACAACAGTGTCTCATGAAATAGGGGACAACAGTATCTCATGAAATAGGGGACAACAGTATCTCATGAAATAGGGGACAACAGTATCTCATGAAATAGGGGACAACTTTATCTCATGAAATAGGGGACAACAGTATCTCATGAAATAGGGGACCACAACATCTCATGAAATATGGGACAACAGTATCTCATGAAATAGGGGACAACAGTATCTCATGAAATAGAGGACAACAGTATCTCATGAAATAGGGGACAACAGTTTCTCATGAAGTAGGGGACAACAGCATCTCATGAAATAGGGGACAACAGTATCTCATGAAATAGGGGACAACAGTATCTCATGAAATAGGGGACAACGGTATCTCATGAAATAGGGGACAACAGTATCTCATGAAATAGGGGACAACAGCATCTCATGAAATTGGGGACAACAGTATCTCATGAAATAGGGGACAACAGTATCTCATGAAATAGGGGACAACAGCTTCTCATGAAATGGGGACAGCAGCATCTCCTGAAATCGGGGACAACAGTATCTCATGAAATAGGGGACAACAGTATCTCATGAAATAGGGGCAACAGTATCTCTTGAAATAGGGGACAACAGTATCTCATGAAATAGGAGACAACAGTATCTCATGAAATAGTGGACAACGGTTTCTCATGAAATAGGGGAAAACAGTATCTCATGAAATAGGGGACAACAGTATCTCATGAAATAGGAGACAACAGTATCTCATGAAATAGGGGACAACAGTATCTCATGAAATAGGGGAAAACAGTATCTCATGAAAGAGGGGACAACAGTATCTCATGAAATAGGGGACAACAGTATCTTATGAAATAGGGGACAACAGCAGCTCATGAAATAGGGGACAACAGCATCTCATGAAATAGGGGACAACATTATCTCATGAAATAGGGGACAACAGTATCTCATGAAATAGGGGACAACAGTATCTCATGAAATAGGGGACAACAGTATCTCATGAAATAGGGGACAAAAGTATCTCATGAAATAGGGGACAACAGTATCTCATGAAATAGGGGACAACAGTATCTCATGAAATAGGGGAGAACAGTATCTCATGAAATAGGGGACAACAGCATCTCATGAAATAGGGGACAACAATATCTCATGAAATAGGGGACAACAGTATCTCATGAAATAGGGGACAATGGTATCTCATGAAATAGGGGACAACTGTTTCTCATGAAATAGGGGACAACGGTATCTCATGAAATAGGGGAAAACAGCATCTCATGAAATAGGGGACAACTGTATCTCATGAAATATGGGCAACAGTATCTCATGAAATTGGGGACAACAGTATCTCATGAAATAGGGGACAACAGTATCTCATGAAATAGGGGACAACAGTATCTCATGAAATAGGGGACAACTTTATCTCATGAAATAGGGGACAACAGTATCTCATGAAATAGGGGACCACAACATCTCATGAAATATGGGACAACAGTATCTCATGAAATAGGGGACAACAGTATCTCATGAAATAGAGGACAACAGTATCTCATGAAATAGGGGACAACAGTTTCTCATGAAGTAGGGGACAACAGCATCTCATGAAATAGGGGACAACAGTATCTCATGAAATAGGGGACAACAGTATCTCATGAAATAGGGGACAACGGTATCTCATGAAATAGGGGACAACAGTATCTCATGAAATAGGGGACAACAGCATCTCATGAAATTGGGGACAACAGTATCTCATGAAATAGGGGACAACAGTATCTCATGAAATAGGGGAAAACAGCTTCTCATGAAATGGGGACCCAGCATCTCCTGAAATCGGGGACAACAGTATCTCATGAAATAGGGGACAACAGTATCTCATGAAATAGAGGCAACAGTATCTCATGAAATAGGGGACAACAGTATCTCATGAAATTGGAGACAACAGTATCTCATGAAATAGTGGACAACGGTTTCTCATGAAATAGGGGAAAACAGTATCTCATGAAATAGGGGACAACAGTATCTCATGAAATAGGAGACAACAGTATCTCATGAAATAGGGGACAACAGTATCTCATGAAATAGGGGAAAACAGTATCTCATGAAAGAGGGGACAACAGTATCTCATGAAATAGGGGACAACAGTATCTCATGAAATAGGGGAAAACAGTATCTCATGAAAGAGGGGACAACAGTATCTCATGAAATAGGGGACAACATTATCTCATGAAATAGGGGACAACATTATCTCATGAAATAGGGGACAACAGTATCTCATGAAATAGGGGACAACAGTATCTCATGAAATAGGGGACAACAGTATCTCATGAAATAGGGGACAACAGTATCTCATGAAATAGGGGACAACAGTATCTCATGAAATAGGGGACAACAGTATCTCATGAAATAGGGGACAACAGTATCTCATGAAATAGGGGACAACAGTATCTCATGAAATAGGGGACAACAGCATCTCATGAAATTGGGGACAACAGTATCTCATGAAATAGGGGACAACAGTATCTCATGAAATAGGGGACAACAGCTTCTCATGAAATGGGGACAACAGTATCTCATGAAATAGGGGACAACAGTATCTCATGAAATAGAGGACAACAGTATCTCATGAAATAGGGGACAACAGTATCTCATGAAATAGGGGCAACAGTGTCTCATGAAATAGGAGACAACAGTATCTCATGAAATAGGAGACAACAGTATCTCATGAAATAGGGGACAACAGTATCTCATGAAATAGGAGACAACAGTATCTCATGTAATAGGGGACAACAGTATCTCATGAAATAGGGGACAACAGTATCTCATGAAATAGGGGACAACAGCATCTCATGAAATTGGGGACAACAGTATCTCATGAAATAGGGGACAACAGTATCTCATGAAATAGGGGACAACAGTATCTCATGAAATAGGAGACAACAGTATTTCATGAAATAGGGGACAACAGTATCTTGTGAAATAGGGGACAACAGTATCTCATGAAATAGGGGACAACAGTATCTCATGAAATAGGGGACAACAGTATCTCATGAAATAGGGGACAACAGTATCTCATGAAATAGGGGACAACAGTATCTCATGAAATAGGGGACAACAGTATCTCATGAAATAGGGGACAACAGAATCTCATGAATTAGGGGACAACAGTATCTCATGAAAAAGGAGACAACAGTATTTCATGAAATAGGGGACAACAGTATCTTGTGAAATAGGGGACAACAGTATCTCATGAAATAGGGGACAACAGTATCTCATGAAATAAGGGACAACAGTATCTTGTGAAATAGGGGACAACAGTATCTCATGAAATAGGGGACAACAGAATCTCATGAATTAGGGGACAACAGTATCTCATGAAATAGGAGACAACAGTATATCATGAAATAGGGGACAACCGTATCTCTTGAAATAGGGGACAGCAGTATCTCATGAAATAGGGGACAACAGTATCTCATGAAATAGGGGACCACAACATCTCATGAAATATGGGACAACAGTATCTCATGAAATAGGGGACAACAATATCTCATGAAATAAGGGACAACAGTATCTCATGAAATAGGGGCAACAGTTTCTCATGAAGTAGGGGACAACAGCATCTCATGAAATAGGGGACAACAGTATCTCATGAAATAGGGGACAACAGTATCTCATGAAATAGGGGACAACAGTATCTCATGAAATAGGGGACAACAGTATCTCATGAAATAGGGGACAACAGCATCTCATGAAATTGGGGACAACAGTATCTCATGAAATAGGGGACAACAGTATCTCATGAAATAGGGGACAAATGTATCTCATGAAATAGGGGACAACAGTATCTCATGAAATAGGGGACAACAGTATCTTGTGAAAAAGGGGACAACAGTATCTCATGAAATAGGGGACAACAGTATCTCCTGAAATAGGGGACAACAGTATCTCATGAAGTAGGGGACAACAGTATATCATGAAATAGGGGACAACAGTATCTCATGAAATAGGGGACAACAATATCTCATGAAATAGGAGACAACAGTATCTCATGAAATAGGGGACAACAGTATCTCATAAAATGGGGGACAACAGAATCTCATGAAATAGGGGACAACATTATCTCATGAAATAGGGGACAACAGTATCTCATGAAATAGGGGCAACGGTATCTCATGAAATTGGGGACAACAGTATCTCATGAAATAGGCGACAACAGTATCTCATGAAATAGGGGACAACAGTATCTCATAAAATGGGGGACAACAGTATCTCATGAAAGAGGGGACAACATTATCTCATGAAATAGGGGACAACTGTATCTCATTAAATAGGGGACAACATTATCTCATGAAATAGGGGACAACGGCATCTCATGAAATAGGGGACAACAGTATCTCATGAAATAGGGGACAACAGTATCTCATGAAATAGGGGCAACAATATCTCATGAAATAGGGGTCAACAGTATCTCATGAAATAGGGGCAACAGTATCTCATGAAATAGGGGACAACAGTATCTCATGAAATAGGGGACAAATGTATCTCATGAAATAGGGGACAACAGTATCTCATGAAATAGGGGACAACAGTATCTTGTGAAAAAGGGGACAACAGTATCTCATGAAATAGGGGACAACAGTATCTCCTGAAATAGGGGACAACAGTATCTCATGAAATAGGGGACAACAGTATCTCATGAAATAGGGGACAACAGTATCTCCTGAAATAGGGGACAACAGTATCTCATGAAATAGGGGACAACAGTATATCATGAAATAGGGGACAACAGTATCTCATGAAATAGGGGACAACAGTATCTCATGAAATAGGAGACAACAGTATCTCATGAAATAGGGGACAACAGTGTCTCATGAAATAGGGGACAACAGTATCTCATGAAATAGGGGACAACAGTATCTCATGAAATAGGGGACAACAGTATCTCATGAAATAGGGGACAACAGCATCTCAGGAAATAGGGGACAACAGTGTCTCATGAAATAGGGGACAACAGTATCTCATGAAATAGGGGACAACGGTATCTCATGAAATAGGGGCAACAATATCTCATGAAATAGGGGAAAACGGTATCTCATGAAATAGGGGAAAACAGCATCTCATGAAATAGGGGACAACAGTATCTCATGAAATAGGGGCAACAGTATCTCATGAAATAGGGGACAACAGTATCTCATGAAATAGGGGACAACAGTATCTCATGAAATAGGGGACAACGGTATCTCATGAAATAGGGGACAACGGTATCTCATGAAATAGGGGACAACAGTATCTCATGAAATAGGGGACAACAGTATCTCATGAAATAGGAGACAACAGTATCTCATGAAATAGGGGACAACAGTATCTCATGAAATAGGGGACAACAGTGTCTCATGAAATGTGGAACAACAGTATCTCATGAAATAGGGGACAACAGTATCTCATGAAATAGGGGACGACAGTATCTCATGAAATAGGGGACAACAGTATATCATGAAATAGGGGACAACAGTATCTCATGAAATAGGGGACAACAGTATCTCATGAAATAGGAGACAACAGTATATCATGAAATAGGGGACAACAGTATCTCATGAAATAGGGTACAAAAGTATCTCATGAAATAGGGGACAACAGTATCTCATGAAATAGGGGAGAACAGTATCTCATGAAATAGGGGACAACATCATCTCATGAAATAGGGGACAACAATATCTCATGAAATAGGGGACAACAGTATCTCATGAAATAGGGGACAATGGTATCTCATGAAATAGGGGACAACTGTTTCTCATGAAATAGGGGACAACGGTATCTCATGAAATAGGGGAAAACAGCATCTCATGAAATAGGGGACAACTGTATCTCATGAAATATGGGCAACAGTATCTCATGAAATTGGGGACAACAGTATCTCATGAAATAGGCGACAACAGTGTCTCATGAAATAGGGGACAACAGTATCTCATGAAATAGGGGACAACAGTATCTCATGAAATAGGGGACAACAGTATCTCATGAAATAGGGGACAACTTTATCTCATGAAATAGGGGACAACAGTATCTCATGAAATAGGGGACCACAACATCTCATGAAATATGGGACAACAGTATCTCATGAAATAGGGGACAACAGTATCTCATGAAATAGAGGACAACAGTATCTCATGAAATAGGGGACAATAGTTTCTCATGAAGTAGGGGACAACAGCATCTCATGAAATAGGGGACAACAGTATCTCATGAAATAGGGGACAACAGTATCTCATGAAATAGGGGACAACGGTATCTCATGAAATAGGGGACAACAGTATCTCATGAAATAGGGGACAACAGCATCTCATGAAATTGGGGACAACAGTATCTCATGAAATAGGGGACAACAGTATCTCATGAAATAGGGGACAACAGCTTCTCATGAAATGGGGACAGCAGCATCTCCTGAAATCGGGGACAACAGTATCTCATGAAATAGGGGACAACAGTATCTCATGAAATAGGGGCAACAGTATCTCTTGAAATAGGGGACAACAGTATCTCATGAAATAGGAGACAACAGTATCTCATGAAATAGTGGACAACGGTTTCTCATGAAATAGGGGAAAACAGTATCTCATGAAATAGGGGACAACAGTATCTCATGAAATAGGAGACAACAGTATCTCATGAAATAGGGGACAACAGTATCTCATGAAATAGGGGAAAACAGTATCTCATGAAAGAGGGGACAACAGTATCTCATGAAATAGGGGACAACAGTATCTTATGAAATAGGGGACAACAGCAGCTCATGAAATAGGGGACAACAGCATCTCATGAAATAGGGGACAACATTATCTCATGAAATAGGGGACAACAGTATCTCATGAAATAGGGGACAACAGTATCTCATGAAATAGGGGACAACAGTATCTCATGAAATAGGGGACAAAAGTATCTCATGAAATAGGGGACAACAGTATCTCATGAAATAGGGGACAACAGTATCTCATGAAATAGGGGAGAACAGTATCTCATGAAATAGGGGACAACAGCATCTCATGAAATAGGGGACAACAATATCTCATGAAATAGGGGACAACAGTATCTCATGAAATAGGGGACAATGGTATCTCATGAAATAGGGGACAACTGTTTCTCATGAAATAGGGGACAACGGTATCTCATGAAATAGGGGAAAACAGCATCTCATGAAATAGGGGACAACTGTATCTCATGAAATATGGGCAACAGTATCTCATGAAATTGGGGACAACAGTATCTCATGAAATAGGCGACAACAGTTTCTCATGAAATCGGGGACAACAGTATCTCATGAAATAGGGGACAACAGTATCTCATGAAATAGGGGACAACAGTATCTCATGAAATAGGGGACAACTTTATCTCATGAAATAGGGGACAACAGTATCTCATGAAATAGGGGACCACAACATCTCATGAAATATGGGACAACAGTATCTCATGAAATAGGGGACAACAGTATCTCATGAAATAGAGGACAACAGTATCTCATGAAATAGGGGACAACAGTTTCTCATGAAGTAGGGGACAACAGCATCTCATGAAATAGGGGACAACAGTATCTCATGAAATAGGGGACAGCAGCATCTCATGAAATTGGGGACAACAGTATCTCATGAAATAGGGGACAACAGTATCTCATGAAATAGGGGACAACAGCTTCTCATGAAATGGGGACAGCAGCATCTCCTGAAATCGGGGACAACAGTATCTCATGAAATAGGGGACAACAGTATCTCATGAAATAGGGGCAACAGTATCTCATGAAATAGGGGACAACAGTATCTCATGAAATAGGAGACAACAGTATCTCATGAAATAGTGGACAACGGTTTCTCATGAAATAGGGGACAACAGTATCTCATGAAATAGGGGACAACAGTATCTTATGAAATAGGGGACAACAGCAGCTCATGAAATAGGGGACAACAGCATCTCATGAAATAGGGGACAACATTATCTCATGAAATAGGGGACAACAGTATCTCATGAAATAGGGGACAACAGTATCTCATGAAATAGGGGACAACAGTATCTCATGAAATAGGGGACAACAGTATCTCATGAAATAGGGGACAACAGTATCTCATGAAATAGGGGACAACAGAATCTCATGAATTAGGGGACAACAATATCTCATGAAATAGGAGACAACAGTATTTCATGAAATAGGGGACAACAGTATCTTGTGAAATAGGGGACAACAGTATCTCATGAAATAGGGGACAACAGTATCTCATGAAATAAGGGACAACAGTATCTTGTGAAATAGGGGACAACAGTATCTCATGAAATAGGGGACAACAGAATCTCATGAATTAGGGGACAACAGTATCTCATGAAATAGGAGACAACAGTATTTCATGAAATAGGGGACAACAGTATCTCATGAAATAGGAGACAACAGTATCTCATGAAATAGAAGACAACAGTCTTTCATGAAATAGGGGACAACAGTATCTTGTGAAATAGGGGACAACAGTATCTCGTGAAATAGGAGACAACAGTATTTCATGAAATAGGGGACAACAGTATCTTGTGAAATAGGGGACAACAGCATCTCATGAAATAGGGGACAACAGTATCTCATGAAATAGGAGACAACTGTATCTCATGAAATAGGGGACAACAGTATCTCATGAAATAGGGGACAACAGTGTCTCATGAAATAAGGGACAACAGTGTCTCATGAAATAGGGGACAACAGTATCTCATGAAATAGGGGACAACAGTATCTCATGAAATAGGGGACAACAGTATATCATGAAATAGGGGAGAACAGTATCTCATGAAATAGGGGACAACAGTATCTCATGAAATAGGAGACAACAGTATCTCTTGAAATAGGGGACAACAGTATCTCATGAAATAGGGGACAACCGTATCTCTTGAAATAGGGGACAACAGTGTCTCATGAAATAGGGGACAACGGTATCTCATGAAATAGGGGACAACAGTATCTCATGAAATAGGGGACAACAGTATCTCATGAAATAGGGGACAACAGTATATCATGAAATAGGAGACAACAGTATCTCATGAAATAGGGGACAACAGTATCTCATGAAATAGCAGACAACAGTATATCATGAAATAGGGGACAACAGTATCTCATGAAATAGGGGACAACAGTATCTCATGAAATAGGGGACAACAGTATCTCATGAAATAGGGGACAACAGTATCTCATGAAATAGGGGACAACAGCATCTCATGAAATAGGGGACAACAGTATTTCATGAAATAGGGGGCAACAGTATCTCATGAAATAGGGGACAATGGTATCTCATGAAATAGGGGACAACTGTTTCTCATGAAATAGGGGACAACGGTATCTCATGAAATAGGGGAAAACAGCATCTCATGAAATAGGGCACAACTGTAGCTCATGAAATATGGGCAACAGTATCTCATGAAATTGGGGACAACAGTATCTCATGAAATAGGCGACAACAGTATCTCATGAAATAGGGGACAACAGTATCTCATGAAATAGGGGACCACAACATCTCATGAAATATGGGACAACAGTATCTCATGAAATAGGGGACAACAGTATCTCATGAAATAGGGGACAACAGTATCTCATGAAATAGGGGACAACAGTTTCTCATGAAGTAGGGGACAACAGCATCTCATGAAATAGGGGACAACAGTATCTCATGAAATACGGGACAACAGTATCTCATGAAATAGGGGACAACAATATCTCATGAAATAGGGGACAACAGTATCTCATGAAATAGGGGACAACAGTGTCTCATGAAATAGGGGACAACAGCATCTCATGAAATTGGGGACAACAGTATCTCATGAAATAGGGGACAACAGTATCTCATGAAATAGGGGACAACAGCTTCTCATGAAATGGGGACAACAGTATCTCATGAAATAGGGGACAACAGTATCTCATGAAATAGGGGACAACAGTATCTCATGAAATAGGGGCAACAGTATCTCATGAAATAGGGGACAACAGTATCTCATGAAATAGGAGACAACAGTATCTCATGAAATAGTGGACAACGGTTTCTCATGAAATAGGGGAAAACAGTATCTCATGAAATAGGGGACAACAGTATCTCATGAAATAGGAGACAACAGTATCTCATGAAATAGGGGACAACAGTATCTCATGAAATCGGGGACAACATTATCTCATGAAATAGGGGACAACAGTATCTCATGAAACAGGGGACAACAGTATCTCATGAAATAGGGGACAACAGTATCTCATGAAATAGGGGACAACAGCAGCTCATGAAATAGGGGACAACAGCATCTCATGAAATAGGGGACAACATTTTCTCATGAAATAGGGGACAACAGCAGCTCATGAAATAGGGGACAACAGCATCTCATGAAATAGGGGACAACAGTATCTTATGAAATAGGGGACAACAGCAGCTCATGAAATAGGGGACAACATTATCTCATGAAATAGGGGACAACAGTATCTCATGAAATAGGGGACAACAGTATCTCATGAAATAGGGGACAACAGTATCTCATGAAATAGGGGACAACAGTATCTCATGAAATAGGGGACAACAGTATCTCATGAAATAGGGGACAACAGTATCTCATGAAATAGGGGACAACAGAATCTCATGAAATAGGGGACAACAGTATCTCATGAAATAGGGGACAACAGTATGTCATGAAATAGGGAACAACAGTGTCTCATGAAATAGGGGACAACAGTATCTCATGAAATAGGGGACAACAGTATCTCATGAAATAGGGGACAACAGTATCTCATGAAATAGAGGACAACATTATCTCATGAAATAGGGGACAACAGTATCTCATGAAATAGGGGACAACAGTATCTCATGAAATAGGGGACAACAGTATCTCATGAAATAGGGGACAACAGTATCTCATGAAATAGGGGACAACAGTATCTCATGAAATAGGGGACAACAGTATCTCATGAAATAGGGGACAACAGAATCTCATGAAATAGGGGACAACAGTATCTCATGAAATAGGGGACAACAGTATGTCATGAAATAGGGAACAACAGTGTCTCATGAAATAGGGGACAACAGTATCTCATGAAATAGGGGACAACAGTATCTCATGAAATAGGGGACAACAGTATCTCATGAAATAGGGGACAACAGTATATCATGAAATAGGGGACAACAGTATCTCATGAAATAGGGGACAACAGTATCTCATGAAATAGGAGACAACAGTATCTCATGAAATAGGGGACAACAGTATCTCATGAAATAGTGGACAACCGTATCTCATGAAATAGGGGACAACAGTATCTCATGAAATAGGAGACAACAGTATCTCATGAAATAGGGGACAACGGTATCTCATGAAATAGGGGACAACAGTATCTCATGAAATCGGGGACAACAGTATCTCATGAAATAGGGGACAACAGTATATCATGAAATAGGGGCCAACAGTATCTCATGAAATAGGGGACAACAGTATCTCATGAAATAGCAGACAACAGTATATCATGAAATAGGGGACAACAGTATCTCATGAAATAGGGGACAACAGTATCTCATGAAATAGGGGACAACAGTATCTCATGAAATAGGGGACAACAGCATCTCATGAAATAGGGGACAACAGTATCTCATGAAATAGGGGACAACAGTATCTCATGAAATAGGGGACAATGGTATCTCATGAAATAGGGGGCAACTGTTTCTCATGAATTAGGGGACAACGGTATCTCATGAAATAGGGGAAAACAGCATCTCATGAAATAGGGGACAACTGTATCTCATGAAATATGGGCAACAGTATCTCATGAAATTGGGGACAACAGTATCTCATGAAATAGGCGACAACATTATCTCATGAAATAGGGGACAACAGTATCTCATGAAATAGGGGACAACAGTATCTCATGAAATAGGGGACAACAGTATCTCATGAAATAGGGGACAGCAGTATCTCATGAAATAGGGGACAACAGTATCTCATGAAATAGGGGACCACAACATCTCATGAAATATGGGACAACAGTATCTCATGAAATAGGGGACAACAATATCTCATGAAATAAGGGACAACAGTATCTCATGAAATAGGGGCAACAGTTTCTCATGAAGTAGGGGACAACAGCATCTCATGAAATAGGGGACAACAGTATCTCATGAAATAGGGGACAACAGTATCTCATGAAATAGGGGACAACAGTATCTCATGAAATAGGGGACAACAGTATCTCATGAAATAGGGGACAACAGCATCTCATGAAATTGGGGACAACAGTATCTCATGAAATAGGGGACAACAGTATCTCATGAAATAGGGGACAACAGCTTCTCATGAAATGGGGACAACAGTATCTCATGAAATAGGGGACAACAGTATCTCATGAAATAGAGGACAACAGTATCTCATGAAATAGGGGACAACAGTATCTCATGAAATAGGGGCAACAGTGTCTCATGAAATAGGAGACAACAGTATCTCATGAAATAGGAGACAACAGTATCTCATGAAATAGGGGACAACAGTATCTCATGAAATAGGAGACAACAGTATCTCATGAAATAGGGGACAACAGTATCTCATGAAATAGGGGACAACAGTATCTCATGAAATAGGGGACAACAGCATCTCATGAAATTGGGGACAACAGTATCTCATGAAATAGGGGACAACAGTATCTCATGAAATAGGGGACAACAGTATCTCATGAAATAGGAGACAACAGTATTTCATGAAATAGGGGACAACAGTATCTTGTGAAATAGGGGACAACAGTATCTCATGAAATAGGGGACAACAGTATCCCATGAAATAGGGGACAACAGTATCTCATGAAATAGGGGACAACAGTATCTCATGAAATAGGGGACAACAGTATCTCATGAAATAGGAGACAACAGTATTTCATGAAATAGGGGACAACAGTATCTTGTGAAATAGGGGACAACAGTATCTCATGAAATAGGGGACAACAGTATCTCATGAAATAGGGGACAACAGTATCTCATGAAATAGGGGACAACAGTATCTCTTGAAATAGGAGACAACAGTATCTCATGAAATAGGGGACAACAGTATCTCTTGAAATAGGAGACAACAGTATCTCATGAAATAGGGGACAACAGTATCTCTTGAAATAGGGGACAACAATTTCTCATGAAATAGGGGACAACAGTATCTCATGAAATAGGGGACAACAGTGTCTCATGAAATAGGGGACAACAGTATCTCATGAAATAGGGGACAACAGTACCTCATGAAATAGGGGACAACAGTATCTCATGAAATAGGGGACAACAGTATATCACGAAATAGGGGACAACAGTATCTCATGAAATAGGGGACAAATGTATCTCATGAAATAGGAGACAACAGTATCTCATGAAATAGGGGACAACAGTATCTCATGAAATAGGGGCAACAGTATCTCATGAAATAGGGGACAACAGTATCTCATGAAATAGGGGACAACAGTATCTCATGAAATAGGGGCAACAGTATCTCATGAAATAGGGGACAACAGTATCTCATGAAACAGGGGATAACAGTATCTCATGAAATAGGGGCAACAGTATCTCATGAAATAGGGGCAACAGTATCTCATGAAATAGGGGACAACAGTATCTCATGAAATAGGGAAAAAAAGTATCTCATGAAATACAGGACAACAGCATCTCATGAAATAGGAGACAACAGTATCTGTAAAAGTGCTGTTATATCACATCACGGGACAGGCAGAGCCATTGTTGACCAGCCATGGTTCAGTGGTAGCACTTTCGTCTCTGAGTCAGAAGGGTTATGGATTTAAGTCCCACTTCAGAGACTTGAGCACTAATTCCAAGCTGACACTCCAATGCTGTACTAAGTGAGTGCTGCACTGTCAGAGGTGCCTTCTTGCTGATGAGGTGTTAAACTGAGGCCCCATCTGCTCTCACAGGTGGACGTAAACGATCCCATGGCACTATTTTGAAGAATAGCAGGGGAGATCTCCCGAGTCTCCTGGCCAATACTTTACCCTCAAACAACAGCACTGAAATAAATTATCTGTTTTTTCATTGCTGTTTGTGGGATCTTGCTGTGTGCAAATTTGCTTCTGTGTTTCCCACATTACAACAGTGACTACACTTCAAAAGTACTTCATTGGTTGTAAAGTGGTTTGGGATGTCCTGAGGTCGAGAAAGGCGCTATATAAATGAGTGTTTTTTCTTTAATACTATAGGCCCTAGAAGGACAAGGGCAGCAGGCGCATGGGAACACCACCACCTCCAAGTTCCCCTCCAAGTTACACACCATCTTTACTTAGAAGTATAGCGCCGATCCTTCATCGTCGCTGAGTCATAATCCTGGAACTCCCTCCCTAACAGCACTGTGGGAGCACCTTCACCACACGGACTGCAGCGGTTCAAGAAGGCGGCTCACCACCACTTTCTGAAGGGCAATTAGGGATGGGCAATAAATGCTGGCCTTGCCAGTGATGCCCACATCCCACAAATGAATAAAAAAACAGGCCCTATATATATTATATGATGATGATTATAGGTTAGCACATTGCTGATGCCCTAACTATAATCTTCCAAAGTTCTCTCGATTCAGGAATCGTTCCTTTAGATTGGAAAATTGCACATGTCACTCTGCTATTTAAGAATGGCGAGAGAGGGAAACCAGGGAATTATAGACCAGTTAGCCTAACATCTGTGTTCAGGAAATTATAGAGTCAATTATTAAGGAAAGGGTGACTGAACACCTTGAAAATTTTCAGTTGATCAGAGAGAGCCAGCATGGATTTCTAAAAGGTAGCTCATGCCTGACAAACCTGATTGAATTTTTTGAAGAGGTGACTAAATTAGTGGACAAGGGAATGTCTATGGACTTCCAGAAGCATTTGATAAAGTCCCGAAAAACAGACTGTTAACTAAGTAATTGAAGGCAAATTATTGACCTGGTTAGGAAATTGGCTGAGCGGCAGGAGACAGGCAGTAGGGATAATGGGCAGGTACTCAAATTGACAGGATGTGACTAGTGGTGTCCCGCAGGGATCTGTGTTGGGACCGCAACTATTCACAACATTTATTAACGACTTAGATAATGGCATAGAAAGCCATACATCCAAATTTGCCGATGACACAAAGATAGGCGGCAGTGTAGGCAGTGTAAATGAAAGCATAAAATTACAAAAGGATATCGACAGATAAGTGAATGGGCAAAACTGTGGCAAATGGATTTCAATGTAGGCAAATGTGAGGTCCTCCACTTTGGACCTAAACAGGATAGAGCAGGGTACTTTCTAAATGGTGAAAAGCTATAAATAGTGGAGGTCCAAAGAGACTTGGGGGTCCAGGTACATGGATCATTAAAATGTTATGAACAGGTACAGAAAATAATCAAAAAGGCTAATGGAATGTTGGCCTTTATATCTAGAGGACTAGAATACAAGCGGGTAGAAATTATGCCGCATCTGTACAAAACCCTGGTTAGACCACACCTGGAGCACTGAGAGCAGTTCTGGGCAGCACACCTTAGGAAGGATATATTGGCCTTGGAGGGAGTGCAGCGTAGGTTTACCAGAATGATACCCGGACTTCAAGGGTTAAGTTATGAGGAGAGATTACACAAATTAGGGTTGTATTCCCTAGAATTTAGAAGATTAAGGGGTGATCTGATCAAAGTTTTCAAGATATTAAGGGGAACTGATAAGGTAGATAGTGAGAAACTATTTCTGCTGGTTAGGGATTCTGGGAATAGGGGGCATAGTCTGAAAATTAGAGCCAGACCTTTCAGGAGTGAAATTAGGAAACACTTCTACACACAAAGGGTGGTAGAAGTTTGGAACTCTCTTCTGCAAATGGTGATTTATGCTAGATCAATTGTTAATTTTAAATCTGAGATCGATAGATTTTAGTTAACCAATGGTATTAAGGAATATGGGCCAAAGGTGGGTATATGGAGTTAGGTCGCAGATCAGTCATGGTCTCATTGAATGGCGGAAGAGGCTCGAGGGGTTGAATGGCCTACTCCTGTTCCTGTGTTCCTCTGTTATCGGGGTAATTTTATGAGTGCACACTGAGAGGAACCTCACCCGTTGACACTGCAGATCAATGGGCAATGTGCCAGCAATTCCCCAAAGCGTGTTGCTGGTGAGCATGGTTCCTTCTGCCAGCGCCTACTAGGAAAGCCAGTCCCTATATACAGAACAAGGGCTGGGAGTGCATTGCAGGGCTTCAACTTGTTAAGCTGTTGTGAACCATGAAATTAACCTTTGAGTCCATTACCTGAACCCTAGCCTTAAAGGGGCACTGTCTTGGTAAAGTATTTTGCCAATTTTATTCTTGCAGACTAGGATAAGCCAGAAAACTGGTCCATCATTTCTGCCATGGCAAAGGGAGTGAGACAGAGAAAAGGACTTGAGTCACAGCTAGAGTCAGCGCAGACCATTCTTGTAACTTGAGAGGGAGGAGAAAAGAACACAGCAGAGAGAGCTTGGAATAGATAATAAAGGATTAAGAAGGGACAATAAAAAGGGTGCCAGGACAGACAAGGTTAATAGAACTGGAGGACACAACAGTGGTCAAAAGTGGATCTAGGATCAGGAAAACAGAATTTAATATATAGCTTAAATAATGAACCCTACTGTGTAAAGATCATTAAGGCCTCCATTGAAAACCTAGAAGAGAACGAGAGAGTGAGAAAGAAGAAAGTTATGGAAACTAGAGAGAAAGGGTAAAAGAGAAAGAAGAAGGGAAGGAAGAGTTTTCAGGAGCCCACCCAAGCAGTGCCAAATCCATCTGTGAGACAGAAACACCAGAAGGATAGATCTCGGGGTGGGTTAACAAGAACAAACTATACAGGAGAGAACAAGTCAGGGTTTTGGGAATAATAAGGATGGTTAAATCATTCTGCTGGAGGACAGAGCTCACAGAGTGGATGAGGGTGAAGAGGATGAGGAGGACTGTGGAAGGTTACTCTGCTCACAGAATCTTAACCGCCTGTGAGAATATAATGCAAAGAAGAACTTGCATCAGATTGCTGCAGAAAGCGATGCAGTGGAGGATCTGTGTTATCAGCTACGAGCCTACACCTGCAGACTGGGCTTCATCGCCGCAGCTCCTGAATTCTTTTCACTACACATGGAGGATCAATAAATTGTTTGCTCTCTTCGAGAATGGCTGGTGGAATTCCAGTCAATTATTCAGTGAAAAGGTTCAGAATGTACCTCTGCCATTTTGCGGCTTATACAGTCCTGAGAAACAACAACAACTTGCATTTATATCTCGCCTTTAACGCAGTAAAACATCCCAAGGCGCTTCACAGTGACATAAATTGACACCGAGCCAAAGAAGGAGACATTAGGGCAGGTGAGCAAAAGTTTGGCCAAAGAGGTAGGTTTTAAGGAGCGCCTTCAAGGAGTAGAGAGAGAGGTGGCGAGGCGGAGAAGTTTAGGGAGGGAAGTCCAGAGGTTGGAGCCGTAGCCAAGCGGGTAAAGCTGTCAGTGGTGGATGGCTTCTAACTAGGATAACTGCTTCACCTCAGAGTTGGTGTTTTGTTCAGAATTTAATTGGAAAAATAACCTGTTAACATCTGGTCACACAGCTCCTGAACTGGAACTCAACATTCTAAGAATTCGGCTCTTACAGAATATTTGGATGAGCACATCTCCTTACAGACATGTTGCTTTTTTGCTCCTTGGTCTCCCTTCCAGTCCTGAAGGTGCTGACTGTTGTCGGGCTACAGTTCCATAGCCTCCAACCCGCTGATCATCTCCCCCCTCCACCTTCCCGGAATTATCGTAGGCCCTAGGCCAGTGTTCCAGCCGGCCGATTTTGCTCCTCCCCGCGACCAGTGAATTGCCTCTCATAGCACGACTATTGCTCACAGTCAACCGGTCACTTTCTGGTGACACAAGAGAACCAAACATCTCATGGTCCTCTTGCCCCTCGGCTTCGACACAAACACATCTCCAGGTCCAGGATTGGCTGATTTCAAGCCCCAAATGAGCTGAGGCCAATCGAAGTGTCCCAACTGCTGTCCAGATGAGATTGGCTGACTCGGCACAGGTCAGAGATTGAACTTTGAACCTTCATGGTCTGCATGGCACAGTAACACACGGTGCACTTACACAATTAACCATTAGGGGACTCAAGTAACATGCTTTTGGAGTCATTCATGTGGAGAAGATTTTCCTCTTTTGCCCTTGGGGTTAATCGCCTGGGCCCAGCACGTAGAGGAAAGCCCGGGGGATGGGAAGGAGAGAATCACACGGCTGTAATGGAGCCCACCTAAGTTGGCGCCTATTAATTTGCATGGATGGAACAATCATGCTCGATTTGTTACTGATGTGGGCCTCACTCTGCCTGATGTTCCTTCAAGCAGCATGCGATTATTTATCACCAAACACAAAAGAGGAACATTTAACCCATAATGTTTTTGGATAGCTCAGTTAAATATTCTGGGAGGGGAAACTCAGAATTCCGCCAAAATGTGGGACACAATCAAATCAAAATCAAATCAAATCAACTTTTATTGTCATTGTTAGTGCACAAGTGCAGTACAACGAAATGTAGGCTTGCGGCTCCAGAGAGTGTACATTTGGATTAAGACATTTAAACATTCAACATACATTTGGCTTGTAGTATATTAACATAAATATAACCATAATAAAGTGCATTGGCAGATGTGCAGGCTTTAGAGTTTATTTGTGGAGTTCAGTAGGATGACAGCCCTGGGAAAGAAGCTGTTCCTAAATCTGGTCGTACGGGTGCGAATGCATCTGTAGCATCTCCCAGATGGCAGGAGGGCGAACAGACTGTGGCTGGGGTGGGTAGGGTCTTTGATGATGGACCGTGACCTCCGTAGACAGCGTTTCTGGTATATGTGCTCTATGGTCGGTAGCCGGGTGCCGGTAATGCGTTGGGCAGTTTTGACTACCCACTGCAGGGTGTTCCGGTCATAGTAGCTACAGCTGCCATACCATACTGTGATACAGATTGTCAGGATGCTCTCTATAGTGCAGCGGTAAAAGTTAGAGAGGATCAGGGGTGACAGATTACATCCCTTCAGCCTCCTTAGGAAATATAGGCGCTGCTGGGCCTTCTTCACCAGAGAGGAGGTGTTGAGGGACCAGGAGAGGTCTTCCGTGATCAAATCAAATCAAATCAAATCAACTTTTATTGTCATTGTTAGTGCACAAGTGCAGTACAACGAAATGTAGGCTTGCGGCTCCCGAGAGTGTACAATTTGGATTAGGACACTTAAACATTTCAACATACATTTGTACATATATATTAGCATAAATATGACCATAATAAAGTGCATCGGCAGATGTGCAGGCTTTAGTGTTTATTTGTGGAGTTCAGTAGGATGACAGCCCTGGGAAAGAAGCTGCTCCTAAATCTGGTCATACGGGTGCGAATGCATCTGTAGCGTCTTCCAGATGGTAGGAGGGCGAACAGACTGTGGCTGGGGTGGGTAGGGTCTTTGATGATGGACCGTGCCCTCCGTAGGCAGCGTTTCTGATATATATGTTCTATGGTCGGTAGCCGGGTGCCGGTAATGCGTTGGGCAGTTTTGACTACCCGCTGCAGGGCTTTCCGGTCATGGGAGCTACAGCTGCCGTACCATACCGTGATACAGTTTGTCAGGATGCTCTCTATAGTGCAGCGGTAGAAGTTACAGAGGATCGGGGGTGACAGATTACATCCCTTCAGCCTCCTCAAGAAATATAGGCGCTGCTGGGCCTTCTTCACCAGAGAGGAGGTGTTGAGGGACCAGGAGAGGTCTTCCGTGATGTGGACTCCGAGGAACTTAAAGCTGGCCACCCTTTCCACCTCCGCCCCATTGATGTGGATGGGGGTGTGACTTCCGCCTTTGGACTTCCTGAAGTCCACGATTATTTCCTTTGTTTTCTTGGTGTTAAGGGCCAGGTTGTTGTCGGCGCACCACTTCACGAGATGCTGGACCTCCTCCCTGTAGGCTGACTCATCGTTGTTGGTGATCTGGCCTACTACCGTGGTGTCATCTGCAAACTCGATGATGGTGTTGGAACCATTAACAGCCACACAGTCGTGGGTGAAGAGGGAGTAGAGGAGGGGGCTGAGCACACATCCTTGTGGGGCCCCCGTGTTCAGGGTCAGGGGGGTGGAGGTGTGGTTACCTAATTTGACAGACTGGGGTCTGTTTGTTAGGAAGTCCAGGGTCCAGTTGCAGAGGGAAGTGTTCAGGCCAAGTGTTTGGAGTTTGGTGGCCAGCTTGTTGGGGACGATAGTGTTGAATGCTGAGCTGTAGTCTATAAACAACATTCTGATGTAGGTCTCCTTACCATCTAGGTGATTCAGTGCCGAGTGTAGAGCAGTAGTGATTGCATCCTCCGTTGATCTGTTTGCCCGATAGGCAAACTGGTGTTGGTCAAGGGAGGCAGGAACACTGGCTTTGATGTGGGCTAAGACCAGTCTCTCGAAACACTTCATTATGATGGGTGTGATAGTCGTTCAGACACGTCACAGCCACTTGTTTAGGCACAGGAATGATGGTGGCGGTCTTGAAGCATGTAGGGACTACTGCCTGGGCCAATGACAGGTTGAAGATGGCGGTGAAGACATCAGCCAGCTGATCAGCACATTCCTTGAGTACCCGTCCAGGGATGCTATCCGGTCCAGTGGCCTTTCGTGTGTTCACTCTGCGTAGAGCGCCCCTTACGTCGGAGGTCGACAGAGTGAGCACCTGGTCTTCTGGGGGTGGCAAGGCTTTGGTAGCCGGCTCCTTGTTGTCCCTGTCGAAGCGAGCGTAGAAGTTGTTAAGGGAGGCGTCGCTGACCGGGGGACTGGTGTTTTTGCCCTTGTAGTCAGTGATGGCCTGGATGCCTTGCCACATGCGCCGGGGGTCCGAGTTGTTGCGGAAGTGATCCTCTATCCGCAGTGTCTGTTTCCATTTGGCAGTCCTGATACCCTTTTTTAGGTTGGTCCTAGCTGCTCTGTAAGCCGCCGCGTCGCCAGATTTAAATGCTGCGTCACGTGCTTTCAACAGTGAGCGGACCTCTCCGTTCATCCAGGGTTTCTGGTTGGGGTATGACTGTTGTGTATGTAATATGTGTGCTACTTTAAACCTATGGACAGGACTGCACTACTTGTAGGGCATAGTGATATGCAGTACCACTCCTGGCCATAGGGGTATAAATAGTACTGTGGGTACTGATCTCCCCTCAGTTCCCGCCTGTGGGCATGAAGTAAAGACCTACGTGTAGTCCCTACCTCCAACCAGTAAAGACCTGTTTGAGTTATACGTTTAAGTCTTTGTGTTAATTGTTCAATACAATACACATACTTAACAATGACCTGATATTTTTGTGGGTCGTGACGACCTCAACGCAGCTGTTGATGTAGAATAGCACTGTGGATGCGTATTCCTCGATGTCATTGTGGGCAAACATGCCCCAATCAGTGCATTCGAAGCAATCCTGAAGCTCCGATACTGCCCCCTCTGGCCATACTTTCACTGCTCTCATTGATGTTCTCTCTCTTTTGATGAGCGGTTTGTATGCCGGGGCTAGAAACAGGGAGAGGTGGTCAGACTTCCCAAGGTGGGGGCAGGGAATGGCCTTGTAAGCGTCTACAATGCTCGTGTAGACTTGATCCAGTGTGTTCTCCCCTCTTGTGGGGCAGGAGACATTCTGGTGGAATTTCGGTAGTACAGTTTTTAGGTTTGTGTGATTGAAGTCCCCCGCGATGATAAAAGCTCCGTCTGGGTGCGCAGTTTGTTGTTCGCTGATGGCCCTGTAGAGGTCCTTCAGTGCTAGTTTGGCATTAGCGTGTGGTGGGATGTAGACCGCAGTGATGATAACATTCATGAATTCCCGAGGCAGGTAGAAGGGTCTGCACCTTACCATGAGGAATTCCAAATCAGCCGAGCAGGATCTATCGATTATGTCCGTGTTAGTGCACCAGGCATTGTTGGTGTAAATGCACAAACCGCCTCCCTTGCTCTTACCGGAGTCTGCAGTTCTGTCGGCGCGGAAGACCGTGCGTCCTTCTAGTTGTATGGTGGTGTCAGGGATGCCATTGTTCAGCCAGGTTTCTGTGAAGATCATGGCGCAGCATTCCTTTGTCCTTTTCTGTGTGGTGAGATCCAGTTTGATCTCATCCATTTTGTTCTCCAGTGACCTGACGTTGGCCAGGAAAATACTTGGGAGGGCGGGTTTGTGTGGGGACCTCTTCAGCCTGTTTTGGATCCCTGCTCTCTTACCCCGCTTCTGCTTGCGTTCCCTGCGCGGTCTGCGCTGACTTCCGGCTGGGGAAGGACGCCACGCTGGTCCCAGGGGTCTGGCGATGTCGGGAGGCAGATCGATGTCGCCGAATTCAAGCTTCACACAGTCGGCCCCGATGCCTAGGAGCGTCTGCCGGCTGTACAGTAGGTCAGCCTTTAATTCCCGGATCAGCAGAGTCCAGAAGAGACTCAGGAGGAGGGTGAAACCGTTCAGTCTCGGGAGAGACAAAGCCGCTGCGTCCGTGCGCGCCGCCATTTTGGATGTGGACTCCGAGGAACTTAAAGCTGTCCACCCTTTCCACCACAGCCCCATTGATGTGGATGGGGGTGTGACTTCCGCCTTTGGACTTCCTGAAGTCCACAATGATTTCTTTTGTTTTCTTGGTGTTAAGGGCTAATGTGCTAATAGCTACTTTTAGGACTTCTAAGCTGAATGTGCTGATGGAACAATCAGCTACAGTCGGAGATTATGTGATGGGTGACAAAGTTAGTGAGGGACCCTCCTCATTGGGAGTTTGTTGTTTGCAAGCCACAAATTTCTGTGTGCCAATTTTCAAATGGCACCATAAAGATCATGGCAAATCAGATTTAACCTCCTGTGCTTCCTTTTCCTGTTCTAAGGGGCTGCATTACGTATGAAGGAAGGCCATAAGTGATCTAGATCCTCCAAGCACTGCAGTTTGGCAATGCTCCTTGCCAGCACTTTTCTCATTGATCCTTATAACAAGAGCTTTGTCATGATCGTGGGTGATACTAAAGCACTCCCTCAGAACTGCACTGGGAGTGCCAGCCCAGATTATGTGCTCAAGTCTCTGGACTGGGACTTAGAACTCAGATCCTCTGACTCAGAGGTGAGATTGCTACCAACTGAGCCATGGCTGACACTTGGGTTAATAGGGAATCGGACCGTGGACCTTCTGGTCTGTGTGACTTAGTGCTACACTGGGCAGTGCCATTAGCCACCAGCCCATTGGGAAAACTATGGCTTTTTAAAATGACTGAGTCAAGGCTGACACCCAAATACACCACATCCACTGGTTCTCCTTTATCTATTCTACCAGTTACATCCTCGTGCACCAGTCGCTGAAGGTAAGCATGCAAGTGCAGCAGGCGGTTAAGAAGGCAAATGGTATGTTGGCCTTCGTAGCTAGAGGATTTGAGTACAAGAACAAGGATGTCGTGCTGCAGTTGTACAGGGCCTTGGTGAGACCACACCTTGAGTATTGTGTGCAGTTTTGGTCGCCTTATCTGAGGAAGGATGTTCTTGCCATGGAGGGAGTGCAGCGAAGATTCACCAGACTGATACCTGGGATGGCAGGGATGACGTATGAGGAGAGATTGGTTCGATTGGGCTTATACTTGCTGGAGTTTAGAAGAATGAGAGGGGATCTCATCGAAACTTATAAAATTCTAACAGGGCTGGACAGACTAGATGCAGGAAGGATGTTCCCGATGGCGGGGGAGTCCAGAACCAGGGGTCACAGCCTAAAGATAAGGGGTAAGCCATTTAGGACTGAGATGAGGAGGAATTTCTTCACCCAGAGAGTGGTGTACCTGTGGAATTCTCTACCACAGATGGCAGTTGAGGCCAATTCATTAAATATATTCAAGAAGGAATTGGATATATTTCTTAAGGCTAAAGGGATCAAGGGATATGGGGAGAAGGCAGGGACAGGGTACTGAATTTGGATGATCAGCCATGATCTCATTAAATGGCGGAGCAGGCTTGAGGGGCCGAATGGCCTACTCCTGCTCCTATCTTCTATGTTTATACTGATTGCACCATCTCATCCTTTCCCCCGACTCCAAGCCATCCTCAACATTCCTCCCCTCTGCGAAATCATCAGGCGTCAACTGATTACTACTTCCCAATTGACCTGCTATTTCATTTTGCACTTTTCAATATCAGTGGTGTCTTGCACTGTCAGCTTTGGCCCCGTCCCTCAGTTTCCCAATAGTAAAAGGAACCATAGAAAATAAGACATTTCATTATTAGCCACCCCTCCACTAAGCAAAGACGACCAAATGAGGTGCCAACTGCATCTGCAGCGATACATACTGGCACGGTCAAACCTGCTGCATTGTAAAATATTTCAACGGGAAAAGAGATACTCTTGACAAAGGCAAGTTACAACAGTCAGAATGTGCCCAGAGCAGCACACTGTGTCTGCTGTTTGATGGACACGGCAGGACAGGATTAATGAGAGTGACTTTCCTTGACTAAGTATATCAATTTGCAATAATCTAATCAACATGCAAAGGATTTCAAGTCTGGTCAAGTACAATTGATGATTATTTAAAATATGTCGGTAAGATTCTTTTTGCTCTGCATTTTTCTTTGCCTGTTTTGCATCAAGATTCAGAGCCATATGAAATACTGACAGGAGAAGGCCATTCGCTGGCCTTATTCCAACTTACCCCAGGCATTTGGAAGTTACGCAGTCAAAAAGGTGAGACTTTAAAAACTGCTTGTGAAAGTGATTGGAGTGGATTCACAGCCAGGACCTACAGTCAGTGCTGCACACCTCAGCCCTGAAAATCCGTGGGGAATTCACCGGTCTCCAGCCATCACTCCTGCAGGAGACTGGAGGAATCCACCGGAAAGCGCAAGGACCGGGTCTCTGCTGTTTCTGGGATGTTCCGGCCTGCCTTGCAAGGGGCGATACCTCCAAATGTCATCAAGGAGGTGGAGATAACCTCAGGTGGGATTTCCCTGGCTGATTGGGGAGCTGGCGTAGTACTAGAGGCTGGTAGGCCCAGTGAGATGGTGCATACCGGACCCTAGGTAAGCTTCAGAGGACCCCGCTTGCTGGGTCAAGGGGTTCAGGCCACGTAACTTATTAGTTAGTTCTGGCAATGAAACTCCTTTCATGTCAGGCATCCAGTGTCACCATCAAGCACTTCCCAGTCACAGACAGCACTGATTAGCTATAGAGCTCCCTCTACACTGTCCCATCAAACACTCCCAAGGCAGGTACAGCACGGCTTAGATACAGAGTAAAGCTCCCTCTACACTGTCCCCATCAAACACTCCCAGGGCAGGTACAGCCTGGGCTAGATACAGAGTAAAGCTCCCTCTACACTGTCCCATCAAACACTCCCAGAGCAGGTACAGCTTGGGTTAGATACAGAGTAAAGCTCCCTCTACACTGTCCCATCACACACTCCCAGGGCTGGTACAGCACAGGTTAGATACAGAGTAAAGCTCCCTCTACACTGTCCCATCACACACTCCCAGGGCAGGTACAGCACGGGTTAGATACAGAGTAAAGCTCCCTCTACACTGTCCCATCACACACTCCCAGGGTTGGTACAGCACGGGTTAGATACAGAGTAAAGCTCCCTCTACACTGTCCCATCAAACACTCCCAGGGCAGGTACAGCATGGGTTAGGGACCGAGTTAAGCTCCCTCTACACTGTCCCATCAAACACTCCCAGGGCAGTCACAGCACAGGTTAGATACAAAGTAAAGCTCCCTCTACACTGTCCCATTAACCACTCCCAGGGCAGGTACAACACAGGTTAGATACAGAGTAAAGCTTCCTCTACACTGTCCCATTAACCACTCCCAGGGCAGGTACAGCACGGGCTAGGGGCCGCATTAAGCTCCCTCTACACTGTCCCATTAACCACTCCCAGAGCAGGTACAGCACGGGCTAGGGGCCGCGTTAAGCTCCCTCTACACTGTCCCATTAACCACTACCAGTGCAGGTACAGCACGGGCTAGGAGCCGAGTTAAGCTCCCTGTAGCAGGGTAGAAGATCCTGTACTTTGTCCCAGTAACGTGAAGGGGCTTTTTGTTCTGATGCAGGATTGTGTTCGAAGCAGGACTGATAAACTCCACTTACTAATTCATTGGCGATTGGGGTGGGAAAGAGTTACTTTCAGCCTTTGCTGAGTGGAAATATAAAATAACTCTGCAGCTAGTAACAAAGATCAATATTTACTCTTTCCTTGCTAATCCTTCAGTGCCTTTTCCCCTCTTCTTTCCTGCTCCATTGGATTCTTTATGCCCTTTACCAGTTCTCGTTTCTTCCACTAATTAGTGTTGTTTCTCTTTTTATGGAATCCAACAGTGATGAGAAGTCACATTTCCATTTCTGAGACCTTGACCTAAATCGAGGCCAGAGAGACATGAGATTCTCATGGTTATTAAGGTATCTAGTGTGACATTAGACAATCACAATAACGCCTCACACCTCCCCCCTCCCCACCTCACTGCCTCAACCAACCAATCCCAGTGGCTATGAATCCATAGCAGGCTACTTGCAATGCTCCACTAATTGGACCCTGTCTCGCTCAGATTTGTTATGATGATGGCTGGTGTGGGAAATGGAAATGTCAAGCTTGTGATCTTTGTAGGTTAAGGTCAAAACTGAAGATGACATTCTCAGAACGCACTGAAACCGTAAGCTTATTAACACAATGATATACAGAGTGAAGGTTTGTGCAATTTGTACTGACTGGGCAGCTTACAAACTGGTTCTTATGCTACCAGACAAGCTAGTTGTTACATTTATTTCTTATGGATGTTGTGATCAGTGCCAGTGCTGAGGAATGGAATATTTTCCCATGTTTCGCACCCAGTGCCAACATCAAGCATTTCCAGGTTAGGTACAGTGTAGAAATGATTTAGGGTAACGGTCTCTCTATATTACTCCATAATGCACCCTCACATCAGCCTCAGAAGAGTGGTCTGCATTTAACATATACTTTTTCCATACCAGCCACCTGTAGAACTTTTCAAGTAAGAATGCCCATTAGTTCTGAGTTATCTGCAACTTTGGGCGATACATTTATGCCAATGATGAACAGAGTTAAGACTTTTGTTTCTCTCTCACACCTGGCAGCTATCTCTTGCTCTGCCAGTACACTTTACACCTAATCTCAGCCTATTACCATCTCGTCTATCTTCGAATACCTTTTATTGTCTCTTTCACTGCTTTTGTTTCTTTCACTTCTTTTGTCCGATCGCAGCCCTGCCTTCGATCTATTTTCTTTTCTTTCCAGTTTTGAAGAAGGGTTCGACCCGAAACGCCAACTCAAATTTCTCTCCACGGATGTTGCCTGACCTGCTGAGTTTTTCCAGCATTTTCTGTTGTTATTTCGGATTTCCAACATCTGCAGTATTTTGCTATCGTACCAGAGTGAAGACGTCAATCACTCAGGCCCTTTCCAGCCAGCAGACAAACCCCTCTGTCTGTCTTGAATTTGATCCCATGACTCCATGGAGGCGTAACACTCCTCCAATCCAGTTCCTAACAAGCCACATCTGGCACATTCCACTTGCGTGATATGCCATTGTTTTCTAACTAATGACTGCTGCTCACAGTCGCACAGCAACAAATCTCACGCTCAAATAATGATCACTGTCAGCTTTGGCTCAGTGGTAGCACTCTCGCCTCAGAGTCAGAACATTGTGGGATCACTCCAGAGACTTGAGCACATAATTTCCTACATTACAACAGTGGCTACACTTTAAAAATACTTCATTGGTTGTAAAGTGCTTTGGGATGTTCTGAGGCCGTGAAAAGTGCTATATAAATGCAAGTCTTTCTTTATAATCTAGACTGATACTCTAGTTCAATACTGAGGGAGTGCTGCACTGTCGGAGGTGCCATTTTTTGGATGAGATATTAAACCAAGTCTGCTCTCTCAGGTGGATGTAAAAGGTCCCATGACACTATTTTGAATAAGAGCAGGGGAGTTCTACCCAGTGTCCTGGCCAATATTTATCCTTCAATCAACATAATTAAAAACAGATTATCTGGTTAGATATCTCACTGTGGGACCTTACTGTGTGTCAATCGGTTACCACAAGTCCCTACATTACAACAGTGACTATGGGGTAGATTTTAATCCCCCCACCACCTCGCCGGAAACGGTGCGGGCAAAGTTAAGATGGTAGGGGGTAGTTGTGGTGCATTCTTGACTATCCCCCGCTTACCTGAGAAGAGGCTGACGGTCTTACTCGCCCCCGGCAGGCAGCCTATTATCGATTGGAAAATCATGGCCTGATGTCATTGGCGCCTGTGACCCCATTTTAACTGCGGATTCGGGAGGCAGTTGAAGTTGCGGAGTGGCCAGAAGAGGACCATCTCAGTTTTAAAATGTTACTTTTATGTGGAATCCTCGAGGGGCCAGGAGGAGTAGGAGTGCTTCCCCAGGGCTCCACAAGTAGTCCTTAGGCCTCCTCAGCCTTGGAATTTCATCTCCCTCCCAGCGCCGGCATTGGCTGCCAGCCCCCTGCTCCCAAGTGTTAACTATGCCGGGGACTATTGCCTTGGGTTCCCAGCATCCTTGGGCTCCCAATCTGAATTTTTTCCTCCCTCCCCCTGGCCCTGATGTCATTCCCACTGGTTTCGGGCGGGAGACGGTCCTGGATTATTCAAATGAGGCCCAGGGCTTAAAATAGCCCAGGTCTTACACTGAACTCCTGCGGGGAACACCACCCATCCCCTCCTCCCCCCCCCACCCAGTTCAAATCGACACCATCACTTCAAAAATACCTCACTGGCTGTGAAGCACTTTGAGACGTCCTGAGGTTGTGAAAGGCGATATATAAATGCAAGATCTTTCTTTTCCTTTCACTGCTTCTTGTGACAGGCAAAACAGTTCTATAGGGAGAACCGCAGCGCATCACAGATGGGACGGGAATCTCTCCCACCTCAATGGCCGACCACCGATCCTGGATGATTTTCTGAGATCGGGGAAAAAGCGACTTTATGCGGGCTGCCAGTGGAATTCTGGCCTCCATCGAGGAGCCCACCTGGAAGGGGGAGGTGTAAAATGAAAATAGTGCGGCTTGCGGACTCCATGCTCACCCCCCCGCCAAAAAAACCCAGTACTTTAGCTGATGTAATCGATCTCTGGGACGTAAAAGGGGAAATGTATCGGATGGTGTAATAGTGTATGGCTGCCCAAATCTGGGCAGGAATACTTTCGCCCAACGCTACTTCTGACACAAAACCTGTCGTGGGGGGAGTAACTCACAAAGAATGGTTTACTCTACCCCAGGATCATGGAAGCACGCCTATAAAGTTTAAATCCATGTTTTCCATTCTTTGGCAGATATCATAAGTTGCCGACATTAACAGATCTTGGGCTTAGCATTCATCGACCAATAGAACAGCCCTTTCCAAACCTCCAGCTCTACAGAATTCCACCAGAACCAATCAGCTAGATCCAGTAGAAACCCCGGTGCCTGGGTTCCATTGGCCAATTGGCAGGGCTTGCAGGCAGAGTACGGCAGAGTGCGGGTATAGTTTGGATTGACCCCTGCCTTAAACCATTGGTACATTGACACCTCTTGCTATCACAATAAAGCATGAAAGCACTCCCCCACTATGGTTAACGTCCCCATTAAAAAAAGAATGAAGTACGAGGCCTGACTGAAAGTTCAGAAAGGTGTGTGGAGTTTGCACATTCTCCCCGTGTTTGCGTGGGTTTCCTCCGGGTGCTCCGGTTTCCTCCCACAGTCCAAAGATGTGCGGGTTAGGTTGATTGGCCATGATTAAAAATTGACCCTTAGTGTTAGGGGGGATTAAATACGTGGGGTTACGGGGATAGGGCTTGGGTGGGATGGCTGTCGGTGTAGGGACCGGGTGCTAGGGTTTGGATGATCAGCCATGATCTCGTTGAATGGCGGAGCAGGCTCGAAGGGCCGAATGGCCTACTCCTGCTCCTATCTTCTATGTTTCTATGTTTCTAAATGTCTTTATCACAATGGCTTGTACAGAAGCACAGCTGCCCATTCGTAGTTGTTGGATCTACCTAAAGTATTTCTCAAGGAATTGTCACTGCAAGTGACCTACTGTAAGGGTAAAACTAGAAACAACTTCCAGTGTCAATAACCTCGGCATTAGAGGAATTCCTCTCCCCCGCTCCCTGCCGTGTTTTCCCCTCCTCCCTGAAGTTATTGACTCTTGTTGGACTTCAGTTCCAATGGTTCTGGTACGTCAAGGGGCCACTATTGATGTGTGTATTGGTAGGTTGGTTGACCACACGAGGTCTTCATCCCACAATCAACGCATGTGCATTTTCTGGTTGAGGCCACTCGATGGCGATCAGCAGCGGGAACCCTGACCGATTTTGCCTTTCTTGGACCTGGGACTAATAGTAATGGCACTATGGCTGGCCTGGCTCACAGCGGCTTAGCCAGCACAGAATGGGAATTGGGATCTGCCCCGTTCCAGTCTGCATGGGGCGATTTTAACCCTACTCACTCAGCAGAAACCTGGTGGGTGGGCAGTTAAAACCGCCCAGGCTCTTTCCTGTCCGAAAGCCGCCATGATCGCAACATCTGCAATTTTTTAACCTGCTTTCCTGAGCAGGTGGCAAGGACATGCGCCCAGAGCCAACAGGGTCCTTCTTTACATATGCATGTTGCGGCCCGATGACATCATTGAGATCCGACTGTAATTTTAACTCAGGCCTGAGCGGGGAATCCACCTGGAGTTAAAATCAGGGCTAAGCACACCAGATAGTACATTTACCCACTAGGCCATCGTAAGAGCCCATCATTTGGTATTTACCAGAACCATGTATTACCTCAATACTGTACTTCTTTCTGTAGTTTAGCACCACATCCTATAATGTCCAGTATATTTATTAATGTTGATTTAAGAATGTGTTGTGTTTGTACCGCTATACACAACTACATAAAATAATAAAGCAGCAGAGACTGAGAGTAACTTCAAGTGATCTTTACTGGGTAACTGGAACTTCGGCACTGACTATACAAATCGATACGCGTCTGTTATATACGCTCGCAACTAAGGATGTACATCCGCAAAACAAAGTAGTCCCTTCAATGTTGTATACATTACACTTCCTCCCCCTTTAGTTTAATAGTATATTAACGCAAAATTTCTATAATTAACATACAGAGCCTGTCTTTACAGTAACCTTTTTGTTTTCTTAAAAGTAACAAAATTCAAATTCCAACATAACATTTTATTTTGTCAACAGCCCTTTTACAAGTCAAGTCCCTGGGGAGGCCTCCTCTGCCTCTCTGGGTAATGCCTCTCCAGACTCTTTTGCTTTGGGGAATGAGACTGTACAGGTACAGTTGCATCAGGTGAGCTATCAGCACAGGTAGAGCTCTCAGCTGTGGATGAGGCTGGTGCTGATGCTGATGAATCAGGAGTGTCTGTTTCCATGTCAGATGAGTCTGGGCGAGGTATAGGGGTGTTTTCCACCTGAACATCCAGAATTTGGTCCACATGACGTCTCAAAATGTTCTCTCCCACATCCACTGTATACATCAGTGGTCCCTCTCTTGTGGATATTGTCCCTGGTTGCCACTTTTCCGTCCAGAAATCACGAGCAAGAACTGACTGTCCCACACTGAAGCTTCTTGTTGGCTTAGCATTCAAATGTTTGAACTATTTGTTCTCTACATCACGACGTACATTCGGTTTAAGAAGGTCCATGCGAGATCACAGGTTCCTGTTCAGAAACATCATCGCTGGAGCCTGATTAGTGGCTGCGTGTATTGCGTTCCGATAAGCAAAGAGGAAATTGTCTATCTTGTGTTGCAGTGGTAGACTCTCGCTGTACATTGCTTTGATGGCCTTCTTGAAAGTCTGTACGAATCTTTCTACCAAGCCATTTGTAGCTGGATGGTATGGAGCAGATGTGTAGTGCTTGATTCCATTTTTCCTCATGAAACCTTGGAATTCATCAGAGACAAATTGTCGTCCATTGTCTGTGCAGATTTGTTCTGGTAGGCCATTTCTAGCGAACATGGTCCTCAGAACTGAAATGGTCTTGTCAGATGTGGTTAATTTCATTTTAATGGCCTCAGGCCATTTGGAATGTGCATCGACTGCAATCAAGAACATGGAGTCCATGAACGGTCCAGCAAAGTCGATGTGCACACGTTGCCATGGTGATGAGAGCCATTCCCATGGATGGAGAGGGGCTTGTGGTGGTGCGTTCTGGACCTTTTGACATCCTGAGCAGCTCTTTGTCAGGTCCTCGATCTGTTTGTCAATTCCCGGCCACCACACGTATCCACGGGCAAGGCTTTTCATCTTTACCGTAGCTAAGTGGCCTTCATGCAGTTCATCTAGCACTCGGTTACGAAGCTTGGGAGGAATCACAACTCGTGAGCCGCACATCAGTGTTCCCCGACACACTGATAACTGCTCCCTCCTAGCTGAGAATGCTGGAAACAATGAGTCACCATGCGCTGGCCATCCCTTCACAGTGATGTCATAAACTTTTGACAATGTAGGGTCATTGCGTGTTTCTCTTTCAATGAGGGAGTTTGTCACTGGTAGCTGCTCAACTATTGTTGTGTGAAATACCTCTGCTGAGTCAACTGTTGTAGTTCTCTCTGAGGTTGGCAGTGGTAAACGTGACAAACCATCGGCGTTGCCATGTTGCTTGGTCCCCTTGTATTCAATATCATACAGGTGAGCCCCTAGGAAGAGTGACCATCGCTGTAGCCATTGTGCTGTCATCACTGGAACGCCCTTCCTTGGGTTGAAGATTGAAACGAGAGGCTGGTGGTCAGTTAACAGTGTAAACTGTTGACCATAAAAGTAGTGGTTGAATTTCTTGACTCCCCACACAAGGCTGAGGGCCTCTCGGTCAATCTGTGCATAATTGCATTCAGCTGTAGTCAATGATCTTGAGGCAAAGGCTGTTGGTCTTTCTGAGCCGTCTGGGAACTTATGTGACAACGGCACCAATGCCATGGGGTGAAGCATCACATGCCAGTCGAATAGGTAAGGATGGGTCAAAGTGAGCTAGCACCTCTTCTGAAGTAATGAGTCTTTTACTCTCTTGAAAAGCTTGTTCACAGCTGTCACTCCACTTCCATTGTGACCCTGTCTGTAGCAGTGCATTTAGTGGATGTAACACTGTGGATAAGTTGGGCAAGAACTTGTGATAGTAGTTCACCAGTCCAAGATATGATCTCAACTGAGACACATTTTCAGGTGTTGGTGCATTAATCACAGCTTCAATCTTGTCTGGAGACTTGTGTAAACCGCCCTTGTCAATCACATGTCCACAGTTTGAGATTTCCTTTCTGAAAAACTCACACTTGTCTTGGTTCGCTCGGAGCCCATACTCTCGTAACCTGATGAGCACCTGTTCGAGGTTGGAAAGGTGGTTGTTGTCATTCTTGCCAGTAATGATGATGTCATCAAGATAACACTGAGTACCTGGGATCTCCTGCAGGACTTGGTCCATTGCCCTTTGCCAGATTGCAGGAGTTGATGCTATTCCGAATACCAGCCGATTGTACTGGTAAAGGCCTTTGTGCGTATTTATTGTCAGGTACTTCTTTGATGCAGCATCAATTTCCATTTGGAGATAGGCCTGGGCCAAGTCAATCTTTGTGAAGCGTTCCCCTCTTGACAGGGAAGCAAAGATGTCCTTAATGCGAGGCAATGGGTATTGTACTGTGTGGAGGACTGGGTTAACAGTCACCTTAAAGTCTCCGCAGATACGCACTTTTCTTGGCTTTCCTGGTTTTGTGCTGGAGGTTTTCTTCATCACTGGAACTATAGGTGTGGCCCATTCACTCCAATCCACCTTGGACAGGACCCCTAACTGCTCCAAGTTCTCCAGCTCTGCTTCTACTGAAGGGCGAATTGCATAAGGCACTGGTCTGGCCTTGTGGAACTTTGGATTTGCGTTCTCCTCAATCTTAATTTTTGCTTTCATGCCCTTAAGTGTTCCTATTCCCTTCTTGAACACTTCCTGAGAGTCAGAGAGTATTTGTGACAGTCTCACAGGAGTGGCGTTGCTGTCCTCCTTTGCTGACACAAACAGTGTTTGGATGGTGTGCCAATCCAACTGTATTTTCCTGAGCCATTCGCGTCCCAGCAATGGTGGTCCTCCATTTTCCACTACATAGAGGTTCAATTGCGGTATTTTTTTTCTTTGTATGTTACTGTCACTTTTATTTTACCTTTGGGGCACACTCTTTGTCCTGTGTATGTCTTTAACAGTACTTTAGTTGGCCTTAGCGGTTTGTGTGAAAACAGTCATTTGTAGTCATGTACAGGGATCACTGTTAAAGCTGAGCCTGTGTCCAGCTCCATTTTCAGCCTAACTCCTGCCACTTCTGGAGTAACCCATATTATTCTGTGATCCCGTGTCTCTTTCACACTGTATAGTTTTAGACAAGCCAGATCCTCTTCCTCTGAGTCTGTGTCACTTTTTTCTTTATCTGAACTGTCTCCAGTCATGTGGTGTACCTTCTTGTATCTAACTTTGAAAGGTTTCTTGTTTTCAGTCACTTGATGTACCTTTTTGTTACTCTGTATTGTATCAGTTTTCTGCTTCTTATTTGCTTTGCAGACTCTTTCAATGTGCCCTCGTCTGCCACATTGTCTGCAGTCTTTGTCTTTAAACCAACAGTCATTGTGGTCATGTGACATTTTGCCACAGCGATAGCACTTCTTTCCCTGTTTCAGTGACATTCTATTTGTTGAATATTCCAGGGATTTTTGTTGAATTTCTAAAGCGCCACGTGCTGCTGCTTCCATTGATATTGCAATACTCCAATGTGCCTTCTCCAATGTGAGTTTTTTTTCAGACAGGAGCTTCTTTTGTGTGCTTTCACTTTGCATGCCACACACAAATCTGTCTCTCAATGCGTCTGATAAGCCCACTCCAAATTGGCAATGTTCTGATAATTTGCGCAACTTCGCCAAATATTCAGAAATGCTTTCATTTTTGCTCTGGTTCCATTTATGGAATTTAAATCTTTCTATTTTAAAGCTATGAGCAGTGGTTTGGGGCTTAAATGGTCTTGGAGTGTGTCCACTATTTGTTTGAATGTTTTGTTTGCTGGCTTTTCAGGGGTTAATAAACTACATAGCAGCCCATATGTCTTTGCGCCCATAACACTCAGCAAAACAGTGGCTTTCTTTTCTACCTCCACTCCGTTAGCCTCACAGTACAACTCCACTCTTTCAATGTAAGTTGCCCAGTCTTCAATGCTGCTATCAAATGCTGCAACAGTGCCAATCTTCCCCATTTTTTTTTTCCAAACCCGTTTTTCTTTCTTTACTAGTTAGCTAGCGTCATGCAAGTCCTGTGCACTTTTCACTTGACTTACGTATCCCCTGCCTAGCTTAGCAAGCGTGCTCCGTTTTCTCTACCTTCTCGCTCCTTTCTTCCAAATTTCGGTGTCCTCTGGATGCGATGCCAGAATAGGAAGACGTAGGTTCATAATTCTCATCGCCAATTTGTTGTGTTTGTACCGCTATACACAACTACATAAAATAATAAAGCAGCAGAGACTGAGAGTAACTTCAAGTGATCTTTACTGGTTAACTGGAACTTCGGCACTGACTACACAAATCGATACGCGTCTGTTATATACGCTCGCAACTAAGGATGTACATCCGCAAAACAAAGTAGTCCCTTCAATGTTGTATACATTACAGAATGCTCTGGGAACAATATTCCTAACTGGCTGCTACATTGGGAGGAATATAGGAACAGGAGTAGGCCATTCAGCCCCTCAACCCTGTTCCGCTATTCAATTAGATCATAAAAACATAAGAAAATAAGAAATAAGAGTAGGAGTAGGCCATACGGCCCCTCGAGCCTGCTCCGCCATTCAATAAGATCATGGCTGATCATCGACCTCAACTCCACTTTCCCGCCCGATCTCCATATCCCTTGATTCCCCTAGAGTCCAAAAATCTATTGATCTCAGCCTTGAATATACTCAAAGACTCAGCATTCACAGCCCTCTGGGCTGATTTGCACCTCAACCACATTTAGCTGTCTTTGCTCCATATCTCTTGATACCTTTGTCTCTCAAAAATCTCTCGACCTTAGTCTTGAAAGCTCCAATTGACCCCCAGTATCTACCGCCTTTGGGGGTAGGGGGCTGGGGGGAGAGAGTTCCAGATTTCTACTACCCTTTGTGTGAAGAAGTGCTTCCTGATTTCACTCCTGAACGGCCTGGCTCTGATTTTAAGATTATGTCCCTTGTTCTTGATTCCCCCACCAGAGGAAATAGTTTCCCCATATCTACCCTAGCGAATTCCATAATTATTTTAAACACCTCAATCTCCAAAATCAAGGGAAACCACACGTTTGACAAACCAGGCATAATGAGTTAACTCAGCTGTAGACTGAGTGCAGAGAATAAAAGCTCTACAGCTTCTGGGAAGTTTATTAATATGTCATTATAAAAGACATAACCTTGAAAAGCAGTCAACAGAGAGGCTACAGCGTGGGCCAGGCTTGGCGCTTTCTTTGAAGGACAAGAGACAGGTTCGGGTCATCCTCCAGGTGCCCGAGGCCAGTGGCACAGGAGAAGAGAAGGCGGCGGAGAATTGGCCAAGATCCATGTAGGGGGAGATGTACCAGATGTAATTTTCCAGCAGGCCTTTCAGACTAAAGTGGTCTCACCCAAAAGGAGCCACAGCTAAATTTAAATATTAAAATGCATTCCAATGAAATTTAGCGCATTTTTATGTCTCCTTACACCAGGATTGCACTGGGCACACCCTTCTCCCATTTGAAGTGGGCTTAAGGGTATTTCTACCAGCGATAGTGCGCTTAAAGGACCCAAGGCTTTTTCAACTCTGTTATATTTCTAGTTTTGCCGCACATTTTTAGCACTTACTGCATTTTTATGAAAAATAATGTAATTTTTTCTCCAGAGAGTTTATTTCATCTTTCTCCTCACAGTAAGTAATATTTATGTGGAACTTGAAATAGCTACATATTACCTACTAATTCACCAGAAATCTGACTGTAATTGAAGCATTTAGGAGACAGCAGCAGGTTAGGAAGAGTTAGAAAGACGGGACATGAAAGGAGCTCCTACAATATCAATTTTCTTGGGAGCTTAAGGATCTCCAAGGTAACTAAGAGCGCTGCAGTGATTGGTGGGCCAAACTAAAATTAATTCTGAGGATGCTTTTGAAGAATTTAACAACAACTTGTATTTATATAGCGCGTTTAACGTAGTAAAACGACCTGAGGCGCTTCACAAAAAGTGTTATCAGACAAAATTTGACACCAGGCCACATAAGGAGATATTAGAAAATGGTGACCAAGAGCTTTGTCAAAGAGGTAGGTTTTAAAACGCATCTTAAAGGAGGAGAGAGGTGGAGTGGTTTAAGCAGGGAATTCCAGAGCTTAGAGCCAAGGCAACTGAAGGCACGGCCACCAATGGTGGGGCAATGGAGATCGGGACAGCGCAAGTGGTGAGAATTGGAGCAACACAAGTGGTACAAGGTGAAAGACGGCATAACAAGGAGATCAGCGGACAACAGAGTTGGAATGTCTACAGGTGCCATTGTGGCACCAACCATATTTGCCAGGCCTGATGGGCTACCTGGCAATGACGATAAGGAAATGTTACATAAGAACATAAGAAATAGGAGCAGGAGTTGGCCATTTGGCCTTTCGAGCCTGCTCCACTATTCAATAAGATCAAGTCTCATCTTCTACCTCATCTCCACTTTCCTGCACTATCCCCATATCCCTTGATTCCCTTAATATTCAAAAATCTATCGATCTCTGTCTTGAATATACTCAATGACTGAGCCTCCACAGCCCTCTGGGGTAGAGAATTCCAAAGATTCACAACCCTCTGAGTGAAGACATTTCTCCTCATCTCAGTCCTAAATGGCCGACTGTGACCTCTGGTTCTAGACTCCCCAGCCAGGGGAACCATGCTCCCTGCATCTACCCTGTCAAGCCCTGTAAGAATTTTGTATGTTTCAATGAGATCACCTCTCATTCTTCTAAACTCTAGAGAATATAGGCCTAGTCTACTCACTCTCTCCTCATAGGACAAAACCCCATCCCAGGAACCGGTTTGGTGAACCTTCGTTTCACTCACTCTAAGGCAAGTATATCGTTCATTAGGTAAGGAGGCCAAAACTGTACACAATACTCCAGGTGTGTGTTAAATCTGTGAGTTGTTCAAGTAATTAATACTGAGACTTAATCAGTAACAATAAAACAGGTCTTTACTGGTTGGAGGTAGGGACTATACGTAGGTCTTTACTTCATGCCCACAGGCGGGAACTGAGGGGAGATCAGTACCCACAGTACTATTTATACCCCTATGGCCAGGAGTGGTACTGCGTATCACTACGCCCTACAAGTAGTGCAGTCCTGTCCATAGGTTCAAAGTAGCACACATATTACATACACAACATTCCTCCCTTCCTAGCTTTACAGTCATCTCCCCATTTAACATAACGTAATAACATATATACATATATAACTTCAGGTTTACATAACAGAATAACATAGATACATAGATAACTTCATGTCAAAACAGATCACAGATTCAGTCTCTGCGGAAAACAGTTCACAGATTCAATCTCTGTGGTGTAGTCGGTTCACGTTGCTGGAGTGACTCATTCAATAGTCCTTCCATGGATTTAACAGTTTGAACTTCCGAACTGAATTGGCTCCGTTCGGAGGGACCACGTGTGTGATCTGGTAGAGGTAATAATGGTTCAGATGGGTCATCTTCTGTTTCGACTTTTCCTTTTCTGCTTCTTGGAGACTCTCTGGGCTCCACTGTCAGCTGCCAGCTGCATGCGCAGTTCCTCCTTCTCTTCCTCCTTTTTCCGTAGTAGAGCCACCTTCTCCCGATGTTCCGTAGACCTTCGGTGCTCCTCCATGATTTCTGTATGGTGGGAGTCGAAGTTACAAGTTGGGCAGGACAGGACATAGTAATATTCGGTGTCGTCCTGATCTAGGCCAGCGAGAGGGTCTTCTATTTCCTCCATACCCAGCTGGGCGTTAGCCAGCTTTTGTTCCAAGTCCAGACATCTTTCCTGAAGAGACTTCTTCATGCGTACCTCTTCATCCAGCTTTTTCTGGGCTTTCAGCAAGTCGTTTACTAATGACCTCATTTGAGATTTTACTACTTCAACTTCTTTTGGAGATTGATTGATCGGACTATTCAATCCCTCTACCGGAGCAGCTGTTTCAGCGGTCTGTTGTTCTACGTTGACGTGAGTCAGCGTACTTTTGGCATCCAAGGGCTGCTCTGTTGCAGTCATCTCAGTCTGTGTTGCCACCTCAGCTCTTCCAATAACCTTTGAGAGCTCCGAACCCCTTTCGTTTGAATATTGAAGCTCGTGTTCAAGTTTTTCCCATTTCAGAGTCCTGTCCTTCAGCATATGCAGGAGTTGGCTGACCGTTAACTCCTCTGACATCAGACGTTTTGTGTGCTCCTGCTCCATTTTCTCCATCAGCTGCTTCTGTTGTCTTTCCAGATTCTCCAACTCTATATCAAAGAACTCTTTCGTTGCATTCAACTCTTGCTCAAAACGGCGAAGCATTTGTTCTAATTGCTGTTGTAGTTTGAAATGGAGTTGAGTTCGAGCCCGGTGTCCCTCAGAAATGGGCACATCAGTAGACTTGCCAGACTCAGAATCCACAGTTAAACTATGTTGTTGTTGCTCAGTGGAATTCTGTGCTGAAACTTTGTCTTTTGCACCCGAGTTGGGCTTACCATCATCCGTTCCAGAGTCTGGGCCGACTATCTTCACCGAGTTCTCACTCGTTATTGTTTGTAGGAAATGCCAGTCCATATTCATTTTCCTAATCCACTCCCGTCCTAGTAGTGGAGGACCTCCTTCAGATATCACATATAAGTCCATTATTTGACTGTCTTCGCCCTTGTGGACCACTGCAACCTCTATTTTCCCGATGGGGTACACTCTTTGCCCCGTGTATGTTTTCAATATAATCCCCGTATCCTGTAGGGGAATATGTTGGAATAACTTTCCGTAATCTTTCTTATTTATGACCGTCAATGCCGATCCAGTGTCCAATTCCAGTTTTACTTGGACTCCTTCTATCTGAAGAGTGACCCAAATTGTCTGGAGGTCTGCACCCTTACCAGCGTTGAGTACTCTTAAGCTAGCCAGTTCATTACAGCTTAAGCTAGCCAGTTCATTACTGCTAGCGTCTGAATCGGACTCCTGTTCGGTCACCTTGTGTACCTTTGCGTATTTTCCTTGCGGTGACTTCTTGTTGCTGGTCTTCTTCCCTGACCTGCATACTCTAGCTATATGTCCAAGCCTACCACAAGTTCTACATTCTTGGTTTTTAAACCAACACTGGTTCTGATCATGCGTTGTCTTTCCACAACGATAACATTTGCCAGAACTCACACCCAATTTGTGTGCACTGAGCTCCGGTGACTGTAGCTGCATTACTGCCGTGCCTCTCGCTGCGGCTTTGTGTGCTGCTGCCATAGTGACCGCCTTCTCAAGTGTCAGCTCATTCTCCTCGAGCAGTCGCTTTTGTGTATCCTGTTTAAATAAACCACACACAAATTTGTCTCGAAGTGCCTCTGTCAGTCCCGTTCCAAACTGGCAATATTTCGCTAATTTACGCAATTCCAGCAAATAATCAGCATTGCTTTCATGCTGTAGCTGCCTTCTGTCGTAAAATTTAAATCGTTCCGCTAGCATCAGCGGCGTGGGGTTTAGATGATCTTTCAGGACAGTAACAATCTCATCGAACGTCTTATCCGCCGGTTCATCTGGTGATAACAGGTGTATCAATTGCCCGTATGTCTTCGCACCCATTAAATTTAATAATGTTAGAGCTTTATCTTGGTCACGAATTTTATTGGCCTTACAATAATTTTTTACTCTTTCAACATATATGGCCCAATCTTCGAGGTCACTATCAAAGGTGCTAATATTCCCGTGTTTAGGCATTGTAGATTTGCAATTTCTCAGATTTTATTTTGTTTACTTGTTATCAAAGATGGCAGCTTCCCGCTCTTGCCGTCGTCCTCCGCCCACAAAATGGCGGTTTTCCCACGCTTGGCGGTCTTCACCCGTCCCCCAACGCCGTCTCCCTTCAGCCCCCGAGTGCGGCCCTTATCTTCGCCGCGATCGCCCGAGTGCGGCCCTTATCAGCGGATGCGATCGCTGGATCGCGAAGCGGCTCTCGGCTCTTATCAGGAGATGCGATCGCTCTGTTGAAACGCCTCCCGCTCGAAGCGGCTCTCGCGCCCTATTCCTCCAGCTCCCCCAGCCCCGTTCGTGCGGTCAACTGCCTGTCGCGTCGCTGCCCGGCTCAGACAACGGCTTACCCACCACCAAGCTGGAGAAGAAGCTGACGGTCGCCGATGGAGGCTCCGAGGTCAGGATGTCTTCCAGTGGGGTGGAGAGGGTGGAAACCTCTCTGCAACGTCCTGGCTGTGGACGAAGCTGCCGTGGAGTGACTGCCGCAGGGTCTGAATCAGACTCGTCGCCAGTGTTAAATCTGTGAGTTGTTCAAGTAATTAATACTGAGACTTAATCAGTAACAATAAAACAGGTCTTTACTGGTTGGAGGTAGGGACTATACGTAGGTCTTTACTTCATGCCCACAGGCGGGAACTGAGGGGAGATCAGTACCCACAGTACTATTTATACCCCTATGGCCAGGAGTGGTACTGCGTATCACTACGCCCTACAAGTAGTGCAGTCCTGTCCATAGGTTCAAAGTAGCACACATATTACATACACAACAGTGTGGTCTCACCAGGGCCCTATATAATTGCTGTAAGACGTCTTTACTCTTAAACTCAAATCCCTTTGTAATAAAGGCTAACATGCCACTTGTTTTCCTAATTGCTTGCTGTACTGAATGTTAACTTTCTGTGATTTGTGTACAAGGACACCCAGGTCCCTCTGAACATTTCCCAGTCTCTCACAATTTAAAAAATATTCTGCTTTTCTATTTTTTCTACCAGAGCTAAAGGGCTAAAAATTTGTTTTCAACTTTGAGTTTGGACTTCGCTGCTCCTTTTACTGGCATGCCTTAAGTGCGACGAACTGAGCAAGCATTGACAAGCAGGAAGGAGGCTCCAGGAGCGATATTGAAAGGGCTCATCAGCAACAACTTGCAGCTGACAGGCTTGGTCGGTTTGACTGGCCCTGTGCAACTTTCTGCGACTCCAATAGCTTTATTAACTTATTGCAAGGTTCTAAGGTAACAGGGATTCAGCTTACAACACTTGCTCACAGTCATGGGCGCTCTACTGGCAGTCCCCCTCACGCTTGACGATCTTCGGGAGAGGGAGCGGAGGCAGCGAAGACAACAAGAAGATGCGCAGAAGGAGGAGGAGGGCCAGGAGGGCTCTCAACAGGAGGCCTTACCCACCCAGGGTCTTCTGAGAGCACTTCTCTTACATCTGTTTAAACGAGGAGGAGTGCATTAGAAGGCTCCGCTTCACCAAGGAGGTGGTCACAGAACTTTGCGTCCTCCTGCAACCAGACCTCCAGCCTCAGACCAGAGCAACCACGGCTCTCCCAGTGGCAGTCAAGGTCACCGTGGCCCTCAATTTTTTCACCAGCGGATCCTTGCAGTCTGCAGCAGGAGACATAGCTAGCATCTCTCAGTTCGCCGTCCATCACTGCATCCGGGAGGTCACAGAGGCTCTCTACACCAGGAGAAAGGACTACGTTTTCTTCTCTCTGTGCAGAGAGAAGCAGGACGAGCACGCACCTGGCTTTGCCAGGATAGCGGGCTTCCCCATGGTGCAGGGCGCCATCAACTGCACCCACGTGGATTTGCGGGTGCTTCATAACAATCCTGAGATGCTCCGTAACCGCAAAGGCTACCGCTCACTTAATGTGCAGTTTGTGTGTGACCACGCCCAGCACTTCCTGATGGTCAATGTCCACTATCCAGGCAGCAGCCATGATGCCATCATCCTGTGTCAGCAAACTTCCAGCCACCACATGAAACTCAAGGGTGGTTGCTCAGAGACAAGGGCTATCCGCTCTCCACCTGGCTCATGACTCCCCTCCGCAACCCCACCACTCGTGCCCAGCACACATACAATGAGCGCCATGCTTCCACCAGGAACATCATCAAGCAGACCATCAGGCTACTGAAGTTGTAGGAATGGTCAAATTCCTATCTAGAGATTGAGTTCGACGCAGGTAATCAATCAAAAAGGTTTTTAATGTCAAACTAACGAGTTTAAACAGATTGATGCAAGAGAACTATGAATACAGGTCTTAACAGGTCGGAGGCTCCATGAGGACTGCCTGGGCTGTCCCGTGGATGGTGTCATGACATCATCACGTTTTTCCCGCGTTTGGGTGATCACGTGGTTAGCGGCATGACGTCATCGCGTTTGCCCGCGCTCTTAAAGGGACCGCGCACTATGCATGGAAACAGTATATACAATGGTACAGATTTAGTCTGCAGCTAACACATCGTTAAAGGGAATTATGCGCAGTTGTTCAGAGTCCCTCAGTGGCTCTGCCACATGCGCCCCCCCAGAATTGTCTTTAACGGAAAAAGTCAAATGGTGAGGGGGTCTGACAAGCCTGTCAGAACGACTCCTGTATTCCCAAAGCGGAAGCTGTTGGACGGCGGGCGGTCTGGCGGGTGGTTGCACTTGTTCTGGCGTGACGACGGTGGGCGGCTGACCTCGTCTCAGTGGCTGTGCGGTCTCGACGGGATGGTCAAGGTCCAGGTGTGCCGGCCTCAAATGGTCGACCGAAATGTGGTCCGGTTTACCACCGACATCCACCTTGAAGGTTTTGTCTCCTGCCTCTAACACACGGAAAGGACCAGTGTATGGGGCCTTGTGCGGATCCCGGTGAGCATCGTGGTGGATGAACACGTAGTCAGCTTGTTTCAGCTCCGCTGGAACGTGAGAGCCCTGAAACCCGTGATGCGATGTGGGAACCGGTGCGAAACATCTGGCTGCTTCCTGGTGACTGATAAGCTGGCGTGAGGCGGACCATGGCTCCGTTGGTGTTGGCAAGAAATCCCCTGGCACTCGCAGCGGCTGACCATAAACGAGCTCTGCCGCGGAAGAGTGAAGATCTTCCTTGGGGGCCATGCGAAGGCCCAACATGACCCACGGCAGCTTGTCTGCCTATCCAGCGTCTTGGAGGCTGGCCCTCAGTGCGGCCTTAAGCGATCTGTGAAAACGTTCGCACAGACCGTTCGCTTGTGGGTGGTAGGCTTTGGTGCGGTGTAACTTGACACTGAGTCATTGAGCCACTGCATTCCAGAGTTCAGAGGAAAACTGCGGTCCCCGGTCCGAAGAGATGTCAGCAGGCACTCCAAAATGGGCGACCCAAGAAGAGATGAACGCCCTGGCCACGTCCGCCGAAGTAGTAGATGACAGGGGAACCGCCTCCGGCCATCTGGTGGTGCGATCTACTATGGTCAGGATGTGCGTAAAACAATGGGAAGGTGGAAGTGGTCCTGCCAGGTCCACATTAACGTGGTCAAACCATCGCTCAGGAACTGCAAAGGTGGCCAATGGAGCCTTGATGTGGCGCTGTACCTTGGCCTTTTGGCAGACCACGCAGGTGTTGGCCCAGTCGCGGACATCTTTATGTATGCCCCACCAAATGAACTTAGATGACATTAGCTTCTGAGAAGCCTTCATTCCTGGGTGTGACAACCATATATGGCATCAAACACCCTGCGGCGCCAGACGACCGGCACAATAGGGCGAGGGTCCCGAACGGAGACGTCACACAGCAACGTGGTACCAGCCGAATGGAACCTGACGTTGGCCAACTGGAGGCTATTGGTGTTGGTGCGGTAAGCCTGCACTTCTGGGTCTGAGACTTGGTCTGCTGCCATGAGGGCATAGTCGATGCCCAGCTGGGCTGCATGCACGGTCGCGCGGGAGAGGCAATCTGCCACCAGGTTGTCTTTACCGGCCACGTGCTGAATATCGGTGGTAAATTCGGAGATGTATGTCAGCTGACGTTGTTGTCGAGATGACCACGGTCCGGCGGTCTTGGCCATGGCAAAGGTCAGTGGCTTATGGTTGACAAAAGTGGTGAAAGGACGTCCTTCCAACAAGAACCGGAAATGGCGGATGGCCAGAAAAAGGGCTAGCAACTCCCTGTCGAAAGTACTGTACGCCCGCTCGTTACGCCGCAGTTGACGGCTGAAGAATGCCAACGGCTGCCACGTCCCGTTTACCCACTGCTGCTGAATGGCGCCGATTGCGTAATCTGACGCGTCGGTGGTGAGGGCGATGGTGGCTCCTGGTAGCGGGTGCGCCAGCATGGTTGCGTTGGCTAAGGCGCTCTTGGTGTCGGTGAATGCCCGGTCCATGTCAACCGTCCAGCCCACCGGATCCTTGCCAGACTTGCTCTTGAGGGCCTCGTACAGGGGCTGCATGAGCAGTGCTGCCTTAGGCACGAAACGATGGTAGAAGTTCACCATGCCTAGGAATTCTTGCAGAGCCTTTATGTTCTGCGGGCGTGGGAAGTGTGTCACCGCCTCCACCTTCACCTGCAAAGGAACCGCTCCCTCTGCGGTGATGCGATGCCCCAGGAAATTGATTTGTCGCAGGCCAAACTGGCACTTAGCTGGGTTGATAATCAGGCCGTGTTGGCTGAGGCGTTGAAAAAGGGTGCGTAGATGGCAAAGATGCTCCTCTTTGGTGGGGCTGGCGATCAAAATGTCATCCAGATAGATGAAGATGAAGTTGAGGTCCTGCAGCACGGAATCCATCAGGCGTTGGAAAGCCTGGGCAACGTTCTTTAAGCCGAAAGGCATGCGCAGAAATTCGAAAAGGCCGAATGGTGTGATGACTGCGGTCTTCTGGATGTCCTGCGGGTGCACCGGGACCTGGTGGTAGCCCCGGACGAGGTCGACCTTGGAGAAGAAGTTGTTTCCAGCCAAATGGGCAGAGAAATCCTGAATGTGGGGGATCGGGTATCAATCAGGAGTGGTGGCGTTGTTTAGGCGCCGATAGTCGCCGCAGGGCCGCCATCCTCCGCCAGGTTTCGGAATGATGTGAAGAGGCGAAGACCAGGGACTATTCAACCTGCGAATAATCCCTAACCGTTCCATTGTAGCGAACTCCGCCTTCGCGACCGCTAGCTTGCCAGGTTCGAGGCGCCGGGCCCGCGCGTGGGCCGGGGGGCCGGTGGTGGTGATGTGGTGTTTCACACCATGTTTCGTGGCTGTGGAGGAGAACGTGGGCCTGGTCAGGTCTGGAAATTCGCCTAGCAGGCGAGCGAACTCATTCGGAGTCAGGAAAGCACAGGAGACGGTGCGCGGCATGGTGTTACTACGGTGGCAAGGGATAGAGTGAAACGTGGCCGCGTTGATCAGCCGCCGGTTCCTTACATCGACCAGGAGGCCGTTGGTGCACAGGATATCTGCACTGAGAATGGCTTGCGAAACCTTGGCCGTAACGAATTCCCAGAAAAACCGCTGGCCGCCGAAGCACACCTGGACCCGCCGTCTGCCGAAGGCCCGAATAGCTCCACCATTAGCTGCTTCGAGGGGGAGGCCGTGCCTCCCAGCCTGTACATCAAGAGCTGACGCGGGTAGAATGCTGCACTGCGCTCCGGTGTCGCACAGGAACCGACGACCGGAGAGGGTATCTGTGATGAAGAGCAGCTTGCCTGCATTGCCGATTGCCATCGCGGCCGCGGGGCCCCCGTTAGACCCATTCTTCATTGGACGGAGTTGTTTTTTTTGTGAGAGAAGCTGCAGGGAGGGCGGCAACATCTCGCCTTCGCGCCAAACCGCGCGTGGTAGAAGCACAGCCCCGCGGACTGAGGAGCTGGGGCGGCGTCTGTGGGGGATGGGCGCCTCGTGGCAGCACAGTACTGCAAATATTTTGTCTGCCTCGGCAGCGAGCGCTGCGCCGTCTTCGACCTCGGATCCCGCCAAGGCCGCTTGCACTTGCTCCGGTAATAGGCTGAGGAATAACTCTCTGAAGAGAAAGCATTCCGGTTCGGAGCCGAGGAGTGTGAGCATTTGGCTCATCAGCTCGGAAGGTTTGGAGTCCCCGATCCCGGGCACAGCGAGCAGCCGACAGGCGCGCTCTGATTTCGTGAGCCCAAAAACCTGTAGAAACCGCGCCTTGAGGGTCTCATACTTGCGGTCAGTTGGGGGATTCCCGAGAAGACTGACGATCCGCGAGGCGGTAGAGCCATCGAGTGCGGAGACCACGTATAAGCATCGGGTCTGATCCTCAACGATCAGGGCGAACTGGGCTTCGACTTGGATGAATCACGCGGTCGCTTGTTGCTCCCAGAACTGTGGCAGCTTCAACGAAACGGCATTCGCCTCCATGCTGTGTTCCTTTTGTGAAATCCGTTCACAAAAGTCGGGGTCACCAATGTAGGAATCGTCAAATTCCTATCTAGAGATTGAGTTCGATGCAGGCAATCAATCAAAAAGGTTTTAAATGTCAAACTAACGAGTTTAAACAGATTGATGCAAGAGAACGATGAATACAGGTCTTAACAGGTCGGAGGCTCCACGAGGACGGCCTGGGCGGTCCCGTGGATGGCGTCATGACGTCATCACATTTTTCCCACGTTTGGGTGATCACGTGATTAGCGGCATGACGTCATCGCGTTTGCCCGCGCTCTTAAAGGGACCGCGCACTGTACATGCAAACAGTATATACAATGGTACAGATTTAGTCTGTAGCTAACACATCGTTAAAGGGAATTATGTACAGTTGTTCAGAGTCCCTCAGTGGCTCTGCCACAAAATAATGTTTCTGCTGCCTTGACCGCTCGGGAGAAGCCCTCCAGTACTTGCCAGAGTGGGTGTCCCATTCCATGCTTCACATCATGCGGGAGCAGCCCTTGCCACCAGGGATTGCGGAACCACCTCAGGAGGAGGACAAGGGAGAGGAGGAGGAGGAGGAAGAGGAAGATGAACAAGAGGAATGGAGGAGGAGAAAGGGAGGAGGCAGGCAGCCAATTCCCCTTCCTGACAGGCTGTCCATGAACGCCTCATCAGACTCCGATTCCAATGAATGAAGCCCCAGATCCCTGTTGCTCACCACATCCCCATCATACCATCCCTCTGTTACGGAATATCACTGCGTCCTCCTGGGCGCAAAGGTGAAACGAGAGACACCACAAAAGATTCGAAACAAAATTAATAAATTTATCAAAAGCAACTTCTCACATATTTACAGTAACGATATGAACTAATCACCCTTGTACAATCCCTTAGTGTCTGTCGTTCGGGTGCCCTTCCCTGATCTAGTGCTTCTACAAAGTGCTCCCCCAGTGGCTGCAGCATGGCTGGTGGAAGGCTGAGTTTCCATGAGAGAGTCTTCAGATGACCTTGCAGGACGACCTCGAGCAGCTCTGGCCTTAGAAGGCCCGGCTCTAGACTGCACCACCTCGGCATGGGCGGCAGCAATCTGGGCTGGCTGGCTGACAGGCAGCGGCACGGGCAATGGCGGAGTGGCAGACTGAGAACAGGAATGCTGTCATCCTGAGAGAGGGCAGACCCTCTGCCACTCCCCTGGGACGGCACCTCAGCATTCCTAACAACCTGTTGGAGCACGTATTGCTGGGCTGCTGCGACACCCTGCAAGCCCCGGTCAACAGTGGTAAACCCAGCCACGATGGCAGCAGCCTGGGCTTGGGTCACAGCAAGCTGAGACTGCATGAGGACAGTCTGTGCTTCCTCTGCAGCACTAAGACATTGTGCCGTTTTGTGGCCATTTAAAATTTTTAGCCCATCGAGGTCTCCATATTATACCCCATCTGCTATGTTCTTGCCCATTCACTTAACCTGTCTATATCCCTTTGCAGTCTCCTTGCGTCCTCCTCACAGCTTACTTTCTCGTTTTTATCTCTCGCTAGTTTATTCTCATATTCACTTTTCTCTTTATTTATCAATTTCTTGGTCATTCTTTGCTGAATTCTATAATCCTCACTGCTCTTTTTGGCAACATTATAAGCTTCTTCCTATAATCTAATGCTATCTAATCTAATGCTATCTTTAACTTCTCTTGCTAGCCATGATGGGACCACTAATCCCATGGGGTTTGTATTCCTTAGGGGAATGTATATTTGTTGCGTATTATGAATTCATTCTTTAAATGTTTGCCATTGCTTATCTACCATCATATCACAGAAATCACAGAATCACAGAAACCCCACAGTGCAGATAGAGGCCATTTCGGCCCATCGAGCCTGCACTGACACATATCCCACCCGATCCCCGTAACCCCTACACCAACACATATCCCACCCTATCCCTGTAACCCCATGTATTTAATCCCCCTAACACTAAGGGTCAATTTATCATAGCCAATCAACCTAACCCGCACATCTTTGGACTGTGGGAGGAAACCGGAGCACCCGGAGAAAACCCACGCAAACACGGGGAGAATGTGCAAACTCCACACAGACAGTTACCCGAGGCCGGATTCGAACCCGGGTCCCTGGCGCTGTGAGGCAACAGTGCTAACCACTATGCCACCGTGCTGAATTATATTTTAATTCACAGGCTCTGGGTCACCATGGGCAAGTTTCAGATCTGTGCTATCTGCTACATGTGCAGCCCACCTTCAACAGCATCTGACCATGCATCCTGCTGTTGTGTTACAATGAGGTTATGTGTGAAGCCCTTTGAAGATGTGAGTATGAGGATGGAAACACCCAACTTTACGAGAGCAAAATCTTGAAGCCCTGAAGCAAAACAATATTTTACTTTTATATTTTTAAACACATATTTGCTCACAGCTCACCCAGGCAACTTCTACCTTGACAATAAATCTTAAATAATCCGATTCAGCAGATTTACAAACTTTTCCCTCTTTTTAAACAATTGGATCCACCAAAATAATCTCTCAAGCCCTCTAAGGATATTGATATTGATAAGTCTCACTTTCTTTCTCCGTATATTCCCTTGCTTTCCTCTCACACCTCCATCCTTTGAGTGTGCCTCTTTCTTCCCTTCTGTCTCTCTCTACCCCTTCTCTCCACCTTCCCCTCTGTTCTCTCACCGGCTTCTTTCCCTTCTTTCTCTCTGTTTCTCTCTTTTCCTTCTTCTTCTCTCGCTGCCTTCCCTTCTTTCTCTTTCATCCTTCCTCTTTCTCTCTCTCTTTTCCTTCGGCCTGCTTTTTTGGTTCACTTTCTATTATTTTCTGGTTTACTCTCTTTCCTTTTCCTCGTTCATTTTGTCTTTTTCAATTCCTCTGCTCTTTTTCTTCTCTCTCTTGCTTCTCTCTCTTTCTTGCTTTTCAATCTCTCTCATAAATCCCTTTCCTTTTTTCTGACCTCTGTCGCTCCTGCGGTTGGGGTGGGGTGAGACTGCGGGGTGGGGAGAAGGTGACCACTGAAGTAGCCCAGTAGAGCTGGAGGGTTCAGAGAAGGGTTGCTGAAACAGCCCAAAAGCCAATGGCAGTGGGCATTAAAGGAGCTTGTACAACACGACGAATAGGGCAAAATGCTCTAGCAGCAGGGCGAGCGGAGGCAGCAAATCAGTGCACATGCACAGACTTAGGAACATATGAACAGGAGAAGGCCATTCAGCCCCTCGAGTCTGCTCTGTCATTCAATTAGATCATGGCTGATCTGTATCTTAACTCCATTTACTCGCCTTGGGTCCATAACCCTTAATACCTTGCCTAACAGGAGTCTCAATCTCAGTTTTGAAATTTTCAATTGACCCCCAGCCTCAACAGCTTTTTGGGGGAGAGAGTTCCCGATTTCCACTATCCTTTGTGTGAAGAAGTGCTTCCTGACATCACCCCTGAACATCCTGGCTCTAATTTTAAGGTTATGCCCCCTTGTTCTGGACTCACCCACCAGAGGAAATAGTTTCTCCCTATCTACCCTATCAACTCCTTTGATCAACTTATACATCTCAACTAGGGACTTGAACATATAAATCCAGGCTGACACTCCAGTGCAGTGCTGAGGGAGTGCTGCACTGTTGGTGGTGCCGTCTTTCGGATGAGATGTTAAACCGAGGCCCCGTCTGCCCTCTCAGGTGGACGTAAAAGATCCCATGGCACTATTTCGAAGAAGAGCAGGGGAGTTATCCCCGGTGTTCCAGACAATATTTATCCCTCAATCAACATAACAAAAACAGATTATCTGGTCATTATTACATTGCTGTTCATGGGAGCTTGCTGTGCGCAAATTGGCTGCCGCGTTACCTACATTACAACAGCGACTACACTTCAAAAAGTACTTCATTGGCTGTAAAGCGCTTTGAGACGTCCGGTGGTCATGAAAGGCGCTATATAAATGCAAGTCTTTCTTTTTAGATCGCCCCTTAATCTTCTATACTCGAGGGAATACAAGCTTAGTCTATGAAACCTGTCCCCATAAACTAACCCCTTTTGTCCCAGTATCATTCTGGTGAATCTGCGCTGCACCCCCTCCAAGGCCAGTATATCCTTCCTGAGGTGCGGTGCCCAGAACTGAACGCAGTGCTCCAGGTGCGAATCCAGTGCTCCCACAATGCAAAGAGGTATGCTTTAGAGGCAGAGCTATTACTTTGTGGTCCGTACTGGCATCCACACATTTTAATTTTGCACTACCGTGAAGAAATGTTACCATGAGCTTCTAATAGTATTTAATAACCCATTAAGGAGGTGCTGCAAGGCAGTTTGAGTCAGTGAGGTAATGAACTCAAGTGAGTGCTGAAGCAACTGCCCGCCTTCACCTAAAAAAAAATCCTTTCCTCTCTCACAACAAGTGGAGAGAGCAGAGGGGATCCCTTCCTTTATTCATGGTCACAGCCCTCTCTATTATCTGGAGAAGGAAAGGACTGGGGTGGGGGGTGTTAAATCTGTGAGTTATCTAGTTAATTAAGACACAGACTAATTAATAACAATCAAAAACAGGTCTTTACTGGTTGGAGGTAGGGACTATACTGAATACAAGATTACTGCACAGTGCTTATATACCGGTGTGTTCACCCCCGGTATTACGTCTACAGCAGCCTGAGAAAGTAGTACATCTCTTAAGGTGGAACAGGCTTAAGCTCTCTTAAGGTGGAACAGGTTACATACACAACAGGGGGTAAAGTGATAACCTCTGCACAGCATTGCTCATTATGAGGGCTGCTGCTTTTTAAGTTCAGAATTCACAAAGGGAGGTTCCTGGGACTATTAAAGTAGGAGCAAGGATGATAAATTGAGCAGGTGCTGAATTGGTTCTGTGGAGCGTGCTTTCAATGTTAAGCAGTCATCACTGTCGTTGTGAAAAGAAGATGATACAGGGAGACCTCTGCCTGACCACGCCAATTAAGAAAGCTGCTGCCTTCCACAACCGATTGCCTCACAACCAGTGTCGGTACAGTAATTAAGCAGAAGTTGCAATTGCATTGAGGAACCAGCCAACATGGAGGGGGAACTTGCCGATGGTACAGGTTGCCGGTGGGAATGGCGCACTGTGGAAGATTCCCATGACTTTAGCGCATGGCCGTTCCCGCCAGAATGTCATGTCTTGTTGCGAGTTATAGATTCACGGCAGGTTCCTGCCCACACACAGAGAGTGTGCTCAGACTGGCCGCCACGGTTCCTCCATTACAACAGTGACGACACTTCAAAACTACATCATTGGCTGTAAAGCGCTTTGAGACGTCCTGAGGTCATGAAAGACGCTATAGAAATGCAAGTTCTTTCTTTCTTTACACCCAATGTCGGCTGCACTTGGGAATATAAAAGGCATCTTACCTTATTCTGGCAGTAGCAGAGATGCACATTTTTCTGGGTCTTCTGATTGTTGGGCATCATGCTGATGTCAAGCAAAGGCCTTTGTCATGCAAATGAAAATCATACTGATTTCCTTCACTTCACATTTCTCTACATTATGCATATACACATACATATATATATATATATATATAATCACAGCACATTCTGAATGCGAGTAGGGAATATACTGCACATAAATTAATAGAGATTAGGATGCTCAGAGATAGATGCCTCATCACAAACTGCAAAGTAAATGAGGACAGAAGTGAGCAGTAAGTGACATTAAGTGATTGGGCTTCAGGTACCAGTGGGCCAGTAAATTGAGGGCTATTTCCCAATTGGCTCGTGGGAACGCAATGGAACATTTAATTCAGCCAAGTGCCTGATGAACAGAAACTTAAAAAAATACGCCAGTGCCGCATTTAGCAGACACTGAATTGGTTCTACGGGTGAATTTACAGTAGAGAAGTGCGGCCAATGGCAGGCGGGCAGTTTCCTTCCCCTCGGCTGCACTCCTTACTGTAAACAACCCAAAGTTCTGGGAACCAATAGCATAGTTGATCCGCTGAAATGTGTTGCTAATCTGCTTGCCACCAAATGGTATTCCCCTCTAAATGGATGCTCTGAGACCTTTACAATCTGGTGGCACTGCCTCATAGCCAGCCCCCCAAAACAGTGAGCTCCCAATCACTGGCAGATTACACCTTGGGATCATCCTCTGCCAGTGAAATGAGGTCTGAGGCCAAACAATTTGTCACAGTTGGACAATTCAGGCTTTCAATCTGTGTGTAGCTCTGTTAAGTATTGAGACTAACCATGGCTTGAATAGGTAGTTGGAACATGCACTGTTCTAGTAAGTGGTCAGTCTGTGCACATCGGTAGAGGGGAATGCAAAACTAGGGGTCATAAATATAAGAAAGTCACTAACGAAGCCAATAAGGAATTCAGAAGAAACGTCTTTACTCAGAAGAGCTGAGAATGTGGAACTCGCTACCGCATGGAGTGGTTAAGGTGACTAGCGTGGATGCTTTTAAGGGGAAGATAGATAAGTACACAAGGGGAGAAAGGAATCGAAGGTTATGCTGATGGGGTGAGATGAAGTCGGGTGGGAGGATGCTCGTTTGAGCATAATCACCGGCACAGGCCAGTTGGGCCGATGGTCTGTTTCTGTGCTGTAAATTCTATGTCATATAAATAGCCAGATTTTTCACAGTTCAAATAATTAGTCAGTTAATGCATAACTTTAATAAGTGTTCAGACTATGCTCGGTTCCAATAAGGAGTCAGAATGTGCACTATTGTGATAAGTAGCCACTCGATGTACAGCTCTAAGGAGTAGTTGATCTATGCACAGCTGTAATAAATAGCCATTCAATGTAGAGTTCAAATAATTATCCAGTTTATGCATAGCTTTAATAAATGACCAGTCTAGGTATAAAATCATAGGCTCATAGAATGGTTACAGCACAGAGGGAGGCCATTCGGCCCGTCGAGCCCCTGTCGGCTCTCTGCAAGAGCACTTCAGCTAGTCCCACTCCCCCGCCCTTTCCCCGTAGCCCTGCAAAATGTTTTCCTTCAGGTACTTATCCAACTCCCTTTAGAGAGCCACGATTGAATCTGCCTCCTCCCTTTCAGGCAGTGCATTCCAGATCATAGCCACTCATTGCGTAAATTTATTTTTCTCATGTCGCCTTTGGTTCTTCTGCCAATCACCTTAAACCTGTGTCCTCTGGTTCTCGACCCTTCTGCCAATGGGAACAGTTTCTCTCTATCTACTCTGTCTCGACCCTTCATGATTTTGAACACCTCGATCAAATCTCCTCTCAACCTTCTCTGCTCTAAGGAGAACAACCCCAGCTTCTCCAGTCTATCCACATAACTGAAGTCCCTCATCCCAGGAACCATTCTTGTAAATCTTTTCTGCACCCTCTCTAAAGGCCTTCACATCCTTCCGAAAGTGCGGTGCCCAGAATTGGACACAATACTCCAGTTGAGGCCAAACCAGTGTTTTATAAAGGTTCATCATAACTTCCTTGCTTTTGTACTCTATGCCTCTATTTATGAAGCCCAGGATCCTGTATGCATTTTTAACCTCTTTCTCAACCTGCCCTGCCTCCTTCAACGATATGTGCACATATACCCCCAGGTCTCTCTGTTCATACACCCCCTTTAGAATTGTACCATTTAGTTTATATTGCCTCTCCTCATTCTTCCTACCAAAATGTATCAATTTACACTTTTCTGCGTTAAATTTCATCTGCCACGTGTCCACCCATTTCACCAGTCTGTCTGTCTTCTTGAAGTCTATCACTATCCTCCTCACTGATAACTATACTTCCAAGTTTTGTGTCATCTGCAAATTTTGAAATTGTGCCCTGTACACCCAAGTCCAAGTCATTAATATATATCAAGAAAAGCAGAGGTCCTAGAACCGACCCCTGGGGAACACCACTGTGTACTTTCCTCTAGGCCGATAAACAGCCATTCACCACTACTCTCTGTTTCCTGTCACTTAGCCAATTTCGTATCCATGCTGCCACTGTCCCTTTTATTTCATAGGCTTCAACTTTGCTGGCGAGCCTATTATGTGGCACTTTATCAAACGCCTTTTAGAAGTCAACCCTTTCTGTTACCTCATCAAAAAACTCAATCAAGTTAGTTCAACACGATTTGCCTTTAACAAATCCGTGCTGGCTTTCCTTAATTAATCCACACTTGTCCAAGTGACTGTTAATTTTGTCCTGGATTATCGTTTCTAAAAGCTTCCCCACTACCGAGGTTAAACTGACTGGCCTGTAGTTGCTGGGTTTATCCTTTCACACTTTTTTGAACAAGGGTGTAACATTGCAATTCTCCAGTCCTCTGGCACCACCCCTGTATCTAAGGAGGATTGGAACATTATGGCCAGTACCTCCGCGATTTCCATTTTTACTTCCCTTAGCATCCGAGGATGCATCCCATCCGGTCCTGGTGACTTATCTACAGCTCTAATAAGTAATTAGACACTTCATGGTTAACAACAAGTGGCCAGACTAGGTACAGCCCTGATATATCGCCTGCCTATACACAGGTATAATGAGCAAACAGCCTACATACAGCTCCACAATGGTTTCACAAAGAACAATCTACAGAGAATAGAATCTGCTGATCTAAAAAAAGAAAAGCAGATACCAGAGTTTGTTCTGTTGAAACAGACTGTAACTGCATTAACACTCCTTTGATAAGTCAACCAAAGCAAAGGGAAACAATGATAGTATAGGAAGATATTCAACTGATTCCGCAATAATACAATTACTTCAGACCCCAGCTATCTTAAGACAAAGATCGATAGATTTTTGGATACTAAGGGAATCAAGGGATATGGGGATAGTGCGGGAAGGTGGAGTTGAGGTAGAAGATCAACCATGATCTTACTGAAAGGCAGAGCAGGCTCAAAGGGCCGAATGGCCTACTCCTAACCTATTTCTTATGTTCTTATCCTACTGGATTCATTGACCTCCCACTTGCTGCAGTTGTACAGGGCCTTGGTGAGGCCACATCTTGAGTATTGTGTGCAGTTTTGGTCACCTTATCTGAGGAAGGATATTCTTGCCATGGAAGGAGTTCAGCGAAGATTCACCAGGCTGATACCTGGGATGGCAGGGATGACTTATGAGGAGAGATTGGGTTTATTGGGCTTATACTCGATGGAGTTTAGAAGAATGAGAGGGGACCTCATTGAAACTTATAAAATTCTGACAGGACTGGACAGACTAGATGCAAGAAGGATGTTCCCGATGGTCGGGCAGTCCAGAACCAGGGGTCACAGTCTAAGGATAAGGGGTAGGCCATTTAGGACAGATGAGGAGGAATTTCTTCACCCAGAGAGTGGTGAACCTGTGGAATTCTCTACCACAGAAGGCAGTAGAGGCCAATTCATTAAATATATTCAAGAAGGAGTTAGATATATTTCTTAAGGCTAAAGGGATCAAGGGATATGGGGAGAAAGCAGGGACAGGGTACTGAATTTGGATGATCAGCCATGATCTCATTAAATGGCGGAGCAGGCTTGAGGGGCCGAATGGCCTACTCCTGCTCCTATCTTCTATGTTTCCTATCTTCTATGACTATCCTGCTGGATTCACTGACATTCCCCTGACAATCCTGCTGGATTCACTGACCTTCCCCTGACTATCCTACTGGATTCACTGACCTCCCCCTGACAATCCTGCTGGATTCACTGACCTCCCCCTGACTATCCTGCTGGATTCACTGACCTCCCCCTGACAATCCTGCTGGATTCACTGACCTCCCCCTGACTATCCTGCTGGATTCACTGACCTCCCCCTGACAATCCTGCTGGATTCACTGACCTCCCCCTGACTATCCTGCTGGATTCACTGACCTCCCCCTGACTATCCTGCTGGATTCACTGACCTCCCCCTGACTATCCTGCTGGATTCACTGACCTCCCACTGACTATCCTGCTGGATTCACTGACCTCCCCCTGACTATCCTGCTGGATTCACTGACCTCCCACTTGCAGTGTATGTACCCGTCTACCTTTAAGGGAACGATTGAGTGTAACCGTTCACCTTTAAGAGAACTACTTTAGGTGTGGCACTATTTGATTGGCTTCTGTATACGGTAATACCGACAGTGACCACACCAGTATATAAGTGATGTTACAGGATAACTAGGGCAGATTCGCCCTGACCTCTGAATAGTAAAGACCTGTTTGTTTGTACTTCAAAAGTCTGTGTATTTATTTACTGCACAACCCACAGACTTTACACCACTGACTATCCTGCTGGATTCACTGACCTCCCACTGACTATCCTGCTGGATTCACTGACCTCCCCCTGACTATCCTGCTGGATTCACTGACCTCCCACTGACTATCCTGCTGGATTCACTGACCTCCCCCTGACTAACCTGCTGGATTCACTGACCTCCCCCTGACTATCCTGCTGGATTCTATCACTGACCTCCCCCTGACTACCCTGCTGGATTCACTGACCTCCCACTGACTATCCTGCTGGATTCACTGACCTCCCCCTGACTATCCTGCTGGATTCACTGACCTCCCCCTGACTATCCTGCTGGATTCACTGACCTCCCACTGACTATCCTGCTGGATTCACTGACCTCCCCCTGACTATCCTGCTGGATTCACTGACCTCCCCCTGACTATCCTGCTGGATTCACTGACCTCCCACTGACTATCCTGCTGGATTCACTGACCTCCCCCTGACTATCCTGCTGGATTCACTGACCTCCCCCTGACTATCCTGCTGGATTCACTGACCTCCCACTGACTATCCTGCTGGATTCACTGACCTCCCCCTGACTATCCTGCTGGATTCACTGACCTCCCCCTGACTACCCTGCTGGATTCACTGACCTCCCACTGACTACCCTGCTGGATTCACTGACCTCCCACTGACTACCCTGCTGGATTCACTGACCTCCCACTGACTACCCTGCTGGATTCACTGACCTCCCACTGACTACCCTGCTGGGTTCACTGACCTCCCACTGACTACCCTGCTGGATTCACTGACCTCCCACTGACTATCCTGCTGGATTCACTGACCGCCCCCTGACTATCCTGCTGGATTCACTGACCTCCCCCTGACTACCCTGCTGGATTCTATCACTGACCTCCCCCTGACTATCCTGCTGGATTCACTGACCTCCCCCTGACTATCCTGCTGGATTCACTGACCTCCCCCTGACTATCCTGCTGGATTCACTGACCTCCCACTGACTATCCTGCTGGATTCATTGACCTCCCCCTGACTATCCTGCTGGATTCACTGACCTCCCCCTGACTACCCTGCTGGATTCACTGACCTCCCACTGACTATCCTGCTGGGTTCACTGACCTCCCACTGACTACCCTGCTGGATTCACTGACCTCCCACTGACTATCCTGCTGGGTTCACTGACCTCCCACTGACTATCCTGCTGGATTCACTGACCTCCCCCTGACTATCCTGCTGGATTCACTGACCTCCCACTGACTATCCTGCTGGATTCACTGACCTCCCACTGACTACCCTGCTGGATTCTATCACTGACCTCCCCCTGACTATCCTGCTGGATTCACTGACCTCCCCCTGACTATCCTGCTGGATTCACTGACCTCCCCCTGACTATCCTGCTGGATTCACTGACCTCCCACTGACTACCCTGCTGGATTCTATCACTGACCTCCCCCTGACTATCCTGCTGGATTCACTGACCTCCCACTGACTACCCTGCTGGATTCTATCACTGACCTCCCCCTGACTATCCTGCTGGATTCACTGACCTCCCCCTGACTATCCTGCTGGATTCACTGACCTCCCCCTGACTATCCTGCTGGATTCACTGACCTCCCACTGACTACCCTGCTGGATTCTATCACTGACCTCCCCCTGACTATCCTGCTGGATTCACTGACCTCCCACTGACTATCCTGCTGGATTCACTGACCTCCCCCTGACTACCCTGCTGGATTCACTGACCTCCCCCTGACTATCCTGCTGCATTCACTGACCTCCCCCTGACTACCCTGCTGGATTCACTGATCTCCCACTGACTATCCTGCTGGATTCACTGACCTCCCCCTGACTATCCTGCTGGATTCACTGACCTCCCACTGACTATCCTGCTGCATTCACTGACCTCCCACTGACTATCCTGCTGGATTCTATCACTGACTTCCCATCCAAATTACAGGTGGGAAAGTAGTAGTGCTCAATGCATTTTCTTACAATGCACCTTTCATGACTGAAGCTATGACAAGTACCTCCTTGATCATCGAACGATATGGCACAGATGGTGGCCATTCGGCCCATCATGCCTGTGCCGGCTCTTTGGTAGAGTTATCTAACTAGTCCCACTCCCCGTAGCCCTGCAAATGTTTTCCCTTCAAGTATGTATCCAATTCCCTATTGAAAGTTACTATTGAATCTGCTTCCCCACCCTTTCAGGCAGTGCATTGTATATCACAACAACTCACTGTGTAAAAAAAGTTTTCTCATGTCGCCTCTGGTTCTTTTGGCAATAAGTACCCAGAACTGGTAAAAGAACCAATGAAAGTGTTGCTACCTTTCCCAACAGCATACATTCGTGCAATCTCATTTTCTGTTATGGCAGCAATGAAGACAAAGTATAGGTCCTTAAAAGCATTATTAAAACACTCTACATGCAGCACTGTCATATTATGAGTTTTATGTAGTATTATAATTTAGATGGGAGGTCCGTGATTATTAATCCATTTGAAAAGGGGTCCTTCAAAAGTTTGAGAACCACTGCTCTAAACGTAGGTTAGCTAACTCTGGTTGGAGGTTTGATTACGTGACATTTGATCACATGAGTAAATCTGAAATTCCGCAGTACTGAGATCCATCTGCTCACTGGGTAGACCCCTGGATTAGGACAACTGCTCGTGTGGAGGATAAACACTGACACGGATTGGTCGGGCCGAATGGCCTGTTTCCATCTTGTAACTTCTATGTGACGCATGGTGTCAGACAGTAAAGGTAGAAACAATCGAACACTAGAGCAAAAAAATGAATGGAGATCAAAGGGTGAATTCTCTGATTGAAAGCTCCCAGCAAGGAGCCTCGCCCTGTAGGAACATCTATCAGGAGATTGCATGTGGGTTACTCCCGACTTTCTGTCCAATCATAATTTTTTAATTTATCTACATGTGCAAGTTGAGCAGTGCCTGACTCCAAATAAGCTGACTATTCTCAGTAGCGCAGTCCCGAAGGAATATCCCAGAACATTCCTAATGTCATTATGTACCATTTATACATGTACTTCCCTAACCACACTCTATTTCCTTGCGTTGTTAAAATATTTGAAACAGTAACACTCAGCAGTTTCCGAGCAACAGAAATACAATGTACGCTAAGCGTTCAATGGAGAAAACACCGTAAAATTGATCACATTTTTTTTCACATGAAAGTTCCAAATCAAAAGGATTCTGGGTTGTGTAAACTGCAACAATTGATGGCCATCTGCAGCACAGTAACAGTGAACCTTGTGCATTACAGACACCTCAGGGACTGGCATCAGCTGTCCGTAATTGGCCAGGTGTTCATATTTCCTCAATGGTCATTGTACTGTGTGTAGTTTTAGCCTGGTTGTACATAAATAGTCATCAGTTGATGAATTTTACCCAGTAAATACTCATATTCCTGCAAACAAATCTCTTAGGAACATAGGAACAGGAGTCGGCCATTCAGCCCCTCAAGCCTGTTCCGCCATTCAATGAGATCATGGCTGATCTGCGACCTAACTCCATATACCCGCCTTTGGCCCATATCCCTGATGCGCTATCAATTACTCATAAAAGACTGAGAGTTAGAAGAGTAACCAAAGGCTTTTATTAACAACAGAATGGAGGTCTGCCTCGAGTGGTCGACCGGTCCAGGATACAAGGGCTGGGGAGCAGTCACCTTTATACTAGGACCTGTGGGAGGAGTCAGCCGAGGCATGTCCAGGCATGTACACAGTGGAATACAAACAGGACAAACAGGAATACAAACAGTGGTTTACCACAATCCCTTAATACCGTTGGTTAACAGAAAGCTATCAATCTCCGATTTGAAATTAACAATTGATCTAGCATCAATTTCCGTTTGCGGAAGAGAGTTCCAAACTTCTACCACCCTTTGTGTGTAGAAGTGTTTCCTAATTTCACTCCTGAAAGGTCTGGCTCTAATTTTTGGACTATGCCCCCTAGTCCTAGAATCCCCAACCAGTAGAAATAGTTTCTCTCTATCTACCCTATCTGTTCCCCTTAATATCTTGAAAACTTCGATTAGATCACCCCTTAACCTTCTAAATTCTAGGGAATACAACGCTAATTTGTGTAATCTCTCCTCGTAACTTAACCCTTGACGTCCGGATATCATTCTGGTAAACCTACGCTGCACTCCCTCCAAGGCCAATATATCCTTCCTAAGGTGTGGTGCCCAGAACTGCTCACAGTGCTCCAGGTGTGGTCTAACCAGGGGTTTGTACAGCTGCAGCATAACTTCTAGTCCTCTAGATATAAAGGCCAGCATTCCATTAGCCTTTTTGATTATTTTCTGTACCTGTTCATGACATTTTAATGATTTATGTACCTGGACCCCCAAGTCTCTTTGGACCTCCACTGTTTCTAGCTTTGTACCATTTAGAAAGTACCCTGCTCTATCCCGTTTAGGTCCAAAGTGGATGACCTCACATTTGCCTACATTGAAATCCATTTGCCACAGTTTTGCCCATTCACTTAATCTGTCGATATCCCTCTGTAATTTTATGCTTTTATCTACACTGCCTACAATGCCGCCTAGCTTTGTGTCATCGGCAAATTTGGATATATGACTTTCTATGCCATCATCTAAGTCGTTGATAAATACTGTGAATAGTTGAGGCCCCAAACAGATCCCTGTGCGACACCACTAGTCACATCCTGCCAATTAGAGTACCGGCCCATTATCCCTACTGCCTGTCTCCTGCCGCTCAGCCAATTTCCTAACCAGGTCAATAATTTGCCCTCAATTACATGGGCTTCTACCTTAGATAACAGTCTCTTATGTTAGACTTTATCAAATGCCTTCTGGAAGTCCAAATAAATAACATCCATAGACTTTCCCCTGTCCTCTACTTTGGTCACCTCTTCAAAAAATTCAATCAGGTTTGTCAGGCATGAACTACCTTTCACAAATCCATGCTGGCTCTCTCTGAAAATTTTCGAGGTGTTCAGTCACCCTATCCTTAATTATAGACTCTAGCAATTTCCCAACAACAGATGTTAGGCTAACTCGTCTAAAATTCCCTGGTTTCCCTCTCTCGCCATTCTTAAAAAGCGGAGCGACATGCGCAATTTTCCAATTTAAAGGGATGAATCCTGAATCTAGAGAACTTTGGAAGATTATAGTTAGGGCATCTGTAATGTGCTCACCTACTTCCTTTAAAACCCTGGAAACGATCTGGCCCTGGCGATTTGTCACTCTTTAGTGCCATTATTTTGTTCATTACTGTTATTTTACTTACGTTAATTTTATTGAGTCCCTGTCCCCGATTCAACATTAGTTTCTTTGGGTCTTCCGGCATGCTATCCTCTTCCTCTACTGTAAATACTGACGCAAAGTAATTATTCAACATGCCCGCCATTTCCTTATTATCATTGACAATATCGCCGCTTTCAGTTTTTAAGGGGCCAACATTGCTCCTGACTACCCTCTTTTTCCCAATGTAATTGTAAAAATTCTTTGTATTGATTTTGATATCCCTTGCAAGTTTCTTTTCATACTCTCTTTTTGTAGCTCTTACTATCTGTTTTATGACCCTTTGCTGTTCTTTGTAACTTTCCCTTTCCTTTAGTTTTATGCTGTCCCTTACCACTTTAGTTATCCATTGCTGTTTTTTTTAGCAAGTGGAGCTCTTGCACCTCAGGGATATAAACTGGTTCTGTATCACCTTAAATTCTTTTTTAAACATCTCCCACTGATCTTCCTTTGTGTTACCCATTAACAGATTTGCCCAGTTTACTGTGGACCGCCTCTGCCGTTGAAGTTGGCCTTACCTAAATCTAGAATCTTAGTAGCTGTTTCACGTCTCCCTTTCAAACGCTACATTGAACTTGATCATGTTATGATTGCTGTTGGATAAATGTTCACGCACAGTTAGGCTGTTAACTAAATCTGGCTCATTACTCATTACTAAATCTAATATGGCTTGCCCCCTTGTTGCCTCTAGGACATATTTTTGTAGAAAACTATCCCGGACACACTCAAGAAAATCACCTTTCTGACAGGTGCTAATCTGCTTTTCCCAATCTATATGAAAGTTAAAATCCCCCATTGAAACCACTCTGCCTTTACTCTGTGCTTGTCTAATCTCTGCATTTATACAATCTAGCACTTCACAGCTGCTGCCAGGAGGCCTATACAGAACTCCCACTACAGTTTTAGATCCTTTCCTATTTCTTGATTCAACCCATAAGGTCTCCACTGGCAGCTTAACTCTCTTTAAATCCTCTCTTATCACTGAAGCGATTTCATCCTTAATCACTAAGGTTATTCCTCCCCCTCTGCCATTTTCCCTATCTGTCCTGTAAACCTTATAACCTGGTATATTTAGTTCCCAGTCCTGACTGTCTTGCAGCCATGTCTCAGTAATGGCTACCATGTCATACCCATCAATTTGAATTCATTCAATTTATTCCTTCTACTCCATGTGTATGTATAAAGAACATTTGTTTGGGCCACACACCCTAGCCTGTCCTTCAGCTCAAATGTTTTATTCACATGTTTCTTATTTCTCTCTCCTGGTTTAATCGCTTTACAGCGTTTAGCTTTCCCTCTACATGTAGTGCCTAAAGCACAATTTCTGACTGTTGCTCTACTCTCTTCCCTTTTGTTTGTTTTTGAACTACTATTTGTACTGCAATTTCCCACTGAGCCCTCCCCCCATTTACTAGTTTGAAGTCCTACTTCTCCTTTCTGCTAGGACCCTGGTCCCAGGTGGAGCTCTTATTAAATGATATAAATTTATTTTCATAAAATCAGCAATTAATAAGTGCAATCAATTACCCATTCATGCAAATAAAAGACATTCATTCATCATTTGTCCAGAGTCACTTAAGGAGACAGTCAGTGATTGATGCCTGGACACTACGGCCTTTTGACTCCATGTAGCGGTCACTTGCGTCAGATTCAGCTGTGCTACTGTGGGCAAACAATGTGTTGTAGCCCGTGTGGGAGGATCGTCAACATCATGGAAAAGACTTCTTGGAAGGTGGGATCTTCCACAGGTGTGGGGTTGGGTGCTTGTTTGTCTTCTGGGTCATCACTGTATTTAGTACTTAGTCACCAGTGTCCCTTGTAATTAGTGCCAATGACATCACTGTTTTAAGTTGTAAAATACATTAAGTAAACAGGGGGGAAATCGGAAAGGTCAGAGAGTTGCGGGGGGTGGGTGAGGAGATCGGAAGGGGGGGAGATCAGAAGGGTTGTGGGTGAGTGACGAGATCAGAAGGGTCAAGGAGGGGAGATCGGAAAGGTCAGAGAGATGTCCGATTGTGGGGGCTGGGTGAGGAGATCGGAAGGGTTGTGGGTGGGGGGGGGGAGATCGGAAGGGTGGGGGGGAGATCAGAAGGGTCAAGGGGGTGTGATCGGAAAGGTCAGCGAGTTGTCCGATTGTGGGGGGTGGGTGAGGAGATCGGAAGGGTGGGGGGGGGGGAGATCGGAAGGGTTGTGGGTGAGGGGGAGTTCGGAAGGGTGGGGGGGGAGATCGGAAGGCTGCGGGAGGGGAGATCGGAAGGGTTGTGGTTGTGGGGGAGATCGGAAGGGGGGGAGATTGGAAGGGTGGGGGGGGAGATCGGAAGGGTGCGGGGGGGAGATTGGAAGGGTGCGGGGGGGAGATCGGAAGGGTTGTGGGTGGGGGGGAGATCGGAAGGGTGGGGGGGAGATCGGAAGGGTGCGGGGGGGAGATCGGAAGGGTGGGGGGGGAGATTGGAAGGGTTGTGGGTGGGGGGGAGATCGGAAGGGTGCAGGGGGGGAGATTGTAAGGGTTGTGGGTGGGGGGGAGATCGGAAGGGTGGGGGGGAGATCGGAAGGGTGGGGGGGGAGATCGGAAGGGTGCGGGGGGGAGATCGGAAGTGTTGTGGGTGGGGGGGAGATCGGAAGGGTGGGGGGGGAGATCGGAAGGGTGGGGGGGGAGATTGGAAGGGTGGGGGGGGAGATTGGAAGGGTTGTGGGTGGGGGGAGATCGGAAGGGTTGTGGGTGGGGGGAGATCGGAAGGGTGGGGGGGGAGATTGGAAGGGTGGGGGGGGAGATTGGAAGGGTTGTGGGTGGGGGGGGAGATTGGAAGGGTTGTGGGTGGGGGGGAGTTCGGAAGGGTGGGGGGGGGAGATCGGAAGGGTGCGGGGGGGGAGATCGGAAGGGTTGTGGTTGGGGGGGAGTTCAGAAGGGTCAGGGGGGTGATCGGAAAGGTCAGCGAGTTGTCCGATTGTGGGGGCTGGGTGAAGCAGGTAAACTGGATCCAGCAGTTCTCGCCTCCCTTTAGCTGCCGGGTTTCCCAAGCCAGGGTTAAATTTTAAATGGTGGTTAATTCTGAGGCACACAGCCTCATTCTAATATTTAAATGAGCAGCCCCCCCTCCTTAGTTGGTTGCCCGCCCCCTGTGCCGCCTCCATTAAAACCCAAAGTGGGCGGGTTGGAGCTCGGTTTCGTGTGGGTTTCAGATTTTTAACATTTTTACATCCTACCCAACCCAACCCAAACCCACCCGTTTTTGGGGGTTAAAATTCACCCCCCCGCCACAAGTGCTTTTGTTCTTCCTAACCACAGAAAAGGCAAACCTATTGTCAAAAGAGAAGTACATAGAAAATGTAACATTTCCTTCCCTCCTCTAGATGTGATTCCTCTGGTTTTTACTGACATTTTTACTCCTATTATTTAATAAAGCTTTTTTGGGGGGTTTGAATCTGTGTTGGGGCAAAAGAACAAGGCAGAAAGTAAAGACAAAAGGATAATCTTATGAGGCGCAGCGACCAACAACAGTGCATATCAGAAAATCAACACATTGAATGTTTTAGGTTTAAATAAAGAGAAAGGCTGTCAAAAAAGAAAGGCTTGCATTTATATAGCACTTCTCAGAAATGTCCCAAAGCACTTCACAAACAATTTTTGAAGTGCAGTCACTGTTGTGTTGCATGTAAACGTGGTAGATTTTTTGTGCACAGCAATGCCCCACAAAAGCAACGAGGCAAAAGGAGCAGTCAATTTACGTCTGGTTGTGTCGGTTGTTGGAAGGAATGTTGGCCAGGAGACTTGGGGATCTCTCACCTCTTCTTTGAAAGTTGCTACAGGATTTTTAACATCCACCTGAACCACTGGAACAAGCGTATGGTGCCGCCTTTTATTATCTCATAGAGTCATAGGGGGAGAAATTCGGTATCGCCCCATTTGGGGCACAATTATCGGCCGGGTGCAAAGATTAGCGCCTGGCGCTAATTATCGCCTCCGACTGCAAACTTGGCTTTCATCGCCCCTGGAGGTGATTGGAGCGCTAAATCAGGCGCTTCACACCTGTCTTAAGGCACTAAGGCCGAGGAGCGAGGCGCTAACTCAGAGCGTGGGCGCAGCGCAGGTGATGTCAGTTAGCGATGGAACACAGACACACTGGTGCCGGACAGTTCTTAAAGGGGAGGGTCGATCTTGCTCTCCAGACACACCCTGCTCATTGGAGCCTTGAATCTCGGCCTGAAGAGACCTGCGCCTAAATCTTCCAGCCAAGGACTATGGAGAGGGTGAGAGAACGAGCTCAGCGCTTCAGCGAGCGGGCCTTGGAGGCTCTGGTTGGCGCGGTGGAGCGCAGAAGATCTATACTCTAACCTGAGAGTGGCAGGGGCCTTTGACGCGTGAGTGCCGAAGAGTGTGGAGGGAGGTGGCTCAGCACGCCTCCTCCAGGAGCATGGTGCTCAGGACCCATACTCAATGTCGCAAAAAGTTCAACGACCTCACTCGGGTTGTCAGGGTGAGTGGCTTTTTTTCAATACCTCTCCATCCCTCCATCTCAACCTCACTCTATGGCCAGGGGGTCTTAAAATCCCAATGCCCAACACTCATCCAACACCTATGGCCCTCTCATGAAACACACACGCGCATTCCACACTTTGCATACAGTAAGGGCTACTCACCTATGGGAGGCACATCAGGCAAGACCATGGCTGCATACAGTAAGGGCTATTCACCTATAGGAGGCACATCAGGCAAGATCATGGCTGCATACAGTAAGGGCTATTCAATTATGGGAGGCACATCAGGCAAGACCATGGCTGCATACAGTAAGGGCTATTCAATTATGGGAGGCACATCAGGCAAGACCATGGCTGCATACAGTAAGGGCTATTCATTTATGGGAGGCACATCAGGCAAGACCATGGCTGCATACAGTAAGGGCTATTCAATTATAGGAGGCACATCAGGCAAGGCCATGGCTGCATACAGTAAGGGCTATTCAATTATGGGAGGCACATCAGGCAAGACCATGGCCGTATATTTACTCAGACGCCGTCCTTTTTCTTGCAGGCCAAGCTATCTCATAATAGGAGACAGCAGCAACGGATGGGTGGAGGGCGGCCTCAGCTGCAACCCCTCAGCGAACTTGAGGCGCGCGTCCACAGGATTGTGGCAAGCCAGGTGATCGGTCCCGTCACCCCTGGAGAGGCCGACCACATTCTGGACAGCAATGGTAAGGTCATCACCTTTTTGTCCTCTCTCATTCCACTTATCCCTCACAACACCAGCTTTTAACACTTTCAATTCAACTTACTAAATCGCTGCACTCCTTCCTCCCTTACTGCCACCCTGTCCTCATGCTGAAGCCACTCTTGTACCTCCCTGCTTTCAGATGGTGATTCACCAGCTGAAGAGACGGGCCCTCAAGCTGCCAGTGGGAGCGAAGCCGCAGGCGAAGAGGAAGAGGAAGCCGGAGCATCAGCGCCACCCTCTCCCGAGGAAGCCCATGCCCACACTGGGACCACACCTTCCCTGGAGGGGAGCAGGGGGGAAGGGTCTGATGAGGGTGAAGCTCCAGGACCCAGCGGGCTGCAGCAACGTGATGTTGGTAGGGAAGCTCGGGGGCCAGCGAGTCCTGCTGCACTGGACGCAGAGGAGGAGCGGCTCATCGCTGAAATGAACACCCAGGCGGTGGACATGCACACTCAGCTCATGGGTGCAGTGGGAAGGGTGCCCGAATGCATTGAATCACTGGCAAGGAGTGTGGAGCACTTCGCTGTAGCACAGGCGGATGCCACGCAAATGCTTAGTGCTGCAATTCAGTAACTGGCTGCCTTAATCCCATCTCAGACTGGTCTCATGCAGCCTCAGATTGAGGCCACGCAAGCACTGGCTGCTGCCATTGTCGCTGGCCCGGACACATTTTCCCGGGGCTCTCACCGCGCCGCAGCAGGCCAGCAATTTGTGCTCCAGCAGATTGCTCCGGAAGCTGAGGTGCTGCCCCGTGGGAGTGCCAGTGTGTCGGTCGAGCAGGGAGTTGCTGTCCTCTCTCAAGATGACAGCATTCCTGCTGCCACCACTGTCACTTCCCCATTGCACTTGCCACTGCCTGTAGCCCAGACTGCTGCCACCCATGCAGATTTGGTGCAGTCTGCAGCCGGGCCCTCCAGGCCCAGAGCTGGTCGAGGCCGTCCTTCAAGGGCATTTGCAGTCTCAGGTTCTGACAATCAGCAGCCTTCCACCAGCCTTGCTGCAGCCACTGGGGCCCCATTACAGAGGAGGGTGGGAAGGGGGGAAGTGCGCAAGGGAAGGAGATCACCCTCAAAGGGCAAACAGTAGGAGGTGTGACAAAATGTTGGTCAATTTTTTATTCAAGGCCGAGGTTCGTGTTCAAACCTTTGTTTAGTGTTTTGGACATTATCTCCAAGTTGTGAGAACCAGTTATGTTAATGACTGTTTTTTTGTATTTGTTTCTATTAGTTTGTCATGAAGAAATGACACACACAGAGTTTGTAAAATAATAAGTTTTTGTATTCAAAATGTACAGGTTTGGTCTTTGGAATCATTGCTGCCTTGGCCAGCTTAGGGGTTGCGGGTTGGTTTCATTCATGTTGTTCTCCATGCCAGAAGCCATTTCCTCAGCAGGGGCCTAGAAGCAGCTTGCTATCAGCCGTTGACAGACGGCCCTTCCAGTTTCAACATTGTGGGCCTCCCTCCCGCCTTGGTGCTGCTGATGATCATCCTCCTTCACTTCCTCCTCCTCTTTCTTCTCCTCCTCCAGTGGTGCTCCAAGGCCTGGTGGCATTGGCTGGGTCCTGAGGATTGCCAGGTTATGCAGCATGCAGCACACAACTATGAAGAGGGAGACTTATTCAGGCGAGTACTGCTAGGCTCCTCCTGAGTGGTCCAGACAGCAGAACCGTTGCTTGAGCACGCCGATCGTCTGCTCAACGATGTTCCTGGTGGCGAGATGGCTCTCGTTGTACTGCAGCTCAGCAGGGGTGTTGGCGTTATGTAGCGGTGTCATCAGCTAGGTGCACAGTGGATAACCCTTGTCCCCGAGGAGCCAACCACTTGGCTGATGCAGTGCCTGGAAAAGTTCTGCCACAGCAGTCTGGCACAGGATGAATGCATCGTGGCTGCTGCCAGGATAGCGGGCATTGACAGCGAGCATCAGCTGTCTGTGGTCACAGACCAACTGGACGTTTAAGGAGTGGAATCCCTTGCGGTTGCAGAAATCCTCTGCATTCTCATGCAGTGCCCGCAATGCCACATGTGTGCAGTCAATGTCGTCCTGCACCATGGGGAAGCCCGCTATTCTCGCAAAGCCCAATGCGCATTCATGCTGTTTGGCCTGGGTCATCGGGAAAGAGATGTACTGACGTCTCCTTTTATAGAGGGCATTTGTGACCTGACGGATGCAGCAATGGACCGCGAGCTGGGAGATATTGTTGATGTCCCCAGTAGCTGCTTGAAAGGAGCCGGTGGCATAAAAGTTCAGAGCCACTGTGACCTTCACTGCCACCGACAGAGACGTCCTGGTCCTCAGTAGAGGCTGCAGATCTGGCTGTAGCAGGTGGCAGAGCTCAGTGACCACCTCCTTGCTGAAGCGCAGCCTGCGCAAACACTGCTCCTCAGACAAATTAATGTAGGAGAATTGTTGACGAAATACCCTGGGAGGGTAAGGTCTCCTGTACAGAGGCCTGTTGGCCCTCCTCCGTCTGGCCATGATTGCCACTCTCTCTCTGCGTCTCTGTGGCCTCCGAATCTGCAGACGCAGGATGACGCCCAGAATCAGTGCAGCCCCCAAAGTCTCTTGGCAATCAAAGTAATGAAGGTCAAAAACGAAAATACCTGCAAAGTGATGCTCAGTAGCCAAAACTACTTCACACAGCGTTGACTCTATGCAGAAGTCTCTCCTTCTCTCTCTCAGAATCTCTCTCTCTGTCAGAATGAGTGGTGCAAAAATGTCTACCACAGAAAAAGGCAGGAAGAGGGCCACCTTTAAATAGCACCCCCCCAGCCCCACACCGACTGGGAAACGTTCCAGTCTACCTGTCGTTGCTTGCGCCAGGCGGAAAGGAGGGCGGCGCCACTCTATATCCAGTCCAGGACGTCACAAGGGCGTTGCACGCTCGAATGATGTCAAGATCTGCGGGCGCAGGAGATCGGGGTGGTATTGTTTCACACCGCTGCAAAATGTCTGATCAATTTTGCGAGCGGCGCAGACACTAATTGCTTTGTGCCCCATTAGCACCCTCTGAAGGCGTTAACGGGAGGCGCAAACCAACTGAATTTTTCCCCCATAGAGTCATAATGGCACTGAAGGCGGCCATTCGGCCCATCGAGTCCATGCTGGCTCTCTGGAGAGTAATCCAATCAGTCCCATTCCCCCGCTCTATCCCCGTAGCCCTGCAAGTTTCTTTCCCTCAAGTGCCTATCCAGTCTCCCCTTGAAAATATTGAGTGTCTCCGTTTCCACCATTCATCGGAAAAACATCACCTGTGACAGTGCAGCCCTCCCTCAGCGCAGCCCTGAAGTCAGTCTTGATTATCTGCCGGAGTCCTGGAGTAGAGTTGATCATCTCTGGGAAGAGGAAGAGGACTTAGGCTAGTTCTGCCTTGCAGAACTCACATTGACTATTCAAGCTGGTAACGTTGCCTGGAGATGTGGAGAGCCCAAACTCTTCAGTTTGGTGGAGGAACTAGAGGAGCAAATGAGGAAGGGCAGGAAAGGTTAAAAACGAATCCCTGCCACCAAAAGTAATATGATACCTTCTTATATTTTGGGCAATGGGAGACTTTCAGCTTTACTTTAAGGTTTAAAATCTTCGGGAGATTGATGGAATGAAATTCTCCCTGATCAGCTGATTTCAGGGTCAGAATATCAGCAAGGCTCAATTGGTAGCACATAAGAACATAAGAACTAGGAGCAGGAGTCAGCCATACAGCCCCTCGCGTCTGCTCCACCATTCAATAACATCATGGCTGATCTTCAACCTCAACTCCACTTTCCTGCACTATCCCCATTCCTTGATTCCTTTAGATTCCTCTCATCTCTAAGTTACAAAGTTGTAGGTTCAAGTCCCACGCTAAAAGTACGTAGCCTCGACTGCATTCCATACTGAAGGAGTCCTGCATTGTTGGGGGTGCCGTCCTTCAGATGAAACTTTAAGTTGAGGCCCATTTAGATGTGTGGAGTAGTGCCCATGGCAGAAAACACAGGTGGGAGTAGTTTATAGGCCCCCTAACAGTAGCTATACTGTTGGACAGAGTATTAATCAAGAAATAAGAGGAGCTTGTAACAAAGGTAATGCAATAATCGTGGGGGACTTTAATCTTCGTATAGACTGGACAAATCAAATTGGCAAAAGTAGTTTGGAGGACGAGTTCATGGAATGCATTTGGGACAGTTTCCTAGAACAATATGCTGTGGAACCAACCACGGAACAGGCTATTTTAGATCTTGTCTTGTGTAATGAGACAGGGTTAATTAGTAATCTCATAGTAAGGGATTCTCTGGGGAAGAGTGATCATAATATGATAGCATTCACATTGAGTTCGAGAGTAACGTACTTAAGTACGAACTAGAGTATTAAACCTAAATAAAGCCAATTACATAGGTATGATGGGCGAATTGGCTAAGGTAGATTGGGAAATTAGATTAAAAGGTATGATGGTAGATAAGCAATGGCGAACATTTAAAGAAATATTTCACAATTCTCAATGAATATACATTCCATTGAGAAATAAAAATTGCACGGGAAATGTGATCCATCTGTGGCTAAATAAAGAAGTTAAGGATAATATTAGATTAAAAGAAAAGGCTTATACAGTTGCCAAGAAGAGTAGTAAGCTTAAGGATTAGGACAGTTTTAGAAACCAGCAAAGGATGTCCAAAAAATTGATAAAGAGGGAGAAAATAGAATATGAGAGTAAATTAGCAAGAAATATAAAAGCAGATTGGAAGAGCTTCTACAAGTATGTAAAAAGGAAGAGAGTAGTGAAAGTAAACTTGGGTCTCTTAGAGGCTGAGGCAGGAGAATTTATAATGGGGAACAAGGAAATGGGAAATGGTAGAGGCTTTAAACAAATATTTTGGCCACTATTTCCTCTACCTCAGCGGGTCTGGTGCGGCCGGGGTTGGTGGTGGGTCACGGCCTTGCTGCTGGCTCCAGCCCACTCTGTAGAATGAATTTACCGTGATTGGGCTTGTTAAGCCCACCCAGTGCATTTGCTGGCCAATTGAAGGAAGTGGGTCTGATGACATCACTTGATGACGCATCATCAGCTGGTTTCCTTAAAGGGACCATGTCCAAATTGATTTTGACAGTTGTGCTGTCAGTGTTCTACAGCATTGAAGTGCTGCAAACACTGACATGCACTGCACAGAGGTGCATGGCTGCATCCAGGCTCTCCCATGACTCCCTCCATATGTTTATGGAGGGAGTCACAGCACGCAGGGAGCTCCTCTTCCCTTCCCATGGGTGGAAGAGATCTCCCCAGGACACCAACACAGCCTGGTTACACATTGCACAGGAGGACACAAGCAGGGATGTGGTCAGGAGGACCAGGCTGCAGTGGTGCAAACCTTTCAATGATCTCAGTAGATCACAAAACATTACTGCAAATCCACACTCAACCTCATCCTGCTGTGCCACTCATCACATCCACATCACTCAGCCTTCCCTACCCTGCTCCTGCAAATCTTTACTCACACCAACTTACTTTGCACCTCCACCCATCCCTCTCTATCTATATTATCACTTCCCCATCTCACCAGCCACCCCTCACACTCACCCTCATCCTAGTGCAATCATACCAACTAACAACACACAAGGGTAGGCACTTGGGTGTTTTATCCAATGTTCATGTAAAGTTTCTGTTAATTTGCTGTCAAATATTGAAATCTTTATTTTCAACACTTTGCATTCTTGGACAGATTTCTGTTCTTATTGGCTTAGTGAGTTGCAGTGAATGGTGAGACATTACGGTACCCCCTGCAATGGTGATGAGTGTGAAAGGAATGGCTTGGGCATTGTAGGGATGCTTTATGGTGCTGGTGTGGGGTGGAGCCAACCTGGTACATCATGTGGTAGCCAGGGTGTACAGCGTCAAGTGAAGTAAATCTGGCCATGGTGAGGCCATCCTTGGCGTCCCGGGCAGCACTGTGGTCGGGTGCTGATGCCCTGTGTCCTGCGCAGCATCAGTTGATTGCGGAGAAGGTTGGTGTTGATGTTGGTGCTGCTGGCGTGCCTGGTGCTGCTGGTGTTGGGGCTGATCGTGGTGGGATTCTGAGGACCAAGGTGAGATAGTTTCAAGGGCACTGATGCTGATGTAATAGATGGCAGGTGAATTTGAGATGACAGAAGCAATCTGTCAGTGGTGAGAGAGGTTGTTCCAATGAGGTGACACTGGATAGAGAGTTTGCTCCAAACATTTGCAACCTGCATAAAGCCCAATCTGTCTTCCAAATGCAGTAAGCAACAGCTTCTGAGCTTGGAAAGTGAATAACTGTGAGATGGCTGCTTTTATAGCTTATTTGCAGCTGTCAAGTAAAGAGATCATTTCATGGTGACACAACTCTCGACCTCCTTACCTGACATGATCCCCGAGCAGCGTGGACCCTGATGTAAGAGAACTCACTAAGCACTTGGTTTGAGTAAAAAACAAGGCTTTAATCAACTGTTTCACAACCATGAGATTCTAGTTACATCACTAGTTCCTGGTTACAAAAACGTCCTGGGCAAGCTGGGCCCACGCCCGAGTATTTATACTCCTTGGACGGCGCCACCAGCTGGCCGCCCAGTGTTAGTTCATGAGTCATTTCTTCATGAATGATAAGATTCATGACAGACCCCATGGGCGACCTCGTAAAATTTAAAGGTGAACTCAAAATACTTTTTAAGTGGCTCCTAACAAGCTCATAATGACCTAAATTGCCTCCCCCGCCGCTGCATGTCGGGTCTGTTCAGCGTTGACAGACCAGACATCTAGGAAAGTCGTGTGGTGGTGGGTTGACAGCGGGTTACTGATGCGCTGTCAAAAAAAAATTCCCACCCGACCTGCCACCAAACACGTCTGCTGACCCCCCGAAAAATTCCCCCCATTGTGTCTGTCATCACAGTAGAAGACACAAAAAATTACCAGAAGTAGGGAACCAAGGGAATAATGAGAGTGAGGAACTTAAAGTAACTAACCCTAATAAAGAAAAAGTACTGGAGAAATTAATGGGACTAAAAGCCAACAAATCCCCTGGACCTGATGGCCTACATCCTAGGGTTCTAAAAGAGGTGGCTGCAGAAATAGTGGATGTATTGGTTGTGATCTTCCAAAATTCCCTAGTTTCTGGAATGGTCCCAGTGGATTGGAAGGTAGAAAATGTAACACTGCTATTCAAGAAAGGAGGTAGATAGAAAACAGGGAACTATAGACCAGTTAGCCTGACATCAGTAGTCGGGAAACTGTTAGAACCTATTATTAGGGATGTGGTAACAGGGCACTTAGAAAAGGCAGACACAATATGGTTTTTTGAGGATGTAACGAGCAGGGTAGATAAAGGGGAACCAGTGGACGTAGTATACTTGGATTTTCAAAAGGCATTCATTAAGGTGCCACACAAAAGGTTGTCACACAGATAATGACTCATGGGGGTTGGGGTAATGTATTAGCATGGATAGAGGATTGGTTAAAGGACAGAAAACAGAGAGTAGGAATAAATGGTTGGCAGGCTGTAACTAGTGGGGTCATTTCAGGTTGACAGGCTGTTACTAGTGGGGTGCTGCAATGACCAGTGCTGTGGCCTCAGCTATTTACAATCTATATTAATGACTTAGATGAAGGGACGGCGTGCAATGTATCCAAGTTTGCTGATGATACAAAACTAGGGAAAGTAAGTTGTGTATAGGACACAAAGGGCTAGAAATTTGGTATCGCCCCGGTTCAGGCGCTAAAATAAAAAAAGTTGAAGAATTAGCGCCAGGTGCTAATCATTGTTGACTCCTGCAAGATTCGGTGTTTGCACTCCAGGAAGGAAGTGGAGCGCTAAATCTGAAGGGGTATTTACTAGCCCTAGCCCCTTTGGGGCTATCCCGGATCAGGCATATTTCTCAGACGTTCACTTTCAACTAAAGTTTGAGGTAGCCGAATCCTAAAGACGCTTAGCTGGATCTAAAGGTCCGGACTAACTCTTCCTGAAGGAAAGGAACAACCCAAGAATGTTACCATTCTCCAGATAGCACTTTTAATAAGTTTAGCTAGACTGTAATGTCCTGGATATTATGAGGGTCCGGAAATCTCCCCTCAAACATGTACCTCTCCACCAAAGAGTGCACAGAGATTGAGTTCATGAGTTATTGATACAGAAGACTGATGTGATACAATTCTAAAAATATATAGAGATTTATTAAAAGAACCGAGTGCAATTTACAGTTAGTGAATCAGTCAATCGCAATGTTAACAGTTCTAAAAAGTGAAAAAATACGATCTTATTATTAACAGAGAATCTTACTTTAAAATCTTAACTTCACTACAGTATTGCAGTTCTTAAAGTTTTCTATACAGGATATCCATCAATACTAACTACCTTTGATCCCCAAGGTACAAAGAGTGGAAGAGCACAGAGCTGCCTCTGTAGTCAAGAATCGCTTTGCCCGATTAACGCGAGTCTGCTATCTCATTTGAGATTTCAATATTTATACCCTTTTCCAGTTGTATTTCCTTTAAAGTTTCTGCTGATGCAAGTTAATTATCCCTATTCATCTTTCTGCTGACCTCTGCAATTCTTTACTGCTACATCAGCTTGTAATATTCCAGAATCTTGTCTCATCTCCATGGTGTTCTGGGTTCACCATATAAAATGGTATGAAGGGCAGGTGTCCCTTATTTTATGTCATCTTTACGAGGGCAGATGTTCCTTATCTTACGTGCCATCTTTACGAAGTTTAAATTAAAACACCTTATCCAGGGTGAACCATTGTTTTTGTGCCCAAAAGTCAGCCTCTCAGAACCCTTCACCTTCTACATAGATACATAGATACATAGAAGATAGGAGCAGGAGTAGGCCATTCGGCCCTTCGTGCCTGCTCCGCCATTTAATGAGATCATGGCTGATCCTTTAATTCAGTATCCCGTCCCCGCCTTCTCTCCGTAACCCTTAACCCCTTTTGCCCGTAGAAATATATCTAATTCCCTCTTAAATATATTTAATGAGCTGGCGTACACTGCCCTCTGTGGCAATGAGTTCCACAGGTTCACCACTCTCTGAGTGAAGAAATTCCCCCTCATCTCTGTCCTAAATGGTTTAGCCCTTATCCTTAAATTATGTCCTCTAGTTCTGTTCTCACCCGCCAAGGGAAACATTCCTTCTGCATCCAGTCTGTCTAGACCTGTCAGAATTTTATACACTTCTATGAGGTCCCCTCTCAATCTTCTAAACTCCAGTGTGTACATCCCTAAACTACATAGTCTCTCCTCATAGGTCATTCCCGCCATTCCTGGTATCAGCCTGGTGAATCGCCGCTGCACCCCCTCCATGGCAAGAACATCCTTCCTCAGATGAGGCGACCAAAACTGTACACAGTACTCGAGGTGTGGTCTCACCAGTGCCCTGTACAGCTGCAGCAAGGTATCCCTGTTCCTGTATTCTAACCCTTTTGCTATGAAGGCCAGCATACCGTTTGCCTTCTTGACCGCCTGTTGCACCTGCATGCTCGCCTTCAGTGACTGGTGTACAAGAACACCCAGGTCTCTCTGTACTTCCCCCTCTCCCAATCTATTGCCATTTAAATAATAATTTGCCCTCCCGTTCCTGCACCCAAGGTGGATAACTTCGCACTTGTCCACATTATAGTGCATCTGCCATTTATCCGCCCAATCGCCCAGTCTGTCCAAATCGCTCTGGAGCTTCCTGGTCTCTTCCTCTGAGCCCACCCCACCTCCTAGTTTAGTGTCGTCTGCAAATTTGGAAATGCTGCATCCGACTCCCTGATCCAGGTCATTAATGTAAATTGTGAACAGCTGGGGGCCCAGGACAGATCCCTGTTCTGTTTCAATAAGGTTATTTATTCAGGGTCAATAACTTGTCCTGCTTCAATTAGGCCAGAATTCTTTCATAAGATAGTGTATTTTTTGAAATAGGTTACATGACTTATTCCTTCACAAATCAAAGGCTCCACTTCCTTCCTGGAGCGCTAAAGGACGCAGGCAGGGTGGTAGTGGTGCAGCGCTGCACCCTGTCCCGTGCAGTGCTGCTGAGATCCGAGGTTCATTCCCTCCCTTAAAGGGAAGGGCCATTGCTGCAGGCTCGACATTGGGACAAGTTAGCTGGTCCCCAACGGCAGCCGTGATCCGGCCAGAGTGCTGGGCTGAGCGATTGCGGCCGAAGAAAAATGGGAAAAATTGCAATCATGCATTGCAACAATTTTTCTACTTACCGGGCCAACACCCTCTTTAACTTGCACCCCCAAAGCGCCTGGCCTCCTGAACAACGCCTCCTGTAGCTGTTGCTGTTGTCGCCCAGCGATGCTGCAGGGGGCGGAACCAAAGTTCGGGTGCAGGGCGCTACCGGGGTGATGCGCAGGACAATGACGTCACGATCTCCGGGCGCCCGTTATCACCCCCTGGAGACGATAATGGGCGGCGCTAAGGAGGACAATTTCTAGGGTAAAGAGTTTGCAAAGGGAGATAGTGGGCAGTAAGGTGGGAGATGAAGTGTAATGTGAGGAAATGTGAGGTTATTCACTTTGGTAGGAAGAATAGAACAGCAGAATATTTTTAAATGCTGAGAAATTATTAAATGTTGATGTTCAGAGGGATTAGGATGTCCTTGTACACAAAACACAGGAAGTTAACATGCAGGTACAGCAAGCAGTTAGGAAGGCAAATGGTATGTTGCAAGGGGGTTGGAGTACAACAGTAAGGAAGTCTTGCTTCATCTGTACAGGGCTTTGGTGGGATCACACCTGGAGTACTGTGCACAGTTTTGGTCTCCATACCTCAGGAAGGATGTAATTGCCTTACAGGGGATGCAGTGAAGGTTCACGAGATTGATTCCTGGGGAAAGAGGGTTGCCCTATGAGGGGAGATTGAGTAGAATGAGCCTATACTCTCTAGAATTTAGAAGAATGAGAGGTGATCTCATTGAAACAAATAAGATTCTGAAAGGGCTTGGCAGGGTAGATGCTGAGAGGCTGTTTCCCTGGCTGGAGAGTCTAGAACTAGGGGTCACAGTCTCAGAATAAGGTGTCGGCCATTTAGAACTGAGATGAGGAGAAGTTTCTTCACTCAGAGGGTTATGAATCTTTGGAATTCTCTACCCAGAGGGCTGTGAATGCTCAGTCATTGAATATATTCAAGGCTAAGATCGATAGATTTTTGGACTCTAAGGGAATCAAGGGATATGGGGATTGGGCGGGAAGGTGGAGTTGAGGTCGATGATCAGCCATGACCTCATTGAATGACGCAGCAGGCTCGAGGGGCCGCATGGTCTACTCCTGCTCCTAAACATAGACATAGAAGATAGGAGCAGGAGTAGGCCATTCGGCCCCTCGAGCCTGCTCCGCCATTCAATGCGATCATGGCTGATCATCCAAATTCAGTACCCAGTCCCTGCTTTCTCCCCATACCCCTTGATCCCTTTAGCCTTAATAAATATATCCTATTGCTTCTGTTCTTTCATCTGGCCAATGTTCCTCCCTCAACCAAAAACAGATCAGCTGGTCATTTCCTTTCGTAGGACCTTGCTGTGAGCATAACAACAGTAACTAAACTGCAACCGTGATTCAGTGGCAGCGTAACGCTTTGAGATGCCTAAGGATGTAAAAAGCTGCATAAGTTGTTTTATATGAAGTGAGTTGGGCAGTTTGATCCCCAGTTCCTAATGGTTATTTACCCGCAGTGCAAAACTGCCTTTACTCTGTCACAGGATGGCTCAGGTGGGAAAAGAACAAAAAAGTCACGCGGGTACAGTAGAGGTCACTCTTCGCTGAAACTCTCTCTTTTTAAGTCATTCTCAGGATGTGGACGTTTCTTACTTGTCCATCCTTAGTTGCCTTTGAGAAGGTAGTGGTGAGCTGCCTCCTTGAACCGCTGCAGTCTGTGTGGTGAAGCTGCCCCACTTGTGTTGTTAATTAGGAAGTTTTCATCACAGAATCACAGAAACCCCACAGTGCAGATAGAGGCCATTTCGGCCCATTGAGCCTGCACCGACACATATCCCACCCGATCCCCGTAACCCCTACACCAACACATATCCCACCCTATCCCCGTAACCCCACGTATTTAATCCCCCCTAACACTAAGGTTCAATTTATCATAGCCAATCAACCTAACCCGCACATCTTTGGACACAAAACAACGGCTATATATGTTGAAGTCGGGATGGTGTGTGACTTGGAGGGGAACTTGGAGGTGATGGAGAAGGATGGCATTACCATTGTCGAATCCCCCGCCATTACTATTCTGCGGGTCACCATTGACCAGAAACTTAACTGGACCAGCCACATATATATAGTGGCCACAACAACAGGTCAGAGGCTAGGTATTCTGCGGCGAGTGTCTCAGCTCCTGACTCCCCAAAGCCTTTCCACCATCTACAAGGCACAAGTAAGGAGTGTGATGAAATACTCTCCACTTGCCTGGATGAGTGCAGCTCCAACAACACTCAAGAAGCTCGACAGCATCCAGGTCAAAGCAGCCCGCTTGATTGGCACCCCATCCACCACCTTAAACGTTCGCTCCCTCCACCACCGGCGCACCGTGACTGCAGTGTGTACCATCTATAAAATGCACTGCAGCAACTCGCCAAGATTTCTTCGACAGCACCTCCCAAACCCGCGACCTCTTCCACCTAGAAGGACAAGGACAGCGGGCGCATGGGAACACCACCACCTCCAAGTTCCCCTCCAAGTCACACACCATCCTGATTTAGAAGTATATCGCTGATCCTTCATCGTCGCTGGGTCAAAATCCTGGAACTCCCTACCTAACAGCACTGTGGGAGTACCTTCGCCGCACGGACTGCAGCGGTTCAAGAAGGCGGCTCACCACCACCTTCTCAAGGACAACTAGGGATGGGCAATAAATGCTGGCCTTGCAAGCGATGCCCACATCCCAGGAACGAATAAAAATAAAAAGCCTGGGGGCCTGAAATTGTAAGTGCTACTTTCCTCAACATTTCCCACCTTGGTGAGCACATAATTCACATGTGAAAAAAACAGAGAGCCTTTGGCAGAAGCAGGATTCCCATGATGCGAATTACAAGTCCCGCAGCTCATTACAGATCAAGCAGTCCATGTAAAATGAATAGATTGACTTCACAGGCACACCCAGTTTCACTGCTGCAACTGCCATCAATAAAACAATCAGGCATGGACAGGGACAACCTGATTAACATGAGAAAATGCATGAGAGGAAACAAAGATGAGAGGCTTGTGTTCATTGTTGAAAGGTCATTGCCGGACTGTTGCATTTACAATCAGTACCTGATGGGTTGGAAATTGATTAGAGAAGCCCCTGAGGGGCCAATTAGATAATCAGCCTGTTAACTGAATTCATATCCTGTCCAAACACAACACAGGAGCACTCCAGTTCTCACACTGCTGAGGGACAATGATAGGCCATACACGTTAGGAATAACAGGCCAGATCCACGGATGCGCCCGGCAGTAAAAGCATCGACAGGTTTACTACTAAGCCATACAGGTTAGAAGATCGCAGGTTTGACTCCCAGTCTGTGCCGAGTTATCGGAGTTCGGCCGGGGCTTGCAGCTAGGATGTTAAAGAAAGAAAGAAAGAACTTGCATTTGTAGAACGCCTTTCACTCCCTCAGGACGTCCCAAAGGGCTTTGTAGCCAAGGAAGTACTTATGAAGTGTCGTCACTGTTGTAATGAAGGAAACGTGGCAGACAGTTTTGCGCACAGCAAGATCCCACAAACAACAACGTGATAAAGACCAGATCATCTGTTTTATTAATGTTAGTTTAGGGATAAATATTGGCCAGGACACCGGGGAGAACTCCTCTCCTCATCTTCGAAATAGTGCTGTGGGATCGTTTACATCCACCTGAGAGGGCAGACGGGGCCTCGGTTTAACGTCTCATCTGAAAGACGGCACCTCCGACAGTGCAGCACTCCCTCGGTACTGCACTGGAGTGTCAGCCTGGATTAAAATAGCAGGAAATGACCAATCAAATTATTTTGCAAAGCTGTTTTGAAACTCCATCTGAATTCTGTACCTGTAAATTCATCAATAGAAACAATTCAACTCAAAGAAACCCATAAAAATTAACCAACTGTGAATATGATGCTAACCCTTACCCGTAAATTGGCTTGCATTGTACTGTAAATTCAGAGGAAATGTTTGTTGCTGTGTTGGGAATCTGTGGCTTAATTCGGGGCACTGGGCCAGAGCATCAATCATTGAGTTGGGTTTTGGTGCCCATTTCTATGACCAATGATTTGGCTTCTCTCAACTACATACACACCAAGCTCCTCCCTCTTGAACATTGCTCCACCCACTGTTTCTGCTGAGGCTGCAATAGTCCAACTGTTCTCTGTGCCAACGTCAGCAGCGCTAATGTGATTCCTATTTTTAAAAAGGGAGATAGAACAAGTCCAGGGATCTATAGACCAGTTAGCGTAACGTTCGTGGTAGGAAAGATAATGGAACCTTTACGCAAAGTGGGGGAAACAAGTTGAATCAGTCAGACAGTGAACGATGCTGAGCAAGTATGGGCAGACTGGGAATGGCTCCGGGCAGGCAGGTTGGGTTGCGAGCTGTCCTTCCAGTACAGACCTGGCCTGTCCGTTTGCTCACCCGCACAGCCAAATGTTTTCTGGCCTGTCAGTTGTAAACGTTTCCCAGTGTGTAAGGTTTGAAAATTTCTGCACAACCCCAGAACAAAAGGAAAGAATTATTTTTTTTGATTTTGGAACATCACAAAAGAAATCTGCAAAAGGGATAAATTGTATGGTTGGGCCAAACAGAAGAATTTCAAAAGAGTTAAATTAAGGAAGACATTTTGGACTGTTTTAAGGAATATTGGGCCAAAGGGGTTTAAAATAAAAATCCCAGGAAGATTTTGGCTGGTTTAAAAGGACATGTTCAAGCTTGCAAAAGGCTGGGACAAAGGGGAGGTGGGGTGTGCCCCCGAGTTTGGATATTGGACTGTCTAGGAATGTCCTGGGCCACCCCAGTTTTAGATAAGGACAATGAAACCTGTTTCTCACCAAGAATTCGCAGAGCCAGGTACTGGAATAAACAGGACATGTCCCCAGCAACACAAAGGGAGGAACATTAGCCCTACAGGATACAACAAACAAACCACAGTCCAAAACCAATTAAAGAGATTGACAAACGTTTTGCATTTTTTAAACTGGTTTCAAGGCAATCCCGAAACCAGTTAAAGGCCGATTAAGTTTAGATGAGCCATCCCCTAAACTCGTTAAGTTTGGATGGGCCATCCCCGAAGCTCGTTGAAGTTTTAAAACACATTAAAAATAACGAGCCTGCCAACTTTAACAAAGAAACCCGAGATTTGGTGGTCAGATAAGCCAGGCCCCAAATTAGTATAATTGAGGCCTGCCTTTTCAGTTGGTCAGTTTGTCACCAGTTCAGCACACAGTCAGTTCAAGATCGGAGCAGTTCAAGTTCAGCCAACCAGCTCAAGAGAGAGATCATCATCAGAGACTTGAAGGAAGAAAGAAGAAACAGAGATTGCAGCAACCAAAGGCATATAGAAACCAACAACCGCCAATATTACCACCAACCAGGTAATATTGAGCCACCGCGACCAACAAGAAACCAACCGCTGAAAAACTCATGAACCAAAGACTTGTTTCCACTCTACAGGCTAGTCTGACTTACCCCTGGGTAAGATTTGGACATAAAAGACCCTAAAACTAGCCCTAACCAAAGAAAATTGGGTACTTACCCGATATATCCAACAGCGCGACTAACCGCATCAGCGGACCATCCCAAACTGAAGACCCAACGCAGGTGCAGTCTTCTACCACGTCCGAGGTATGGCAGGCCCCAACCGCCACAACTAAAGAGAACCCCAAAATCGTGAACCTCTACAGTCTGTCAAGAAAGTCATTTTGCTGAGCATTTCCTGGTCCTCTGGATTCCAGCCTAGCTAGTATAGTGGGGTTGGGAGGGTAAGGGATTTGGTGTATTGTAATTCTCCCTCGCTTATTCCGAGTATTCCCCACCCTTTTAAAGTATAAGTTTTATTGTATTGTATATTTTCCTGTCTCAAAATAAAGATCTGAATTCTTTTGACTAACCCAGGTGTCTGTTGCAAGTTTATTACAACCCCCAAATAAGTACAAAGTCTAGAACAAAAGGGAGTGGGAGCGATTCGAACCGCTCAAAGGAGTCAGAAGTGAAGCTGACAAACAACCCACACGCCACCCCTTACAAGTGGAAACAATGTGGAAAACTGCCCAGGTAAGTCCTGTCCACAAAAAGCAGGACAAATCCAATCCGGCCAATTACTGCCCCATCAGTCTACTCTCAATCACCAGCAAAGTGATGGAAGCTGTCCTCGACAGTGCTATCAAGCAGCAATTACTCACCAATGACTTGCTCACCGACGCTCAATTTGGGATCCGCCAAGACCACTCGGCTCCCGACCTCATTACAGCCTTGGTGCAAAAATGGACAAAAGAGCTGAATTCCAGAGGTGAGGTGAGAGTGTCTGCCCTCAACATCAAGGCAGCATTTGACCAAGTGTGGCAACAAGGAGCCCTAGTAAAACTTAAGTCAATGGGAATCAGGGGGCAAACTCTCCACTGGCTGGAGTCATACCGAGCACAAAGGAAGATGGTTGTGTTTGTTGGAGGTCAATCATCTCAGTGCCAGGGCATCGCTGCAGGAGTTCCTCAGGGCAGTGTCCTAGGCCCAACCATCTTCAGCTGCTTCATCAATGACCTTCCCTCTATCATAAGGTCACAAGTGGGGGTGTTCGCTGATGACTGCACAGTGTTCAGCGCCATTTGCAAATCCTCAGATAATGAAGCAGTCCATGCCTGCATGCAACAAGACCTGGACGACATTCAGGCTTGGGCTGATAAGTGGCAGGTAACATTCGTGCCACACAAGTGCCAGGCAATGACTATCTCCAACAAGTGAGAGTCTAACCACCACCCCTTCACATTCAACGGTATTACCATCACCACCAACTACATCCTGGGGGGGGCCACCATTGACCAGAAACTTAACTGGACCAGCCACATAAATACTGTGGCTACAAGAGCAGGTCACAGGCTAGGTATTCTGCGGCGAGTGTCTCACCTCCTGACTCCCCAAAACCTTTCCACCATCTACAAGGCACAAGTCAGGAGTGTGATGGAATACTCTCCACTTACCTGGATGAGTGCAGCTCCAACAACATTCAAGAAGCTTGACACCATCCAGGAGAAAGCAGACGGCTTGATTGGCACCCCCTCTACCACCTTAAACATTCACTCCCTCCACCACCGGCGTACCGTGGCTGCAGTGTGTACCATCTACAAGATACACTGCAGCAACTCGCCAAGGCTTCTTCGACAGCACCTCCCAAACCCGCGACCTCTTCCACCTAGAAGGACAAGGGCAGCAGGTGCATGGGAACACCACCACCTCCAAGTTCCCCTCCAAGTCACACACCATCCTGACTTAGAAGTATATCGTCGATCCTTCATCGTCGCTGGGTCAAAATCCTGGAACTCCCTCCCTAACAGCACTGTGGGAGCACCTTCACCACACGGACTGCAGCGGTTCAAGGCGGCGGCTCACTACCACCTTCCCAAGGGCAAGTAGGGATGGGCAATAAATGCTGGCCTTGCCAGCGCGCCCACATCCCAGGAACAAATATAAAAAAGGTCCAGCTGCCTGCTTGCTCACCCACCTCAAGTGTTGTCCACCTCAGCAGGCCACCCTAAGTGCTTCCTGGCTCACTGTTCACATACCTTCCTCCTGCGACTGCTTCCTCGCCTACCTGCTCACCCCACTGCTCAGCTCGAGTGCTTACTAGGCTGCCTGCACCCCCAAAATGTTATTTATCCCCCCATACCGTGCTTCCTGGCCAAGCCTACTCCCTTGTCTGCTCGAATACTTGCCTGTTTACAAAGCTGAAACAGGCGAGTGAAATAGAGAGAGGAGTGAAGAAGTGAAAGAAAGCTGTGTTACATTATATACTGTACTATACTGTACTATACTGTACTATATCCAATTGTACTAGACTGTACTCTGCTGTACCATACTATACTGTACAATATAATATATATATGTAACTGCGGTCCTGCATAGTGTGCCTCACTTGATGTACTATTTGCTCTTCAGTGTTTATATTGTGTGTCCCGCAGTGTCTGTACAAGATACTAGTTGTCAGCTGTGGCTCAGTTGGGAACACTCTTGTTGTGTATGTACCTTTAAGGGAATAACTGGTCTTAGACTGCAGTACCGGCAGTGACCACCCCTGTATAAAAGGCCCTAGCAGGCTTCTGTAGTTTCAGTTTCAAGCTGCCTCTTGTTCAGTAAAGTACCTGTTAAACTGTTCTCCCGAAGTCCGTGTATTATTGAGGCGCGGACTTTACAGTGGCGACGAGTAAGTTTGAACTCACCTGCAGTGTGGCATCATCTCACGGGGATCTCGCCTGAAAGGAAGGTCCTGGAAGGTCGTAGTCTGAGCAACGGGTGTCGACCGAGGGCAACCGCCCAAAGAATCCATCGGTGTTTGGAGAATTGCAGGAGAGACTGTGGTTCCAGCGAATCGTGCTGGTAGCAGGTAGCGCGCTGACCCTTCCGGACTGCAGCGGGCTCAAGCTCGATCGAGCAGCTCTACAAATCGGGCCGCGCAGCATCGCCGGGAAAAGAAAACAAGAGGGAGAGGGTGGAGCGCACAGGGCGCGGTCGGTGCTCGAGAACAGGACAGTGGAGAGAAACTAAATGGGGGGGGGGAAGGAAAGCGAGACGCGCCGAAGCTGCGGGTCACCGCCATTACCCCGTAGAACGCTAGGAGCAGCGTGGCAGTAAGGGGAAGAAGCAAAAGCGCGGGAGGCGCCATTTTATCCCGTTGGGGAAGAAGCAAAAGCGCGGGAGGTGCCATTTTATTCCATTGGGGAAGAAGCAAAAGCGCGGGAGGCGCCATTTTAAATTGCCCAAGATGCCGAAAAGTGGCAGTATCACTGCTTTCGACAACGAGGTAGAAGACTGGACCACGTATGTGGAAAGAATTGAAGTGTACTGCAAGGCAAATGAGGTGGCTGATGGAAAGAGGGCATCAGTATTATTAAATCTGATGGGTGCGAGTACGTACGGCCTATTGCGGAATTTAATTACCCAAGCTAAACCAATGGAGAAAAGTTTTGAGGAGATTGTTCATATCTTACAGGAACATCTAAGCCCTACACCACTGCTGATAGCAGAAAGATTCAAGTTCCATAAAAGAAACCAGCACAAAGATGAGAGCAATGCTGACTATCTTACGGAACTACGCAAGTTATCGAAGCACTGCCAGTTCGGAGCAGGACTGGCAGACACCTTACGGGATAAGTTTGTCTGCGGGCTCCAGAGTGAAGGAACCCAGAAACGACTACTTTCAAAAAAGGACCTGACGCTAGAACAGGCTTTCAGCGTGGCAGCATCCTACGAAGCAGCAGCACGGGGAGCTGCGGAAATACAACAAAAACCACAAGAATACAGCGCTAACAAAATGGCGTATGGAGCCGAAAAGTGCTATCGCTGCGGCAGAACAACCCATGAGCAGAAGGACTGCTGGTTTAAAGACAAAATATGCAGGCAATGCGGGAAAATGGGACATAGAGCAAGAGTCTGCAGGTCGGGAAAGAAGACCAACATGACAAGAACTACCAAGGAACAGTACAGGAAAGTAAAGAAACTGACAGATAGTAGTTCCGAAGATCAGGAGAGTGATAAGGACTCCGGGAGCAGGCGACTAAGTTGTTTAAAGTTACACAACGTGATCGCAAAAGAAGATCACCGAACCATTTGGGTCACCCTCATGATAGCAGGGTCCCCAGTGAAGATGGAATTGGACACAGGATCAGCCCTAACTGTCATGAATCGACGAGACTATGAGCGGCTATTCTCACACATACCCTTAAAGGACACGTCCATTGTATTGAAGACATACACGGGGCAAAAGGTCTACCCCAGAGGAAAAATAAGGGTGCCAGTTGAATATAACGGAAAGGAAACACAGAAACTATACATGTATATACTACGAGATGGAGGACCACTATTATTGGGACGTGAATGGATCCGAAGACTACAATTGGATTGGCATTCCATTCTGGCACTAACTGTGACTGACAAAAAAGATGATGACGTCGCACCTGGACGTCTGTCACAAATTCTATTTGACGCGGAAGAGGTGTTCCAACAAGGACTTGGGACTCTAAAAGGAGTAAAGGCAACCATAAAGATTGAGGATAACGCAACCCCAAAATTTTTCAAGGCCAGACCGGTGCCATACGCGATACGCCCAGCTGTGGAAGCTGAACTGGAGAGTCTGGAGCGTTCGGGGGTGCTGTCTAAGGTGGACTGGAGCGAGTGGGCCACACCCATCGTTCCTGTAATGAAGAAAGCATTGAGCAGCACGCCTGGGGAGCCAAGGAAGGTTCGCATCTGTGGGGACTTCAAGGTGACTGTGAACCCAGTCCTGCACACAGTACAGTATCCGCTTCCGCGGATAGAAGATATTTTCGCCTCACTATCTGGAGGGAAATGTTTTACAAAGATTGACCTGGCTCAAGTGTGTCTACAAATGGAGGTGGAAGAAGCATCTAGGAAATACCTCACGATAAACACTCACAAAGGCCTTTACCAGTACAATCGACTGGTATTTGGGGTAGCATCGGCCCTGGCTATGTGGCAGAGGGCAATGGAACAAGTCCTGCAAGGGATCCCGGGGATCCAGTGTTATTTGGACGACATCCTGGTTACGGGCGAAAATGACAATGAACACCTTGCCAACCTGGAACAGGTGCTCATGAGATTGCAGGAATATGGGCTACGAGCCAACCGTCCCAAATGCGAGTTCTTCAGGAGACAAATCTCGTATTGTGGCCACATGATTGATGAGGAAGGGTTGCATAAGTCGCCAGACAAGATTGAGGCTGTAGTCAAGGCTCCAGCACCAGAAAATGTGTCGCAACTGAGGTCGTTCCTCGGGTTGGTGAACTACTACCATAAGTTCTTGCCGAATTTATCTACAATTCTGCACCCACTGAATGCCCTCCTTCAAACTGGTGCAACATGGAAATGGAGTGATGAGTGTAAGCGTGCCTTCCAGGAATATAAATGCCAAATCACTTCAAAAGAAGTATTGGCCCACTACAACCCAACACTACCGATTCGGTTGGCATGTGATGCGTCACCTTATGGCATTGGAGCGGTGCTGTCACACAAATTCCGTGACGGTTCAGAGAGGCCAATAGCCTTTGCATCACGCTCGCTAACCTCAGCCAAGCGTAACTACGCCCAGATTGACAGGGAGGCCCTCAGCCTGGTGTGGGGGGTGAAGAAGCTCAATCAATATCTGCACGGGCAGAAATTCACCCTACTGACTGATCATCAACCCCTGGTCTCAATTTTTAACCCAAAGAAGGGCGTTCCGGTGATGACGGCGCAACTGCTGCAAAGATGGTCACTTTTTCTAGGGGCACATCAGTATGACATAGAATACAAAGGTACGAAACAACATGGAAACGCTGATGGGCTGTCACGCCTACCGTTGCCTACGGCAGAAGAAGCACCTGCAGTGGACCCGGTGGAGATATTTCATGCGACCATAGTCGAATGTTTGCCTGTTACAAACGCAAGTATTGAGAAGGAAACCCGAAATGACTCGACACTCTCTCAGGTCTATGATTTGACGGTGAAGGGATGGCCAGCATATGGTGACTCACTGTTGCCAGCATTCTCGCCAAGGAGGGAACAGCTGTCAGTGTGCCGGGGAACCTTGATGTGTGGATCCCGAGTGGTAATTCCACCCAAGTTGAGAGATAGAGTACTTAATGAGCTTCACGAGGGTCATCTGGGAGGGGTAAAAATGAAGAGCCTAGCCAGGGCGTTTGTGTGGTGGCTGGGAATCGATAAAGAAATCGAGGATATGACCAAGAGATGCACAGGATGCCAGAAGGTCCAAAACGCTCCACCACAGGCCCCGCTACATCCATGGGAGTGGCCATCATCTCCATGGCAACGGGTACACATTGATTCCGCTGGTCCATTTATGGACACAATGTTGTCATCGCTGTGGATGCTCATTCGAAATGGCCAGAGGTCATTAAAATGTCCTCCACCACCACGGAGAAAACTATTGCAGTCCTAAGGACCATCTTCGCCAGGAATGGGTTGCCAGAACAGATCTGTTCCGACAATGGCCCACAGTTTGTGTCTGAGGATTTCCGGAGGTTCCTGAAGAATAATGGGGTGAAACATTACACATCTGCCCCATATCATCCAGCCACAAATGGATTGGCTGAGAGGTTTGTTCAGACCTTTAAAAAGGCCATAAAGGCAATGTATAATGACGACACACCACTGCAACACAAGGTGGATAACTTTCTGTTTGCTTACCGGAATGCGACACATGCAGTAACCAACCAAACTCCAGCCGTACTGTTTTTCAACTGGAGACTAAGATGTCGCTTGGATTTGCTCAAACCAAACATAAGACGAGATGTTGAGGATAAGCAGTTCCAGCACATAAATGAGAAGCCAACCAGGAGCTTCAAGATAGGGCAACCAGTCTTGGCCCGCGATTACCGAACAGAAAAATGGCAGCCAGGCATGATATGCACACAGCAGGGACCACTAATGTACACAGTGGACGTTGGAGAGAGCATCGTGAGACGCCATGCTGACCAGATTCTAGAGTCACAGGAACAAGCCAAACCTGTACCACAAGCATGTGCACCTGGTAATGAGCCCGAAGTACAGATTGCGTCTACCTCAGAAGCAGGGGTATTGGAAGCTGACGAACCAACCAATGACAATGAGCCAGAATTGACTCCACCGCCAGAACAGGATACTCGAGAAAGGCGCTATCCAGTCCGGATCAGGAAGCCTCCTTAAAGACTGAACTTATAAATGACTATTTCAATTGATGTATATATTACTGAGAAAATTGTAATTGTAATTAGTTATTATTTAGTTGTTTAATGAATGTTATGTACTGTTTATCTAAAAGGGGAGGAATTGTTGTGTATGTACCTTTAAGGGAATAACTGGTCTTAGACTGCAGAACCGGCAGTGACCACCCCTGTATAAAAGGCCCTAGCAGGCTTCTGTAGTTTCAGTTTCAAGCTGCCTCTTGTTCAGTAAAGTACCTATTAAACTGTTCTCCTGAAGTCCGTGTATTATTGAGGCGCGGACTTTACAACTCTCACCTCTGACCTATAAAGGTAATGGGTTCAAGCCCACTCCATGAGACTTGAGCACAAAATCTAGGCTGACACATCAGTGCAGTACTGAGGGAGTGCTGCACTGTCGGAGGTGCTGCTTTTCGGGTAAGAGATTAAACCGAGGCCCCATCTGCCCTCTCAGGTGGGTGTAAAAGATCCCATGGCACTATTTCAAAGTTCTGGTGTCCTGGCCAATATTTATCTCAACCAACACCTAAAGCAGATTATCTGGTCATTATCACATTGGTGTTTGCAGGAGCATGCTGTGTGAAAATTGGCTGCCTGTTTATCACATTACAACAGTGACTCCACTTCAAAAGTGCTTCATTGGATGTAAATCGCTTTGGGACGTCCTGACGTCGTGAAAGGCGCTATATAAATGCAAGTTCTTTCTTTACTGTACATTCCACATTATGTGCAGTCTTTGTGTTGGGCGTTGTGTGCCCTGCACTTCATGTACTGAGTTGTCCCTGTTTGTTTTCTTGTAAGTAATGGGCAAACAGTTGCAACCCAAATGGTTTGGGTGGCTACTGGGCGACAAGGGCTATCCACTGACCACCTGGCACATGACTCCGGTGCGCAACCCATGCACACATGGCCCGCATGCCATTCCGTCACACGAAATGTGATAGAGCACACCATTGCCGTTCTGAAACAACGCTTCCGCTGCCTGGACCGCTCTGGAGGAGCCCTGCAGTACTCGGCAGAGCACATGCCAAGATTCGTGGTGGTCTGTTGCATGCTCCACAACTGTGCCGTTATGATGGTACTGCCCTTACCACCAGCTATATGGCGATGAGCTGAGGAGCAGCAGGAGGAGGAGGAGTAGGACGAAGAGGAGGAAGGGAGGAGGCAACCTAGACAGCCCCTTTCTGGTGGGGCTCTCTGTGAACGACTCATCTGACTGCGATACCAGTGAACGGCCACACCTTACATTCTCTCTGTTGCTGACCGTTTGGCCACAATGAAAAAATAAAAGCCAACACAAAATAAACACTCCAAACCAAAATTATAAATGAAATCATGCCATATTGCATACAGATGTCAACTAATCACCCTTGTGCCTTCCCTTAGTGCCTGTCTTCTGTGTGGCTTTGCCTGTCATAGTGCTCCGACACAGTGCTACCCCAGTGACTCAGCACGGCTGGTGGATAGCTGCTGACTTTCAGTGGCCTTGGAGGACAACTTCAAACAGCTCTGGGCCTAGAAGTCTTCAGACTGCACCATTTCCTCATGAGCGGCAGTAGACTGGGCTTGCTGCCTGACAGGCAATAGCAAGGGCACTGGCGGAGTGGCAGTGGTGGGAGGACGAATGCTGTCATCCTGAGAGAGGACAGCAGATTCGTGCTCCACAGTGCCACTCCCCCCGGCGGCGCTTCAGCAATCCTAGTAATCTGTTGGAGAGCAGGTTGCTGGACTGCTGCAAGTCCCTTTGAACACTAATATCCACAGCCATGATGGCAGCAAGCTGAGCTTGCATGACTTCAGTATCAGCTTCCACTGCAGCACCCAGATGTTGGGTGGCTTCTGCTTGTGCTGCAATGGAAGCTGAGACATCAGCCATCAGACACTGCATCATGGTTGGGTCCGCAAGTGTGCTAACGTAGTTAACCACCATTTCCACTTTGTTAAGGATGGGCTCCAAGCTCTGCATCAAGCCCTGTGCAAGGTCAGTGCTGATTGTCTCCATGCTACTTGGCATTGCACGCAGGCTTTCTGGCAGGCCAAACATTTCCTGATGTTGATGTTTTATAAATACATTAAGAGCAAGAAGATAACTAAAGTAAGAGTAGGGCCTATTAGGGACCATAAAGGTAACCTGTGTGTGGACGCGGAAGACATGGGTATGGTTCTTAATGAATACTTTGCGTCTGTTTTCACAAAAGGGAGGGTCGATGCAGACATTGCAATCAGGGAGGAGGAGTGTGAAATATTAGATGAAATAAACATAGTGAAAGAGGAAGTATTAAGGGGTTTAACATCTTTGAAAGTGGATAAATCCCCAGGCCCGGATGAAATGTATCCCAGACTGTTAAGAGAAGTAAGAGAGGAAATAGTAGAGGCTCTGACCATCATTTTCCAATCCTCTCTGGCTTCAGGTGTGGTGCTGGAGGACTGCTAACCTGGTACCTTTGTTTAAAAAGGGAGAAAGGGATAGACCGAGTAATTACAGGCCAGTCAGCCTAAACTCGGTGGTGGGAAAATTATTGGAAAAAATTCTGAGGGACAGGATAAATGTTCATTTAGAAAGACACGGATTAATCAGGGACAGTCAGCATGGATTTGTAAAGGGAAGGTCGTGTCTGACTACTTGAATGAATTTTTTGAGGAGGTAACAAGGAGGGTCAATGAGGGTAGTGCGTTTGATGTAGTCTATATGGATTTTAGCAAGGCTTTTGATAAGGTCCTGCATGGCAGACTGGTCATGAAAGTAAAAGTCGATGGGATACAAGGCAAAGTGGCAAGTGCGATCCAAAATTGGCTCAGAGGCAGGAAACAAAGGGTAATGGTCGAAGGGTGTTTTTGTGACTGGAAGGCTGTTTCCAGTGAGGTTCCGCAGGGCTCAGTACTGGGTCCTTTGCTTTTTGTGGTATATATCAATGATTTGGAATTGAATGTAAGAAGTATGATTAAGAAGTTTGCAGATGATACAAAAATTGACAGTGTGGTTGATAATGAAGAATAAAGCTGCAGACTGCAGGAAGATATCAATGGACTGGTCAGAACAGTGGCAAACGGAATTCAATCTGGAGAAGTGTGAGGTAATGCATTTGGGGAGGGCTAACAAGGCAAGGGAATACACTATAAAGGGTAGTGTTAAGTATGTGTATTGTATTGAACAATTAACACAAAGACTTAAACGTATAACTCAAACAGGTCTTTACTGGTTGGAGGTAGGGACTATACGTAGGTCTTTACTTCATGCCCACAGGCGGGAACTGAGGGGAGATCAGTACCCACAGTACTATTTATACCCCTATGGCCAGGAGTGGTACTGCGTATCACTACGCCCTACAAGTAGTGCAGTCCTGTCCATAGGTTCAAAGTAGCACACATATTACATACACAACATTCCTCCCTTCCTAGCTTTACAGTCATCTCCCCATTTAACATAACGTAATAACATATATAACTTCAGGTTTACATAACAGAATAACATAGATACATAGATAACTTCATGTCAAAACAGATCACAGATTCAGTTTCTGCGGAAAACAGTTCACAGATTCAATCTCTGTGGTGTAGTCGGTTCACGTTGCTGGAGTGACTCATTCAATAGTCCTTCCATGGATTTAACAGTTTGAACTTCCGAACTGAATTGGCTCTGTTCGGAGGGACCACGTGTGTGATCTGGTAGAGGTAATAATGGTTCAGATGGGTCATCTTCTGTTTCGACTTTTTCTTTTCTGCTTCTTGGAGACTCTCTGGGCTCCACTGTCAGCTGCCAGCTGCATGCGCAGTTCCTCCTTCTCTTCCTCCTTTTTCCGTAGTAGAGCCACCTTCTCCCGATGTTCCGTAGACTTTCGGTGCTCCTCCATGATTTCTGTATGGTGGGAGTCGAAGTTACAAGTTGGGCAGGACAGGACATAGTAATATTCGGTGTCGTCCTGATCTAGGCCAGCGAGAGGGTCTTCTATTTCCTCCATACCCAGCTGGGCGTTAGCCAGCTTTTGTTCCAAGTCCAGACATCTTTCCTGAAGAGACTTCTTCATGCGTACCTCTTCATCCAGCTTTTTCTGGGCTTTCAGCAAGTCGTTTACTAATGACCTCATTTGAGATTTTACTACTTCAACTTCTTTTGGAGATTGATTGATCGGACTATTCAATCCCTCTACCGGAGCAGCTGTTTCAGCGGTCTGTTGTTCTACGTTGACGTGAGTCAGCGTACTTTTGGCATCCAAGGGCTGCTCTGTTGCAGTCATCTCAGTCTGTGTTGCCACCTCAGCTCTTCCAATAACCTTTGAGAGCTCCGAACCCCTTTCGTTTGAATATTAAAGTTCGTGTTCAAGTTTTTCCCATTTCAGAGTCCTGTCCTTCAGCATATGCAGGAGTTGGCTGACCGTTAACTCCTCTGACATCAGACGTTTTGTGTGCTCCTGCTCCATTTTCTCCATCAGCTGCTTCTGTTGTCTTTCCAGATTCTCCAACTCTATATCAAAGAACTCTTTCGTTGCATTCAACTCTTGCTCAAAACGGCGAAGCATTTGTTCTAATTGCTGTTGTAGTTTGAAATGGAGTTGAGTTCGAGCCCGGTGTCCCTCAGAAATGGGCACATCAGTAGACTTGCCAGACTCAGAATCCACAGTTAAACTATGTTGTTGTTGCTCAGTGGAATTCTGTGCTGAAACTTTGTCTTTTGCACCTGAGTTGGGCTTACCATCATCCGTTCCAGAGTCTGGGCCGACTGTCTTCACCGAGTTCTCACTCGTTATTGTTTGTAGGAAATGCCAGTCCATATTCATTTTCCTAATCCACTCCCGTCCTAGTAGTGGAGAACCTCCTTCAGATATCACATATAAGTCCATTATTTGACTGTCTTCGCCCTTGTGGACCACTGCAACCTCTATTTTCCCGATGGGGTACACTCTTTGCCCCGTGTATGTTTTCAATATAATCCCCGTATCCTGTAGGGGAATATGTTGGAATAACTTTCCGTAATCTTTCTTATTTATGACCGTCAATGCCGATCCAGTGTCCAATTCCAGTTTTACTTGGACTCCTTCTATCTGAAGAGTGACCCAAATTGTCTTGAGGTCTGCACCCTTACCAGCGTTGAGTACTCTTAAGCTAGCCAGTTCATTACAGCTTAAGCTAGCCAGTTCATTACTGCTAGCGTCTGAATCGGACTCCTGTTCGGTCACCTTGTGTACCTTTGCGTATTTTCCTTGCGGTGACTTCTTGTTGCTGGTCTTCTTCCCTGACCTGCATACTCTAGCTATATGTCCAAGCCTACCACAAGTTCTACATTCTTGGTTTTTAAACCAACACTGGTTCTGATCATGCGTTGTCTTACCACAACGATAACATTTGCCAGAACTCACACCCAATTTGTGTGCACTGAGCTCCGGTGACCGTAGCTGCATTACTGCCGTGCCTCTCGCTGCGGCTTCGTGTGCTGCTGCCATAGTGACCGCCTTCTCAAGCGTCAGCTCATTCTCCTCGAGCAGTTGCTTTTGTGTATCCTGTTTAAATAAACCACACACAAATTTGTCTCGTAGTGCATCTGTCAGTCCCGTTCCAAACTGGCAATATTTCGCTAATTTACGCAATTCCAGCAAATATTCAGCATTGCTTTCATGCTGTAGCTGCCTTCTGTCATAAAATTTAAATCGTTCCGCTAGCATCAGCGGCGTGGGGTTTAGATGATCTTTCAGGACAGTAACAATCTCATCGAACGTCTTATCCGCCGGTTCATCTGGTGATAACAGGTGTTTCAATTGCCCGTATGTCTTCACACCCATTAAATTTAATAATGTTAGAGCTTTATCTTGGTCACGAATTTTATTGGCCTTACAATAATTTTTTACTCTTTCAACATATATGGCCCAATCTTCGAGGTCACTATCAAAGGTGCTAATATTGTGTTTAGGCATTGTAGATTTGCAATTTCTCAGATTTTATTTTGTTTACTTGTTATCAAAGATGGCGGCTTCCCGCTCTTGCCGTCGTCCTCCGCCCACAAAATGGCAGTTTTCCCGCGCTTGGCGGTCTTCACCCGTCCCCCGACGCCGTCTCCCTTCAGCCCCCGAGTGCGGCCCTTATCTTCGCCGCGATCGATAGCCCACGCTGTGCACCGCGGCTCTCGCACCTTGAGCTTCTGCAGCCGCCGCGCCTTTCAGTCCGAGTGCGGCCCTTATCTTTGGTCCCGATCGCTGGCCCGCGCTGTGCCTCGCACTTGAAGCGGCTCCCGGCCTCTGGCTCACCCGCTCGCGCGGCTCTTGCTCGCTCCCTCCCGGGCTCTGGCTTACCCGCTCGCGCGTTTCACCGCGGCTCTTATCAGGGATTGCGATCGCCCTTATCTTCTCCAACTTCCCCAGCCCTGTCTTTGCAGCCAACGCTGCACGGCTTACCCCACCACCTAGGTTGAACAAGGAAACTGCAGAAAGACTTCTGTCAGTCGCTGGAAGCTGTCAGGATGGCTGCTGCACTCCAGTGCTCAGTCGCTGATGGAGGCTTCAGAGTCCTAAAGCCTGTCGCTTCTAGTGGGGTGGTGATGTTTGAAACCTCTCTTCAACTGCCGCAGGGTAAGAACCTGACTCGTCGCCAGTGTTTAACACAAAGACTTAAACGTATAACTCAAACAGGTCTTTACTGGTTGGAGGTAGGGACTATACGTAGGTCTTTACTTCATGCCCACAGGCGGGAACTGAGGGGAGATCAGTACCCACAGTACTATTTATACCCCTATGGCCAGGAGTGGTACTGCGTATCACTACGCCCTACAAGTAGTGCAGTCCTGTCCATAGGTTCAAAGTAGCACACATATTACATACACAACAGGTAAGACACTGAGAAGTGCAGAAGGTCAGAGGGACCTTGGAGTGCAGGTCCACAGATCCCTGAAGTTAGCAGGACAGGTAGATAAGGTGGTTAAGAAGGCATACGGGATACTTGCCTTTATTAGCTGAGGCATAGAATATAAGAGCAGGGAGGTTATGCTTGAATTGTATAAAACACTAGTTAGGCCGCAGCTAGAGTACTGCGTGCAGTTCTGGTCACCACATTACAGGAAGGATGTGATTGCACTGGAGGGGGTGCAGAGGAGATTTACGAGGATGTTGCCTGGGCTGGGGAATTTTAGCTATGAGGAAAGATTGGATAGGTTGGGGTTGTTTACTTTGGAACAGAGGAGGCTGAGGGGAGACCTAATTGAGGTGTATAGAATTATGAGGGGCCTAGATAGAGTGGATAGGAAGGACCTATTTCCCTTAGCAGAGAGGTCAATAACCAGGGGGCATAGATTTAAAGTAATTGGTCAGAGGTTTAGAGGGGATTTGAGGAGAAATGTTTTCTCCCAGAGAGTGGTGGGGGTCTGGAACTCACTGCCTGAAAGGATGGTAGAGGCAGAGACCCTCATCACATTTAAAAAGTACTTGGATATGCACTTGAAGTGCCGTAACTGTAAGATTCTCAAAATTCAGCAGATCCCCCAAAAACCAAGAAGATTACCCTAAAGAAGGGATTTTTTTTGGGACTGTTAATAAACCATGTTAGAATGGTATAAGAATATTGGGCCTAAGGGAGATTTAAAATCGAAGGCTCCAGGATTTTGGTTTTATTTTTAAAAGCATGTTCGAGCCTGTGGAAGGAAAAAGGCTGCAACAAAAGAATTGGGATTGGCCTCTGTAAATGGACAGTTTTGGGTCTTGGCATTAACCGAGCTGTCTGGGGACTATCTAGACTGTCTCAGTCATTTTACATACTGACAATAGACCAACGGAAAAGCAGTTCCCACCAAAATTACAGAACCATCCAAAATCTTGCATAATGCAAAACATGCCACCAACCAACAAAAGAACCTTGGCCCCCACAGGAAAAGACAACTTTACGGCAATTAAACAAGAGGCTAAACAATCGATGGGACCATCCCGAAACCACTTCACACGTTCTTAAAACAACTTAAGATCGATGGGACCATCCCGAAACCAATTAACCAATTCAAACCAATCAAAATTAACGAGCCTGCCAAAACTAACAATAAGCCAGAACTGATTTGGCGCGCAGGTTAGCAGGCCTCAATCAGTATAATTGAAGGCCTGTTTCTCACGGAAAACAGTCCAGCAAGGTTGAGTTCAAGAAAGCAGTCCAAGAGGAAGTTAGTTCGAGTTCAAGTTCGAGTAAGAAGATTCGTCGACCCAGAAGAGATCCACCAACATCGGGATCAAGAAGTCCATCTCGAAGCAGTTCTCCCTCTTGAAGAAGTAACACACCAGCGCGGCAGACCAGGGCCCCATGAAACAAACAACCAAAATATTACCAGCAACCGGGTAATATTGGGCCACCGCGACCAACAAGAAACCAACTTGGAAGAAACCGAAGATCTGCAAGTTTCCCACTCTACAAACTATCCTGACATACCCCTGGGTAAGATTTTACTGAAAAGACTCTAAACCCTACTTCTAACCAAAAGAAATTGGGTACTCACCTGATAGATCCAATACGCACCCGACCGCATCAGCGGACACACGAAGACTGACCAGCAACGCAGGTGAAGTCCTCTACCGCGTCCGGGGTACGGCAGGCCCCAACTGCCACATCTAGAGAACCCCCAAATCGTGAACCTCTACAACTGTCAAAAGAAGTTGTTTTGGTGAACATTATCCCTGGTCCTCTGGAGCCCAACTTAACTAGTGAAGTGGGATTGGGAGGGGTGAAGTATTCTGTCTATTGTTATTTTCCCTCATATATTCCAAAGTGTTCCCCCAATTTAGAGTGTTAAGATTACTGTGTTGTGTATTTTCTTTCTCAAATAAAGATCAAAGTTCTTTCACCAAAATTCTGCTGCAATTTCATTACAACCCCCAAATAAGTCCCAGGTCTAGAACCAAGGGAGTGGGAGTGATTCGAACTGCTCATAAGTCAGAGGCGAAGCTGACTCCAAACACCATCCCCTACATAACCTACAAGGATATGGATCAAGTGCTGGAAAGTGGGATTAGGGTGAATAGCTCTTTGTCGGCTGGCACGGACAAGATGGGCCGAATGGCCTCCTTCTGTGCTGTAAATTTCTATGATTCTATGATTCATTGTTCATACTCATGAGTCTTCTTCTCTAGCCCGCCCTATCGAAGTGCTCATCTGAGTCCACTGCAGCAGAACTCATGTGTGACCTCGCCCTCCGGCGAGCTGGTACCTGTGCTATCCTTGCCCCCTGCCCTGGCTGCAAGCCACTCGTGTCCAGTGTCTCACCATGTGCAGATCCCGGCTCTAACCTACCCTCTAAATTACGTGCCATGTCAATATCTGAGCTGGTGTCTGAGTGTTAAATCAAGTGATGGTGTTTCTTCTTCATCACTGTCCTCCTGCTCTTCCACCTGTTGCTCTTCCACCACTGCCTGGCCATGTTGCAGGTCTTGGCTGTCTGAAATGAGAAAGGCACAAGGGTAGGGTTGTGGTGTGGGGAGGGGGGAAAGCAAGAGTTGCATGCTTACACCATCTGCAGATTATAAATCAGAAGAGATTGTGGGATGAGGGGGAAGTGGGATGTGAGAAAGAGGGTTAGGTGTGAAGATACTGTCATCTTAGATGGTTTCAGCACTGCCGCTGGCCACGGCCTCAATGATGGCTGCTCCAATGTTGGTGACCACTGTCTCCTTTATCGTGCAGCCATGCCTGTCTCCCGCCGGCTGGCTCCTGCTGCCTCCGGTTAAGTGGCAACTTGTCCTGCAAGAGAGAGGAAAGTGTGACAGGGGGTATGGTGCAATCTGTTCAGGGGATGTGCCTGTCATGATTGAATAGCTGGCAGTGTGTTCAAGCTGTGAGATGTGGCTGTGAGGCTTGCAACAGCGCTAAGTGTGTGACTGAAAGGTGAAGCTATGAATGTGAGTTATGAGTCGTGATTGATAGAGATTGTTGATCGGGGAGTGATGGGGATGTGGTGCTTTGAGCAGTGTGTGAGGCTAGTGGTGCAGCTGGTGGGATAAGGCATTTGAAGATGCATTCACTGACCTTGACCACTCGTGTGAGGTCATTGAACTCCTTGTGGCATTGCATCCAGGTCCTCGGGGCTAGACTCCTGGCATTGATCTCCGCAGCTATCTGCTCCCACTGCCTTCGCAAAGTTTGTCTGGAGGGCCTCCTGGACTCTTGTGGATAGAGTACCTCTCGGAGGCACCAGCGGTGGTGGCGGGACATAAAGCAGAGAGCGGAGGAACAGCGAGGACCTAATCGGAGGCACCAGCAGCGGCCAAACCTTCCCCGATTTCCAAAAATACCAAGGCGTGACGTCACAGGACAGCAGGTAAGTGATTGGTTGGTGAGTATTAAGGGTTTTTTTCTCTCTAAACTAAGACAGTGGTTTATACTAGGAGCGGGAAACTATAACATACTGTATTAAATTTATAGCTTAACTAGTTAAACTAATAGAGGTATGGCAGGGCAGCTCAGTCCTGTGATTTGCACATCTTGTGCAATGTGGGATATCCTGGACGCTTCTTGTGGCCTGGATGACCATGTGTGCAGGAAGTGTCGCCAACTGCAGCAACTCTAGGTCCGGGTTCCTGAGCTTGAGCGGCTGCTGGAGTCACTACAGTGCATCCGCGAGGCTGAGAAATACTTGGAAAGCACATTTCTAGAAGTGGTCACCCCACAGCCTCAGAATGTGCAGGCAGAGGGGGGAATGGGTGACCGCCAGACAGAGAAAGAGGACCAGGCAGGTAGGGCACGAATCCCCAGATTGCATCTCGCTCGCTAACCGGTTCACAGTTCTGGAAACTGGTGGGGGTGATGGCTCCTCTGAGGAGAGCAGCCAGAGCCAAGGCCACGGCACCACGGGTGGCTTAGCTGCACAGGGGGAGGAAGAAGATTGGAAGAGCAATAGAGATAGGGGATTCATTAGTTAGGGGAACAGATAGGCGTTTCTGTGGGCGCAGGCGTGACTCCAGAATGCCAGGGTCAAGGATGTCACTGAGTGGCTGCAGGACACTCTGAGGGGGGAGGGTGAACAGCCAGAGGTCGTTGTCCATATCGGTACCAATGACATAGGCAGACAGAGGGATGAGGTCCTGCAGGAAGACTACAGGGAGGTAGGAAAGAGATTAAAAAGCAGGACCACAAAGGTAGTAATCGGATTACTCCCGGTGCCACGTGCTAGTGAGTACAGAAATAGGAGGATAGAACAGGTGAATGCGTGGCTGGAAAGATGGTGCAGGAGGGAGGGCTTTAGATTCCTGAGGCATTGGGACCATTTCTGGGGAAGTTGGGACCTGTACAAGCCGGACGGGTTACACCTCAATGGAGCCGAGACCAATACTCTCGTGGGGAGGTTTGATCGTGCTGTTGGGGAGGGTTTAAACTAGCTTGGTAGGGGGATGGGTACCAGCATATAGGAGTAGAAAGGAGGAATAAGGTGCATAAAAGAGTGAGTGTGTTGGATAGTACTAGAGAAAAAAGTAGTACTAGAGGCAGAAGTAGTACCATATTAGAGAGGAGCAGACTAAGAAGGATTATGAAAAATTCAAAAATGGAATGTGACATAAGAAAACTACTGGGCACTTGGTCTAAGCGTTAAACAAAGCTTTAATCAACTGTTTTACAACAGGGAGGTCTAGTTGTGTCCTTCACTAGTTCCTGTTAAGAATGTCCTGCGCAAGCTGGGCCCGTGCCCGAGTATTTATACTCTCCCTGGGCAGTGCCACCCGCAGGCCGCTCAGTATTATTTCATAAGTCTTTCTTTCATGACTGACTGATTCATGTCAGAATGCATATACGTAAATGCACAAAGTGTGGTGAATAAGGTTGGTGAGTGAAAAGCACAATTAGCCGTATGGCAATGTGATGTTGTAGCAATAACAGAACGTGGCGTAAAAGCGGGGAGGACTGGGCACTTAATATTCAAGGGTATAAGGTGTTCAGCAAAGATAGGGAAGGAAAAAAGGGAGTTGGGGTGGCAGTGCTGATTAAGGAAGACATTGTAGTGTTGGAAAGGGAGGATGTTCTTGAGGGAACAAGGACGGAATCCATTTGGTTAGAGTTGAGGAGCAAAAGCAGTATGATCACACTATAGGGTGTATTCTATAGGCCTCCAAATAGTGAGAGGGAGGTAGAGGAGCAAATCTGCAGGGAAATTGCAGAGATATGCAAGAGCTATAGAATGGTGATATTGGGGAACTTTAATTACCCAAATATCGATTGGGATAATGCTAGAGTAAAGGGAAAGGAGATGGAGGAATTTCTGAAATGTGTTCAGGAGAATTTCCTTGACCAGTATGTTCTTGGCCCAACTAGAAAGGAGGCATTGCTGGATCTGGTGCTGGGGGATGATGTGGGCCAGGTCGACCAAGTGTCTGTGGGAGAACACTTGGGCACGAGTGATCAGCAAATCATAAAATTTAGATTAGCAATGGAGAGGAGCAAGGAGCAATCTACAGTGGAACTTCTAAACTGGAATAGGGTTAACTTCAATGGGATGTGAAAGGATCTGGCCAGGGTAAAATGGAACCAAAGATTGACAGGAAAAACTATAACTGAACAATGGGTGATCTTTAAGGAGGAGATGTTCCAAGTACAGGCTAGGTACATTCCAACAAGAGGGAAGGGTAAGGGAACCAAAGCAAGGGCTCTTTGGATGATGAGGGAGATAGAGAAGATGATGAAACAAAAAAAGAGGGTGTATGATGCATGTCAGGTGAATTCTTCAAGGGAGAACCAGACCAAATACAATAAGTTGAGAGGGGAAGTGAAGATGAAAATAAGATTGGCAAAGAGAGAATATGAGAGTAGAATGGCAGTTAACATAAAAGGTAACCCAAAAATCTTCTACCGGCATGTAAACAGTAAGTGGGTAGTAAGAGGCGGAGTGGAGCTTATTATGTGTAAAGAAGGTGATATATGCTTAGAGGCGCAGGGCAAGGCTAGAATACTCAATAAGTACTTTGTATCGGTGTTTACTAAGGAGGTGGATGCTGACAAAATATCGGTAGAAGCAATGGAAGGGGTGAAAATTGATAGACAGGGTGTACTAGAAAGGTTGGGTATGCTTAGAGTGGATAAGTCGCCTGGTCCAGATGGCTTGCATCACAGGTTGCTAAGGGAATTGGGATGGAGATAACGGAAGGGCTTGCCATAATTTTCCAATCTTCCCTAGATGCGGGGGAGGTGCCTGAGGATTGGAAAGTGGCAAATGTGACACCATTGTTCAAGAAAGGGTGTAAGGACAATCCTAGTAACTACAGGCCGGTCAGTTTAACATCAGTGGTGGGTAAAGTTTTAGAAACAATAATCAAGAAAAAAATTAATGGGCGCCATTGCTTTTTTTGATATATATAAATGACCTGGAATACAGAGTAGAATTTCTAAATTTGCCGATGACATCAAACTTGGGGGTGTGGCAAACAGTGAGAATGATACCAATCAACTGCAGCAGGACATCGAAAGGCTAGCAGAATGAGCAGACAAGTGGCAGATTGAATTTAATACAGAGAAGTGTGAGGTGAGGAATTTTGGTAGAAGGAACAGGGAGAGGCAATATACATTTAATGGCACAGTTTTAAAGAGTGTGCAGGGACAGAGGGACCTGGGAGTTAATGTGCATAGGTCCCTGAAGGTGGCAGGACCTATTGAGAGAGTGGTTAGCAAAGCATATGTGTTAAGTCTGTGAATTATTTAGTTAATTAAAACACAGACTAATGAGTAACAATAAAAACAGGTCTTTACTGGTTGGAGGTAGGGACTATACTGAATACAAGATTACTGCTCAGTGCTTATATACCGGTGTGTTCACCCCCGGTATTACGTCTACAGCAGCCTGAGAAAGTAGTACATCTCTTAAGGTGGGACAGGCTTAAGCTCTCTTAAGGTGGAACAGGTTACATACACAACACTCCTCCCTTCTTAGCTTTATAGTCATCCCCCCCATTTAACATAACGTAATAACATATATACATATATAACTTCATGTTTAACGTAACATATCACAGATTCAGTCTCTGCGGAAAACAGTTCACAGATTCAATCTCTGTGGTGTAGTCGGTTCACGTTACTCATTCAATAGTCCTTTCATGGATTTAACAGCTTGAACTTCCGAACTGATTTGGCTCCGTTCGGAGGGACCACGTGTGTGATCTGGTAGAGGTGATAATGGTTCAGATGGGTCATCTTCTGTTTTTCCTTTTCCTTTTCTGCTTCTTGGAGACTCTCTGGGCTCCATTGTCAGCTGCCACAGCTGCCAGCTGCATGCGCAGTTCCTCCTTCTCTTCCTCCTGTTTCCGTCGTAGAGCCAGCTTCTCCCGATGTTCCGTAGACTTTTGGTGCTCCTCCATGATTTCTGCACTTTGGGAGTCGAAGTTACAAGCTGGGCAGGACAGGACATCGTAATATTCGGTGTCGTCCACCAGGTCATGGTAATATTCGGTGTCGTCCTGAGCTAGACCAGTGAGAGGGTCGTCTATTTCCTCCATACCCAGCTGGACGTTAGCCAGCTCTTGTTCCAAATCCAGACGTCTTTCCTGAAGAGACTTCTTCATGTGTACCTCTGCATCCAGCTTTTTCTGGGCTTTCAGCAAGTCGTTTACTAGTGACCTCATTTGTGATTTTAATACTTCAACTTCCTTTGGAGATTGATTGATCGGACTATGCAATCCCTCTACCGGAGCAGCTGTTTCAGCGGTCTGTTGTTCTACATTGACGTGAGTCAGCGTACTTTTGGTATTTCCCTTGCGGTGACTTCTTGTTGCTGGTCTTCTTCGCTGACCTGCATACTCTAGCTATATGTCCAAGCCTACCACAAGTTCTACATTCTTGGTTTTTAAACCAACACTGGTTCTGATCATACGTTGTCTTTCCACAACGATAACATTTAACAGAACTCACACCCAATTTGTGTGCACTGAGCTCCGGTGACCGTAGCTGCATTACTGCCGTGCCTCTCGCTGCGGCTTCGTGTGCTGCTGCCATAGTGACCGCCTTCTCAAGCATCAGCTCATTCTCCTCGAGCAGTCGCTTTTGTGTATCCTGTTTAAATAAACCACACACAAATTTGTCTCGAAGTGCCTCTGTCAGTCCCGTTCCAAACTGGCAATATTTCGCTAATTTACGCAATTCCAGCAAATATTCAGCATTGCTTTCATGCTGTAGCTGCCTTCGGTCGTAAAATTTAAATCGTTCCGCTAGCATCAGCGGCGTGGGGTTTAGATGATCTTTCAGGACAGTAACAATCTCATCGAACGTCTTATCCGCCGGTTCATCTGGTGATAACAGGTGTTTCAATTGCCCGTATGTCTTCGCACCCATTAAATTTAATAATGTTAGAGCTTTATCTTGGTCACGAATTTTATTGGCCTTACAATAATTTTTTACTCTTTCAACATATATGGCCCAATCTTCGAGGTCACTATCAAAGGTGCTAATATTCCCGTGTTTAGGCATTGTAGATTTGCAATTTCTCAGATTTTTTTTTTACTGCTATCCAAGATGGCGGCTTCCCGCTCTTGCCGTCGTCCTCCGCCCACAAAATGGCGGTTTTCCCGCGCTTGGCGGTCTTCACCCGTCCCCCGACGCCGTCTCCCTTCAGCCCCGAGTGCGGCCCTTATCTTCGCCGCGATCGCCCGAGTGCGGCCCTTATCAGCGGATGCGATCGATGGCCCGGCTGCACCTCGCACTTGAAAGCGGCCCGGCCCTTATCTGCCGATCGCTATCGCCCTGTACCTCTCTCTTCCCCAGTCCTGTCTTCTACTCCGGTTCACAAGCTGATGGAGGCTTCAGGGTCCTAATGCCTGTCGCTTCCAGTGGGGTGGTGAGTGGTGAGGTTTGAAACCTCTCTTCAACCGCCGTGGAATAACTGCCGCAGGGTAAGAACCTGACTCGTCGCCAGTGTTAAGTCTGTGAATTATTTAGTTAATTAAAACACAGACTAATGAGTAACAATAAAAACAGGTCTTTACTGGTTGGAGGTAGGGACTATACTGAATACAAGATTACTGCACAGTGCTTATATACCGGTGTGTTCACCCCCGGTATTATGTCTACAGCAGCCTGAGAAAGTAGTACATCTCTTAAGGTGGGACAGGCTTAAGCTCTCTTAAGGTGGAACAGGTTACATACACAACAATATGGGATCTTGGGCTTCATAAATAGAGGTATTGAGTACAAAAGTAGAGAAGTTATGCTGAACCTTTATAAAGCGCTGGTTAGGCCACAACTGGAGTATTGCGTCCAGTTCTGGTCACCGCACTTTAGGAAGGACGTGAAGGCCCTTGAGAGGGTGCAGAGGAGATTTACCAGAATGGTTCTGGGGATGGGGGATCTTAGCTACAAGGACAGGTTGGAGAAGCTGGATTTGTTTTCATTAGAGCAAAGGAGGTTGCGGGGTGATTTGATAGAGGTGTACAAGATTATGATGGGTTTGGATAGACTAGACGAGGAAAGGCTGTTCCCACTAGTTGATGGTACAAGGACTAGGGCCACAGATTTAAGGTTTTGGGCAAGAGATACAGGGGGGATGTGAGGAAAAACATTTTTACGCAGCGAGTTGGTGAGGACCTGGAACTCGCTGCCAATGGAAGTGGTGAAAACGGAGACACTCAATGTTTTCAAGGGGAGACTGGATAGACACTTGAGGGAAATAAACTTGCAGGGCTACGGGGATAGAGTGGGGGAATGGAACTGACTGGATTGCTCTACAGAGAGCCGGCACAGACTCGATGGGCTGAATGACCTCCTTCTGTGCCGTTATGATGCTATGACTCTATGGCCTAGAAATTCAGTTGGGCGCGGCAGCCGTTAGCGCCTTAGGAGGAGTAGATTTCGAGCGCTAGGCGCTTAGCGGCCGGGCGCAGCGCGATCTGCGCCTCGCCCCAACTTCAGTACACATTTAGCGCCGGCGCAAAGTCTTAGCGCGCGCCCTGCTGCGCGCGCACATCATGACGTCATTTGCTAGTGCAACGCCTTTTGTGCGCCCCAAACCGGAACTTCACTCGCGACGGCCCATTGTGCGCCGGGCGGCCCGAGCGACTGTGAAGTGGAACGGTACACAGGCCAGCCGGGCCGCGGGGAGCGCAAATTAAAGGGCACTTACCCAGCAGTATAAAGGCCAGCCATTTTGCAGCATTCACTCTTGTGCAACGGTTTTTTGGACAGAGACCAAGGAGGAGAGTTTACTGGTTTGGACCAACACTTGGACAGGTATTTTTGGCTCAGGCCAGAGCTTACCAATTATCTTTGCCTTCATTCAGAGCTCAGTGTTTGCCAGCATATAATGGGGGCTGCATTGGGTGGCAATGCTGAATTTCAGCCTTATGCCAGAAGGGCTTACAGACGCCGTGAGAGAGTGGCAGCCCTGGCTAGACGCAGAGGGGGCAACAGGCGTCGCCAACTGAGGCCTTACCCACGCAGGGTATACCGCCAGCAGACCTCCTATCTGACCATGTCTGCCGCGATGTGTGTTAGGAGGCTGCGATTCCGAAGGGAGGTGGTTGCAGACATCTGCCGGCTGCTTCAGAGAGATCTGCAGCCACAGCTGATGCGCAGGACGTCTCTGTCGGTGGCAGTGAAGGTGACGGTGGCTCTCAACTTCTATGCCTCCGGCTCCTTCCAATCCGCTACTGGGGACATCGCTAACATTTCCCAGTTCGCCGTGCATTGCATCCGCCAGGTGACCGAAGCCCTTTTCAGAAGGAGACATCAATTCATCTCCTTCCCCATGACCCTGGACAAGCAGCAGCAGCGTGCAGTGGGGTTTGCAAGAATAGCGAGCTTCCCCATGGTGCAGGGCGCCATTGACTGCACGCATGTGGCTTTGCGGGCACCTCTTGAGCATGCCGAGGATTACCGCAACCGGAAGGGCTACCATTCCCTCAATGTACAGCTGGTGTGTGACCACAGGCAGCGCATCCTAGCTGTCAATGCCCGCTTTCCAGGCAGCAGCCACGATGCCTTTATTCTGCGACAGACAACTGTGGCTGACATGTTCCAGGCACAGCCTCCCCCAAGAGGATGGCTTATCGGGGACAAAGGCTATCCTTTGTGTACCTGGCTCATGACCCCACTCCGCGCGCCGACGACCCCTGCTGAAGAGGCATACAACGAGAGCCATCAAGCGACGAGGAACCTCATAGAACAAACAATCGGCGTGCTCAAGCAACGGTTCCGCTGTCTCGATCGCTCCGGGGGAGCCCTCCAGTATTCGCAGGATCGAGTCTCCCAATTCGTCGTCGTTTGCTGCATGCTGCACAACCTGGCTATCCGCAGGACTCAGGCACTGCCACCTCACGTTGGACCACCACCTCAGGAGGAGGAGCAGGAGGAGCATGAGGACAACGAGGACGAGGAGTACTGGCCCAGGAGGGAGGCACAAGGTCCAAGGGCCGCCTGTCGGCGGCTTATTGAACGTCACTTCTAGGCCCCCTGTCAGGGAATGGCTTGTGCCAATGATAGAACATGATTGCAGCCGCTCCGCAAGCCCTCAGCCGGTTAAGGCAACAAACACTTCAAAGATCAAACATGGACAATGTGAATAAATAAAATGCTTTATTGTACAAACTCTGGGCCCTTCCCACATGAAAACCAAAAACAGACGAAACCCCCAAAAAACACTCAAACACATTACTCGCTCCCACAACCTGGAGAGGATTAACAAAATAGGGCAACTAAAATGGCCGTCATTCTCGGCCTTCGTCAAAAACAAACATCACATCATCGGCCTTCAAAAAACAAACATCCAATTCTCGGCCTCAAGAAACAAACACAAATGGCCACACATTCGACTATTTGGCCCACTAGGGCGATGCCTTGGCCATCTTTGGGTGGCCCCTGCCCGCCCTGCTGCTCCGCCTCAAAGTAAGGCCATTGGCTGCTGCAAGGCTGGGGGCAGGCTCCTGAGGGGCACATGTCGTGACGGCAGATGCCCTTGGGGGTCGGCCTAGTCGAGGTCTGGCCGTCGAGCGGGCGGCTGTTGATTGCTGCAGCTGTGGCTGGCCAGCATCAGTCGCTGCAGCAGCTCCTGGCAGCTCCACTGGGGGACTGGCAGTGGCGGCTGGAGGAATGGCGGCAAGCTGGCGGATGGCAGGCGCTCGCTGGTCGCCTGAGACACTGGCACTCGCCCGGGCCAGCACTGCAGCATGCGCACCAATCTGCCGAGGGACAGACCGCTGTGCTGCTGCAGCGCGCCGGCTGCCCTGGCGATGCCTGGCTAACACAGCGAGTGTGGCAGCAGTGAGTGCCCGTGTTGACCTGTTCACTGACTGCATCAGAGCAGCCAGTGACTGGACGGCACCACTGATCACCTGGCCAGTCGCTGACAGAGCTGCCCCGAATTCCGCCCGACTCGCTGCCTGATCTGCCCGGTATTCTGCCCGACTGGTGGCCTCTGAGGGCCCGAACTCGGCCACACTCCGAGAGAGGGAATCGATGGACTCAGGCAACCGTGCCACTGCCGCCATGAGCTCCGTGTGCCGGCGCTCCGAGTCCGCGGACAAGTTTTCAAGGCGTTCCATCTCCTCGGCGAAGAGCATCTCCTGACTGGAGGCCGGACTCTCCCTCTGGGGAGAAGGCCGCCGAGCTGGTCGACCCTTCCTGCGTTGCTGGAGGCCGCTGGGCCCAGCAATTGGACTCCCCTCCGACGCTTCCCCCCTCTGGGGAGAAGGCCGCCGAGCTTCCACCCCCCTCCCGCCTTTCTGCAGCCCGCAGGTCCCAGGAGTTCCCCTCCCCTTCGACACTTCCGCCACGCTGCCCTCCAGGGAAGACGTGTCCCCTACATTGGCCTGGGTGGCTGCGGCTGAGGGTTCCCCTGATGGGCCGCCTTCCTCTTGCTCCTCCTCCTGCTCCTCTTCGGAGGGTCTGTCACTGGCAAGTTCAGGGACCTCCTCTTCACCATCTGAAAGCAGGAAGGCACAAGAGTAGCTTTAGAGTGAGGAGAGGGTGTCAGTGCGTGATGCATGAGTGGTGGCATTCAGCGCATTGGTCGGACAGTGGCAAAGGATGTAGACCTGATGCGCAAGTGGGACGAGAGAGGTGCAAAAGGTGATGTCCTTACCATTGCTGCCCAGAACAGGGTCGGCATCTCCACATGCAACGGGCCCAATCACCCGGCCACCCATGAGGCGCTCCACGTGATGTTGCAGGTCGATGAGTGGCTGGATATGGGGTCGGCCTCCCCCGGTCGCAGTCCGGCTCTTGCGATTATTAGCCAGCTTGGCCTGCAAGAGAAAGGACGGCCTCTAAGTACAGTGTGTAGCCCTGATCTTGTGTGCACTGCCTCCCTTGGTGGAATAGCCTGGCCAGTGTGTCGCCGTGATCTTGTGTGCACTGCCTCCCATGGTGGAATAGCCTGGCCAGTGTGTCGCCATGATCTTGTGTGCACTGCCTCCCATGGTGGAATAGCCTGGCCAGTGTGTCGCCGTGATCTTGTGTGCACTGCCTCCCATGGTGGAATAGCTTGGCCAGTGTGTCGCCATGATCTGGTGTGCACTGCCTCCCATGGTGGAATAGCCTGGCCAGTGTGTCGCCATGATCTGGTGTGCACTGCCTCCCATGGTGGAATAGCCTGGCCAGTGTGTCGCCATGATCTGGTGTGCAATGCCTCCCATGGTGGAATAGCTTGGCCAGTGTGTTAAGTGCAGAATGTGCAATTGATGCTCATGCCTGTCCCATAGCTGCTGGATGAAGGCTGGCCATTAGAGCTTTCAGGTCCCTTTGCCCATAATGTGAGGTGCACATGCAAGGATGAGGAGGTCACTGGAAAGGGTACTCACCCTGACAATGCGTGTGAGGTCATTTAACTTTTTGCGGCATTGGGCACCGCTCCTGGGGACGTCGCTGTTGGCTGACAGCTTGGTGGCGACATGCCTCCAGGCTCTCCTGTAGACGCGGACCGTCGCCTTCTTGCCATTGTCCGGGTACAAAACATGGCGCCTCTTCTCCACAGCAGCAATCAGCACACTCAGATCATGCTCTGACAAGCGCTGCGCACGTTCACGGGCCTTCTCCATGTCTTCAGGCGCTATTTGGGTCCAGCAGCAGTGTTCAGGCCTAGCTGGAGGGCTCCACTATCCAGGGCGTGGCAGCAGACACAGTCGACCCTTCCCCCTTAAGAACTGGCCGGCGCCAGGGTGTCTGCTGTCAATCACGAGATGGCTGCACCTGCGCTGCGCCCGGCCTCGGCGCTATCGATCACCACCTCCGGCTTAGCGCCCAAAGAGAGGCGTCCAGCAGCAGTTTTAGCGCTCGCCCGAACTCCTTGGGCGAAGCTAATGAATATCGGAGAAGTGGCATCGATTTGGCGGCGGCCGCAAACTTTAGCGGACGCCCCACTTTAACACCCCAAAAGTGGCGTCAATGAATTTCTAGGCCTATGACTATGACTCTCCCCCTGTCCACCTCCTCCAACAAGGCCTCCGGTGCAGCGATAGAGAACCTTAAAGCATGCTCTCTCCCCTGTTGCACCATAATTCACTCTTCTTCCTGCTCAGACTCTCTTCCACAAACAGTTCCAGCACCTGCTCCAGCCAGAATACACCTCCCCTTTAAGAGGTGCAGGCTGGCTTTAAGTAGTGTTGGCTAGCTTTAAGTGGTGCTAGCCTCGCACAAACTTGGGCCCCCATTTTCGAGGGCTATCGAATTTTGGCCTAGAAATTTTATATAGCTTCGAAATGAGCAGTGTTAAGGCCAAACGATGTTAAGCCACGCCACCTCAAAATGGCCTAGGTTACATGCAAAATTTCATGCTCACTCCTTATTACTATGATTATAGTCATGATTTCAGCACTAAAACTGCTGCACATTGGCTTAACGCTCAACAGGTGGACCAATCGCAGGGCCAGTCTAATTCCCAGACATGTGTGGCACAGGTTTTATTCAGTACTTAAAGGGGAGGAGCATTGATGCTACAGCACCATATTGTCAGGGCAGTTGCAATAGGCACAGGGCCTGGAGGTTCTCGGACAAAGCTCTGGAGGCACTCCTTAAGGCCGTGGAGAGGAGGCGGGCTGTACTCTACCCCCAAAGTGGCAGGAAGCCCTCGCTGTACACCTCCCGTACCATGTGGCAGGAGATAGGAAACTATGTAATGGCGAGTACTGTGGTGCCAAGGTCTGCCATCCAGTGCAGGAAGAAGTTTAATGACCTCAAACGGGTGGTCAAGGTGAGGGAAGGCCTCAGCAAATGCCATATTCCACCATCTGCACCACAAGCCTCACACACTGCTCAATGCACCACAACCCCTGCACTCACCTACCAACAATCTCTACCCATCACCACTCAGACCTCATAATCATAGCTTCACTTCATCTTCACAACATTACTGCTCACACACACATCTCACACCTTGCATACACTGACAGCTATTCAACTATGGCAGGCATATCACCCAAACATATTGCACCACACTCACTCACACACTTCTGTTTCTCTTGCAGGTCAAGCTGGCTCACAACCGGAGGGAGCAGGAGCTTACAGGTTGGGGGCAGGCTGAAATACAGCACTTCAGCCAGCTCGAGGAGCAAGTTCTCCAGCTCATTGGGAGGCATGTGGTCGAGGCCGTGACAACCGGCGAGGTTGAACCCCTTGGGGACAACAATGGTATGCTCATTCCTAATCCTTCTTCTCACATCCCACTTCCCCCTCATCCCACAATCTCTTCTCACTTTCAAGCTGCTTATGCTGTATGCTTCCCCGCCGCCCCCTCACCATAACTCGACTCTTGTGCCTTTCTGCTTTCAGATAATCAACAACAAGCACCCGAGCAGCCCGTCCCTGAGGTCATGGAAGAGAGCGAGAGGGGAGAAGAAGAGGAGGAAGAAGACAGAGCATCACTGCATCTGTCACTCGCAGACACAGCTGAGAAACTTGCACTGCGCGTACTTTAGAGGCTAGTCTAGTAGAAGCGGGGACCGGGGGGGGGGTGCTGCAGTAAGGCCTGGGGGAAAGGGTAGCTCTGCGGCCAGCTCCCTGGAGGGCGAGTTTGCGCGTGAGTTCTGCTGCACATGACTCAGGTGAGAACCTCGATGGGGCGGCGTTCAGAAGAAGGGTGATGGGCATGCACACCGAATTGATAGGTACAATGGCAAGCCTGCCAGAGAACCTCTTGGCAATGTCAAAGAGCATGGGGGAGTTCGGTTCCAACATTGCACAGGGCTTTGTGCAGAGCTTGGAGCCCAGGATTTCTAGCCTGGAAATGATGGTACACTCCCAGAGAGACCATGGCGACCCAGACATGATGATGTGCATGATGGGTGATGTCGCAGCTTCCATTGCAGCACGGGTGGAAGCCACGCAACATCTTAGTACTGCAGCGGAAGATGAGACTGCTGTCATGCAGTCTCAGCTTGAAGCCAACCAAGCTCTGACTGCTGCCATTGTGGCTGGATTTCCGAGTGTCGACTGGGGCTTTCATGGTGTTGCAGCAGGCCAGCAATCTGTGCTCCAACAGATTGCTAGGGATGCTGAGGTGCTGCCCCGGGGGGAGTGGCAGTGGGTCAGTGGAGCAGGACCCTGCTGTCCTCTCTCAAGATGACAGCATTCCAGTTTCCGCCATTGCCCTTGCCGCTCCCTGTCAGCCAGCCAGCCCAGACTGTTGCTGAGGTGGTGCAGTCTACAATCGGGCCTTCTAGGGCCACAGCTGCTCGAGGTCGTCCTGCAAGGCTATCTGAAGTCTCCCCCATGGAAACTCAGCAGCCTTCCACCAGCCATGCTGCAGCCACTGGGCCAACACTTCATAGGAGCACTAGAGGGGTGCGAAGGGATTGCACAAGGGTGAATAGTTAATATTTGGCTTTAAATATGTGTCCACTGATTTTTGATAAATTTATTAATTTTGTTTGGAATTTTTTGTGGTGGCTCTCATTTCAGCTTTGTGCCCAGGAGGATGCTGTGATATTCCATGACAGAGGGATGGTATGATGAGGATGTGGTGAGCAACAGGGATCTGGAGTTTAATTAATTGGAACAAGAGTCTGCTGAGCCATTCACAGACAGCCCATCCGGAAGGGGGATGGGCTGCCTGCCTCCTCCCTCCCTCCTCTTCCTTTTCTTCTTCCTCTTGCTCCTCATCCTCTTCCTCCTCCTCCCCTCCCTCGTCCTCTTTCTGAGGTGGTCCCGCAATTCCTGCTGGCAAGGGCTGCGCCCTCTTAATGGCCAAGTTGTGTAGCATGCAGCAGACCACCACGAAATAGGACACCCAGTCCGGCATGTACTGGAGGGCTCCTCCCGAGTGGTCAAGGCAGTGGAACCATTGTTTCAGTAGGTCTGCTCGATGATGTTCCTGGTAGCAGCATGGCTCTCATTATATGAGTGCTGGGCACGGGTGTTAAAGTTGCGGAGGGGAGTCATGAGCCAGGTGGACAGCGGTTAGCCCTTGTCTCCGAGCAGCCACCCTCGAGTTTGCTGTGGTGGCTGGAAGATTGCTGGCACACCAGACTGATGCAGGATGAAGGCATCATGGCTGCTGCCAGGATAGCGGGCATTGACCATCAGGAAGCACTGGGCGTGGTCACACACCAACTGCACATTGAGTGATAATAGCCTTTGCGGTGACGGAAGATCTCAGGATTGTTATGCGGTGCCCGCAAAGCCACGTGCGTGCAGTCAATGGCGCCCTTCACCATGGGGAAGCCCGCTATCCTGGCAAAGCCACATGCGCGCTAGCCCTGCTTCTCTCTGCTCAGAGAGAAGCCAACGTATTCCCTTCTCCCGGTGTAGAGAGACATTGTGACCTCCCGGATGCAGCGATGGACGGCGAACTGGGAGATGTTAGCTATGTCTCTTGCTGCAGACTGCAAGGATTCGCTGCTGAAGAAATTGAGGGCCACGGTGACCTTGACTGCCACTGGGAGAGCTGTGTTCATCCTGCTCTCAGGCTACAGGACTGGTTGTAGGAGGGGACAGAGTTCTGTGACCACCTCCTTGGTGAAGCATAGCCTTCTAATACACTGCTCCTCACTTAAGTGGATATAAGAGAAGTGCTCTCGGAAGAGCCTGGGTGGGTAAGGCCTCCTGTTGAGAGCCCTCCTGGCCCTCCTCCTCCTCACCGTGTGCAGCTTCTCGTCTTCTTCGCTGCCTCCGCTCCCTCTCCCGAAGATACTCGAGAGCGAGGGGGACATGCCAGTAGAGCCTCCATGACTGTGAGCAAGTGTTGTGAGCAGAAGCCTTTAAATAATAATGAAGGCATTCTCCACTTGCAGCAACACTCCCTGTTACCTTAGAACCTTCACTAAGTTAATAAAGCTGCTGGAGTTGCAGAAAGTTGTACATAGCCAGTCAAACTGAACAAACCCGTCAGCTACAAGTTGTTGTTGATGATCCCTTTAAATAACGCTCCTGGAGCCTCCTTCCTGCTTCTCAACGCTTGCTCATTGTCATTGTTAAAGCATGCCGGTAAGTGCAGCGGTGAAATCCAATGTGGCAGATCAGGCATCAAATGAGCATCGTACACTGACTGACCTCACAATCTGTTTAATTTCAATCATTTCAGCAATCGATTCTACCGGCAGCGCTGCCGGCCACCCCAAAATGGCGGTTACTGCGGGACCCGCCACCAGCTGGCGGAAGAGTGGCGGCCGCCATTTTTCATCCGATTATGGCGGCAATGTGTGGCGTTAAACCCCGAATTTCTGGCCCTTTAACTTCCCCCTGTGTTCATTTTGTAACAATCCTCAGTTCAGTCCCTCTTGTTACTGATCTGACAAATCTTGCAGTGCACAAACATACTCATTAATGGCTGCTTTTGTTGCACGTTTACCCCAACTTTACACACCAGTTCCAATTTTTTAATTTTGTACTACAGCATCCTGGCCATTTCTGGAAGATATTAAAAATGAAACAGAAATATTCACGGCTATCCTTCAGTATCACGCACCAGCCAAACTTGTGGCCCAAATTCCTCTTTTACCAAGACAATCAGTAGATGTTTCGGGCTGGATTTTCATTGAGGAAGCGGGTAGGAGGCGGGACTACAACTTTCGGCATTGTAGTCCCGCCTCCATCGAGTTCTAGCCAACCCACGTGATTTTGACTTGATTGACCTTGTTGAGCCCGCCCAGCAGGCCAATTAAGGGCCACCCGGCAACAGGTGATGTCACAGACTGACATTTCATCTGTCAAGAGCTTTTGACAGATGAAATATCAGCGTTTCACAGCTGTTTGAAGCTGTCAAACACTGACAATCTGTACTCTAAGTTAATTCCTTCCTCTCAGGATGATTTAGAGATCTCCCTGGAACAGAAAGCTGAATGCTGCAATTTTTGACAGATCACGGCCATTCTGCTTTCTGTGCCGGTGAGATGAGGGACTCCCGAGACCTGGAGGAAGGAAGGCTGTAAAGGTAAGTAAATCTTCTTTAAACACTTTAAACACACCAAACACACTTACCTCTGCACTCATGCACCCAACACTCACCTGAACACCGGACATCTCGACCCCCTCCAAGCCCTTCATCCCGACGGCCCACCTCACTAACTTGGCATGGTTTGGAGCCGTCGGGAATCCCACACTTCAAGAATGAAAATAGGGATTAGGCTAAAAACTGCCTGTTAACTACCTGTTAACAGGCAGTTAATTGGCACTAATCCCCTTCCCGCCTCGGGGAGGTGGGTCCCAGTGCGGGGCGGGTACCCGCCTCCTTTGAAACTGGCATGGAGGCGGGTTGGGGGCGGGATGGGTTCGTGCCCCCCAATTTCGGGATTTTAACCCCCCACACGCCTCCAATCCCGCCTCCACGGCCCAATGAAAATCCAGCCCTTCGTCTCAGATCCTCCTCAACACAATAGTCAGAAATAGCCACTGCACCCATTTGTAGTGGTGAGAATGTGGAACTCGCTACCACGTGGAGTGGTTGAAGCCAATAGCACAGATGCATTTAAGGGGAAGCTGGATAAACACATGCCAGAGAAAGGAATAGAAGGAAATGCTGATAGGGTGAGATGAGGTAGGGTGGGAGGAGGCTCATGCAAAGCATAAACACCGGCACAGACCTGTTGGGCTGAATGGCCTGTTTTTGTGCTGTACATTCTACGTAATTGGAATCCACTCTAGTTACAGATTTATGGTTAAATTGTTGTTGACTAAGTTCTCTTTTCTGTACACTTCAGGGTTTAAGCTGCAGATACTTGCAGGATTCCTGTTCCTAAACTGTTAATAGCCAAGTCTGATCACAGGTTCACTCATTTGCTGACAAAGAGACTTGAATAGCATGCAATTGTGTATGAGTTTCCCATAATTGGTCTTTAATGAAGCCACGACAAGCACAAAACAGCTTTTTAATTAGTTGTTCACTGATATTGGTTAATCTTTTTTCCAATGGTAGGAATCAGCACAGAAACACTAACAATAGACAATTTGCCTATTAGCAATTCCGCACACGTTTAACAACTGTCCACAGTGGAGAGGGGTGAGAGCGACTCCATTCCCTCACCAGCTGCCATTTAAATACATCACAGCCTAATGACTCTGTATCCAAGACCGTGCAGATTAATTGACCATAAAATGAAGCTGATATGTCGCGAGCTTGAAAAGGAGATATTGTGAAGTCAGTCAACATGTGGCGCTTTGGGATTTCCTGAGGTCATGAAAGGCGCTCTTTCTTCTTTCTATCAGTAATCCAAAAAGGGATGTGGTGGCAAGGGAGAAGGTGCTCCAGCCTACACCAAACTACCACCGAGTACCTTGGAGTGGGAATCAGCCTCACCGCCTCTTTGCTAAAGCCCATCAAGAGGAGAAAAGAAAGACTTGCATTTATATAGCGCAGGATGTCCCAATGGGTTTTACAGCCAATGAAGTACTTTTGAAGTGTTGTCACTGTTATAATGTGGCAAATGCAGCAGCCAATTTGTGCACAGCAAGATTCCACAAACAGCAATGTGATAACGACTGGATAATCTGTTTTGGTTGAAGTATAAATATTGGCCAGGACACCAGGAAGAACTCCCCTGCTCTTTTTCGAATAGTGCCGTGAGATCTTTCATGTCCACCTGAGACGGCAGACGGGGCCTCAGTTTGACGTCTTATCTGAAAGACCTGGATGAAATAGTTGATGATGATTAAGTAGCATTGGACTTGAACATCTAGATCATCAAGGTGGCTGGCATGATGCTCGTCGTAGGGCCTTCCACCACCCTGAAAGCAGGTACCCATGGAAACTGGGATGACAGCTTCTGAAAGGCTGGGTATGAAAACACAGGCCTGTATATCCAGGGCTTGGTGCCTCCCATGATTGGGTTGCAGAGAGGCTAGCAGCTGCTGCTGAAGCTCCACACCTCCAACTGGTGAAAAGACCAGTCAACAGCATAAAGTGTGCGTCCATGCAGTGGCCAGGAGGATGATAGCAGTGCAGTCACACATCTTATGGCGAGTTGGGCTGCTCAACCCCACTGCCCATGAAGAGCTCTTGGAGCCTGCTGTTTATCTATTGAGGGCTCAAACCTGCACATGATACACAGAAGTCACAACATGGAAACTGGTAATTCGTCCCAAACAGTCCATCTCGATGTTTACCCTCCATGTGCGCAAACAGTCCTAATCACATTTACCCACCCTGTTCCCATATCCATTCAACCCCTTTTCATTCATCCACCGATCCAATCTAATCTTGAATGTTGACATCGTTTCTGTCTCATCCACTAACCCTGGAAGTGAATTCCACAACAACAACAACTTGTATTTATATAGCACCTTTAATGTAGTAAAACGTCCCAAGATGCTGCACAGGAGTATTACAAGACAAAAAATTTGACACTGAGCCACATAAGATAAATTAGGGCAGGTGACCAAAAGCTTGGTCAAAGAGGTAGGTTTTAAGGAGCGTCTTAAAGGAGGAGAGAGAGGTGGCGAGGCGGAGAGGTTTAGGGAGGGAATTCCAGAGATTAGAGCCTAGGCAACAGAAGGCACGGCCACCAAAGGTTGAGCGATTATAATCAGGGATGCTCAAGAGGGCAGAATTAGAGGAGCGCAGATATCTTGGGGGGGGGGGGGTTGTGGGGCTGAAGGAGATTACAGATATAGGCAGGGGCGAGGCCACGGAGAGATTTGAAAACAAGGATGAGAATTTTGAAATCGAGGCACTGCTTAACCAGGAGCCTCACAGCTCTCTGTTCTAAATCTCTGATATTTAATCTTGTATCTATGGCATCTTGTTACTGACCCCTCAACTCCAGGAAATAGTCTGCTTCTATCGGCCTTGCCCCATCCTTTCATAATTTTAAGCACTTCTATTATATCGCCCCATAATCTGTGCTGTTCTAACAAAAAAGCCTCCGTTTTCCAAGCTTTTTGTCACATTTATATTTCCTCCTATTAGGCAGCGCCCTAGTGAATCTGCATTGTACCCTCTCTATTGCCTCAATATCCTTCCTATAGTGTGGAGCCCAACACTGCACACAGTCTAACTGATGTCTCATCAAGGTTTTGCACAGGCTCCTCATTACCTCTTGGTTTTTATATTCTATACCTCATGTGATAAAATGCGTTATTCTTTAGCTTTTCTCTACCGCCTTATCAACCTGAGGTGCTGCTCTCCTTACCGAGCCTACTTCCACGCAGGGTATAAATACCGCTGTCATTTTATTTAGCAAAATGTATCACCTCACACTTACTCATATTGAATTTCATCTGCCACTTTTTAGCCCATTCCTCCATTCCTTTGTAGCTTCCTTTGGTCTTCTAAAGAAATAACTCTACCTCCTAATTTGGTAACACCTGAAAATTACGACATCACTTCCTCTAGGCCTATATCCAAATCATTGCTGTGTACAGTGAACAGAAGTGGCCTCAGCACAGCACCCTGAGGGACAGCACCACTCACTTCCAACCACTCTGAAATCTGTCCTTAACTCCTATTCATTGTTTTCTCCCTTCTAACCAATGTTTAATCCAATTTGCCATCCTCCCCATTATTCCATACCCTTTCATTTTCGCTATTAATCTCGATGGGTACTGTTAGATTCGAATTTTGGAGAAACTCTAGATGGAGACAGAATTGAGGACAAATACAGATTTTATTAAACAACGAAAAGAATACGTGTGCACACGGGAGAGACATCCTGCTTCCTCAAACAAGATATGCTCTCACGGGGATAAACAGTGATTCATTCAAGTTCTACAGTTCTATAAGCAACGCCCACTTACTATAGAATGGGGCGTATACGTAGAAACAGTGTCATAACAGTTGCTCTTTATTGGTTTATGTGGTTAGTCACTCAACTGTCGGGTCCACCCTTCTTGAACTCAGGTAACCTCTGACCATGCTAGCCACAGATGTGGACTGTAGCCCTACTCCCCGCATTCCTTTCTTCCCTGTTGTAAGCCTTGTTGTTAGTTTAATCTGTCGAACAGCCCAGGTAATTGCAAGGCCACATTGATTCATGTGTTCTGATCTAATACCATTTGATTGTTACTTGTATTCTTATCTCCTGAGAAGACAGGCAGTGTTCAGACACTGCTCTACTTGAGGGGCTGCGGACACACATATTCCCATGCTCTTATCACTTCTATGTGTCGTTGATGTTTAATATTCGACCTTGCTGCATCCCTGCTATCTGTTCCCAGCTGCATTTTGTCAATCTCTGGTCTGAGAATTAAAAAAAAATCTTTGTTTTACACAGCTAACATAGTCAAGTATCCCAGAATTCATTTGGAATAAGTTGAACCTTTCAGTTTAACATAGTCAAGCATCCCAGAATTCATTGGGAACTAGCTGGATCCTTCAGTACAGATACACAGATCACTAAATGTAGTGACGCTGATTAATAAGGCCATAAAAAAAAACAAGCAAAGCACTGGGGTTCATTTCTAGAATTGAAAAGCAGAGAAGTGATGTTAAACTTGTATCGAACCTTGGTTAGACCACACTTGGGAGTACTGTGAACAGTTCTGGTCTCCATATTATAAAAAGGAAATAGAGGCACTGGAGAAGATGCAAAACAGATTTACTAGAATGATACCAGAGCTGAGAGGCTATATCAGGAAAGATTGAACAGGGTGGGGCTCTCTTCTCTAGAAAATAGACGACTGAGGGGTGACATGATTGAGGTCTTCAAAATTCTGAAAGGGTTTGATAGGGTAGACGTAGAGAAGGTGTTTCCACTTGCGGGCGAGACCAGAACTAGGGGCCATAAATATAAGATAGTCACTAATAAATCCAACAGGGAATTCAGGAGAAACTTCTTTACCCAGAGAGTGGTTAGAATGTGGAACTCGCTACCACAGGGAGTAGTGAAATGAATACATAGATGCATTCAAGGAGAAGCTAGATAAGCACATGAGGGAGCAAGGAATAGAAGGATATGCTGATGGGGTTAGATGACGAGGCTCGTGTGGAGCATTAACACTAGCATTGAGCTGTTGGGCCGAATGGCCTGTTTCTGTGCTGTGAAGACTTCGTAATGTAAAAGGCTTTAATTAAGTCTATGTGCACTACATCCACTGCATTTCCCCCATAGACCATGTCTGTCACCACCTCAAAGAATTCAATGAGATTTGTGAAGAACAATCCCTTTTGAAATCTGGGCTGACTACTTGTATTTTATCTATATCTCGATAATGTGGTAATTTCATCCTTAATTAGAGACTCTAAAATTTTCCCAACCACAGATGTTAAGCTAACTGGCCTGTAATTACCCAGATTAGCTCTGTGTCCCTTTCCAAAAATAAGTACTACATTGGCCACTCTCCAGCCCTCTGGCACGTACCCACACTCAATAAAGGCTGAAATATAATTGCTAGGTTCTCGGCAATTTCCTGCCTTACCTCTCTCAGGATCCCAGGATGTATCCTGCTAGGCGTTTCATCTTCCTTTAACTTAACTAACTTCTCTCAAATTTTTCTTTTATCCATCACAGTATCGTTCATCTCTCTCTCTCAGCCACTTCAGGATTCACCTCCTGTCTGATATGCTTCACTTTAATAATATTTATTAAATACCTCTGCCAATTTTTTGATTATCCTGTACAAATTGACGATCCTCTCCTCTCAGGGTCCCGACTCACTTTTTAAAATTCTCTTTTTACAGATATAGTTGTAAATCACCTTACTGTTCCTTTTGATGTTTTGTGATTTTTTTCCTTCATACTTCCTCTCTTAGTTTTCCTCATCATTCATAACCTCTTTTCCCATTTTCTCCTTTATGTTTTACATTATTATTCTTATGATGCACATAGGCCCTCTTCTTCAATTTTGATTGGTTTCTAACAGCTTAAATTTATCCATGGCATCCTGAAACTCCGAGTAGCCTCCTGCTTTTTTAATGGAATATACTTATTCTGAACCTTCCCAATCTCTTTTATAAAAATATCCCACTGTCGTTGTACAGTCCTGTGTGCCAATTTCTCCAGGTACAGTTACTGATTGAACAGCCAGCCTGGCTCATTAAGGTGACCAGGAAGGGTAGACCTGCCACTGGAGATCAGGATCCATTCAGGATAACCCTGCAGGCCAAGATCCCACTGGGGAGGGTGGTCCTCTTTTTACTGGTAAGCTGTGCAGTTTTAGCTGGTTAACTCCAGCACTAGCCTTGTGTACACTTGGAGGAGGGGGTGGGGGATGAGAGTTCCAAGAATTGGCTCTGCCAATCTGTGTCTGAACTTTAGCAAGTGGTGAAGAAGTTTTGGACTTATCAGTACCAGTTTTAAGGAAACTAAAGGATTGACTAGAACCCTGGATTAATTACCTGCTAAAGGAGCTGAGTATGTTATAAGAACTGTTAAACTGACTGTTCAAGAGGGCATGCTAGGAAAGTTGACCAAATTCGAAAAGTGTTATGCCGACTGTCAGGAAGGCTACGGATAAGGAGGCCTTGAGAGACTGTAGGAAACTGTTGTCAACATCAGATGCTGTTTCAGTAGCAAGCCATGGGAAAGTGAGAGAGGAAAGTTACTAAAAAGCTTGTTTTTGTCAGTGAGAATGGTATAAGAGCAGCCATTCTGAAGTGAACATGAGAACACAGTCCAGGGACAGGCCAGAAGACAGTCTATGCAGAATGTCGATGGATTGATGACCTTGCAGTCTCCCAAAGCAGAAGAATTGCCCAATCTGAATTTTGAGTTGTACTTCTAATTAAGGTTGTATGTATCTCTAGCTGTAAAACTTGTTGTAGTTTAATGTTAATAAAACCAATTTGTTATAAAAAAGTTTAAAGTCTTGGTTGACTGTCGTCGAGCTGGGTGGGGCTGCACTCACCTGGTTCCTTTATTATCTATCTAATCGTAACCAGAGAATCACCTGCAATGGTTTCTCTGAAGGGATAATTACAAGTCCTAGCCCTTTTGGGCTATCCCAGATCAGGCGTATTCCCCAGACATTCACCTTCAACTTAAGTTAGAGATAGCCGAATTCCATAAATGGATCTAAAGGTTCAGGCTATCTCTCCCTAAAGGAAAGGAACGACTGAAGATGTTACCGTCCTCCAGATAGTACTTTTAATAAGTTGAACTAGACTGTAACCTTCTGGATATTATGAGGGTCCGGAATACTCCCTCAGAATTCTGCAACTCCTTACAAAAGAGTGTACAGAATTTGGGTTTGTGAGTTTATACAGAATTACTCTTTGAGACAATTCTAAAAATATATAGTTTTATTTAAGAGCTGACATTCAGAGAACAGTTGTTGAATCAGTCACAACATTAACAATTCAAAATACAATTAGCTTACATTTCTTATTTCTCAGAGATCCTTATTCTCAAATCTTTACTTTGTTACATTTCTTATTTCTTACTTATTTCTAAATCCAGAATATCCACCAAAATCAATTACTTTGACTTCCCGAGACTCATAGTTAAAGGCTTCCAGAGATGCCTCTGAAGAGTTGAGAAATGCTTTGCCCGTTCAGCGAGTTCTGCCTTTCTGTTGAAAAGGTCTATGTTTTATATTCTTTTGGCAGTGGTTTCTTCTTTGATGCTCTCTGCTGATGTCAGCTAATTGTCTTTATTGATACCTCTTTCGAATGCTTTCTATCTTACTGTCAATTCAACTATTGCATGCATAATTATATCTCTACTTTTAGGTGTTCCAAAAACCATCATAAAAACAATATGACAGCTATCTTTTCTGTTTGATGTCATTCTTACAAAATGCTTTCATTCAATTCTTAATATTGGCTTTACTGGATTTTAGCAGACATTTTGACTCTCCTTACTGCTCCAAGTTCAATACAAACACAATGTAATTGCTTGGTGTCTCTATTGAAGTTATATCTTCAAAGTGTCCTTGTTGGTATGGTTTTTACTATGTCTATAAATTAAAGACACTTTGACCAGAGTGTTTCATGCATTTCTAGCTATCTCAATTGGTTGCATATTTAATCTTGTTTTTCCTGTCATCCAAGTTTAACATAAAAACTATTTGACTAGCAGATGTTTCTTTACTTGATGTCATGTTTTCAAAGGCACATACCTCTTTTAATGTTTGTGTTTCTGTTCAACGTGTTAGTTCTTAACACTTTAAACTGGGCATTCTCATTGTGTTGGTTGCAAATCATAGACCTTTCGGAAGTGCCAAACTGCCATTTCAATGGGGTCATTGTTTTAGTATATTTAACTAATGTCGTCGAATTACAGTATGCATACGACACTTGCGTCTGCGCACACTCGGAGGTCGAACTCCAAACCATTGTCAACACCTTCATCGAAGCATGCAAGAGCATGGGCCTTACACTAAACATCCGTAAGACAAAGGTCTTCTACCAACCTGCCCATGCCACACAGTACTGCCCCCCCCCCCGATTATCAAAATCCATGACAAGGCCTTGGACAAGGTAGACCACTTTCCATACCTCGGGAGCCTACTGTCAACAAGGGCAGACGTCGATGACGAAGTCCAACACCACCTTCAGTGTGCCAGTGCAGCCTTCGGTCACCTGAGGAAGAGAGTGTTTGAAGACCAGGACCTCAAACCCGGCACCAAGCTCATGATCTACAGAGCGGTAGTGATACCCGCCCTGCTGTATGCCTCAGAGACATGGACCATGTACAGCAGGCACCTCAAAGCACTGGAGAGGTACCACCAACGCTGCCTCCGCAAGATCCTGCAAATCCATTGGCAGGATAGACGCACCAACATCAGTGTTCTCGCTCAGGCCAACTTCCCCAGCATTGAAGCTTTGACCACGCTCGATCAGCTCCAATGGACGGGTCACATCGTCTGCATGCCCGATACGAGACTCCCAAAACAAGCGCTCTACTCGGAGCTCCGACACGGCAAGAGAGCCCCAGGTGGGCAGAGGAAATGCTTCAAGGACACCCTCAAAGCCTTCTGAAAATGTGCAACATCCCCACCGACACCTGGGAATCCCTGGCCCAAGACTGTACAAAGTGGAGGAGAAGCATCCGGGAAGGCGCCGAATACCTCGAGTCTCTTCGCCGGGAGCAAGCGGAAGCCAAGCGCAAACGACGGAAGGAGCGCACGTCAACCCAAGCACCCCACCCACCCGCCCCTTCAGCCACCGTCTGCCCCACCTGTGACAGAGACTGTAGGTCCCGCATTGGACTCATCAGTCACCTGCGAGCTCATTTTTAATGTGGAAGCAAGTCATCCTCGGTTCCGAGGGACTGCCTAAGAGAGAGAGTTAGGCTTTAATTGGCTTAGGCTGGCTTTTATATGAGAAGACCAGTTGCCCTGTGCCTCAAGAAAGGTAAACTGGGATCCACTGTATAACTTGAAAGAGAGCCAACTTTTGACCTACTCAGCAGTTTCAGTGGCAGTGACCTGCTTTATATCTGACCTGCTCTCTCTTTCTCTCTCTCTCTCTCTCTCTCTCTCTGCTGCAAGCATAAAAAAGAAAGGCAAAAGATGAAGAAGGCAGTTTGGTTATATTGCCCTGCGAACTGGACCAGACGGCTGAGTGAGCCCTGGCAGTAGCAGTTGTGGCTCAGAGTGCTGCTTCTGACTCAGAAGGTTGTGGGTTCAAATCCCCACGCCAGAGACTCAAGCCCATCATTCACTTCAGTGCAGCAGTGAAGGAGTGCTGCACTGTCAGAGGTGCTGTCTTTTGGATAAGACGCTGAACCTGTCAGGTGGGTGTAAAATATCCCATGGCAATATTTGAAAAAGAGCAGCAGAGGTGTCCTGCCTAATATTTATTCCTCGACCAACATCACTAAAATAGATCAGGCCATGTATTTCTTTGCTGTTTGTGGGATCGTGCTGTGTGAAAATTGGCTGCTGCGTTTTCTACATTAAAACAGTGACTACACTTCAAATGTACTTCAATGACTGTAAAGCGCTTTGGGGCATCCTGAGGTTGTGAAAGGCGCTATACAAATGCAAGTCCTTTTTTCTCAGTGCGCTGTTCAAAGGGTATAATGAGCTCCATGAGCATGCCATCATATAAGCAGTATAGTGTGCCTTTGGGATCTTGCAGATTTCTGTTGTTTTACTCAGCGACACTGGTTATTGTAGGGGTGTCCTGATTAAACCAGGGTAGTGGAGAGGCCTGATCCAGTAACTGGGGATAGTTTGCACATGACAGTAATTGAATCACTGCTTGATAAAAAAAGAATTAGTGATAGCATTCAGTCGCCCGGTTTGTTCACATCTTAAACCACAGCAGCAAGTCGACAACTGCTAATTAATTATGAATAATTTATAACTCTCTATCACAATCAGATCTATCATGCATCTACATTCTAAACAGAAGATGTGTCAAGGACTCATTGGACACAATCATCTTCTAATGATACAAGTAGCATTTGACACAGGCACTTGCTTTTGGAGTGGTGTCTTCTTCTTAGGGAACAATGACAGTATCAACTTGCATTTATAGAGCACCTTTAACATAGTAAAAATCCCCAAACACTTCACAAGAGCGTTATCAAACAAAATTATACACAAAGAGATATTAGGACAGATAACCAAAAGTTTGGTCAAAGAGATAGCTTTTAAGGAGCGTATTAAAGGAGGTAAGAGAGGTAGAGAGGCAGAGAGGTTTAGGGAGGGAATTCCAGAGCTTAGGGCCTTGGCAGCTGAAGGTGGAGTGGTGCAAATTGGGGTGTTCAAGAGGTCAGAATTGGAGGAGTGCAGAGATCTTGGAGGGTTGTAGGGCTGGAGGAGGTTACAGAGAGGCCATGGAGTGATTTGAACCCAAGCAGGTCACGCTGTGGGCCGATGCTGCAGGCAAGGCAACCTGATAGAGGTTTATAAAACAATTAAAGGGCTGGATTGCATGCCTATTGATAGATTATTCTGGTTTGACAGATTGGGGAGGACCAGGGGACATGCGTTTAAACTAGGCAAGAGTAGGATGTTAGGCGGTTCCTCTTTTCCCAGAAAGTAGTGATCCGCTGGAATGCGTTGCCAGGTGATCTGGTGGGTGCTGGCTCTCTGCACACCAAGTGCCAGGCAATGACTATCTCCAACAAGCGAGAGTCTAACCACCGCCTCTTGACATTCAACAGCATTACCTTCACTGAATCCCCCACCATCAACATCCTGGGGGGTCACCATTGACCAGAAACTTAACTGGACCAGCCACATAAATACTGTGGCAACAAGAGCAGGTCAGAAGCTAGGTACTCTGGCGAGTGTCTCACCTCCTGACTTCCCAAAGCCTTTCCACCATCTACAAGGCATAATGAGGAGTGTGTAGGTGGTGCTGTGTGGGTCAGCTTCCCCTTTGACTTCTGAGTGGTTCGAATCGCTCCCACTCCCTTGGTTCGAGACCATGGGCTTATTTGGGGGTTGTGACAAAAGTGCAGCAGACAACTGGTTTTGATGCAAGAAACTTTGATCTTTATTCAAGAAAGGAAATATAACACAGCAATCACCTACTCTAATAAAAATGGGGAGCACTTCGATACATACGAGGGAAAATACAGTAGAAAAATACCTCACCCCTCCCAATCCCACTTCCTAGCTAAGTTGGACTCTAGAGGACCAGGGATAATGCTCACCAAAACGAACCCTTGACAGTTGAGCTGGTTCACAGTTTCGGGGTTCGCTGGATGTGTTGGTCGGTGTCTGCCGTACCCCGTACGCGGTAGAGGATGTCGACTATCTGCTGGTCAGTTTTCGCGAGTCCTGTAAGATTCGCAAAATTGAACATTGTCCTATAAGGGTCTATTGGCAGAAGAAGCCTTAATTTTAAAGACTGTTTTAAAAGAAGCCCAGAAAAAGAGGCACACAAAATGGCCGCCAGACCCCGTGACCAGCTTTTGGGACACTTTAAAATGGTTCCTGCAGTCCCCAGACAGCCTTTGTGGATTCAGCCCACAGTAAGTTCTGGAAGGCCGTTTCGGAGAAAATGAAACCAGACAGAACCACATACATATGGATTGGATGCAGATCCAGTCAGATCGGCCTGTAGATAAAGGCCATCTGGATGTTTACCCAGACAAAGGAAAACAGTTTCAAATTCATAGGGGGAACATCAAGGACCGTTTAAGACATCAGAAGGACATTAAAAACAATATAGGGTCATTCCAGACCAGAGATGGCCGTTACCGGCCATCCCAAAGTAGTTTAAAACATAATAACTACCCCGCTGTGCTACAAGCCCGCCAAAAGTTAAAACAAAGACTAACATTGATTTGGCAGGAGATAAAGGCCTCCACGGAAAAGTATAACTGGAGTCCCGGGGTAGCCATTGGTAGCTTTTTAGCTTTTGCAGCTTTTTCCGCCTGGAGTCTGTAGCTGGTAGCTTTTGAGCTAGCTTGCTCTTTTGAGAGCCATGGAGGAATGTCGATCCGGAGACCAGCCAAAAAGGTGATTTGAGTCTGCGTCCCACCCCGGGGTAACCATCGGGAGATCACTGACAAACCCCGGGCCGTTGACGAGATGAAGGACAGCAGCCCTTCAGAAGAAACCTGTCTGAAAATGATAAACCAGCTGGGCTCTGCAAAGAAACCTATTTGACCATGATCAAATAGGTGGTCTCCGTCCACGCCACCATCCGGGCCCGCCAGCATCCAGCCTGTCCATGACCTTCACCTCGAGGAAGAAGAGAGAGAGTCGCAGCCCGCAGCGCTGACCACGTGGAGACAGGACGCCTGAAAGGATCAAAACGCAGACCTTTTTCAAAACTCTATACTTCCCAACTGGATTGGTGAGCATGTTTCTGGCACCTCATAATCTGATCTAGATAGGCTTAGGGGGTGGGCATTTAAGGGGTAATTTCAACAAAGAGTTGTTGTCCCTCGCTGTTCCGTGTGTTCCCCCATTTCGTGATGACTTTTGTAAAGTATAATATGCCTGTATCTATCTTAGCCAGTACTGTATTATGATTTGTTTTTCCCTCCCATGTACCTTATTGGCTTGCAGTTTGATTTGTTCCTTTATGCAATAAAGTTTCATTTCGTTTTCATTAAACCTGGTCTATAGAGTATTCTCTGCATTGTAGTTCCTGCCCCAAAGTCCAATGTATAGAATCTAAGGGGGGCAGCATGGTGGCATAGTGGTTAGCACTGTTGCCTCACAGCGCCAGGGACCTGGGTTCGAATCCGGCCTCGGGTGACTGTCTGTGTGGAGCTTGCACATTCTCCCCGTGTTTGCGTGGGTTTTCCCCGGGTGCTCCGGTTTCCTCCCACAGTCCAAAGATGTGCGGGTTAGGTTGATTGGCTATGATAAATTGACCCTTAGTGTTAGGGGGATTAAATACGTGGGGTTACGGGGATAGGGTGGGATATGTGTTGGTGTAGGGGTTACAGGGATCGGGTGGGATATGTGTCGGTGCAGGCTCGATGGGCCGAAATGGCCTCTATCTGCACTGTGGGGTTTCTGTGATTCTGTGAGTGGGTTGAACCACTCAAGGTTTTACTGTGCAAGAGAGAGAGGCCTCTAGGTAAAGAAACCTCTGTGATCTCTAAGAACCCCTTACAGTCCGCTGATGCGGTAGGGTGCGTTTTGGATCTATGGGGTGAGTGTCCGCTTCTCTTCAGTAGAGATAGGGTTTAGAGTTCCTCTTAAGTAAAAATCTTACCCGGGGTAAGTCAGGAATAGATTGTAGAGTGGAAACTTTCGAATCTTCGGTTTTTCTCCTGAGTTGTTTTTCTTTGGTCGCGGTGGCGCAATATTACCGGATTGGTTGGTGGTAATATTTTGTTGGTAGTTTTGTAAGGCTCTTGGTGCCACGGGGTGTCCAACGATGTCCTGGGTCACTGAAGCTGTTGAACTTGGGTGTACGGTAGAATGCTGCCCCGTTTTGATGCTTCGGCTTCTCTTGTGTGTTGCTTCTGGGGCGAGCTTTCTGAAAGAGAGAACTTCTTGAGTTGTCTCAAACTTCTGGAGAGTTTTTTCTTTGGAAAACAGGCCTTTAATTATACTAATTGGGGCCTCCTAATCTGTGCACCAAATCAGTCCCGGTTTATTGTTTGATTTGGGCGGGCTCGTTAAGGTAACTTGATTAAAAATGTGAAAAATGGTTTCGGGATGTTGTACTGTTTAGTCAATGAGTTGTTGATTGCCTAGTTCATTGTCATAGTTATATTCAGGTTTCAAGTATCCTGTCTGAGCCTGAGATTTATATGTAGGTTGGCGAGGTGATTTGCATTATGCATGTTTTGGATGGGGACTGCTCCTTCATGGATCGATTGTTAGGATGAATTGAGGTTACACAGTTCCCCAGACAATTTGATTTACTCCAATATCCAAACTGTCTTTACAGAGGTTGATCCCATTTCCTGTTGCAGCCTTTTCTCCCTGTACAGGTCCAAACATACCTTTTTATTTTAGCATCCTGAAATTTGTTTAGGAAGAGTCCAAAGTCATTTTCCTTAGGGTTTTCTTCTAGCTTTGGGGGATCTGTGAATTTTGAGAATCTTACAAGTGTGATAGAATACTCTCCACTTGCCTGGATGAGAGCAGCTCCAACAACACTCAAGAAGCTCGACACCATCCAGGACAAAGCAGCCTGCTTGATCGGCACCCCATCCACCACCTTAAACATCCACTCCCTCCACCACCGGCGCACCGTGGCTGCAGTGTGTACCATCTACAAGATGCACTGCAGCAACTCGCCAAGGCTTCTTTGGCAGCACCTCCCAAACCCACGACCTCTTCCACCTAGAAAGACAAAGGCAGCAGGTGCATGGGAACACCACCACCTCCAAGTTCCCCTCCAAGTCACACATCATCCTGACTTAGAAGTATATCGCCGATCCTTCATTGTCGCTGGGTCAAAATCCTGGAACTCCCTCCCTAACAGCACTGTGGGAGCACCTTCACCACACGGACTGCAACGGTTCAAGGCGGCTCACCACCACCTTCCCAAGGGCAATTAGGGATGGGCAATAAATGCTGGCCTTGCCAGTGACACCCACATCCCATAAGGAAATGGCAGAGAAATTAAACAAATACTTTGTGTCTGTCTTCGCGGAAGAAGACACAAAAAACCTCCCGGAACCAGTGGAGAACCAAGGGTCTAGCGAGAATGAGGAACTGAAAGTAATTAGTTTTAGTAAAAAAATAGGACTGGAGAAATTAATGGGACTGAAAGGTGATAAATCTCCATGACCTGATGGCCTACATCCTAGGGTTTTAAAAGAGGTGGCTAGAGAGATAGTGGATGCATTGGTTGTTATCTTCCAAAATTGCACATATTCTAGAACAGTTTCAGCGGATTGCAAGGTAGCAAATGTAACGCCACTATTTAAGAAAGGAGGGAGAGAGAAAACTAGGAGCTACAGACCCGTTAGCCTGACATCAGTAGTAAGGAAAATGCTGGAATCTATTAAGGATGTGGTAACAGGGCACTTAGAAAATAATAATAGGATTGGGCAGAGTCAACACGGATTTATGAAAGGAAAATCATGTTTGACGAATAGAGTTTTTTGAGGTTGTATCTAGCAGAATAGATGAGGGGGAACCAGTGGATGTGGTGTATTTGGATTTTCAGAAGGCATTCGATAAGGTGCCACACAAGAGGTTATTAAACAAAATTAGGGCTCATGGGATTGGGGGTAATATACTAGCATGGATTGAGGATTGGTTAACAGACAGAAAACAGAGAGTAGGAATAAACGGGTCATTTTCAGGTTGGCAGGCTGTAACTAGTGGGGTACCGCAAGGATTAGTGCTTGGGCCTCAGCTATTCGCAATCTATTTCAATGATTTGGATGAGGGGGCTAAATGTAATATATCCAAGTTTGCTGATGATACAAAGCTGAGTGGGAATGTAAGTTGTGAGGAGGATGCAAAGAGGCTTCAAGGGGATATAGACAGGCTAAGTGAGTGACAAGAACATGGCAAATGGAATATAATGTGGAGAAATGTGAAGTTATCCACTTTGGTAGGAAAAATAGAAAAGCAAAAAAAGAGATTGGGAAATGTTGGTGTTCAGTGTGACCTGGGTGTCCTTGTACACGAATCACTGAAAGTTAACATACAGGTACAAGCAATTAGGAAAGCAAATGGATTGTTGGCCTTTATTACAAGAGGATTTGAGTATAAGAGTAAAGACATCTTACTGCAATTATATAGGGGCCTGGTGAGACCACACCTGGGGTATTGTGTCCAGTTTTGATCTCCTTACCGAAGGAAGGATATACTTGCCATAGAGGGAGTGCAATGAAGGTTCACCAGGCTGATTCCTGGGATGGGGGGATTGTCCTATGAGGAGAGATTGAGTAGACTAGGCCTATATTCTCTAGAGTTTAGAAGAATGGGAGATGCTCTCATTGAAACAAATACAAAATTCTTACAGAGCTTGACAGGGTAGATGCAGGGAGGATGTTTCCCCTGACTGTCTGTGTGGAGTTTGCACATTCTCCCCGTGTTTGCGTGGGTTTTCTCCGGGTGCTCCGGTTTCCTCCCACAGTCCAAAGATGTGCGGGGTTAGGTTGATTGGCCATGATAAAAATTGACCCTTAGTGTTAGGGGGATTAAATACGTGGGGTTACAGGGATAGGGTGGGATATGTGTTGGTGTAGGGGTTACGGGGATCGGGTGGGATATGTGTCGGTGCAGGCTCGATGGGCCGAAATGGCCTCTATCTGTACTGTGAGGTTTCTGTGATTTCTGTGATCTGTGATCTGTGACTGGGGAGTCTAGAACCAGGAGTCTTAGGATAAGGGGCTGGCCATTTAGGACTGAGATGGGAGAAATTTCTTCACTCAGAGGGTGGTGAATCTTTGGAATTCTCTACCCCAGAGGGTTGTGGATGCTCAATCATTGAGTATATTCAAGGCAGAGGTTGATACATTTTTGGATATTAAGGGAATCAAGGGATATGGGATAATGCAGGAAGGTGGAGTTGAGGTAGAAGATCAGCCACGATCTTATTGAATGGCGGGGCAGGCTCGAGGGCTGAATGGCCTACTCCTGCTCCTATTTCTTATGTTCTTATGCCTGGCACTTCTGTGGCACGAATGTTACTTGCCACTTATCATCCCAATCTTGAATGTCGTCCAGGTCTTAATGCATGTGGCCACGGACTGCTTCATTATTTGAGGAGTTGCAAATAGAACTGAACAATGTGCAATCATCAGGAAACATCACCACTTCTGACCTTATGATTGAGGGAAGGTCATTGATGAAGCAGTTGGAGATGGTTTTGCCTAAGACACTACCCTGAGGAACTCCTGCAACAATGTCCTAGGGCTGAGATGAGGGTATGGCTGAGGTACTAAATGAGTACTTTGCATCTGTTTTCACCATGGAAGAGGATGCTGGCATAGAGACAGAAAAGGAGCAGTTAGTGGAGATGCGTGATAGGATAAAAATTGATAAAGAGGAGGTATTAGAAAAGCTTGCTGTACTTAAAGTAGATAAATATCCAGGAGCAGATGGGATGCATCCTAGGTTACTGAGGGGATTGAGGGAGGAAATCACAGAGGTACTGGCCATAATATTCCAATACTCCTTAGATACGGGGGTGGTGCCAGAGGACTGGAGAATTGCAAATGTTACACCATTGTCCAAAAAAGTGAGGATAGTGATAGACTTCAGGAGGACACAGACAGGCTGGTGGAATGGGTGGACACATGGCAGATTAAATTTAATGCAGAAAAGTATGAAGTGATACATTTTGGTAGAAAGAATGAGGAGAGGACATATAAACTAAATGGTACAATCCTGAAGGGGGTGCACGAACAGAGAGACCTGTGGGTATATGTGCACAAATCGTTGAAGGTGACAGAGCAGGTTGAGAAAGCAGTTAAAAAGGCTTACGGGATCCTGGGCTTCATAAATAGAGGTATAGAGTACAAAAGTGGGGAAATCATGATGAACCTGTATAAAACATTGGTTCGGCCCCAACTGGAGTACCGTGTCCAATTCTGGGCACCGCACTTTAGGAAGGATGTGAAGGCCTTAGAGAGGGTGCAGAAAAGATTTACTAGAATGATTCCAGGAATGAGGGACTTCCGTTACGTTGATAGACTGGAGAAGCTGGAGTTGTTCTCCTTGGAGCAGAGAAGATTGAGAGGAGATTTGACAGAGGTGGTCAAATTCATGAGGGGCTCTGGACAGAGTAGAAAGAGAGAAACTGTTCCCATTGGCAGAAGGGTCCAGAACCAGAGGACACAGATTCAAGGTGATTGGCAAAAGAACCAAAGGCAACGTAAGAAAAAACTTTTTTACGTAGTGAGTGGTTAGGATCTGGAATGCACTGCCTGAAAGGGTGGTGGAGGCAGATTCAATCATGACTTTCAATAGGGAGTTGGATAAGTATCTGAAGGAAAGAAATTTGCAGGGCTACAGGGAAAGGGCGGGGAGTGGGACTAGCTGAAGCGCCCTTGCAGAGAGCTGGCATGGGCTTGATGGGCCGAATGGCCTTCTTCCGTGCTATAACCATTCTATGATTCCATGATTGGGCTCCAACAACTACAACCATCTTCCTTTGTGCTCGGTATGACTCCAGCCAGTGAAGCGTTTTCCCCCCGATTCCCATTGACTTCAGTTTTACTGGGGCTCCTCAATGCCACACTCGATCAAATGTTGCCTTGATGTCAAGGGCAGTCACTCTCACCTCACCTCTGGAATTCAGCTCCTTTGTCCATATTTGGACCAAAGCTGTAATGAGGTCTGAAGCGGAGTGGTCCTGGCAAAACCCAAGCTGAGCATCGGTGAGCAGGTTATTGGTAAGTGCTGCTTGATAGCATTGTCGACGACACCTTCCATCACTTTGCTGACGATTGAGAGTAGACTGATGCGGCGGTAATTGGCCAGATTGGATTTGTCATGCCTTTTTGTGGACAGGACATACCTGGGCAGTTTTCTACATTGTCGGATAGATACCAGTGTTGTAGCTGTACTGGAACAGTTTGGCTAGAGATGCGGCTAGTTCTGGAGCACAAGTCTTCAGCACGACAGCCAGGATGTTGTCAGGGCCCATAGCCTTCGCCGTATCCAGTGCGCTCAGCCGTTTCTTGATATCACGTGGAGTGAATCGAATTGGCTGAAGACTGGCTTCTGTGATGGTGGGGACCTCAAGAGGAGGCCGATATGGATCACCCACTTGGCATTTCTGGCTGAAGATGGTTGCAAATGTTTCAGCCTTGTCTTTTGCACTCATGAGCTGGGCTCCGCCATCATTGAGGATGGGGATATTCATGGAGCCTCCTCCTCCCGTTAGTTGTTTAATGGTCCACCACCATTCACGACTGGCTGTGGCAGGGCTGCAGAGCTTTGATCTGGTTGTGGGATCGCTTAGCCCTGTCTATTGCATGATGAACCATCTGGTCTTTTCCTCTCCGTCATTTTTGTATGTTTGTATCTCTGCTTTTCCCCCACGTCCTAAGAAGCTCATTGTATCCGCCTCAGGGGGATGAAACACTGACTGGGCCCTGCTGGGATTCAAAACACAGAGCCTTCGGCAATTAACCAACTGAGCTATCCGACACTCCTGGGCTTTGTTTGGGTTCAAATAAATGCTTCAAAAAAGTACTTACTAAAATAGCGTGGTTTTATATTTGAAAAGATACAAATGATAGTCATAAAAGGTAACTAAAACTTACCCAGCCTTCTGTTGTTTGAGTTTTGTTTTGTGACCCTCACTTGTGGAAATGTGGCGAGCTCCTTGCTATTGTTCTACTTCAAAAATCACATTGCAGTAAAGCAACGACACAGCCACTTCTTTACTGCACATTTACTTGCCTTTAAAAATTCTTCTGATGGGGTCTCCCGTTATCCTGGGCAATATTTAGCTATCAATCAACGTCACTAAAACAGATGATCTGGTCATTATCGCATTGCTGTTTGTGGGAGCTTGCTGTGCACAAATTGGCTGCCGCATTTCCCACATGACAACAGTGACTCCACTCCAAAAAGTACTTCTTTGGCTGTAAAGCGCTTTGGGACTTGAAAGGTGCTACAGACCAGAAGCTCCCAGGTTGAAGTCCAAGTCTGTGCTGAACTAGCTGACCCCAACCAGGCCAGCCAATTGGCCACAGCGACCTTGGGCTCGGGAAGGGCGCCAGTCAGTCAGGGTGCCCATTCCTTCTTACTATCCAGAGACTTTTGCAGGAAAGGTGGTGTTATGTTCATTAATAACTAGACATTCTTATTATGAACACAGCTAGCTTTTGCTAGACACTTTTATTGAGCACATGTGGACTTGTACAGCATCTTGTAGAGGCTTCCATCTTGACTGCTGCCTTGTGGGTAGCCTAGCCTCATGGGTAATGTAGTCTTAATATAATATATAGCTGGGTAGTGTAGTCTTATACATACAGCTATATACAGCTTTACGGCTCCACCTAGTGTCCACTATAGAATGACATGCTATTGATCACTACATCCCCCTTTCTTTGAGGTTTAACAAAATCAATATCAATCAACTTTCAAGAAAACAATAAAGATAATATCAGTAACACTTTTGTTAGTGCTCTATAAACATAAACATTTTCAAAACAGTCAACACATTTTCAAAGCTTTACATTGTACTCAAAGATTAAGTCTATCAGGCTCTTTTACTTCACGTGTGGATCTTCTCAACATGGGTAAGTCTGATGTGTCTTCATGAGATTGTTCTGGCGGTGAATGACAAGATGCAGTTGCGGCATTGTCATCAATCTGCTCTTGTATAGATCGAGGTCTCCTTGCGATCTTTGCTTGGAGAGGGTTTCAGTGTTTCCTTCACTCTTCATGCCATAACTCTCAATGTAGTCAATGCACTCTCGAAAAACTGCTGGCAGCTGGATCCCATCATACAGCATAGTCCTCTCAGCAGCCTCGGCTAATGGAACACCAAAGATTGGCCTGAGGAAAGAAGGAGTATCCACCGGAACTGCTTCCTGCTCTGGTGCAGGCTTCTTCTTTTTCTTTTTCTCTTTCCACTGCTTAACAACATCTGCTGCGGTTATATCTTTGGACTTTTTCTCCTTGTGTTTTTCCTCTTTGTGCTTTTCTTCCTTTGGCTTCTCTTTAACCTTAAAGTCTTTTTCTTTCTTCTTGGAGAAACTAGGCTTTTTGAAGACATGGATACCCTTTGGCCTTTTCATCCTTGATGGGCTCTCTGCTTCATCACCTGAGTCATCTGGTCTGCTTATGGCACAGTTTATGCGGTAGACTCTCTTGACCAGTTCTAAGTCTTCACAAGCTTTGTCACCTAGTATCGAATCAAGTCTTTCAGCCACAACAAAAAACATGAGATGATGCACTTTGTCTTTGACTGTCACTTTAAGTCTGCATACACCTAAGCTATCTATTTTCTGTCCATTATAGTCCTTCAGTAGTACTGATTTTTTTTGTATTTTGGGCTTTTCTTTCATATTTTTTATGTCACTCATACTGATTAAGTTTGCTTTTGCCCCAGTGTCCAGTTTCAATGTAACTAATGCTCCATTTATCTGCAGTGGGATCATCCATTTGTCCTCTTTTACTGCATTAACTTTATGTTCAGCATTGTCTATTTCTGAGGGCTGCACATTTTCTGTATCTTTTTTGATATCGTCACATGACACCATTCCTACAAAAAATGTCTCACTTAAATCAGTGTCCTCAATCACATTAACTCGTTGCCCTTTCGTCGTTTTTACTTTTGAAAAGCATTGTTTGGCAAAGTGATTCTTTCCATTACACTTTGTGCACATTTTTCCAAACGCTGGGCATTGTCTTAACTGGTGTTTGTAACCACAGTGTTTACAATTAAAAGTTTCATCCTCGAATTGCTTTTCATTTCTGTTCTGCCCACGTTTCTTCACCTTGTAGGACACAGCACCAACAGCAGCATTATCACTCATTACATTCGCATCATTATTGATTTCACTGAAAGTCTTCGCGTGCTTTCGAGCTAGCTTGCTGGCTTGGCATATTTTCACCGCATTTTCCAAATTTAGTTCGGTTTCTCTCAACAGACGATCCCTGACTTTTTTATCATGAATACCAAACACAATCTGGTCACGAATCATGGATGCTTTGAGCTCAGAGAAATTACATGTCTGTGCTTTCAGTTTCAGATCAGTTATAAAGCTAACAAAAGTCTCATTTTGTTGCTGTGTCTGAGAACGGAAGATGTATCTTTCATACGTCTCATTCTTTTTGGGAGAGCAATGTGCATCAAATTTTTTTAGCACATCTTCTAATTTTCCTCTGTTCTCCTCTGGATTAAATACAAATGTATTAAATACCTCTATCGCCTATGGGCCTGCAACCGTAAGCAGCAACGCTATCTTCCTTGCGTCTGGCTTCGTACCGAATCCGATGGCTGCAATGTAGAGTTCGAATTGTTGTTTAAAAGTCTGCCAATTGTAATCGATTTTTTCTGTGAGATTCAAATGCTCTGGTGGCTTCAAATTCTCCATGTCGCTTTTCACAATTTCCAGCAGATCTTCACCACCCTGGTACCATGTTATGTTCATTAATAACTAGACATTCTTATTATGAACACAGCTAGCTTTTGTTAGACACTTTTATTGAGCACATGTGGACTTGTACAGCATCTTGTAGAGGCTTCCATCTTGACTGCTGCCTTGTGGGTAGCCTAGCCTCATGGGTAATGTAGTCTTAATATAATATATAGCTGGGTAGTGTAGTCTTACACATACAGCTATATACAGCTCTACGGCTCCACCTAGTGTCCACTATAGAATGACATGCTATTGATCACTACAGGTGGGTGTGGGTGTGTGAGTGTGAGTGTATTGCCCACTGGGTCAGACCAGAACTGGCCGTGATGCCTTCCGCAATCAAATAGCCCATGGATGTTCACTGCCCTGATCCACATATGTAGAAGAGCAAATTGTGCAGAGTACTGGAGGAGTGTGAAGAATGGCAGCCCAGCATTTTCAGGAGCTGAGCGGGAAAATTACAGAGAAAGTTACAAAGTATTTATAGCAAAGGAACAGGCCAATCAGCCCAATAGGACCATGCTGTGTTTATGCTCCACACGAGCCTCCTCCCACCCATCTTCATCTAACCCCATCAACATATCCTATTCCTTCCTCCCTCATGTGCTTCTCCTTGAATGCATCTATACTATTCGCCTCAACTACTCCGTGTGGTAGCGAGTGCCCCATTCTAACCACTCTGTTTCTCCTGAATTCCCTGTTGGATTTATTAGTGACTATCTTATATTTATGACCCCTAGTTTACAGGTGAAGCATCTGCCTCAGTGAGAGGAACAACATGATACTGTATAATATCACAGGGTGGGTACAGATGAAATTGTCCATTTGGCTCAAAGTAGCTCATCTATTAATATTAAAAATCCAATAGTCCTCCTGTCACAGGCCTGCAATTTGCTGTCAGTGGCGAATTTCAGGTTTTCTGACGTGTAATTGAAATCAACGGAGGTTAATGGGGATTCCCAGCGAAGAGCTGCTGTGACATCAACAAGCTGTCTAAGCAGCCAATCAAAACGCAGAATTCTCACAGACAGCAACCCAGGAAGTGGGTAAGCTCCTAAAACTCTAAGGGGGAGAAATTCGGTATCGCCCCATTTGGGGCGCAATTATTGGCCGGGCGCAAAGTTTAGCGCCTGCCGCAAATTATTGCCTACGACTGCAAACTTGGCTTCTATCACCCCTGGAGGTGATTGGAGCGCTAAATCAGATGCTACACACCTTTATAAGGTGCTAATGCCGAGGAGCGAGGCGCTATCTCAGAGCGCTGGCGAAGCTCATGTGATGACAGTCAGCAATGGAACACAGACACAATGGTGCCGGCCAGTTCTTAAAGGGGAGGGTTGATTTTGCTCTCCATCCCCACCCTACTCATTGCAGCCTTGAATCTAGGCTGGAGAGATCTGTACATCAATCCTGCTGGAAAGAACAATGGAGAGGACCAGGGAAAGAGCTCAGAGTGCAGCCCCCACAGTCTCTTCTAAATCGATGCAAGGAAGGTCAAATCAAAATGAACCTGCAAAGTGCTGCTCAGTACCCAAAACTCCTTCACACAGCGTTGAATCTCTCCAGAAGTCTGTCTCTCTCTCAGAATGTGTAGTGCAAAAATGTCACAGACAAAAAAAGGCAGGAAGTGTCCGCCTTTAAATAGCGCTCCCCCAGTCCCTTCATGACTGCAAAATATTCCTCTATACCTGTCATTTCTAGCGGCAGGCGGAAAGGCAGGGGCGCCACTCAATATCCTGTCCGGGGCATTGCACGCTCGACTGACGTCACGATCTGCCGGCGCAGGAGATCATGGCGGTAGTGTTTAGTGCCGCCACAAAATGCCTGGTCAATTTTGCGAGCGGCGCAAACATAAGAACAATAATAAGAACATAAGAAGTAGGAGCAGGCCATACGGCCCCTCGGGCCTGCTCCGCCATTCAATAGGATCATGGCTGATCCGAACCTAGACTCATGTCCACTTCCCTGCCCGCTCCCCGTAACCCCTAATTCCCTTATCAGCTAGGAAACTGTATCTCAATTTTAAATTTATTTAATGTCGTAGCTTCCACAGCTCTCTGAGGAAGCAAATTCCATAGATTTAGTACCCTCTGAGTGAAGAAGTTTCTCCTCATCTCAGTTTTGAAACGGCAGCCCCTTATTCTAAGATTATGCCTCCTAGTTCTAGTCTCACCCATCAGTGGAAACATCCTCCCCACATCCACCCGATCATGCCCCCTCACAATCTTATATGTTTCGATAAGATCGCCTCTCATTGTTCTGAACTCCAATGAGTAGAGGCCCAACCTACTCAACCTTTCCTCATAAGTCAACCCCCTCATCTCCGGAATCAACCAAGTGAACCTTCTCTGAACTGCATCGAGAGCAAGTATATCTTTTCTTAAATATGGAAACCAAAACTGTACGCAGTATTCCAGGTGTGGCCTCACCAGTACCCTATATAACTGAAGCAAGACTTCCCTGCTTTTATACTCCATCCCCCTTGCAATAAAAGCCAAGATTTCATTGGCCTTCCTGATCACCTGCTGTACCTGCATACTAACCTTCTGTGCTTCATGCACCAGGACCCCCAGATCTCTTTGTTCTGTAGCACTTTGCAGTTTCTTTCCATTTAGATAATAACTTGCTCTTTGATTTTTTTCTGCCAAAGTGCATAACCTCACACTTTCCAACATTATATTCCATCTGCCAAATTTCTGCCCACTCACTTAGCCTGTCTATGTCCTTTTGCAGGTTTTTTATGTCCTCCTCACTCACTGCTTTCCCTCCCATCTTTGTATTGTTGGCAAACTTGGATACGTTGTGATGTAAGAAAAAGGAGGCTTACCATCAAGTAACTTTAAAGTAAGCTTTAAGTAACTTATAAACACACTATATACAAGAGAGGTCTTTACCATGCCTCTGGTAGAAGCCTCTTACAATACTGAACAGACCAGTATTTATACCAGTCCAACAGGAAGTGACATGACAGGAAGTGAGGTATGTACACAGTTCATAGTTCATAGTTCACAGTTCACAGTTCACAGGAAGTGATGACATAACTTCCCGGAAGTTATTATTTTTATCACATTCTTCCCTCCTGCAGGTTTAGGAGGCTGTGGTCTACCTTTTGGTCCGCAGCCGCCGAACAAGGAAGAGTCGCACCCGTTTGGATTCCCGTCGTAGAGGATCGCTGGTCCGCTTACATGCGGTTGGCCATTGGCCAGAGTCCGTGTGGCCTGGATTGCCCTGTGAAGGGTCGGGGAGATCATGGCTTCGAGTACGAGCCCCAATAGGTTCAAAGTCAGACTGCCTCTGTTCAGAGGGAGGTGCAGAGCTGGTCTGTGGCAGACCAGTACTTTCATGCGTGGTACTGGGAGGGTCGCAACCTTGAGCACGGGGTTCTACCGGCACCAAGCTAGTTGGTGTCCGATCAGGATCCTGGAGAGGGGTACCCGATAGGTCCCAAGAGTTTCCTGGTGAAATGCCATCACCCGATGTCCCACTAGGTCCTGGTGGGCAGGGAGCCAGATCCCGTAATGATACGGTAGATTCTCGGCCGTCGGAATATCGTATGTTTGCATAGGTGGGGTTGGCATCGGTTAGTTCGACCTCGTCTACAAGAGGGTCATTTTTAGACGTCCGAACGTATCTTCGGAGTAATACAGGTCCAGGAGTAGTTAGCCATGACGGGAGTGATGTCCCATGAGATGAGCGACGCTGGAATCCAAAGAACCGCTCATGAGGTGTAGTATTTGTGGCTGTAGAAAGCAGGGACCGTATAGAGTGCAATGCATCCGGAAGCACTGTTTCCCATTGCTGGTCTGGTAGGCCCCGAGATCTTAAAGCGAGACGTACGGAATTCCAGATGATACCGTTATACCTCTCTACCTGCCCATTTCCGATGGGATGGTATGGTGTTGTTTTGCTTGTAGCAATTCCCCGTTCTGAGAGGTAGTCCTTGAGTTCCCTCGACATAAAGGATGGACCCCGATCTGAGTGAATATAAGCCGGCATGCCACAGAGAGAAAATACCTGCTCAAGGCAGCAGATTACGGTGGACGCCAGCATATTGGAGCAGGGGAAGGCAAACGGAAAACGTGAATATTCGTCGATCATGGCGAGCAAATATGTGTTCCGAGTTGAAGAGGGCACTGGGCCCTTAAAATCGATGCTAAGTCGTTGCATCGGTTGGGTTGCATGTATGAGTATACCATCTGAGGGGCGGAAGAACTGAGGTTTTAATTCCGCACAAAGCCAGCATTCTGAGCATATTTTCTTTACATCTCCAGTGGAAAAAGGGAGATTCCGTGATCGTACGAAATGTAGCATGCGCGTAACGCCAGGATGGCACAAACCATTGTGGACATCCATGAGGGTGGAGGATGACATAGTGGAGCAGAATGCCCGTGTGAGGGTGTCCGGGGCCACATTCTCCTTGCCAGGCCGATAGAGAATGGTATAACCAAAAGAGGCCAGTTCCATCCTCCAAAGTTGTATTTTATTATTCTTAATTTTGGTTCGTTTTCGATTATCGAGCATGAAGGCGACTGATCGTTGGTCCGTGATCAATGTAAAGTGCTGGCGAGCTAGAAAATGGTTCCACTTCCGTACTGCCTCTATGATGGCTGTGGCTTCTTTCTCAACCGGAGGATAATGTAGCTCGGCACCTTGTAAGGTCCTGGACATAAATGCTACAGGACGACCTTCCTGATTCAGAGTAGCCGAGATCGCCACCTCCGAGGCATCACATTCAACCACGAAAGGGAGATTCTCATCAATGGAGTGAAGAGCCGCTTTCTCCAACTGTTTTTTGAGAAGGTTAAAGGCTGCAACAGCCGCTGTTCCCAGTGGAAATGATCTAGCATGCAGCAAGGGTTGGATTTTGTCCGAAAAATGAGGAATCCATTTAGCGTAGTATGCAAACAGACCGAGAGCCCGACGTAAAGAAGCCGGATTCTTAGGTGACGGGAGCTCTTGGAGCGGGCGAAGTCTTTCTGGGTCTGGCTTAATGATACCATTGCCTACGCAGTAGCCAAGGATGTTGATGGTCGGTTGCGACTCAACAGATTTGGATTCATTCAGGGTCAAATTACGGCGATGGAGGGCATCCCGAAATTTTTGGAGGTTGGAGTCGTGTTCCTGTTGATCGTGACCTGCAATGGTAATGTTATCAAGATAGGGAAAAGTGTCCCTTAGGTTTTCCTGCTTAACCAGGCCATCCATTGCCCATTGAAAGACAGCCACTCCATTAGTAACCCCGAATGGGAGGCGACGAAATTGGTACAGCCGTCCATTAGCCTCAAAGGCTGTGTACTGCTTATCTGAGACCTTCAAGGGTACCTGATGATAGGCACTTTTTAAATCGTAAGTTGAGAACACTTTGTATTCGGCCAGTTTATTAACCATATCATCAATGCGTGGCAATGGGTAGGCGTCCAAGTCGGTATATTGATTGATGGTTTGCGAATAATCGATGCATAGTCGCTGTTTGTGAGGTTTTAGAGGGTTCTTGACAATGACGACTTGAGCCCGCCAGGGCGACGAACATGGTTCAATGATATCCTCTGCTAGAAGTCGAGAGATTTCAGCCGCAATAAAAGATTGGTCTTCCTGATTAAAGCGCCGCGATTTCGTTATTATCGGTTGGCATTGAGGCGGAATACTGGCAAATAATGAGGGTTCATCAAGTGAAGCTGCTGATAATGCACAAAATGGTAATTTAGACGGTATATTAGAAATAGTAAGTCCGGGTTTGGATCCACCAAACTCAATGGTGAGTTTCTTATGCTGTTTTTGGAAGTCCAGTCCTAAGAGGAGATCACTACATAAGTCCTTGAGCACCGAAAGTCGGGTGGAGGGATACATACGACCATGAAGTGTCATATCAACAACACAAAAGCTGGAGATTCTGGTATTAAGTGATGACTGGGCCATCGCAATTGCCTGGTCCGATGGGAAGACATGTAGTTTCAATTTCGCAACAATCTGTTCCTTAATGAAACTATCAGTACTTCCTGAGTCAATTAAGGCATCTAAGGTATGCCCTTTAATTGAAATTTTTGTGGCAGCATGAGACAGGTTCTGTGGGCAAGCAGCTGTAATTGGTGTCGTTGCACAGAGAGTGGCTAAAACTCTCGGTGTGCTTCTTCGGGAGAGAGCTCGAGAGGAAGCTTGATAGGTCCTAGCTGGAGCATCTTGATAGGCCCTAATTGGGGCAGTTCGGTAGGCCTTAGCTGGATTGGCCCTCGTAGAGGCCCTTGATAGGCAAACTTTAGCAAAGTGTCCTTTTTTCCCGCAATAACTGCAGATTGCATTGCGAGCAGGGCAGGTTTTCCTAGGGTGAAAAGCATCTCCACAAAAGAAGCATTCCTTCCTAGATTGCCAAGAGGCTGCTAAAGTGGGGTCGTCCTCCTCTTCTTCATCAGAATTATCAGAATTAGATTCCCCCATGATAGGGTTCACCTGAGACCGCTTGAATTGTCTGGTTGCAGCTACAGCAGCAGATTGAGATCTGGGCAGCTGATAGAGGTCTGCATTTCTCTTTGCCAAATCCAGTGAACAAGCTAGGTCAAAAGCTTTTTGTAGCTCAAGTGTTTTACTTTCTAGTAGACGCTGGCGTATAAATGGAGAGGCAATCCCGCAGATGAAAGCATCACGAATCATTTCTTGGCGGTACAGCTCAGCTGAGGCTGCCTGAAAGTTACAATCTACGCTGAGCCTGCGAAGTTCTTGCAGGAATTCGTCAATTGATTCCCCTGGCCCTTATCGGGCTGTGGCCAGTAGATGTCTAGCATAGACCTCATTTGGGGTCTTGGCATACAGTTTCTTAAGTGCCCGAATCACCTCATCGTAATTATCCCATTCATCAACATATTCGAACACTTTTGGGGTCACATAATTGATAAGTATCTTCAATCTAGCAGGAGCATCCGCTTCACATTCATCCAGAAAATTCTCAAAAGTACGGTACCAATGCTTCCATACCCTGCCAGCTGCTGGTGCATTCGGGTCCAAGTCCAGACGAATAGGTCTAAGGATTTTCTCCATGATGGGTGGTTCCCTGGATCCTTAATTCCGAGTTTGTCCGAAGGTCTAGTATTCGTGAGTGTAAATACTAAGTTACTTAAATTGATGTAAGAAAAAGGAGGCTTACCATCAAGTAACTTTAAAGTAAGCTTTAAGTAACTTATAAACACACTATATACAAGAGAGGTCTTTACCATGCCTCTGGTAGAAGCCTCTTACAATACTGAACAGACCAGTATTTATACCAGTCCAACAGGAAGTGACATGACAGGAAGTGAGGTATGTACACAGTTCATAGTTCATAGTTCACAGTTCACAGGAAGTGATGACATAACTTCCCGGAAGTTATTATTTTTATCACACGTTGCACTTGGTCCCCTCCTCCAAATCATTAATATAGATTGTAAAGAGTTGGGGTCCCAACACTGACCCCTGTGGAACACCACTAGTTACTGATTGCCAACCCGAGAATGAACCATTTATCCCCACTCTCTGTTTTCTGTTAGCTAGCCAATCTTCCACCCATGCCAGTATATTACCCCCAATCCCGTGATTTTTTATCTTGTGCAGTAATCTTTTGTGTGGCACCTTGTCAAATGCCTTTTGGAAGTCCAAATATACCACATCCACTGGTTCCCCTTTATCCACCCTGTTTGTTACGTCCTCAAAGAATTCGAGCAAATTTGTCAAACATGACTTCCCCTTCATAAAACCATGCTGACTCTGTCCGATTAAATTATGCTTATTCAAATGTCCTGTTACTGCTTCCTTAATAATGGACTCCAACATTTTACCAACCACAGATGTTAGGCTAACTGGTCTATAGTTTCCAGCCTTTTGTCTACCTCCCTTTTTAAATAAGGGCGTTACATTAGCAGTTTTCCAATCTGCTGGGACCTTTCCTGAATCCAGGGAGTTTTGGAAAATTACCACCAATGCATCCGCAATCCCTACCGCTACTTCTCTCAAGACCCTAGGATGTAAGCCATCAGGTCCAGGGGATTTATCCACCTTAAGTCCCATTATCTTACCGAGTACCATCTCCTTAGTGATTTTAATCATGTTTAGCTCCTCTCCCCCTATAACTCCCTGTTTGTCCAGTGTTGGGATATTTTTAGTGTCCTCTACTGTAAAGACTGATACAAAATATTTGTTCAGCGTATTTGCCATCTCCATGTTCCCCACTACTAATTTCCCGGTCTCGTCCTCTAAGGGACCAACATTCACTTTAGCCACCCTTTTTCTTTTTATATAACTGTAGAAACTCTTGCTATCTGTTTTTATATTTTTTGCTAGTTTACTTTCATAATCTATCTTTCCTTTCTTAATTAATCTTTTAGTTATTCTTTGCTGGCTTTTAAATGCTTCCCAATCTTCTATCCTCCCACTAGATTTGGCTACTTTATATGCCCTTGTTTTCAGTCGGATACTGTCCTTTATTACTTTACTTAGCCACGGATGGCTGTCTTTTCTTTTACGCCCCTTTTTCCTCAGTGGAATATATTTTTCTTGACAGTTGTGAAATATCTCCTTGAATGTATACCACTGCTCATGTACCGTCTTACACTTTAATCTATTTTCCCAGTCCACTTTATCAACTCTGCTCTCATACCTTCATAGTCTCCTTTATTTAAGCGTAGTACGCTGGTTTGAGATCCAACTCTTTCACCCTCCATTGAATTTGGAATTCAACCATGTTATGGTCACTCATTCCAAGGGGATTCTTTACTAGGACATTTTTTATTAATTCTGTCTCAGTACACAGGACCAGATCTAAGATTGCCTGCCCCCTAGTTGGTTCAGTAACATACTGCTCAAGGAACCCATCCCTAATGCACTCTATGAACTCTTCCTCAAGGCTGCCCTGCCCAATTTGATTTGTCCAGTCAATATGAAAGTTAAAATCTCCCATGATTATAGCTGTTCCCTTATTACAAGCCCCAACTATTTCCTGATTTATACTCCGACCAATAGAGTTGCAACTGTTAGGAGGCCTATAGACTACACCCACTAGTGACTTTTTCCCCTTATTATTCCTTATCTCCACCCAAACTGTTTCACTATCCTGATCCTTTGACCCAATATCATTTCTTACTATTGCAGTGATTCCATCCTTTATTAACACAGCCACCCCACCTCCCTTTCCTTCCTGTCTGTCCTTCCTAATAGTCAAATACCCCTGGATGTTTAGTTCCCAGTCATGGTCACCTCGCAGCCATGTTTGTATAATGGCCACCAGATCATACCCATGTGTAGTTATTTGTACCGTCAACTCATCTATTTTGTTACGAATGCTGCATGCATTCAGATAAAGAACTTTCAAATATGTTTTGTGACAATTTATTCCTGCTTTTACCCCCTTTACTACTTTACCTTTATCTATTCTGTCCCTTCCTGACACGCTCTGGTTTTTAATTTCCCCACTGCTACTTTGCTCTATTGCCTTCCCCGCTGACATTTTTATTTTTCGCTCTCTTAAAACCTCCCCCCCACTAATTAGTTTAAAGCCCTCTCTACAGCCCTAGTTATTCAATTCGCCAAGATTCTAGTCCCAGCACTGGCCAAGCGAAGTCCGTCCCAACGGAACAGCTCTCTCCTGTCCCAGTACTGGTGCCAGTGTCCCAAGAAGCAAAACCCATTTCTCCCACACCAGTCTTTGAGCCACGCATTTAACTCTCTGATTTTATTTGCCCTAGCCAAATTTGCTCGTGGCTCAGGTAGTAATCCAGAGATTATTACCCTTGTGGTTCTGCTTTTTAATTTGGCCCCTAGCTGCTCATACTCCCTTAGCAGAACCTCCTTCCTTGTCCTATCTATGTACCAACATGGACCACGACAACTGGATCTTCCCCCTCCCACTTCAAGTTTCTCTCCAGCCCAGAGGAGATGTCCTTAACCCTGGCACCGGGCAGGCAACACAACCTTCGGGACTCTCGCTCTCGGCTGCAAAGAACCCTATCTATCCCCCTTAATGATACTATCCCCTACCACTACAACATTTCTTTTTACTCCCCCCACTTGAATGGCCCCTCATTCCACGGTGCTGTGGCCAGGTTGCTCATCCTCCCTGCAGTCCCCGTTCCCGTCCTCACAGGGAGTAAGAGCCTTGAACCTGTTGGACAAGAGCAAGGGCTGCGGCTCCTCCAACACTACCTCCTGGATCCCCGTACTTGCCTCACTCATAGTCACACCCTCCTGTCCCTGACCACGGACTACATCTGAATTAGTTAATCTAATTGGTGTGACTACTTCCTGGAACACAGATTCCAGGTAACTCTCCCCCTCCCTGATGTGTCTCAGTGTTTGAAGCTCGGACTCCAGCTCTTCAACACGGAGCCGGAGTTCCTCGAGCAGCCAGCACTTACTGCAAATGTGATCACCATGAGCATCAATGGTATCCACCAGCTCCCACATATTGCAGCAGTAACACATCACCTGCTCTCCCATTCTATGTAATTAATTAAATTTATTAATATTATTTTTAAATACCCTCTGCCCCGATTCTAGATGATGAATATCACACCTCTATTTAATTGAACTTACCAATGTATAAAATTTACCAACAAATTAAATTAAATCAAATCAATCCCACCAATTACACTACAGTTAAATAGTATATTTAAGGGCCCTGGTTTATAAACAGTCCCTGTTACACCACAGAGAATTTAGAAACTATAAACCACAGAGTTTAAGTTTAAAAAGAGAGAAATACTCATCAACCAATCACTTACCTGCTTTCTGGTGATGTCACACCTCGATTACTTTTTACCTCTCTCCTTCCCTCTGAGTTCCAAGTTCGGAGACTGGTACGCCTACCTGGGTCTCTGGTGCCTATTATAGCCCCTCTGCTGCCGCTGAAATGAAATTCCCGTCGACGCACTGAGGCCTACCTGGGTCTCTGGAGCCTATTATAGCCCCTCTGCTGCCGCTGAAATGAAATTCCCGTCGACGCACTGAGGCCTACCTGGGTCTCTGGAGCCTTTTATAGCCCCGCTGCTGCCGCTGAAATGAAATTCCCGCCGATGCACTGAGGCCTACCTGGGTCTCTGGAGCCTTTTATAGCCCCATTGCTGCTGCTGAAATGAAATTCCCGCCAACGCACATCGCCGCACCCGGCCGCTAGTTGCTTTGCGCCCCATTAGCACCCTCTTAGGGCACTAATGAGAGGCGCAAAGCAACCGAATTTTTCCCCCTAATTTTTTTAAATGTTAGAGAGAGCAAAACAAAGATTGGGGCTCGCACATGGGGAAAAGGCAAACCTGAAATAAAGATGAACAAACATTTAAAAAGACTCTGGGAGGAGCTGTGAATGACTGACCGCAGCTTCAGGATTTCCGTGTTAGGCTGGGCGTGCGCTAAATCCCGAAGTTGCGGTCAGTTTCAAAGGCAGAATGACAGCCAACGCTACCAGTTCACCGTCATCAGGGCCGCAAATTCTGGGCCGATCTAAAAGTCTCCTCAATGACTCCATTGTCTTTGTCTCCACCACCCTACCTGGAAATCTCTCTGAGTGTTGATCACTCTTTATGTGAAGAGACTCTTCTGCATGTCTGTTTCCTTTTACCAGTTTTAACCTCCGTCACCCTTATTCTAATATCCTAGCAGACCGTGAATTAGTGCTCCAGGTTAACCTTATCTATACTGTTTAATCCCTGGCATACTTCTGTAAGGGCCCCGCTCCTTCGCCTCCTTTCAAGGCTAAATCATAGAATCATACAGCACAGAAGGAGGCCATTCGGCCCATCGTGCCTGTGCTGGCTCTTTGAAAGAGCTCTCCAATTAGTCCCACTCCCCCGCTCTTTCCCCAGAGCCCTGAAAAGATTGGCCCAGATATTCGAGTCTCCACGGGTGAGTACGCACGGGGTACTCACCCGTAGGCACTACGGAAGTGCCGGTTTCATGCATGCACTGCGCATGCGCGGGAAACCAGCAATTTCGTTCCCTTAAAGGAAGGGGCTCAGAGATGGAACGCGTGCGCCGGAGAGGCAGCGCGTGCGCATGGAACTTACGTTTATTTTCCAGGTTTCACCAGCAGGTTAAGTCTCCAGCAGTTACACATGTAAAAAGCAGGCACAAGGCCTGCTTTTAACAAGGTAAGTGGTGAATTAATTAAAATTAGACATTTTTTCCACAGGTTTATTATTTTTAAATACTTTAAAGAAAGGTAAGTTTATTTTTAGCCCCATTCGAAAATGTAATTAATTTTTTCAAAAATTTAAATTATTGTTTAAAATAGTTATTTTATGTAATTTATAGTTATTTTTAAAATGTGATTTAAAAAAATGTATTTGAAGTTTTATTGATGTTTTGGGGCTTATAGTATTTATAGTTTTGACAGCTCTTCCTGTCAATTTTATGAATGGGCATTCCCTGCTACCATTGGCTCTCCATGGCCCACGTGATCCTCAAACTAACTGCGCCCCTGGGATACGCAAGCACTGCGCGCCTGCAGTTGGAGGAGGCCCAGGATCGGAATCCCACGTGGGCCCACAGCACAACGGCCAGCGCGCTAGGTAAGTGCAGGTCGGAGGCTTGCACCCGCGGGAAACCTCCTACCCGAATTTCTGGGCCAATATATCCAACTCCCTCCCTAAAGAGCCCAGTTTCTCCAGATGTCTCATAATTCAATCCTTTGACATCGGGCATCTGCCTCAATCATTGAGTAAAGGGAGCCAACCGGTGCATCAGTGTTAATTTTCCCTTTTCCATTTTCTCATTCAGATGTTGGTGCTGAGCTTGCTCTCTCTCTCTCTCTCCTTTAGCCGTCAAATGATATGATAATTGACTATTGATCAACTGTTGTTCAACTGTAATCTCTAATTGGTGAAGTTCAACTCATGAATGTTAATGAGACTCCAGGGATTAATCTAACTCTAGCGCCTAATTAGCCGGTTTCAATGTTGCAGTCATTCTTCCCCCCCGCCCCCTCCCGGGGAATTTTATGCTCATCGAGGTGAAAGAAAGAAAGACTAGCATTTATCTAGCGCCTTTAACGACTACCAGATGTCTCAATGCGCTTTACAGCAAATGAAGTAACTTTTGGAGTGTGGTCACTGTTGTCATGTGACAAAACAATATAAATTGGCCAGAAAAAGCAGTAAACCTGAGGATTGGGAGCAGTTTAGGATTCAACAAAGAAGGACAAAGGGATTAATTAAGAAAGGGAAAATAGAATATGAGAGTAAGCTTTCAGGGAACATAAAAACTGACTGTAAAAGCTTTTATAGATATGTGAAGAGAAAAAGATTGGTGAAGTCAAGCGTAGGTCCCTTACAGTCAGAATCAGGGGAATTTATAATGGGGAACAAAGAAATGGCAGACCAATTAAATACATATTTTGGTTCTGTCTTCACAAAGGAGGACACAAATAACCTCCCAGAGATGTCAGGGAACATAGGATCTGATGAAAGGGAGGAACTGAAAGAAATCAGGGAAATGGTGTTAGGGAAATTGATGGGATTGAAGGCCGATAAATCCCCAGGGCCTGATAATCTACATCCTAGGGTACTTAAGGAAGTGGCCCTAGAAATAGTTGATGCTTTGCTGATCATCTTCCAGCATTCGATGGAAACTGGAACAGTACCCATGGATTGGAGGGTAGCTAATGTTACCCCACTATTCAAAAAAGGTGGTAGAGAGAAAACAGGGAATTACAGACCGGTAAGCCTGACATCGGTAGTGGGGAAAATGCTAGAGTCCATTATAAAAGAAGTAATAGCAGTGCACTTGGAAAGCAGTGACAGGATCGGACAATGTCAACATGGATTTACAAAAGGTAAATCGTGCTTGACTAATCTACTGGAATTTTTTGAGGATGTAACTGGTAAAATAGATAAGGGAGAACCAGTGGATGTGGTGTATTTGGACTTTCAGAAGGCTTTCGATAGGGTCCCGCATAAGAGATTAGCGTGTAAAGTTAAGCACATGGGATTGGGGGCAAGGTATTGACTTGAATAGAGAACTGGATATATTTCTTAAGGCTAAAGGGATCAAGGAGTATGGGGAGAAAGCAGGGACCGGGTACTGAATTTGGATGATCAGCTGTGATCGCATTGAATGGCGGAGCAGGCTCAAGGGGCCGAATGGCCTACTCCTGCTCCTATCTTCTGTGTTTCTATGTTTCTAAAACAGGTAACAAGGTGAGGGATATGTTTTCCATTTCAGGTATCTGGCATCAGTATCAAGCACTGCCAGATGAGGTTACATGCAGAGTAAAGCTCCCCCTACTCTGCCCGAACAATGTGTCTCAGCCTCAACCTAAGTGGAGCATGTTTTGCACCAGCATGATATATTTCCATTTCCAACACCAACCTCACTGGCCTCTTCCTTTGAGATTGCCCACCTCATTCCCATTAAGGGCAGCACGGTGGCATAGTGGTTAGCATTGTTGCCTCACAGCGCAAGGGACCCGGGTTCGAATCCGGCCTCGGGTGACTGTGCAAACTCCACACAGACATTCTCCCCGTGTTTGCGTGGGTTTCCTCCGGGTGCTCCGGTTTCCTCCCACAGTCCAAAGATGTGCGAGTTAGGTTGATTGGCTATGATAAATTGACCCTTAGTGTTAGGGGGATTAAATACGTGGGGTTACGGGGATAGGGTGGGATATGTGTTGGTGTAGGGGTTATGGGGATCGGGTGGGATATGTGTCGGTGCAGGCTCGATGGGCCGAAATGGCCTCTATCTGCACTGTGGGGTTTCTGTGATTCTGTGATTCTGTGAAGACCAGTATGTAGCGTGCTGTGTGTTCACACCCAGTAGAAACTGGTTTGAAACAATCCAAACTCATTTCACAATGGGTCCATTCAACGAGTCTCATCCCAACAGTCTGGAGGGGATTGCAGTCCTGATCCCCGAGCTAAATGGCCAGTTGTAATGGCAGTTCGGAGTGGCTAGTGAGTGAACGGCATCTTGTAGCACGGGAACAGCTAAAAGGACAAGCGAACTGGTGAGAAGACTGAGGGACAGCTGCGTGGAGGTGACACCAGTGAGTGCGCACATCTCGGGAAAGTTTGTGAAGCAAAGGAAAGTGCCGAAAACATAAAGGGCTGTAATGGGCAGCAGCAAAGGCTGAACAGTGTTGTAACCTGGAACATGCGAGAGAGAGTGCAGACAAAGAGTAAGCTCGAACATGCGGGATAGAGAACAGCAAGAGGGTAACAGCAACAACAGCAACTTGCATTTACACAGCGCCTTTAACGCAGTAAAAAGTCCCTAGGCGTGTCATAGGAGCGTTATCAAACAAAATTTGATACCGAGCCAAAGGAGGAGACATTAGGCCAGGTGATCAAAATCTTTTCAAAGAGGCAGGTTCTAAGCAGAGTTTTAAAGGAAGAGAGAGAGGTAGAGTGGTAAAGAGGTTTAGGGAGGCCTAGATGGCTGAAAGCACGGCCACTAATGGTGGGGTGTAGGAAGTCGGTGATGCACAAGAGGCCAGAGTTGGAGGAACGTAGAGTTCTCAGAGGGTTGGAGGTAGGGCTGGAGGAGATTACAGAGATAGGGAGAGGCCATGGAGGGATTTGATAATGAGGACAAGAATTTTAAAATAGAGGTGTTGGTGAACCAGGAGCTAACGTAGATCAGCGAGCACAGCCTAGAACAAGCAGGAGAGAATGCAGACACAGAGTAACATCGAACAAGCAGGATGGAGAACAGCAAGAGAGTAACCTCGAACAAATAAGAGACAACATAGAGATCGAGTGACCTGAAACATGTAGGAGAGCAAACAGAGATGGATTAATGAAGGATGTGCAGGGGAGAGACTGAGCTAGAGTAACCAAGAACATGCATGAGAGAGTGCAGTGAGAGAGAATGAAGAATGTGCAGGGCGGACACAGGAACAGAGTAATCAAGAATATGTGGATGAGAGAGATAGAGTAACTATGATGCTCATCATGGACTATTCAAATGAACTTCATAGCTGAAAGTAAACAAATAAATCAGGTGCCCAACTGACGAACATACGAATACGAACAATGATGGACAGGTAAAGACCCTCTGGTCCATCGAGCCTGTCCCACACAATTGCGATACCTTGTGTATCACAACATATACTCTCCACCCCACCCAAAACCATGTGATCTCCTGGGAGAGGCAAAAAAAGATAGAAACCCAGGCAATTTAGGGAAAAAAACCTGGGAAATTCCTCTCATACCCATCTATGCGATCAAAACTATTCCAGGAGCTCACTCTGGCCCTGAATTGCCTGCAGCACCTACCTTCTGTAAGAGGTGGTCTTGCCCCCTGAACTCCAGCACACTTAGCTTCCCTTTGCCTTTTACCTTTCAAGGTCATAGTACACCTTGAATGGCTGAAGTACTGGCTATAGGGAGTGATGTCAACTGTAACTTCCTGCCCACAATTACATTGCCATAGTTAAACAAGCAAATGTGATCAACAAATGCAGCTAAGTGACATCTAGTGAACAACATACTGCAAGCCTTTTTTCTACAGGTTTCATATCTGTCGTGAGAATTAAACCAATGTGTTTCTGTCACATTTATAGCAAAGACCAAGGATGGCCAGGCTCAGAATTAAAACCAAGCAAATTTTCTTCGTTAAACATGCAAAATATTAGTCCTGCGAAAATTACCAGATTTACTCTGAAGCCTCACAACAAACCATAAACGCCTTTAGTGTGACATATCTACACATTCTTCAGCTTATTCCCTAAGGTAAGTATAAGAGCAATTTAAATGTGCATTAAAACAACGTACAATGGGGAACGGCAGAATATTCAGCACTTGTAGAAGACCCGCCGAACAAACCAAGGAATTCCTGTTTGTATTTTTCGTGATCTTTTTAGAACTCTGCAACACTCTATCAGTTGCTATCCCCAAGCAAGCCACAAACAAACTAGTCTTGTAAGGGAGTTAATCAGCTACACAAAAGTTCTTATTGTTTCCCTTGCACTCCAGACAGGTCCCTGGAGGTACTTGGTCTCTGTAAGCACACACGTGCACACATAGCCTTGAGAGAGGAGCTCATCTGAGGATGCTGCTGAAAGTTGTTTGGGCAATTTGCCAGAAACCTAACAGTGCGTGCAGCAAGTAATGACCTGATTTGTAGCTCAAGAGATAAGTACTGTACGATCACAAAAGGGAATGGAAAATTTCAACAGCACAACAGTAAATATGGAATTTGATGGTGGAAGCCAGAATTGTTCAGCAAACACAAAAGAAATTAGTTGCATCAGCACACCTGGGACACTGTTAGTGGTCCAGTGATGGAACATTCTAAGTGCTTGCTCTGTGCATCTCTTGACAGCTTCCATGGTTCGGTAAGCTGACAGCTCAACTGTTTGAACGGTTGACTTTGCTCCTTAAGGTAACGGGTGTCAATCACCAGGGCTGTCGATAGATCTCAGCCAATCAACATGCAGTAGTAGCGGGATGGCCAGACACAACGAGGCCGCAATGGCAGAGCCCAATTCAATTTAGCAGAAATAGAAACATAGAAGATAGGAGCAGGAGTAGGCCATTCGGCCCCTCGAGCCTGCTCCGCCATTCAATGCGATCATGGCTGATCATCCAAATTCAGTACCCGGTCCCTGCCTTCTCCCCATACCCCTTGATCCCTTTAGCCTTAAGAAATATATCCAACTCCTTCTTGAATATATTTAACGTATTGGCCTCTGCTGCCTTCTGTGGTAGAGAATTCCACAGTTTCACCACTCTCTGGGTGAAGAAATTCCTCCTCATTTCTGTCCTAAATGGCTTACCCCTTATCCTTAGACTGTGACCCCTGGTTCTGGACTCCCCGACCATCGGGAACATCCTTCCTGCATCTAGTCTGTCCAGTCCTGTCAGAATTTTATAAGTTTAAATGAGATCCCCTCTCATTCTTCTAAACTCCAGCGAGTACCAGCCCAATCGACCCAATCTCTCCTCATAAGTCATTCCTGCCATCCCAGGTATCAGCCTGGTGAATCTTCACTGAACTCCTTACATGGCAAGAACATCCTTCTTCAGATAAGGAGACCGAAACTGCACACAATACTCAAGATGTGGTCTCACCAAGGCCCTGTATAACTGCAGCAAGACATCCTTGTTCCTGTACTCAAACCCTCTCGCTACGAAGGCCAACATGCCATTTGCCTTCTTAACCGCCTGCTGCACCTGCATGCTTACCTTCAGCGACTGGTGCACAAGGACACCCAGGTCTCGTTGCATTTCCCCTTCTCCCAATCTATTGCTATTGATCAGCTGATCAGAGGCTGTCCTTGATTGGATGCACACTGCCCTCCAGCTGAGAGGGGCAGTGTAGGGATTGGTTTAAATGGTTCCAATGAATCAGAAATGTACAAATAATTAACGATTCAATAAAATAGAAGTAATCACATTTTTGTGTCCACACACAATCTCACTCCCCCATCCCCCTCCCCTCACCAACACTTTGCTAAAATTTGATACTTGGGGCCAGGGTTAGCGACCAGGATATAGAGTGTCTTATAGACATTGATAATAACGTTATGATTTAGTTGGGACGGTTCCCCTTGCTTCTGTTGGGGTTCCTTTGCTTATGTTGAGCTTTTAGTTCGATTGGACCATGTGTTTCTTTCTTACATTACTGCTGCTGATTCTTGTTTGGTGACACCCTTATTGGATTTCTGCGCTCCTCTAATTCTGTCCTCCTGAGCATCCCTGATTTTAATCGCTCCACCATTGGTGGCCGTGCCTTCTGTTGCCTCGGCCCTAAGCTCTGGAAATCCCTCCCTAAACCTCTCTGCCTCTCTACCTCTCTCTCCTCCTTTAAGATGCTCCTTAAAACCTACCTTTTTTACCAAGCTTTGGGTCATCTGCCCTAATAGCTCCTTATATGTGGCTCGGTGTCAAATTTTGTTTTATAATGCTGCTATGAAGTGCCCTGGGACATTTTACTACATTAATGGCGCTATATAAATACAAGTTGGTGCTGTTATTGGTCTATCACTATAGGCCCAGCCCTTCCAGTAGTGTGTCTGACTCCCTCAGCCCTGGGGCATTGGCTGAGTTATATCTCAGCTGTGAATCTGAGCACTCTCTTCAAATCCAGAGCCATAATTTCCACGTGTCTGTCAAAACTGACCCACAGATGGAGCTGTAGAGAGACTTTTAATACGGCTTAATCAGATGCTTCCAACCTCTTAAGCTAGCTCCAAAATGCTTCTCACCAGGTTTGCTTTTTGAACCCACTAAAAGCCCTCCATTTAGAAAAAAAGATAAATCTTTTATATCTCTTTCTATGAGTCACTTATTAGTAACACTGTCATCATCAGTCAGTCTGGAACACCAACTACTTTATGAGTGAATGGACTAAGCTATCCTGGCTTGATGTTCATCTATCAGCAGAGTAGTGTTTAATTAGGGCTTGGATGGGATCCAGTCAGTTCAGATGGTAGTTCACTCATCTGTAGCTCGAACCTTCAGAAACGCCTCGAAACAAAGAAGGTTGAAAGCAGCCCTTTATGGAGGGATAATGGGGAAGGGGAAGGACTTATATCAGTTCAAGTTAAAGAATGGAAACAGATTACAACTGAACCATGTTAGTAAGAAAAAGAAAGAAAAGACTTGCATTTCTATCATGTTTTTCATGACCTCAGGGCGACCCAAAGCCTTTTACAAGCAATGAAGTACTTTTGAGGTGTAGTCACTGTCTCAATGTCAGAAGAAGCTTCCACCTGCAGTACTGCCATTTCCCAAGAAAGCTGGGGCTCGGCTTTGGCTGCAGATGTGCATTTTGACAACGGCAAATATATTTAATTAAAACAAATATTTAATGACTTTTGGACTTTGACCATTCTTTGGACGCTGACGATCTAATCATGTGCAGTTAAAACCCAACAAATGAAGGTAGGTGGCTACCCAACAAGGAAGGGACTATGGCTTCATTTGGGTCTGGGTGGGGTGGTGGGGGGGGGGGGGGGGGGGGGGGGGGGGGAGGTGCTGGTAACTGTTGGTCTGTTGGTGGTGTAGGGAAAGCAGGGTGGTCATCTCCCCTTCTCTGTATGGTCAGGCTGGCCAACAGGTCTTAGGGTGGAGGGAGGAGAGTGGTGGAGACCACCAACAGAATTTGGGGTGATGGGCTATTGGAAAGGGAATCCAAGATGGCAATTGTCTGCCAGCTCCAGTTGTAATTCATGTGTTAACTCCTTTGATTGGCAGAATGTCTCATATCCACATATCTACTGTATCAGGGAAGGCTGGGCTGTGCTCTCTGCAAGGGGATCTTCTCATTGCAGACTTGTAGTCAGACCGAATAACAAAACGTGAGCCTATTATAGGGCATCAACTCAGATAGGGCACTTTATACTCATATTAAGGGAATGTGTAAGATAGCTAATACTAGTGCAATGGGAGAATTAAATTTCCCTGGAATTAAAGTAAAAGATGACAGTAGGAATATGAATAGTGAAATGCTATTTCTGAACATGATAATGGATTGTTCCATGACTCATATGGCTGTGAGAACTATATTTTGTTAAATTTGTTTATGGGATGTGGGCGTCGCTTGCGAGGCCAGCATTTATTGCCCATCGCTAATTGCCCCTGAGAAGGTGGTGGTGAGCCGCCTTCTTGAACGACTGCAATCCGTGTGGTGAAGGTACTCCCACGGTGCTGTTAGGTAGGGAGTTCCAGGATTTTGACCCAGCGACGATGAAGGATCGGCGATATACTTCTAAGTCAGGATGGTGTGTGACTTGGAGGGAAACTTGGAGGTGGTGGTGTTCCCATGCGCCTGCTGCCCTTGTCCTTCTGGGTGGTGGAGGTCACGGGTTTAGGAAGTGCTGCCGAAGAAGCCTTGGCGAGTTGCTGCAGTGCATCTTGTAGATGGTACACACTGCAGCCACGGTGCGCCGGTGGTGGAGGGAGTGAATGTTTAAGGTGGTGGATGGGGTGCCAATCAAGCAGGCTGCTTTGTCCTGGATGTTTCGTATATGGTGGGAGCAATACGAGACATGCCATGCTGCGATAGCCAAGGACTGGTGGATCCAGCCAGAGGGCAGCTAGCTAACAATGAGTTTAAAATAGGACTTACAATAGGAAAGGAGAGAAGTTGAACAAAGATTTTGACCTCAGCAAGGCAGGTTTTGAGGAAAAGAAGATGGAATTAAGAATGATGGATTTGCATACTTAGATGGGGTCATTACAGAGGGAAATGGAATACATTTAACAACATAATTAAGGCACTTCAAAACGAATATATGGGTTAGGTCAAAGTGCAAAGTGAAGGAGCAAATCAATGGGCAACAAGGGAAAAATGTTCAGGATAAGGAATAAGAAAAGGTCTTATGTTGAACATAAAACTACAGGGATGATTAAAGACAGGAATAAGTTCAGGAAAGAGGTAAATAAATCAGTCAGAAGCCAAGAGATAATAAAATTAGCATTGTAGCAAATGTAAAAAATGAATGTGAAAGATTTCAATCTATATATTGAGGGAAAATAGGGGACAAAGGAAACAGCGGGAGCCCTGAGCAATTCTGGCGAGATATGATAAATAATGACCAAGGAATGGAGGAGATCCTCAACGGCTTCTTTGTGCCAATGCTTGCCAATGGATCTCAGGACAGCCTTTCCCAAGTAGGGTTAGAATTTCAATGGCAAAGGGGAAGAAACCGATAGATTTAGACAATATCAACAAAGAGGTGATAAACAGACTAAGGACACTAAAAGAAAAGATAGCGCTCGACCAACGTTCCCTTCAAGCGGTGTGGCCGTGCAGGTCCCGCGCATCTGGTGAGCTGGCTTTTACATATAAAAACCGCGCATGCGCAGAATTCTGAATGGCCCTTGCAGCCGCTTAAAAAGAAAATTGCACCTGTTCCGACCTTAATGGACTTCATAACAGAATATTACATAGACATTACAACACGATCCAACCAGTCCGTGTTCATTTATCCTCCACCTGATCAGTATTCCTAATCCAGCATGCCCACCCTGTTCCCATATCCCTTTATTCCCTTTCATCTTCAACCACTTATCTAACCTAATCTTAAAGAAGGCAGCAAACAAAACCAGTCGGATATCGTAAGGGAATCGCTGAATACGGAACGTTATGCCAAGGGATTGGAGAGAGGCAAATGTGGTGATAGTTTGTTAAAAGGGACAGGAGGATAACTCAGGCAACTATAGACACATGAGCTTGACATCGGTAGTTTTTAAAATGATAGAAAGAATCCTGAAAGACAGAATGATGAAGCATCAAGAGAAAATTAGTGTGATAAGTATGGATTTAAGGTGATAGATCTTTCTTGTCAAATCTACTAGAGTTCTTTGAGAATATAATGGAGTTAGTTGACAAGGGGAACTTAGTAGATTGAATATACCTAGACTTCAGCAAGGCTTTTGACAGTAAACCATGTGGCAGATGGCTTTACAAGGCATGGAGTAGGAGAAGTGATAAATAAAGCTAGGTTGGCTCATGATACCAAACTGTGAAGGGTCATAAACGATAGGGAACAAGCAGACCTGTTGCAGCAGGATCGGGCCAGTTTGGGAGATTGGCTCAAAAGGTGGGAGATGTTTAATGCAGAAAAATGCAAAGTCATGAAGCTGGGGCAAGGAAACAAACTGTGGGAGCACAAGGTAAATGAGAGCCGACAACAGCAAACAACACAGGCGAGGAATCTGGGAGTTTTAGTGGATAAGCTCATTAAACCATCAGCACATTGTGCAGTGGAAGTGCAAAAGGCAAAGAGGATTTTGTGATGTCTAGCTCAAGAGATAGAGCACAAGTCCCAGGAAGTAATTCATTTGTACAAGACGTTAGTCCATGTAGAGTTCCGAGTGCCACATGGGTGGGGTGAGGGGGGGAACTCCTGGCCTTGGAAGAACTACAAAGATGAGCCTCTCCTGAAATTGATCTCATGTTTATGCCTTCCCTAGGAGTTCACAGACAGAAATCACAGAAACCCCACAGTGCAGATAGAGGCCATTTCGGCCCATCGAGCCTGCACCGACACATATCCCACCCGATCCCCGTAACCCCTACACCAACACATATCCCACCCTATCCCCGTAACCTTAGTAGTGTTAGCCTTAGTAGTGACAGGAATAAGGTGCTGCACAAGATTTCCTGCATTGTCACCTACCCACCTCTCTCAAAACTCTTTCAATCCCTCAATTCAGCTTCTATCCTTCTCACAGCACCGAGCCTGTCCTGGCCAAAGTCATCAATGATATCTGCTGTGAATGCGACTGTGATGCATTATCCATGCTTGTCCATAACCAAGATTGCTTATTTCCACCTCCACCCCTACCTCACCCCACCTTCTGCTGAAAATCTTAACCGTGCTTTTGTTACCTGTAGACTCAATTTCACTAATGTCCCTCCTTGTCAGCTGCCCAACCTCCACCCTCCATAAACTCCAACTTACCCAAAGCTCAGGTGTCCCACACTAAGGCCGGAATTTTCTCGTTGCCGAGCATGTAGGTTTGGGGAGGGGCGGTAGTAAAAATCCCAGAAATAGTGAGTGCATCAGGAACCCGTCGTCATCCCGCCACCTCGAGCATTTAACTTGGCCCGCTTTGAAAGCCGACTTGGACCCGAATGGCAGAAGCAGGTGACCTCATTGAAGTCATTAAATGCTTTTTGAGAGACCCTTAAGAGTGTTTTTAACGCCAGCTTTTGACTTTTACTGCAGGAGCACGGGATTCACGCAGCTCGTGTATCTTGCCTTTGAACAGAAGGCGGAAGCTCAGAGGTATGTGGAGTGTTCATTCATTGACAGCTGGGAAAAGCACATAAATACTGCAACATTACATCTCATTACTTGCCCCATGGAAAGGTTCTTGTTCACTCCAATTTGTCCACAGATTTAAGTATCAGCAGTTTGCAGGTCATTTCTGAAACCTCGGAAGCCACTCTCACCGCATTGCTACTCACTATCACAACATTGAGAGATTGGCCCTCTGATCTCCACTTTATCTGCCATCTACTACATCAGCCGTTTATACTGCATCACCTTGGTCCTCAGAACTGGACCGACATGAGCCCCAACACCAACAGTACCAGCCACACCTGCAGCAGCAGAGCAACCACATCAGCAGCCTTCTCCTCAATGACCTAATGCTCCACAGGAGAGAAGGGGGTACCACAGGGCTGCATCACACCGGAGGCGATACCCCCAACACAGGGTATACAGGCAGAGGATGAACTTCCTCAACATGACTGAAGCAGTGCTTCATAAGGCTCAGGCTATCGCGCCAGGTCATCGCAGACATTTGTAGCTTGCTGGAACAAGACTTGCTGCCCAGAGATCCTGGTGGACACTCCTTACCAGTGGCTATCAAAGTCACCACCGCCCTCAACTTCTTCACCTCAGGCTCCTTCCAGGGTCTGCAGCAGACATTTGCGGGATCCCGCAGTTGGCCACCAGCAGATGCATCACCCAGGCGACTGATGCCATGTTTGACAAGTCAGACAATTATATCAACTTTGCCACTGATGAAGCCAATGTTACTTATCGGGCGCTTGGCTATGCGGCTCTGGCTGACTTCCCACAGGTGCAGGGTGTCATCGACTGCACACATGTGGCCATCAAGTCACCCCCTCATCACCCAGGAGTGTTTGTGAACTGCAAGGGCTTCCACTCCCTCAGTGTGCAGCTTGTCTGCAACCATAAAAAGATGATCATACATGTGTGCGGCAGATTCCCTGGCAGCTGTCATGACTCTTTCGTCCTGCGCCAGTCCACCCTCCCTCAGCTCTTTGCACCTCCAAACAGACTGGCTGCTTGGAGACAAGGGCTATCCACTGAAAATGTGGCTCATGACACCCTTGAGGATGCCAAGTAGTGAGGCTGAGGAGCCACATGTCCACCATATATGTCATAGAGCAAACAATAGGCATGCTGAAGATGCGCTTCAGATGCCTTGACAGATCTGGAGGAGCCCTTCAGTATGCACCAGCCAGGGTCTCCAGAATCATCATTGTCTGCTGCGTGCTGCACAACATAGCGCAGCAGCGAGGATTGGAGCTGCAGGAGGAGCAAGGCACAGACCACGCAGCCTCTTCAGAGGAGGAGGAGGAGGAGGAGCAGGTGGAAGACAAGGAGAAGGAGGAACCTCAGATGGAGATGGCACTAGCAGCGGTGCACATTGCTGCCTGGGAGGCCCGAGATGGCTTCATCATGGCCAGATTTACTTAACTTGCTCCAATGCTGCCACTTGGCTGCCGCATGCTGTACTAAGTTCCACCCCCCCCCCCAACAACACCATAAAGTAATCCCAACAATGAAAAAGCCATTCCTCTCACCCAAAACCCCAGTGCTCGAGGTTAAGTAATGACTCACCACTCACTCCAAGTGACAAAGCCACTTCCAAAGTAGCAGGCAAAAATGGACAAGGCCCGAAAGTGGTGCAAAGAAAAACATTTATGTGTATCCTCAAAATAACTGAAATTTAACACTAACATATTTTCATACACCCTTGTGCATTTACTTTTGTGTCATTTTTTTTCCCCGAGTGCTTCTACGAGGTGCAGCCCCTGTGGCTTCAGCAGAGGTAGTTGCAGGCTGCTCATTTCCCTGCTGCGACTCATCAGACACTTTTGGTGGATGCTCTCTGGGTTTTGGAGCCTGTGATGGCCCCGCCAACGTCTACTCCTCCTGCGACAGGGTCAGACTCGGCCATCAGGATCCGAGGAAGCATGTGGGGCTCTGACTGAGTGGGAGGCAATGGGGGAGAAGTGTAAGTGCTTTGAGAAGAGCCCCCACTTCCATGTCCCCTCTCACTATCATCCCTCTCATGGGCCACCCGCACTACTCTGCAAGCAAGGAGCTGGAGAGCACCTTGCTGCACAGCAGTGGGGCGATGAAGGCCCAAGTCTATGTTTATATTCCTCCTAGAGAGGAAATCTATGAGCCTCTGCCATCTGGTCTCCATAGATAACATGTGCTTATGAGAGTGGCGCATTTGCTGGTGGCCATCCTTTCCATGGAACAGCACATCATCGCCATCGCCTGTGACACGGTGGTGCTCATGTTGGAGATGGACTCCTCCATTCTCTGCACATTTGCAGACATCGCAGCTGCAAAAGCTGCCAGAGCCTCCTGCACTTCTTCCTGCCCCTCCAGGATTGCCCTCTTTCTCAATGGTGTTAAGTATGTGTATTGTATTGAACAATTAACACAAAGACTTAAACGTATAACTCAAACAGGTCTTTACTGGTTGGAGGTAGGGACTGCACATAGGTCTTTACTTCATGCCCACAGGCGGGAACTGAGGGGAGATCAGTACCCACAGTACTATTTATACCCCTATGGCCAGGAGTGGTACTGCGTATCACTACGCCCAACAAGTAGTGCAGTCCTGTCCATAGGTTCAAAGTAGCACACATATTACATACACAACATTCCTCCCTTCCTAGCTTTACAGTCATCTCCCCATTTAACATAACGTAATAACATATATACATATATAACTTCAGGTTTACATAACAGAATAACATAGATACATAGATAACTTCATGTCCAAACAGATCACAGATTCAGTCTCTGCGGAAAACAGTTCACAGATTCAATCTCTGTGGTGGAGTCGGTTCACGTTGCTGGAGTGACTCATTCAATAGTCCTTCCATGGATTTAACAGTTTGAACTTCCGAACTGAATTGGCTCCGTTCGGAGGGACCACGTGTGTGATCTGGTAGAGGTAATGATGGTTCAGATGGGTCATCTTCTGTTTCGACTTTTCCTTTTCTGCTTCTTGGAGACTCTCTGGGCTCCACTGTCAGCTGCCAGCTGCATGCGCAGTTCCTCCTTCTCTCCCTCCTTTTTCCGTAGTAGAGCCACCTTCTCCCGATGTTCCGTAGACTTTCGGTGCTCCTCCATGATTTCTGTATGGTGGGAGTCGAAGTTACAAGTTGGGCAGGACAGGACATAGTAATATTCGGTGTCGTCCTGATCTAGGCCAGCGAGAGGGTCTTCTATTTCCTCCATACCCAGCTGGGCGTTAGCCAGCTTTTGTTCCAAGTCCAGACATCTTTCCTGAAGAGACTTCTTCATGCGTACCTCTTCATCCAGCTTTTTCTGGGCTTTCAGCAAGTCGTTTACTAATGACCTCATTTGAGATTTTACTACTTCAACTTCTTTTGGAGATTGATTGATCGGACTATTCAATCCCTCTACCGGAGCAGCTGTTTCAGCGGTCTGTTGTTCTACGTTGACGTGAGTCAGCGTACTTTTGGCATCCAAGGGCTGCTCTGTTGCAGTCATCTCAGTCTGTGTTGCCACCTCAGCTCTTCCAATAACCTTTGAGAGCTCCGAACCCCTTTCGTTTGAATATTGAAGTTCGTGTTCAAGTTTTTTCCATTTCAGAGTCCTGTCCTTCAGCATATGCAGGAGTTGGCTGACCGTTAACTCCTCTGACATCAGACGTTTTGTGTGCTCCTGCTCCATTTTCTCCATCAGCTGCTTCTGTTGTCTTTCCAGATTCTCCAACTCTATATCAAAGAACTCTTTCGTTGCATTCAACTCTTGCTCACAACGGCGAAGCATTTGTTCTAATTGCTGTTGTAGTTTGAAATGGAGTTGAGTTCGAGCCTGGTGTCCCTCAGAAATGGGCACATCAGTAGACTTGCCAGACTCAGAATCCACAGTTAAACTATGTTGTTGTTGCTCAGTGGAATTCTGTGCTGAAACTTTGTCTTTTGCACCTGAGTTGGGCTTACCATCATCCGTTCCAGAGTCTGGGCCGACTATCTTCACCGAGTTCTCACTCGTTATTGTTTGTAGGAAATGCCAGTCCATATTCATTTTCCTAATCCACTCCCGTCCTAGTAGTGGAGAACCTCCTTCAGATATCACATATAAGTCCATTATTTGACTGTCTTCGCCCTTGTGGACCACTGCAACCTCTATTTTCCCGATGGGGTACACTCTTTGCCCCGTGTATGTTTTCAATATAATCCCCGTATCCTGTAGGGGAATATGTTGGAATAACTTTCCGTAATCTTTCTTATTTATGACCGTCAATGCCGATCCAGTGTCCAATTCCAGTTTTACTTGGACTCCTTCTATCTGAAGAGTGACCCAAATTGTCTGGAGGTCTGCACCCTTACCAGCGTTGAGTACTCTTAAGCTAGCCAGTTCATTACAGCTTAAGCTAGCCAGTTCATTACTGCTAGCGTCTGAATCGGACTCCTGTTCGGTCACCTTGTGTACCTTTGCGTATTTTCCTTGCGGTGACTTCTTGTTGCTGGTCTTCTTCCCTGACCTGCATACTCTAGCTATATGTCCAAGCCTACCACAAGTTCTACATTCTTGGTTTTTAAACCAACACTGGTTCTGATCATGCGTTGTCTTTCCACAACGATAACATTTGCCAGAACTCACACCCAATTTGTGTGCACTGAGCTCCGGTGACCGTAGCTGCATTACTGCCGTGCCTCTCGCTGCGGCTTCGTGTGCTGCTGCCATAGTGACCGCCTTCTCAAGCATCAGCTCATTCTCCTCGAGCAGTCGCTTTTGTGTATCCTGTTTAAATAAACCACACACAAATTTGTCTCGAAGCGCCTCTGTCAGTCCCGTTCCAAACTGGCAATATTTCGCTAATTTACGCAATTCCAGCAAATAATCAGCATTGCTTTCATGCTGTAGCTGCCTTCTGTTGTAAAATTTAAATCGTTCCGCTAGCATCAGCGGCGTGGGGTTTAGATGATCTTTCAGGACAGTAACAATCTCATCGAACGTCTTATCACAGACAGACAGAATCACAGAATCTACAGTGCAGATGGAGGCCATTTCGGCCCATCGAGCCTGCACCGACACATATCCCACCCTGTTCCTGTAACCCCATGTATTTAATCCCCTAACACTAAGGGTCAATTTATCAGAGCCAAATCAACCTAACCTGCACATCTTTGGACTGTGGGAGGAAACCGGAGCACCCGGAGGAAACCCACGCAGACACGGGGAGAATGTGCAAACTCCACACAGACAGTCGCCCGAGGCCAGATTTGAACCCGGGTCCCTGGCGCTGTGAGGCAACAGTGCTAACCACTATGCCACCGTATCCGCCGGTTCATCTGGTGATAACAGGTGTTTCAATTTCCCGTATGTCTTCGCACCCATTAAATTTAATAATGTTAGAGCTTTATCTTGGTCATGAATTTTATTGGCCTTACAATAATTTTTTACTCTTTCAACATATATGGCCCAATCTTCGAGGTCACTATCAAAGGTGCTAATATTCCCGTGTTTAGGCATTGTAGATTTGCAATTTCTCAGATTTTATTTTGTTTACTTGTTATCAAAGATGGCGGCTTCCCGCTCTTGCCGTCGTCCTCCGCCCACAAAATGGCGGATTTCCCGCGCTTGGCGGTCTTCACCCGTCCCCCGACGCCGTCTCACTTCAGCCCCCGAGTGCGGCCCTTATCTTTGGTTCCGATTGCTGGCCCGCGCTGCGCCTCGCACTTGAAGCGGCTCCCGGCCTCTGGCTCACCCGCTCGCGCGTTTCACCGCGGCTCTTATCAGGGATTGCGATCGCCCTTATCTTCTCCAACTTCCCCAGCCCTGTCTTTGCAGCCAACACTGCACGGCTTACCCCACCACCTAGGTTGAACAAGGAAACTGCAGAAAGACTTCTGTCAGTCGCTGGAAGCTGTCAGGATGTTTGCTGCACTCCAGTGCTCAGTCGCTGATGGAGGCTTCAGAGTCCTAAAGCCTGTCGCTTCTAGTGGGGTGGTGATGTTTGAAACCTCTCTTCAACTGCCGCAGGGTAAGAACCTGACTCGTCGCCAGTGTTAAGTATGTGTATTGTATTGAACAATTAACACAAAGACTTAAACGTATAACTCAAACAGGTCTTTACTGGTTGGAGGTAGGGACTGCACATAGGTCTTTACTTCATGCCCACAGGCGGGAACTGAGGGGAGATCAGTACCCACAGTACTATTTATACCCCTATGGCCAGGAGTGGTACTGCGTATCACTACGCCCAACAAGTAGTGCAGTCCTGTCCATAGGTTCAAAGTAGCACACATATTACATACACAACAAATGGCCCCCGAGGTTCAATGTCTGTATGCAGCTCAGCAGAGCTGGGAGCATCCTGTGCCCTCCGGTGAGGAGTCTCCACTGCTGTCCCTGTCAACATAATCTGCTCTTGCTCACTTGTGAATTGTGAGACACCAGGTGAAAACTCTACTCTATCTCGCACAGGTCCCACTGAGGTGTGCGTATCTGCGCTGGTGCTGGCTGCGCTTGGGTCTCCTGACGGTGTACCCTCAGAGGCTGGAGGTTCCTCTGAGGAGTCATCTTTCCGCTCTGGTAGGATAGTCGTCTTCCTTTCTCTGTTTCCCACTGGCAGCATCTCTCCAGCTCCCAAGATCTCCAGAGCCCTCTCCTCTGCTGGTGTTAGTTGGGTGAAGACTGGAGGGCCACCTTCGGTTCTCTGTCTCTCCCATGTGTTCTGGGCTCTTTTCTCCTGCAAGGAGGGAAAGAAGAGAACTTAGAGTGAGAGTGATGGAGCAAGTGTAAGGAATGGATGTTACATCTGTACAGTGTGACTATGAGGGAGTGGGATACCAATGCCAAATGGCCTCCTTCTGTGGTGTTCTTGCTATGATTGCATTAGGATGAGGGTGAGTGTCAATGGTGGTTAGTGATGGGGATGTGAGTATGTACATAGAGAGAGGGATGGGTGGACGTGCAAGGTAGGTTGGTGTGAGGAATGATGTGCAGGAGTAGGCTAGGGAAAGCAGAGTGATGGGGATGTGGTGACAGGCATATCAGGATGTAGGTGACTGTGGCATTGCACTCACCTTTCCTGACCTCATGAGATCATTGAATCGTTTCCTGCACTGGATCCAGATCCTCCTCACCACATCCCTACTGCTGACCTCCTCTGCTATATACAGCCAGGCTCATTTGGTCTCTTTTGGAGGTCTCCTTCACCTACCTGCAGGGAAGAGGTCCCCTGTGTGCTCTGACTGCCTCCACCAGCGTATGTAGGGGTGCATCTGAAAACCGTGGTGCAGCCCTCTGCCTTTGACTATCCATCATTGCTGCTTTATAAGAGTGCTCAGCCCTTTGAATTTCAGCTTCCACCCTCCTCTAGCAACCTTCAAATGACTTGAGTGCAAGGCTACTTTAAATATCGGTGCTGGAAATGAGCCATTGATGACGTCATCAGGCCTGCTCTATTTAATTGGGCTGGGAAATGGGCTTTAAGTGGGGCCATTAAGTGAAACCTGTCCTGAAGAGCACGCTGAGCAGAACATCGCATTCCCGACCCGCTACGCGGCCCGCTTGCACCCGACCCGACTCCACGTTACAAATTCCGGCCTAAGTCTCAGTCATCCTCCAACCCTGTCCACGCAAACCTATTTTCGTTCTCTATCCCCAACGCATCAAATTTAAATCCTTGCCCTTGTCTTCCACTCTGTGGGCTTGCCCCAGTCTACCTCTGTAACCTCCTCCAACTTTGTATCTCCTGCCATGTCATTTGGTCCAATGTCTCTGGCCCTTTGTGCATCAGCCCCTCCCTTTGCCCCACCATGGGCAGCAGAGCCTTAAGCTGCCTCAGCTCTACTCTCTAGAGGCTCCTCACTCAACCCCTCCGACTCTCCATTTCCCTCTCCACCTTTAAAATTCCGCTCAAAAACCATCTTCTCCAAGCAGGCTTTTGGTCACCTCCTAGTTTGGTGCTCATTCCCGATCTATTTCCATTCTTGAAGCGCCTTGGGACATTTTACTGTGTTAAAGGTGCTATATAAATGCAAGTTACTGCTGTTAGTTGATTGATGAGGCCAATGCTCTTTAATCCTTCTTTTTGAATGTGTATATTGAGGTCTGTGGAACTGTACCTCAGCAGGAGTCAGTGCCCTCAGGAGAGAAGGGGAGAAAACTGATGGGTGGGGGTGGGGGTGGGGGGGGGGGTGGGGGTAGGGGCGGGAGTGTGAAATTGTGTCACAGGTGGCTGTCAAATCCTTTGGTCAGTACCCACACATGGTGAAGCACAACGCTTTGCATTTAATTCGGGAGTGCCAGGAACAAATCTTATAAGGAGGAGACTTTCACATTTTGCAGGCAGCTACTTCTATTGATTTTTTTTACTCCAATTAAAGTTATCGCCTTCGTTGAGTACAGACATCTTGCTGAAGACTAACCTGCAAAATAGAACACTTAAAACAAGTCAAGCCACATGTCAATTTATTATGAACGTAAATTTAAATAAAATTACTTGCAGCATTTATCAGAGAATACATATATTCTGACCAGCCATTTGTTTCAGCGTATTTAATCTTTCTTCAATTATTATTGCCCAATGTTTTAGCAATGTTTTCTCCCTCCGATCCTATCACCTCTCTCCTGATGTCACTGCTCCCTGCTAGATAGGGTTGCCAACCCTCCCTGATTGCCCTGGAGCCTCCAGGAATTGAAGATTCATCTCTAGATCACTGCTGCGAGCAACCCGGGAAAAGGAATCATAGGGGCTTTAAAAATATTGTATGTTTTTAAATTTTCTTTGAACACTTTTGTTTATTAGTTGTAAAAATATTGGAGATGGGAATAAAGGCAATCAAGAATCATGCAATCGGGTAACAAAGAGTCTGTTCACTTTCTGATTGGCCGTGGGAAGGCGGGGCGCCGTGAGGATGGACGTGTTGGGCGACCAATGGCGGGAGCGTGGGGGCGGGGCAGTTGGAAGCGGGAGGTCATGTGATGAAACCTCCCGGAACCCATGCAACCAGAGGTGGCGAACCTGCTGCTGGAGTATGGTTCCACAGGTACTTCTGGTACCGCAGCTCAGCCACCCAATCATGTCTTTGTACACATACTTTCCAGCGGGGGTCACTGCAGAGTCCCTTAGCCCAGCTTTGTACCAGAGCAATTGTACCATCCACACTGCTACCCCTGCTGATACCAGCAAGTAGGCCAGGAATCAAACCTGGGACTGTCTAGTCTGCCTGGCTCACACAAAGATCCACAGGCCACTGAGTGTTGACAAACGACACCAACACCAGTCAGGAGTGTGATAAATGTCAGGACTGGGAGCAGCTACTTATAGGAAAATCCACATCAAAACAGTGGGAGACTTTCAGAAGGGAAATAGAGAGAGTACAACGCCAACATGTTCCTGTAAAGGTCAAGGGTGGGACCAACAAGCAAAGGGAACCTTGGATGACAAGGGATATACAAAAATGCATTAGAAATAAAAGGGGGGCTTTTGGCAGTTACAAAAGACTAAAGACGGAAGAAGCCCTAGAGGAGTATAAAAAGTGCAGGGGCATACTTAAAAAAGAAATTAGGAGGGCGAGGAGGGGCCATGAAATAACACTGGCGAGCAAAATAAAGGAAAATGCTAAGATGTTTTATAAGTATATTAAGGGCAAGAGGATAACCAGGGAAAGGGTAGGGCCCATTAGGGACCAAAGTGGCAATCTGTGTGTAGAGCCAGATGATGTAGGCGGGGTTTTAAATGAATTTTTTGCATCTGTGTTCACTATGGAGAAAGACGATGCGGACATAGAAATCGGGCAAGGGGACTGTGACATACTTGAACATATTAGCATCAAGAGGGAGGAGGTGCTAGCGGTTTTAGCAGGCCAAAAAGTGGATAAATCCCCAGGCCCGGACGAGATGTATCCCAGGCTGCTGTGGGAGGCAAAGGAGGAGATTGCAGGGGCTCTGACACAAATTTTCAGAACCTCTCTGGCCACAGGGGATGTACCAGAGGACTGGAGAACAGCTAATGTAGTACCATTATACAAGAAGGGTAGCAGGGATAAACCAGGGAATTACAGGCCAGTGAGCCTAACATCTGTGGTAGGGAAATTATTGGAAAAAATTCTGAGGGACAAAATTAGTCTCCACTTGGAGGGGCAAGGATTAATCGGGGATAGTCAGCATGGCTTTGTCAAGGGTAAATCATGTCTGACAAATCTGATTGAATTTTTCGAGGGGGTGACTAGGGGGGTGGATGAGGGAAATGCTGTGGATGTGGTTTACATGGACTTCAGTAAAGCTTTTGACAAAGTCCCGCATAGGAGACTGGTCAAGAAGGTAAGAGCCCATGGGACCCAGGGTGCCTTGGCGCGTTTGATCCTAAACTGGCTGAGTGGCAGGCGGCAGAGGGTGATGGTCGAAGGTTGCTTTTGTGACTGGAAGCCTGTGTCCAGTGGGGTACCTCAGGGATCGGTGCTGGGTCCCTTGTTGTTTGTGATCTACATAAATGATTTGGATGAGAATGTAAAAGGTATGGTCAGTAAGTTCGCAGATGACACGAAAATTGGTGGGGTGGTAAATTGCGAGGAGGAAAGCCTCAGGCTACAAGACGATATAAACGGGTTGGTCAGATGGGCGGAAAAGTGGCAAATGGAATTTAACCCTGAAAAGTGCGAGGTGATGCATTTTGGACGGACAAATAAGGCAAGGGAATACACAATGAGTGGTAGGACCCTAGGAAGTACAGAGGGTCAGAGGGACCTTGGTGTACATGTACATAGATCCCTGAAGGCAGCGGAACAGGTAGATAAGGTGGTTAAAAAGGCATATGGGATACTTGCCTTCATTAGCCGAGGCATAGAATATAAGAGCAGGGAGGTTATGATGGAGCTGTACAAAACGCTGGTGAGGCCACAGCTGGAGTATTGTGTGCAGTTCTGGTCACCTCACTATAGGAAGGATGTGATTGCTTTGGAGAGGGTGCAGAGAAGATTCACCAGGATGTTACCTGGGATGGAGCGCCTCAGCTATGAAGAAAGACTAAACAGGCTGGGGTTGTTTTCCTTGGAGCAAAGAAGGCTGAGGGGGGACCTGATTGAGGTGTACAAAATGATGAGGGGCATAGATAGGGTAGACAAAGAGGAACTTTTCCCCTTAGTAGGGGGGTCAATAACAAGGGGGCATAGATTCAGGGTAAGGGGCAGGAGATTTAGAGGGGATTTGAGGAGGAACTTTTTCACCCAGAGGGTGGTTGGAATGTGGAACTCAATGCCTAAAAGGGTGGTAGAGGCAGGAACCCTCACAACATTCAAGAAGCATTTGGATGAGCATTTGAAATGCCATTGCATACAAGGCTATGGACCAAATGCTGGAAAATGGGATTAGACTGGACAGGGATGGATGGGCGGCGCAGACACGATGGGCCGAAGGGCCTCTTTCTGTGCTGTAAAACTCTATGACTCTATGACTCTAAATGAGGCACGCCCCATGGTACAGCCGCCTGTAATTCCTTTCTTGTGTGCGGGATGTGAGCTACACTGGCAAGCCCGGACTCAAACCATGGGGAATCAAACCTCAGTTTCTGTCTGGTCTGCTGCAAAATAAAGACTTGCATTGTCCTCAGGACATCCCAAGGCGTTCAACAGCCAATGAAATGTTATGGTGTAGGCAAACACAGCAGCCAATCTGTACGCAAACAACAATGAGATAAATGGCCAGTGAATCTGTTTCGGTGGTGTTGGTTGAGGGAAGAATGTTGGCCCAGGACACCGGGAGAACCCCCCTGCTGCCATGGGATCTTTCTTATTCACCTGAACGGGCAGATGGGGCCTCAGATTAAAGTCTTATCTGATGGACTCTACCTCTGACAGCATAGCACTTCCCCTGTAAGTGTCCCTTTAGGTTATGTGCTCAAGTCTCTGGAATGAGGCTTCTACTCACAGCTTCCTGACTCAGAGGCCAGAGTGCTCCCAACTGAGCCACACTGACAGACCGACTGTACAGCCTCACTCTCTCAACCCCATGGCAAGAAAAACACGCACAGCCAAATGTTCCGTGAAAGAAACACAGACAGGGAAAGAGAGAGATAGGGAAAAGAGGATTGGAAAGAGATGAGAGGGATACAGTAATACCACAGGAACATCCCCGCGGGCTGTTTTTAACCAACTATATGTTCCTCGCCTCAGGTATATAGAACCCCTGGGATTGTCTGATGTTCACATCAGCCGCTGATATTTTTAATAGAACAGTCACGGTAGAATAACATCAGAGCATTTCCTCCAGGTAGGACGCTCGTTGCAAACCAACTGGGAAAGGCTGAGCTGGAGGTAGCGGCTACTATATGGGGACTTACGATAGACAAATGCTAATAGGGTTCAAAAGTAAGTGAAAATTTGAACAGCATACAAATCCTTTGAAAAGTTCAATGATTCAGTTAAGGAGCTGTACTTACATACTGGGCTAAAGATATGAATTATTAATGTTTCCAAACTCAAGAAGATGTTAATTAAGCAGCGAGAGTGTACGTGGGCTTGCCGAGTATACTGCAGCTCTCCTGTGTCAGTGCATTCGTGATATTGGTGCTGCTGAACCAGCTACTTGCTGTAGCATCCCAATGAAGAGCATGCAATGCAGAAACGTCTTGATGGAGGGACCGGCTGCTGCAGTGGTTCACACACTGCCCTTGGACCTGCCTTCATATCCACCTCAGCCTGACGGGACGAAACAAGCCTCTGCCGTTTGTAAAACATAGACATGAACTGAGGCTCAACCCAGTTCCCAGGGGTAAAAAACGAGCAACACAGAAGTGCCCTCATTTGGCACTAGATGGGATCAAATTAGCAAACTCACTCAGGGAGGCCAATGGGAGGCGGTGGTGGGGAATGGAAAGTGTCACACGGGTATGTTAGGTGGCATGCTTCTGAGGTTAAAGAAGAAAGGAAGGGTTGCAATTTTATAACGGCTTTCACAACATCCCAACACGCTTTACAGCCAATGAAATATTTTTTGAAGTATCGTCACTGTTGTAATGTAGAGGAACGCAGCAGGCAATTTGTGCACAGCAAGGTTCCATAAACAGCAATGAAACAATGACTAGATCATCTGTCTTTAGTGATGTTGGTTGAGGGATAAATATTGGCCAGGACACTGGGGAGAACTCCACTGCTCTTCTTCGAACTAGTGCTATTGGATCTTTTACCTCCACCTGAGAGAGCAGACGGGGCCTCAGTTTAAAGTTCCATTTGAAAGACGGCACCTCCGACAGTGCAGCACTCCCTCAGTACTGCACTGGAGTGCCAGCCTAATATTTTATGCTCAATCTCTGGAGTGGGTCTATGAACCCACAACCTTCTGACTCAGAGGTGAGGTAGCTACCACTGAGCCACAGCTGATATTGTTGGGACTAAGGCACATTAATGGAGTCGAGAAAAATAAGTGTGAATTTTCACCTAAACTGAGAGGCCTAGAAATTGGGTTTTGGCTTAGCCAGGGCTTTAGCGCCGGAAGTTAGTGCCGGCGCTAAGTCCCCCTGCGCGCGCCAAAAATTCAGCAGGGCCGCGCCCAAACGGCTGCCGGCGCTACTGAAGGGTCTTTGCGGCGGTAAATCGGCGCTAACTGCCGTTTCGCGCCGCAATTCCGGCGCTGCGGCACCCGATGCGGTGCGGCAGGCTCGGGAAGTGCAGGCCTCCTCCTTCCGTTAAGGAGGAGCTGCCTGCACCCGGCCGCGGCCCGCGCAAATCTGTCTAAAAATGAGCCCGGCACCTCGGACAAGTGCCGGGCTTGCATCTGTTCCGGGGGGTGGGGGGGAGAAGTCCGGGGAGGGAGCTGCGGGCAGGCGGCCGGCGGGAAAGCGGCCGGCCGCCGCGGGGCCTTTAATGCGCCGGCGCAAACTCATGCAAGAGTCTGTTGCCAGAGTCTTAGTTGCGGCTGCCACGGGCGAGGCGGCCGCAACTGAATTTCGGCGCTAGGGCCCGTCGGCATGGCAACCGGGACGCTGCGCACACCGATGACGTCATCGGTGCCGGCGCAGCGCTACCGGTGCAACGCCGATTTAGGGCCCCAGGGAATTTTTAAACTGGCCATAACTCTGGCGCTAGTCCCTCTAGCGCCTCAAAAGCGGCGCTAAGGCAACTGAATTTCTAGGCCAGAGTGTCTGATGCTGATACTGGGGCCTGGCAATCACCTGCTGGTACTCCCACACTGGGATAAATAGGCAGAGGAACTCCTGCTTAAATACTCCCATGAGCAGCGCTTGCAGAGGCTGTATTTCACAAGGGAAGCTCCCAGTGAGTTACAGCAGATGCTGATGTCCGATCTACAGCCCACCTTCACCACAGGCACTGCCCCACACTGCCAGTCCCCGTGAAAGCCACAACTGCCCTCTTTAGTGCTATAGAACCATTCCAAGCTGGCTCTAATGCATCAGTACCATTAATTAATCAGACTTGTACAGGTACATCAAACAAGTTGTATCCTTTGTGCGAGCAAGGCATTTCACTGCCAGTGCCTGTGAATGAGAGGATAGTGTTTTGGGGGTCCACTGGCTATTCCCAGTCTCTCACTGCTATTATGGACAGTCTTGTCTCAAAATAATAAGGGTAAATTAGTTTCAAAAGCTATTAGATGCTATAGAACCCTGATATCTACGTGCAATCCATGATGGGGGTGTTGACAAGCGAATGCACCAAGCAATCAGATTCCATGTGAGGTTTTTAGTAGGGTAACTGCATGTAAGGATGTGAATGAAAGAACACTCCCAGGTGAAGGCTGTGAATGTTAAAGGCACCATGCTGCCTCATGGACGTTGACAGTCAGCTCTTCAAACACTTCAACACACTGAGGCAGATGTGGCTTGCACCTGACAGACATGCTCCTTCCTAGCCTGGGAGCACTGCGGCCATTTTTAACGCTCCATTGTCAACTGACCCAAGATCTGCCAGCTCAGCACATAATGACAGCCAAAGCTGGGATCTTCCTGGCCCTCGTGCCTCAGTTACTCACCGGATAAACTCGCTGAGTGATCGAGGGAGTCCTGTTAATTAATTCATGCACAGAAGTGCTTTAAAATGGGAGCAAGGTGCAACTTAAATATATAATTGCAGTGAATAGTATTTTGTTGTATTTGAAATAATAGAGAGCCTGAAATTGTATATTTATAAGTCTATTATGGTGATTGCATATTGTTATCTATGTTAATGTTTCCTGTGAGATTTTCAGCATTACAGATCACACCTTAGTATAAACATGCAAAATGCTGGACTCTCAAGGAGCTTGTTATAATAAGGATGTACTGCATTTATTCAGTGCTTCATTTCATGATGGGAGAAGCAGTTATTAAAGAAGCTCTAAATTGCAGATAACCATCTATCTCACTGATCCCCAGTGGAAATCAATATGTTTTCTCTAACTTCTGAAATAAAATCCAGATGTAAGTTAAATGTCTTAAGCTGAGTTCTTAACGATAAGCATGGGAGGATGTTTGTCTGTCAAGAACCTGCCATTCCTTGTATATCCGACTCACTGTGACCTTGCCCACAGGGTCATTCTTCATGGGTAAGCTGGCCACACGTATGCCTGATCACTTCCTCCACCGGCATCCATAAGATAAAACCCTCAATTGTAAGGCCTGCAAAATTACACAGATTCTCCCAAAGTAAGAAAGAAGAAATATTGGACTGTTTGAATTAATATTGGGCCAAAGGGATTTAAAAATCAAGACCCCAGGAAGATTTGACTAGTTTTAAAAGGCATGTTCAGGCCTGCGAAAAACTGTGACAAAGGGGAGGTGGGATGGGCCCCCGAAACACAGACAGCTTGAGTATTGGGCCGTCTGGGAATGTTCTGGGCCACCCCAACCTTTACATAAAGACAATAAAAACTGTTCCTGCCGAAACTCACAGAGCCACCAAGTACATGAATAAAACAGTACATGCCAACAGTCAGCAAAAGAAAGAACATGGCCCCAGCAGGAAAGACAATCAAACAGCAGTAAAACCAATCAGAAAGATTTCCAAAACGTTTTACACATTTTAAACTGGTTTCAAGGCAATCCCGAAACCAGTTACAAGCCAATTAAAAATAGATGGACCATCCCCGAAGCTCGTTAAAGATTTGAAACATATTAAAAATAACGAGCCCGCCAAATTTAACAAAGGAACCAGAGATTTGGCGGTCAGATAAGCCAGGCCTCAAACCAGTATAATTGAGGCCTGCTTGTTCAGTCAGCATGTCAGTTCGGCAGAGATCAGAGCACACAGTCAGCACGTCAAGTTCAGTACAGGAGAGAAAAGTACGGTTCAGAAAAAGATATCATCATTACCATACTTAGTCGGAGAATTGGAGACTTGAAGAAAGAAGAATGAAACAGAAGGAAAAGAAAAGTCACGGCAACCAAAGGCCCCAAGAAACCAACAGCTACCAATATTACCACCAACCAAGTAATATTGGGCCACCGCGACTAACAAGAAACCAACCACCGAAAATTCGAAAGTCACAAACTTGTTTCCACTCTACAGGCTAGTCTGACTTACCCCTGGGTAAGATTTAACACAAAAGGCCCTAAAAACTTTACCTAACCAAAGAAAATTGGGTACTTACCCAATTGGGCAGCACGGTGGCATAGTGGTTAGCACTGTTGCCTCACAGCGCCAGGGACCCGGGTTCGAATCCGGCCTCGGGTGACTGTCTGTGTGGAGTTTGCACATTCTCCCTGTGTTTGCGTGGGTTTCCTCCGGGTGCTCCGGTTTCCTCCCACAGTCCAAAGATGTGCGGGTTAGGTTGATTGGCTATGATAAATTGACCCTTAGTGTTAGGGGGATTAAATACGTGGGGTTACGGGGATAGGGTGGGATATGTGTCGGTGCAGGCTCAATGGGCCGAAATGGCCTCTATCTGCACTGTGGGGTTTCTGTGATTCTGTGATTCTGTGAAATCCAACTACGCAGCTAACCGCATCAGCGGTCAAACCAAGACTGAAGACCCAACGCAGGTGCAGTCTTCTACCATGTCCGGGGTATGGCAGGCCCCAACTGCCACAACTAAAGAGAACCCCAAAATCATGAACCTCTACAATCTGTCAAGAAAGTCGTTTTGGTGAACATTTCCTGGTCCTCTGGTTTTCAACCTAGTTAGGATAGTGGGGTTGGGAGGGTAAGGGATTTTGTCAATTGTAATTCTCCCTCGCATATTCTGAATGTTCCCCACCCTTTTAGAGTATAAGTTTTATTGTATTGTATATTTTCCTGTCTCAAAATAAAGATCTCAATTCTTTTGACCAACCCAGGTGTCTGTTGCAATTTCATTACAACCCCCAAATAAGTCCAAAGTCTAGAACCAAAGGAGTGGGAGCGATTTGAACTGCTCAGGGAGTCAGAGGTGAAGCTGACCACACACACCACCCGTTACAGAATGGTGACCGCGGCAAGACTTTGGCAAAAGGGATGTAATGCAATAGACCCTGTGTTTGATGAAAGAACGAAGATGGAAGAGAGGATTTCCTCTTATGTTTTTGAGAAGGTGAATATCATCAAGAAATGGGTGACCAGTCTGTTGCATGCTGGGCGTCCCGTGGACGCTGCAGCCAAATGGACTGAGAGCAAGGATCATAAGAAGTCCGTAGAGAAGGCCATCTGGTTGGTCTGCGCCGTACGATAGATCCAGCTTTTAGATCAGCATGTTACAGCTTTGACAGCAGAGCTGGAGGAGGCGGCCAAACTGTCTCAGGCAAGAGCTATGGCAGGGGAAGAACTATTGCAAAAATTACAATCCCAAAATCAAGAGAAATTACAGCTAGTAGAGAAACACAGGAACAGGCATGAGTATTTTCGGTGTCAAGTCACCGAGGCAAAAGCAAATGAGCTAGTACTGAAAGAGGAGAACGCTCACCTAACCAGATAGTTAAAAGAACAGGAGGAGAAGTACAGAGATGTGAAGGCAGCTTATAAAGTAGCAAGCACTAGGGATTTTGAAGCGGGAGATCACGGCCCCTGTCAAAAGCAGATCGACAGTTTAAAACTTGCTCTGTCCAGGGCAAAAGGCATGGTATGCCTAGTAAGCCCGGGTGCGGCCCGGGTAGACCTGGAAGTAGAAGTAGAAACTGTGCAGACGTCACCTGTGGCGTCGGGAAACAGCTCAGTTGGGCAGCAGGAGGGACGAGCAATCTGTAGGGAAGACAGGGAGGAGTGCACACCACCGCCACCTGTGGCGCCGGGTTTTGACTCGGTTTGGCAGCAGGCAGAAGTGGGCAAACAAATGCAGGAAAGGTCGGAGCCGGGGCCGATGTGCCCGGCTCGGCAGCAAAGATTTGGCCCACCCGGGGTTGGTGGGGGGCAGGGACCCCTTGAAAGCCAATTCTTGATTCCCCATGGGACCCAACAGCTTAGGGCTATGGTAAGCCACCTGAGCAAGCTCACCCAAAAGGGAGACCCCTCAGTCCACTTTATGGAAGTGGAACAAGCAGCAGGCATTAATGAGTGCGACGACTCAGAAATGGCCAAGATGCTTCTGTTCACCTTAGAGGGCAAGCTGTACTGTCCCTCTCTGCTGAGTGCAAGAAGGGACAGGGAGGGTACGCTGCCATCCGGGATCAAGCTCTGGAGGCGATGGGGATGAATGATGGTAGTCCGTTCTCCCGGGTGGGGAAGACTACCCAGTTAGCAGGGGAGACTCCACAGGCTTTCACAGACAGGTTGTGGCCTGTGTATAGGAGTGCCTGTAATGGGGATCTCGACTGGGCTAACTTGAACCAGGATGAGCTGGCTCACTGGCTCCGAAGTCTGATGGCAAACAGCTTGCCACAGTTCAGAGCCAAGGCCGAGCTGTGGTTCGACCCAAAGGGCCCCCAAGTCAACGAAGAGACAGTGGTCAGACAACTGACCCTGGCTTACTGTAACGATAGGGGGGTAGAAGAACCACAAGCTAAAGGGAAGGTTCATGAGTTAAAACCCAGCCAGGGTAAGAAGGAATGTCACCAGGAAGGGGGTATCCCTTCCGATACAAGGCATAACTGCTTCGGGTGCGGGAAGAGTGGGCATTGGAGAAGGGACTGTAGAAATCCTTGGAAGGATAGTGTGGGGAAAAATTCCCCAGCTCCTGCCCCAAAGGCATAAACACCGACTTCTTCCCCCACAGTTGATTCGTTAGTAGCTGCACTTCGAGTTTTGTTGGCTGGCCCAGGGAGGGTAGCCACAGCTACGGGTGCTTTAACTCCATCTGCCCCACCTAACACAGACTTATGACTGGAGCTAGCACAGCCTGTCTATCTGTGTCCCCCTTGAGTACGATGTATGGAAAAGACCGCTTGTTAAGATGGAAGTGGAAAAGGTGAAAGGGACCTATCTGTTGGACACGGGAGCTTCGAGCACCATAGTCTATTCCGATAACCCCGCCGCCTCACCTCTGTCTAACGGGGTCCCGTACAGCTTAGTGGGGTTCACAGGTAACGAGCAGGTTGGCTCGTTCTCTATCCCGCTGTCCATTCATTTAGGAGCACTCCACACCAAGTGGACTTGTGTTTTAATGAAGTGGGAGCAGGAAGGGAAAGGGATCCTGGGGGCTGATTTTATTATAGGCAACAGGATTCTAGTGGATCTCAGGAACCACTGTCTGTGGGGAGCATGCACCGACAAAGAGAGTGAAGTGGCAGTTATCCCAGGAAAACAGGGAAAGGGTTACGACCTCGAGCAAATGGTCAGTAACACTCCAGTGGAGTACCAGGCATTTGTGTGAGCACACCTCGGCGCATTTGCCACTCACAAGCATGATTGTGGGAGGGTGAATGGGGTCAAAGTAAGTGTAGATGGGGACCCCATGACCCGACCACAGAAACAATATAATTTCCCCAAAGAGGCGGAGGCAGACATGGAAACGGACATGACCTCTCTGGTCAAACAGGGGGCATTCAGACCAATAGCCACCCACGTAAACTCTCCACTGTGGCCGGTTAGGAAACCGGACAACTCCTGGAGAGCCATGGTGGACTATCGGGTACTCAATAGAAACATCCCCGCCTGTGCACCCACGGTCGCAGCTGTCGCCGACCCCATTGGAAGTATTCCAGCCTCCGCAACCACCTTCAGGGTGCTGGATATTTCCAATGGGTTTTGGTCCATCCCTCTACGGAGAGAGGACCAGTACAAGTTCGCCTTTACGTTTAAGGGCCAACAATATACCAGGAACTGCCTACCACAGGGGTTCCACAATAGCCCCAGCATCTTCCACCAGTGTATGGCAGATTGCTTAAAAGGCTTCAGCCGACCCCGACAGTTAGTCCAGTATGTGGATGACCTGCTCCGATTCACTGATGAAGGAGAGGAACACAGTCCACTCCTGGCTGAACTGCTGGAGTTGCTCAAGCAGGAAGGTTTTAAGGTACACCCCAAGAAGGTACAGATCGGCCAAAAGGAAGTAAAGTTCCTAGGGCTGGCTGTACGAGCAGGGGAAAGGGCCATCGATAAAGCCAGAAGTGAAGCAGTGCAGGAGTTACCAGCCCCCAACACAGTGACAGGAGTGAGATCTTTTCTAGGGCTAACAGGGTACTGCAGGGATTTTATTGAAGATTACGCCGCCACAGCAGCCTCTCTGCTCCGACTCCTACACAAGGGAGTGGAGTGGGTTTGGGATGAGGGTTGCGAGGCAGCATTTGTAAGCCTTAAGAAAAGTCTTCAGACCGCACCAACTCTAGGGGCCATTGATGGGGAGAAAGTGTTTTTCTTGGAGGTAGCAGCCAGCGGGGACAGTCTGAGTGCAGTGCTGCTCCAGGAGCGGCAGAGTCAGCTGAGACTGGTGGTTTACTCCTCCAGGATACTCACAGAGGTGGAAAAGGGCTATTCCAACTGTGAGAGGCACCTCCTCACCACTCACTGGGCTGTGAAAAGATCATTGATCTTCACAGGCACCTCGCCCATCACCCTCCTCACCCATCACACGCCCACCCAGATGCTCCTAGATGGGAGAATTAAAGATGGGACAGTGAGCAGTGCCCGCATTGCTTGCTGGACCCTGCTTCTCTCCCAGATGGATCTAAGGGTGAAAGGTCTCTGCGAGCCCAAGCTCGCAGCCAACATGATTTATCCAGGGACGGCCCACCGGTGTTCCATTGAAGGAGTATGGGAAGTCAACATAGGTTTTCGGGCCGGGATACACCCCACAGGCCGCAAAATCTATGTGGATGGTTCCAGCACAGTATCTGCTGGAGAACGACTCACAGGGTGTGGAGTTTATGACCCAGGGGCAGACATTGCCCTGGCAATTAAACTCCCCAGCACCATGAGCACCCAGCAGGCTGAACTGTCCGTGGTAGTGTACGTGGTTACACACCCAGAGAAATTCCCTACCCGATACATGACTTGCTCGGACAGCATGTTCACGTGCAATTCATGTACGGAATACCTGGCCATCTGGTCCCGTCGGGGATACACCTCCGCCGACGGGAGACCTCTGGCCATCAAGCCTCTGCTGGAGAAAATCATGACAGCAGTAGGGAAAGAAGGGAAGATCTTTATCCATAAGGTTAAGGCCCATTTGAAGACAGAACCCATGAGAGAGGGTAACCAAAGGGCAGATGAATTGGCCAAGCAGGGATCTAGGGAAGGAAAGTTTTGGGACCCCTACCAGACAGGTTTGGTAGCTGCAATCTGGGACAAGGGAGGTACACAAGGGGTAGCTTTGGTCTCAGACCTAAAGCAGGCCCAGGTACAGGATCCCATCCTCAGAGCTGTCTTGAACGCGCTCATAAAAGGAGAGAAAGTAGAGGGCAAGCATGGTACAGCAGCCATCACCGTCAAGGAAGAAATGTTGTTCAGGGGAGAGCAATGGGTAGTGCCGCAGCAGCACAGAAGGGAATTCCTCCAACTGGCCCATGAGGGTCCAGGAGCAGGGCATCCTGGGCCTGAGGCCACCTGGCAGCAGGTGGAACAGGCAGAATGGTGGCCAGGACTGAGGGAACAGGTCCGCGAGTTCTGTGCCAGCTGTCTGGTGTGTGCTGCCAATAACCCTGACCCCCAGAAAAGGAAGGTATCTTTGGGACACACCAGGAGGGTAGAGGGACCATGGCAGTCGATCCAGATCGATTACATCGGGCCCCTACCCACCGCCCGGGGAGGCTACAAGAATTGCCTAGTCCTGGTGGATGTGTTCTCAAAGTGGGTGGAAGCTTTTCCCTGCCGTACAGCTACCGCGTTGGGTACAGCCAAGATCCTGGTCAGGGAAGTGTTCTCACGATGGGGACTCCCACAGTATGTGGAGTCTGACCAAGGGAGTCACTTTACCAGACAGGTCATGCAAGAGACCCTCATGGTACTTGGCATTGAAGGGAAATAGCACGTCGCCTACAACCCACAGTCATCGGGCCCTGTAGAGCGTTTAAACCGCACTATAAAGGAAAAGCTGCGCAAGGAGATGGGAGACTCACCCAAGAAGAGAAACATAGAAGATAGGAGCAGGATTAGACCATTCGGCCCCTCGAGCCTGCTCCGCCATTAAATGAGATCATGGCTGATCATCCAAATTCAGTACCCTGTCCCTGCCTTCTCCCCATATCCCTTGATCCCTTTAGCCTTAAGAAATATATCCAACTCCTTCTTGAATATATTTAATGAACTGGCCTCCACCGCCCTCTGTGGCAGAGAATTCCACAGGTTCACCACTCTCTGGGTGAAGAAATTCCTCCTCATTTCAGTCCTAAATGGCTTATCCCTTATCCTTAGACTATGACCCCTGGTTCTGGACTCCCTGGCCATCAGAAACATTCTTCCTGCATCTAGTCTGTCCAGGCCTGACAGAATTTTATAGGTTTCGATGAGATCCCCTCTCAATCTTCTAAACGCCAGCGAGTATAAGCCCAATCGACACAATCTCTCCTCATACGTCATTCCTGCCATCCCAGGTATCAGTCTGGTGAATCTTCGCTGCACTCCTTCCATGGCAAGAACGTCCTTCCTCAGATAAGGCGACCAAAACTGCACACAATACTCAAGGTGCGGTCTCACCAAGGCCCTGTACAACTGCAGCAAGACATCCTTGTTCTTGTACTCGAACCCTCTTGCTACGAAGGCCAACATACCATTTGCCTTCTTAACCGCCTGCTTCACCAGCATGCTTACCTTCAGCGACTGGTGCACAAGAACACCCAGGTCTCTTTGCACTTCCCCTTCTCCCAATCTATTGCCATTCAAATAATAATCTGCCTTCCTGTTTTTGCCACCAAAGTGGATAACCTCACATTTATCCACATTATAGTGCATTTGCCATGTTTCTGCCCAATCACCCAACCTGTCCAAATCATACTGGAGTTTCATGACATCCTCCTCACAGCTTACCCTCCCACCCAGCTGTGTCATCTGCAAATTTAGAGATATTACATCCAATTCCCTCATGCAGATCATTAATATATATTGTGAACAGCTGGGGTCCTAGGACCGATCCTTGCGGTACCCCACTAGTCACTGCCTGCCACTCGGAAAACGACCCGTTTATTCCAACTCTTTGTTTTCTATCCACCAACCAGTTCTCTATCCAAGTCAATACCTTGCCCCCAATCCCATGTGCCTTAATTTTGCACGCTAATCTCTTATGCGGGACCTTATCGAAAGCCTTCTGAAAGTCCAAATACACCACATCCACCGGTTCTCCCTTATCTATTTTACCAGTTACATCCTCAAAAAATTCCAGTAGATTAGTCAAGCACGATTTACCTTTTGTAAATCCATGTTGACTTTGTCCGATCCTGTCACTGCTTTCCAAGTGCTCTGCTATTACATCTTTTATAATGGACTCTAGCATTTTCCCCACTACTGATGTCAGGCTTACTGGTCTATAATTCCCCGCTTTTTCTCTACCACCTTTTTTGAATAGTAGGGTAACATTAGCTACCCTCCAATCCATGGGTACTGTTCCAGAGTCTATCGAGTTCTGGAAGAGGGTAGAAGTCTTACCGTTGGTCCTAATGGGGATCCGAGCCAGCCAGTCAAAAAGCACGGGGTATTCCCCACACGAGCTGATGACTGGCAGGGTTATGCGCACCCCCACCCGTGTGCTAGCACCGGTGCTGACAGAAGGTCAGCTCAGATAGGTGAACCAGGACAGCTTCGTCGGGAATCTGTTTGAACACCTTAACCAGGTTCACTGGCAGGCTGCTAGCAACATGGGAAAACAGCACCGGAGTAACTGATTGCTGCTAGAACCCAACAGGCACCACGAGTGGGAGATAGGGGATCAGGTCATGGTAAGGAACTTTGCCCAATTGGGAAGTTTCAAACCATTGTATATGGGGCCGTACAGCATTGTGGACAAGGCAAGTCCCATGGTGGATGCCATCAAGATGCCCCGCCGCACAAAGTGGTTCCACATTAATCAGTGCAAGCTGTTTAAGACTGAGAGTGGCGAACGGTCAGCAAGGCTTAACCGCACTAAAGTTAGAGAGCAGCAGCCTGCAGCTGTGACAAACTCACAGACCGCAAAGGTGGGGGCAGTGACGTGTGTGACTGGAGAGGCCCTCCCACCAATTAAGTGGGACTCAGGTATACCCCCAGTAGCCGGAGCCTTAAGAAGGTCTCCTCGCACACCACAGCCTAAACTACCATGGTCACCCAAGTATCAATTTAAACGGTCCAGCCCCAGGAGAACCCTTAACAAAAGGGGAAAACCAAAGGTCAGGGACGTCTAGGGATACGGATCCCCAGCCTGCCGCCTCCAAAGGTGAGGGACTCACAGGAGAGGTAGTGTTGGGCAAAGAGAGAGAGAAGGTTCCCCAGCCTGCGGCATCAGGCTGCGGGGAACCCACAGGACAGGATAGGGACTCGGCAGCCACACAGAAAGGGGCAGTGTGCTGCAGCACAGGAGGGCACACTTCCCACGATTAACTGGGAAACAGGGTAACTCCCAGGTCTTTTAAAGAGGACTCTCCGAGTCTGGTGGCACAGGTCACCTTACGCCCAGGCGTACAAGCTGCACAGATTCCATAAAAGGCATAGGCCTAACAGGAATTAGCCTGGCCGTCCAGAGACAGGCGATGGATGTATATAGCTTTCTGAAGTATATTAAAGTGTATTTTTATAGTTTGGAAGTTTGGGATTTTAGTGGTTTAATTTTAGTATAGGATAAGTTTAAGTTTTGAATTTTGATAACTGTGTCAGGCCAGAGTACCTTTTCGGGACATGGCTATTTTGTTTGTGTGTCCCTACAGAAAGGAAATCGGGATGAGAAAGGTTCTGCTCCTGCTTTCCCTGGTAGGGGTGAGCATCAGTGACCGAGGAGACGTGGAGAACTCCCACATCTATGAGTGCTCAGGAGAGAGAGCACCGATCGTTGTAAGGTTCGAAAATTTCTGCACAAACCCAGAACAGAAGGAAAGTCAAAATAAAGATGATTTTGGAACATTACAGAAGAAATGTGTAAAAAAAGGGATAAAATGTTTGGCTGGGCCTAACAGAAGAATTTCAAAGAGCTAAATTACACAGTTTTCCTAAGTGTAAGAAAGAAGAGATTTTTGGACTGTTTTAAGGAGTTATTGGGCCAAAGGGATTTAAAATAAAAATCCCAGGAAGATTTGGCTGGTTTAAAAGGACATGTTCAGGCTTGCAAAAGGCTGGGACAAAGGGGAGGAGAGTGGGCCACCCGAGTTTGGATATTGGACTGTCTAAGGAATGTCCAGGGCCGCTCCAGTTTTACATAAGGACAATGAAGCCTGTTTTCCCGCCGAGAAGTCGCAGAGCCAGGTATCGAATAAACAGGACATGTCCCCAGCAATACAAAGGAAGGAACATTAGCCCTACAGGTTACCACAAACAAACCACAGTCCAAAACCAATTAAAGAGATTGACATAACAACAGAAAATGCTGGAAAAACTCAGCAGGTCAGGCAACATCCGTGGAGAGAAATTTGAGTAAACCCGAAACGTCAACTCAAATTTCTCTCCACGGATGTTGCCTGACCTGCTGAGTTTTTCCAGCATTTTCTGTTGTTATTTCGGATTTCCAACATCTGCAGTATTTTGCTATCGTAAAGAGATTGACAAACGTTTTGCATTTTAAACTGTTTTCAAGGCAATCCCGAAACCAGTTAAAGGCCGATTAAGTTTGGATGAGCCATCCCCTAAACTCGTTAAGTTTGGATGGGCCATCCCCGAAGCTCGTTAAAGTTTTAAAATACATTAAAAATAATGAGCCCGCCAAATTTAACAAAGAAACCCGAGATTTGGTGGTCAGATAAGCCAGGCCCCAAATTAGTATAATTGAGGCCTGCCTGTTCAGCTCAAGCAGCACAGTTCGTCAGTCAGCTCGTCAGAAGGTCAGCTCAAAAGACAGAAGTTCAAGGTCAGCCAACCAGCTCAAGAGAGAGATCATCATCAGAGACTCGAAGGAAGAAAGAAAAAACAGAGATCGCGGCAACCAAAGGCCTACAGAAACCAACAACCGCCAATATTACCACCAACCAGGTAATATTGGGCCATCGCGACCAACAAGAAACCAACTGCCGAAAAACTCATGAACCAAAGACTTGTTTCCACTCTACAGGCTAGTCTGACTTACCCCTGGGTAAGATTTGGACACAAAAGACCCTAAAACTAGCCCTAACCAAAGGAACTTGGGTACTTACCCAATAGATCCAACAGCGCGACTAACCGCATCTGCGGACTAACCCAAACTGAAGACCCAACGCAGGTGCAGTCTTCTACCATGTCCGAGGTACGGCAGGTCCCAACCACTGCAAGTAAAGAGAACCCCGAAATCGCGAACCTCTACAACTGCCAAGAAAGTCATTTGGTGAGCATTTCCTGGTCCTCTGGATTCCAGCCTAGCTAGTGTAGTGGGGTTGGGAGGGTGAGGGATTTTGTGTAATGTAATTCTCCCTCGCTTATTCCGTGTGTTCCCCACCCTTTTAGAGCATAAGTTTTATTGTATTGTATATTTTCCTGTCTCAAAATAAAGATCTGAATTCTTCTGACTAAACCAGGTGTCTGTTGCAAGTTTATTTTACAACCCCCAAATAAGTCCAAAGTCTAGAACAAAAAGGGAGTGGGAGCAATTTGAACCACTCAAAGGAGTCAGAGGTGAAGCTGACAAACAACCCACACCATCACCCCTTACATCGTTACCGCAGGGGGTGACGAACAGGGTGTGGAGGAGCTCGCCATTTACTTCCATGAGGAAAGGTGTAGGATTTCACAATAATTTTGAAATTTCCTACAGTTCCGAAGATTGATTTTTTGATTAAAAAATACCTGGGTAGAATATACCTTTAAAAATCCAGGGATCAAAATGGCCATCAGACCTCATGACAGAAGACAAAAGGACAGTCTCTCTTCAAAGCACGGGCTGACAAAGAGGACTGAAAAGGCAGCCTGTGTGTGTCTGTGAAAAAGGATAATCAAAGATGGCTGTCCGACCTCGTGGCAGGAGACACCACACAGACTGTGTGCATATGAAAAGGGAAAATCAAAGATGGCTGACAAAGGATTTAGAAAAAACCCCAGCCCTTGAAGCAATGGAGTAGTTAAACTGTCAATCAAAGGCAGGACAATCGATGTTTGTTTACACTAAACTGCTACAATGTTGAACCATTTGAGACTGCCAATCAATTGCGGTTGGGCGTGACCACAGGACAATCAGTTTGTTTACACTAACAGCCAAGGGCTGTTTACTCAGCAATTAAGGAAATAGACATGGTTTTTCAAACTGAGACAGTTTCATTCAACCTATCATGATGAATGGGGCTACATTCAAAAACACATCATACATTCAAAAACCCATCATAAGGGAAATGGGTAATTCATCCAAACCCCATCACAGTCAATGGGGACAGTTTGGATCCCTTTTGTTTAGCCCAGATGCATCCGGATTTGGGCGGGAAGATTTCGGCCCCAAATGCAGTATAAAATAGCTTCTCAAGAAGCCATCTCTCTCTCTTTCTCTCTGCAGCCTCGCCTCCATGCCCTCTACAACTTGGGAGCCCGCCCAAGGAAGTGGAATACCAGCAGTTACTTTTAAACACTGGGGGATCTCTATCTTCAGGGTGGTGAAGAATCTAAGACTGCAAGGGCATGGGGCAGGTGTTCATTGGTGAGCATACATTTTCTGGCCCATTGCAAGGCAACTTAGAATAGGTATAAGGGTGGGAATTAAGGGGAATCTTGTTAAACTGTAATTTTAGTCAATTTTCCATCATTGTGTCCGTTTTCTCCTCCCCTATTTAAGTAACAATGTTGCATTAAGCAGAAAGTTGCTGTATTGAACACCAAGTAGCTGTATTAAAAGTGCTGTATATAAGTAACAGTGTTGCACTAAGCAGAAAAGTGCTGTAGTGAACACTAAGTAGCTGTATTAAAAGTGCTGTGTCTATGTAACAGTGTTGTACTAAGAAGTAAAGTGCTGCATTTAAGTAATAGTGTTCTATTAAGCAAACGAGTGCTGTAGTAGACACTAACGTGTACTGTGAGAAGTAAAGTGCTGTATTTCAGCATAGGTGTGCTGTAGTGTTTATTTTCAATTTGTTTCTTTTTGTTTCAATAAATACTGGTCTGTTTTGCACCCAACCACGAGTCATGTTTTCTGTCTACATCGCTACCGAATAAGTCCGGCGGTCAGAACCAGGAATAGGGGATTGCTTCGAAACCGCACGGGGGCCCCTGGAGCAGCTCAGAGGCTTCTGACTGCCCAGAGACAATAACCCCAACCCCACTGTTGTTATTAATTCCTACAAAATGGCGACCACGGCAGGACCGTCGGCAATGGTGTGCGATGTAGCAGACAGTGGTTTGGGTCTGGAGAGAGCAGCAGTTATTAGTTTTCTTTTTATCCCACTGGTCCATTTGTGGTTAGGTGCCCGCAGGCTTGGGGAAGTTACCCGCAGGCTCAGTGAATCCAGAGCAGAGAGTTGGGATAGGGAAAGGGAGGTTGAAGAATACCAGGCCAAGATAGAGCACCTGGTGGTTCAGTTTAGTGAAGGCAAAAGCCACACGAGGCACGAGTCAGAGTACCTGAAGTGCCTAGTTGCAGAGGCCAAGAACAATGAGATGAGGGCGCGGGAGGAGAATGCTCGCCGCATACAAGAAATAAAAGAGCTGGAGGAAAATGTTAGGGAGGTAAAGGCAGCATATAAGCTGGCCTGTGAGCAAGTGTTTGAGGAAGCAGGTCATGGCCCCTGTAGGGCAGAGATAGAAAGCTTGAATATGGCTTTAAAGAGGGCAAAGGGGATGGTATGTCTGATCAGCCCAAAGCAAGTCAGTCGGATTTTACTGGCAACCCAAGTAAAACCATCCCATAGGCAACACCCAGGGAAAAGTTGGTCAAGGAATCAGAGGTCCCACGACCGCCACCCACAGCTCCGAGCTTTCAGGAGCTCTGGCAGCAAAGGGGGGTGGAGGATGAGGTAGTAGAGGAAGCACAGCAGGCCCCGCTAGATAGGCCAGGACCAGGACCAGTGTACCCCCTCCGACAACGGAGGTACGGTCCGCCCGTTGATGACGAGGACCCAGGGGCCATCCAGAATCAGTTTGTGGTGCCGTATGGCACCCATTAGCTCAGGGACATGGTTAGCCACATCCCCAAGCTCACTAAAAATGGAGACCCCTCTCTGCACTTCAGGGAGATAGAACAAGCAGCTTGTGTAAATTACTGCGATGATGCAGAGCAAGCAAAAATGCTGCTGTTTTCCCTGGCAGGTGATCTCCTCCAGTCTCTATCTGGTGAGTGCAAAAGGGGGCAGAGGGATTATGAGGGTCTCAAGAATGAGGTATTGGAGGACATGGGACTCAATGATGGTAACCCGTTTGCTCGGGTGGAAAGAACGGTGCAGCTCCCAGGGGAGTCCCCGCAGGCGTTCGCAGACAGGCTGTGGCCAGTCTACCGGAGCGCATGCCCGGGAATGCCAGGGCGGGCAGAACTGGACCCAGTCCAATTGACTCACTGGCTCTGGTGTCTCATGACAAACAGCCTACCCCAGATCCAAGCCCAGGTCATGGCTTGGTTTGACCCCCGAAACCCCCAGACCACCGAAGAAGCGGTGATCCGCCGGCTCACAGTAGCGTTCAGGAACATGAGGGGTATTAAGGCTCCCCAACCCAAGGGAAGAGTCCATGAGGTTAAACCTGGGAGCCAGAGTAAGAAAGAGTGGCACCAGGAGGGGAACCGGCCCTCTCAGGCTAGGTTAAATTGCTACGGGTGCGGGAAAGACGGTCACTGGAGAAAAGACTGTAAAAATCCTTGGAAGGACAAGGGAAAGGATCCCACAGCCCCAGCCCAAAAGGCAGGGCCAGACCTCCCTCCCGCAGCAATTGAGTAATTTTTACGGTCCCTACGGTCTCTTCTGACTGGCCAGGGGAGAATAGCAGCCACCACCGGTGCTTTGACCCCGCCTGCCCCACCTCTCTCCCAGCAATGACTAGAGCCAGCGCAACCTGTTGACCTGTGTCCCCGCGAAAATGCTGAGGCGAGTAGGCCCTATGTTGAGATGGGGGTGAAGATGGTGCAGGGGAGATATTCAGTGGACACTGGAGTCTCCAGCATGGTGGTCCACTCGGAAGACCTGACCAATTCCCCCTGTCTAACCAGGTCCCATTTAACTTAATGGGACCCACAGGGAAACAGGCAGCTGGGAGTGAACCTGAGGACAGAAATCCCCAGCCCGCAGTGGGTACAAGCTCACAGGCTGCACAGGCAGGCGCTGTGGCTTGTGTTAGGGGAGGAGCCATTCATGACCAGTGTGAGTTGTTTAAGCAGGGGGACAGGGAAGGAGAGTTCTGGGACCCCTGTAGAGCAGGCCTGGTAGCAACAACCTGGGATAAGGGGGGCACACAGGGGATAGCTTTGGCCCCGGACCTAAAGCAGGTCCAGGCCCAAGACTCCACCTTTAAAGCCGCCCTGGTGAGGGAAAAGGATTTTGAACAGGATTACTGGCAGGCAGCCAGTTATATCAAACAATGCAGGTTGTTTGAGCTGAAGGCAGGGAAGCAGGCAGCTGGGATTGTGCCTGAGATTAGAAATCCACAGCCTGCAGCATGCACAAACACACAGACTGCTCACGCAGATGCAGTCGCGTGTATGAGAGGAGAAGTCCCCCAGCACTTGGCCCGAGCAATTCCCCCTCTCTTGTGGGACTCCGGGGAGGAGCTTGAACCAGGTTTTAGACCTGAAGGGGAAGGCTCTCAGCCACCGGCAGCTGGTGGCAAGGGAATGCCTGTCCCCAGCCCAGGTTTGGGAAGGGAGGGACCCGAAGGAGGAGGTCCCCAGCCAGCAGGGAGTGTGACCCGAGCTAAGGGTCTGCTCGCCAGGGTAGCCCCACCAGCAACACTCCCTAGGAGATCTCTTCAGGTACCCCAGCCCAAGAGAGTATGGTCACCCACTTTCCAGTGGAGTAGGGCGGACTCCCAAGTCAGGGAGAAGCAAAAAGGCGGGAGTCCCCAACCAGCAGCCATAAGCTGCGAGGGACCAGAAGGTGGAATCAGTCCAGCCACGCCGCAGGGTGCAGCCTGTGGCAGCCCAAACAGGGATTAGGCTGGCCGCCCGGAGATGGGCGGTGCTTGTATATAGCTTTGTGCAAGTAATGTGCAATAAAAGGATTAAAGTAGTGTGTGTTAATTTTAGATTTTATATTGCAATTATTATTAGTGTATAAGTTTTAATTATGGTACCGTTCCAGAATTGTATTGTGGATCGAGGTCGCGGGACCTGATTACACTCCCCCCGAGCCAGGGGACCTGGCTAGATGTTTTTTTTTAGTCTTTTTCAGAGTTCCAGAAGGCACAGAGGACCAGCGTGTCACTGGATGCTCAAGGAAGGAGCACTCCTAGCCCACGAAGGAAGGGGTCTGCAGGAGGCAGATGCCCACAACATTTAAACTGTTATTGGAAATTCAATTAAGATTAAGAATTTACAAAAGCTTGTTAATTATTTTACTGCTTGTTTGGAGTTAAGGGAACAAATTGCATATGCCTAGGAATTGTTGTGCTTGCAGATGGTGAAAATTCGAAATACATTTATGGCTGAAGAATAGTGCCATTTAATAAAGTGTCAGGCAATTGCATTGTAATAAAAAAAAGGGGAAGCTCATTTTCTTCCATGTGTATTTTTAGCAGATATGTTGGCTGGGTGACAATCCCATTAAAGATGTTGTATCATGTTAAAATTATGTCACAAGTGGTGCAGGGGCATCGGACCCCCTCCATGCTTGAATTATTGTGAATACAAGTGGCTCAGGGGCATCGGACCCCCTACATGCTTGAATTATTGTGAATAGAAGTGGTGCAGGGGCATTGGACCCCTCCGTGTATTGATTATTTAATTAATCTTGTTTTCTGTCGCTAGATGCCTACCGTGTACTACGATTCTCTCTGGGTAGGGGAGATGGAGGTGTCGGGGGATCAAAGATAGATCTACATAAGTATAAGGGAAGGTTGTTTGTGGGGGGTTCAGAAATTATTGCTCACCTTTGGACAGGATACTACAAGCAAGTTTTAGTATCCGATGGGGGACTGTAGGATTTTGCAATAATTTTGAAATTTCCTACAGTTCCGAAGATTGATTTTTTGATTAAAACATACCTGTTCAGGGAGTTTCCTTCCTGCAGGACAATCGATGTTTGTTTACAATAAACTGCTACAATGTTGAACCACTTGACACTGCCAATCAATTGCGGTTGGACGTGACCACAGGACAATCAGTTTGTTTACACTAGCATCCAAGGGCTGTTTACTCAGCAATTAAGGAAATAGACATGGTTTTTCAAACTGAGACAGTTTCATTCAACCCATCACATTCAAAATCCCATCATAAGGGAAATGGGTAATTCATCCAAACCCCATCACAGTCAATGGGGACAGTTTGGATCCATTTGTTTAGCCCAGATGCATCCGGATTTGGGCGGGAAGATTTCGGCCCCAAATGGGGTATAAGATAGCTTCTCAAGAAGCCATCTCTCTCTCTCTCTCTCTGCAGCCTCGCCTCCATGCCCTCTACAACTTGGGAGCCCGCCCAAGGGAGTGGAATACCAGCAATTACTTTTAAACACTGGGGTATCTCTATCTTCAGGGCGGTGAAGAATCTAAGACCGCAAGGGCACTCGGCAGGCATTCATTGGTGTTGCACTAAGCAGAAAGGTGCTGTAGTGAACACTAAATAGCTGTATTAAAAGTGCTGTATCTAAGTAACAGTGTTGCACTAAGCAGAAAAGTGCTGTAGTGAACACTAAGTAGCTGTATTAAAAGTGCTGTATCTAAGTAACAGTGTTGTACTAAGAAGTAAAGTGCTGCATTTAAGTAACAGTGTTCTATTAAGCAAACGAGTGCTGTAGTAGACACTAAAGTATACTGTGAGAAGTAAAGTGCTGTATTTCAGCATAGGTGTGCTGTATTGTTTATTTTCAATTTGTTTCTTTTTGTTTCAATAAATACTGGTCTGATTTGCACCCAATCACGAGTCACGTTTTCTGTCTACATCGCTACTGAATAAGTCCGGCGGTCTGAACCAGGAATAGGGGAGCGCTTCGAAACCGCATGGGGGTCCCTGGAGCAGCTCAGAGGCTTCTGACTGGCCAGAGACAATAACCCCAACCCCGCTGTTTTTATTAATTCCTACAAAGGTGGCCAGGGTGGTTGGCGTCTAACTTGACCCAGTACTCCAGCCAGACCGGGTTCACGTACGGGGAGGCCTGCATCCCATGCCCCAGGATACAGGTCGTTGCCACAAGAGTCAGTGTCACTGAGGGGAAACGTGTGTGTTTGACATGCAAGGGACAGATTCCTTTGGATAGGTGGTGGTGGCTCAGAAAGCTGAGCAAGGATATAGGAAACCCCGCAGTCGATTGGGAACGATTGGGGAACAATACCCATCGGACGATTACAGGGACCCGAGGGGGATTGAGTGTGTGCTGGGACAAGTGGTGGGAACCGGATCAAGGGATTTATGTCTGTATGTGGGGTTCAGAGAAGGTCTGCCCCATAGGCATATCTATCATTTTCCACCGACAATGGTAAGATGCCGGTGAGGGGATGGAGTGGGATTCCAGCCTGCATGCGTGTGCGATCCCACACTCCCCAATTCCAGTCAATGCCACCGAACATGTGACCCACCCCCAAAAGCCCCTGCTCACGACCACGACATCACGGACTATATTACAGAGGTGTCCTACCACTACCAAGGGACCAGGGAATTGGTTAGTCCTAGTGCCAACCGATAAGTTGCTGTACCAGGGGGTACACTATGCAGTGGTCTCAGTGACCCTGAGCCTGACTGAGGTGCACTTACCTGAATGGTGCCCTAAAGAGACAGAACAGGTGTACCAAGCCCTGTTGAAGGAAATGTTTAGAAAGTTTTATGAATTCGACTTTGCCAGGGTAGACAAAGCAAAACTGTACAGTTTACATCCTGAACATAATATGGGCGCAGGGAGACAAAGAAGGAGGACCTGGACTGATATTTTTACAGCTTATGGCACAGGATACTCAGTGATAAACAGCCTAGATGATATAGAGTTACAAACTCAGATAAATGGTTTAAAGAGCCAGTTAAAAAACTCCTAACAGAGGAGAACACAGTGGTGGGCTCAGAGCTACATGAGGACCAAGCCATGATGGTCCATTTAAAAGAGATAATAGCTGAGCTGGAGAGACATGCCAAAACAGTAAATGCACTCATATGGGAGGACAGGAATGCTTCAGATCAAGCTGCACAGAATGAGGTGTGCGTGCTATACGGGGCATGGTTGCTGGGCAAGGGCCACAGCAACCTGGAGGATTTAAAACAAGGTTTAGTCCCCTCCTGGATTAACAACAAGCACCTTGCAGCCCTCCACCCGTTTAGTAATTCGCTGAGCCCGTGTCAGCTCCGCCTAGCCTCTGAAGCCTACCCTGTCCCAGTGGATTGTGGACGTTCCAATCACACTATCATGGGGATAGTAGTGAGGATGCCGGTCATGGGTGGGACAGCCCGACCCGCACTGGTATACAGGCTGGGGAACATTGGGATAATTCAAGGGGGTGCACACGTCCGTTTCGCAGAGGTCCCACCTTATGTCATAAAGTGGGAGCACGCTATGACAGGTACAGACCTCTCCGGGTGTCAGAGCCGGGGAGCATACATAATACTGTGTCCCCAGCACTTGAATGCCTATTCGAGACCACAGTGCGGGTTTAAAGCTGCTGGCGCACAACCTGTGAACTGTACCATGGGGGTAATGGCACAAGGCCATGTTTCCCCACAGGTAGCATTCATAGGGGGTGGGACTTACTGTGTCACCACAAGTGCGCCCCCACTACCGGCATGGATAGTACATCTGGTATCCAGTGAGTGACAGCAGTTTTTGTTTTAAACCCGAGGCAGAAGTTCAAGTGGCCCAGGAACGGATTGTACCCATCCCTGAACCCTCAACTGTTCACCTCACTGTCAGGGAAAACATTACCAACCTGCAAAATTACATAACACATTTCGGCTATGAAATTCCCCCTCTCCCAGAACATCTTACCGCCCTATTAAAAGCAGTGGTCATCTCACAGAAACATTTCTATACATTAGAGCAGAAGACAGTCGAGATAGGGGCCAAAATCTTGGACATTGTAGTTCCACCCTGGTGGGACATTTTTGAAAATATAGAGGTCCCCTCTTGGATTCGACTGGCTTCACACCTTTTAGTGGTTTGCCAGCTGGGCGTAGTTTTCTACCTGTTGTGTACAAAGTGCAAAGGAAGGGACCAGATGCTCCGCTCTCAACATGAGGGATCATGGGACAAAAATAAAGTCTATGACCAGGTATAAAACCAACCTTGACCATTATTAAAAATAAAGTTTGATGTGTGTGTGTGTCATTTATCTTTTCCTGTGTGTGTATAATTTCTTCCAAGTGGTGCAGGGGTGTTGGACCCACTCCGTGCTTGGATGTGAATGTAATAAAAGTTTTGTACCTTGTATATCTGTTAAACACTACACCTAAAGGGAACAGGAGAGTGTTTTGTTTTGGGTTTTAGTTTAGATAATACAGGGGAAGGTTGGCTCCTGAGGTTGCTCACAACTGCATGATACTATGGGGGAGAAATTGGGTGAGTAGCGCCACCTGTTAGCGCCTAAAGAGGCAGTCAGTGGCTGTAGCGCCACTGGCTGCGTCTCCCGCGATATTCAGTAGGGGCGCTAATGGTGCCTTAGGCTTTCACGCTGCGCCACCACCGATGACATCATCGGTGTGCGCAGCGCCCCATTCGTGCCCCGTTCGCGATATTTGGTAACGAACGCTGCAGTTGCGCCGCTCGCTACCCGTGCCCGGTTCACGGGGCCTTACTGTGCCGGCAGCGGTGCAAGTTAAGGTGGAGGTGCGGGGCGGCCGCTTTTTCGGCGGCCGCCTGCCAGCACCTCCGTCCCCGGCCTCCTAACCCCCCCCCCGCGGCATTGTCGGCTGTTTCCCGAAAGCCCGGCACTTCTCCTTGGTGCCGAGCTCATTTGCCGGCACTCGCGATCGGGGATCGCGCTGTTGCAGGCACCGCCCCCTTAACAGTGGGAGGAAGGCCTGCAGTACTGCAGCGTGCCGTGCCGCAGCGTGTGGCGCTGCGGCACGTTGCGCTGCGATAATCAGTTTCAGCGCCCTAAGAGGGACGTGGAGCGCCTTGAGCCTCACCCCGTGTCCCTCGAGGGGCACTGAAACTGAATTTCTGGCGATCAGAATTACTCCGATCGCTGCGCTAAATCCTGCGCTCAGGAGACTTTTGCGCCACTTTGGTGCCCCAACCCAATTTCTAGGCCTATAGTAATAAAGTATCACAAGGGGGTGTGTAAGGCTCGCAAAATTACACAGATTCTCCCAAAGTAAGAAAGAAGAAATATTGGACTGTTTGAATTAATATTGGGCCAAAGGGATTTAAAAATCAAGACCCCAGGAAGATTTGGCTGGTTTAAAAGGCATGTTCAGGCCTGCGAAAAACTGTGACCAAGGGGAGGTGGGATGGGCCCCCGAAACACAGACAGTTTGAGTATTGGGCCATCTGGGAATGTTCTGGGCCACCCCAACCTTTACATAAAGACAATAAAAACTGTTCCCACCGAAACTCACAGAGCCATCAAGTACATGAATAAAACAGTACATGCCAACAGTCAACAAAAGAAAGAACATGGCCCCAGCAGGAAAGACATAGAAACATAGAAACATAAAAGATAGGAGCAGGAGTAGGCCCTCCAGCCTGCGCCACCATTCAATGCGATCATGGCTGATCATCCAAGTTCAGTACCCTGTCCCTGCTTTCTCCCTATACCCCTTGATCCCTTTAGCCTTAAGAAATATATCCAACTCCTTCCTGAATATATTTAATGAATTGGCCTCTACTGCCTTCTGTGGTAGAGAATTCCACAGGTTCAACACTCTCTTGGTGAAGAAATTCCTCCTCATTTCTGTCCTAAAAGGCCTACCTCTTATCCTTAGACTGTGACCCCTGGTTCTGGATTCCCCGACCATCGGGAACATCCTTCCTGCATCTAGTCTGTCCAGTCCTGCCAGAATTTTATAAGTTTCAATGCGATCCCCTCTCATTCTTCTAAACTCCAGCGAGTACAAGCCCAATCGACCCAATTTCTCCTCATACGTCATTCCTGCCATCCCAGGTATCAGCCTGGTGAATCTTCGCTGAACTCCTTCCATGGCAAGAATATCCTTCCTCAGATAAGGCAACCAAAACTGCACACAATACTCAAGACGTGGTCTCACCAAGGCCCTGTACAACTGCAGCAAGACATCCTTGTTCCTGTACTCAAATCCTCTCGCTATGAAGGCCAACATACCATTTGCCTTCTTAACCGCCTGCTGCACCTGCATGCTTACCTTCAGCGACTGGTGCACAAGGACACCCAGGTCTCGTTGCACTTCCCCTTCTCCCAATCTATTGCCATTCAGATAATAATCTGCCTTCCTGTTTTTGACACCAAAGTGGATAACCTCACATTTATCCATGTTATATTGCATCTGCCATGCTTCTGCCCAATCACCAAACCTGTCGAAATCATCCTGTAGTTTCTCGGCATCCTCCTCACAGCACACACGCCCACCGAGCTTTGTGTCATTTGCAAATTTGGAGATATTGGGGAGAAATTCAGTATCGTCACATTTGGGGCGTAATACTCGAGCGGGCGCGAAATTTAGCGCCCGGCGCAAATTATCGCCACCTACTGCTAAATTGACCTGCTTCACTCCAGGAGGTGCTTGGAGCGCTAAAACAGGTGCTGCACGACTGTCTTAAGGCGCTAAGCCGGAGAAGCGAGGCGCTACCACCGAGGGTGGGCGCAGCGTAGGTGCGGCCAGTTAACGATTGCACGCAGACACGCTGGCGCCGGTCAGCTCTTAAAGGGGAGGTTCGATCTTGGATTGCAGCCACACCCTGCGCATCGGAGCCCTGATTCTCGGCCTGGACAGACCTGCTGCCACATTCTAATGCCTAGGACCATAGACAGGGCCAGGGAGCGAGCGCAGCGGTCTAGTGATGGGGCCCTGCAGGTTCTGGTTGGCGCAGTGGAGCGCAGGTGATCTATCCTGTTTCCGGACAGTGGCAGGAGGCTGCTGCCCAATGACTGTCGCAAAGCTTGGAGGGAGGTGGCTCACAGAGTGACCTCCAGCAGCATGGTGCCTAGGACCCCTGTGCAATGCAGGAAGAAGTTCAACAACCTCACTCGGGTCATCAGGGTGAGTACCCTTTTCAGTATCCTCTTCATCCCTGCATGTCCACCTCACTTTATGGCCAAAGGGTCCTGAAAGCCTCAATGCCCAGCCCTCATCCAACACCTATGGGCCTTTCATGAAACTCACATGCACATTCAGCACTTTACATACTGTAAGGGCTAATCGACCATGGGAGGTAGTGCAGCCAAGATCAGGGCTTCACACTGTAAGGGCTAATCGACCATGGGAGGCAGTGCAGCCAAGATCAGGGCTTCACACTGTACTCAGCTGGCCCATAACAGGAGGCAGCAGCAATGGACCGGGGGAGGCCGGCCTCACCTTCAAGACTTCAGCGATCTGGAGCAGCGAGCCCAGCGGATTATGGCAGGCGGATGATTGGCCCTGTCGCCACTGGAGATGCCGACCCCGTTCTGGACAGCAATGGTAAGGTCATCACCTTTTTGACCTCTCTCCTTCCACTTATGCCTCACACTAGCATCCTTTCCCATTATCGAACCAGTACAGTGCATTGCAGCACTCATGCCTCCCTCGCTATCGTCCTGTCCTCATGCTAAAGCAACTCTTGTACCTCCCTGCTTTCAGGTGCTGATTCGCCAGATGAGGAGGCGGGCCCTCAAGCTGCCACTGTGAGTGATTCTGAATGCGAGGAGGAAGAGGAAACCGGACCATCAGTGCCACCCTCAGCCGAGGCAGCCCATGGCCATAATGGGGACACGTCTTCCCTGGAGGGGAGCAGGGGGGAATGCTGTGAGGAGGGTGAAGCTCCGGGGCCCAGCGGGATACAGCAACGCGGGGGGGTAGGGAAGCTCAGCGGCCTTCTCCCCGGAGGGAGAGTCTGGCCTCGAGTCCTGCTACAGTGAGCACAGAAGAGGTGCGGCTCCTCGCTGAAATGAGCGCCCAGGCGCAGCACAGGCACACTGAGCTCATGGCTGCAGTGGCAAGGATGCCTGAATCCATTGAGTCACTGGCAAGGAGTGTCCAGGACTTCGACGCAGCACAGGCAAGGAGTCTGCAGGACTTCGGCGCAGCACAGGCAAGGAGTCTGCAGGACTTCGGCGCAGCACAGGCAGCACAGGTGGCTTCCGCGCAAGTGCTTAGTGGTGCAATGCAGTCAGTGGCTGGTCTGATGCAGACGCAGATTGAGGCCACACGAGCACTGACTGCTGCCACCCTCGCTGGAATGGGCACGAATTGCCAGGGCCCTCACCGCGCCACAGCAGGCCAGCAGTCTGTGCTTCAGCAGATTGCTCCGCATGCTGCAGTGCTGCCCCATGGGAGTGCCAGTGTGTCTTCCAACCAGGGAGTGGCTGTCCTCTGTCAGGATGGCAACATTCCTGCTGCCAACACTGTCACTTCTCCAGTGCAGCTGCCACCACCTGTAGGACAGACTGCTGCCGCCCATGCAGAGTTGGAGCAGTCAGCAGCCGGGCCGTCCAGGCCCAGAGCTGGTCCAGGCCGTACCTCAAGAGCATCTGCCGACTCAGTTTCTGACACTCAGCAGCCTTCCCCAGGCTTGCTGCAGCCACTGGGTCCCATTGCGGAGTAGCTGCAGGGTGGGAAGGGGCCAATCTCGTAAGCGAAGCAGATCACCCTCGAAGGGCACAAAGTAGGAGGTGTGGCAAAATGCTGTTAATTTTTTATTGAAGGCCGAGGATCGTGGTCATTTTTTGGTTACTCTTTTGTTCATTGTCTCCAGGTTGTGAGAGCCAGTTATGTGTCTGACTTCTTCTTTTTGGGTTTCTCTCTATTACTTTGTCATGCGGGAAGGGCACACAGTTTGTTAAATAAAGAAGTGTCTTTATTCAGAACTAGCTGGGGGTGCCCGGCGGTGCCAAGGCTTTTTCGAGGGCATGTTGTTGTTGGAAGAGAGAGAGAGAGAGTGAGTGGGGGGGGGAAAGAGAGAGAGA